>NW_024529932.1:8873755-9473755 GCF_017590135.1 Pyrgilauda ruficollis
AGAAAATTTGTTCCCAAAAAAAAAAAAAAAAAAAAAAAAAAAAAAAAAAAAAAAAAAAAATTAGAACCTCTACAACCTAAAGAACCAAGTATTTTACTTGTCAAAAAATAGGAATGGTTAATTTTAGTTTTTTAAGAAAAAGTCCTTACAGCTATCTTTTCAACAACACAAGGGTAGTTTAAGAAAACAGAAATCCAGGAAAATAGTTTCCACAGTGGAACCACCATTGTGCCCTGTTCTGCGTAAACAGGCTTCTGTGGGAAATGACAACTTTATAGCTTCACTTGCCCCAAGGTGATCATTCACCTGGCAAAACAATCTCTGTATAAATATGATCTCTGATCCAGTGTTGCATGAAGTCAGTGGCCATGCCATACTTTAGGTTGTCTAAACCTGTCTCCTTATCTGATGTGTTGAAGCGTTCCAAGTTGAAATTGTAAGTTTAGTTTAGAGCTTTCAGTTTGCAAGGTGGAAAGTAAAACAGCAACTCAGAAAATCCACGTTAATGAACACTGTAAACAGTGAAGTAGTGGGTTTGTAAAATAGAAAGTCAACATTTCTTTAAATTATAGCTAGCTTCATACATACCAATAATTTTTAAGCTTTCATAATGCCAGACAATTTACAAATACTCATTTGAAATTTACTGTTTGTGATTTGCATCTAAGTATATTATTCAGATTAGATGCTATAATGTACAATTTTAGAGTTGCCTCTGAAGCAGTTTATGATCCTGCCATCTGAACAGTTTATTGGCTTATGCTTCTTAACATCTTTTTTTCATCATATTCAGATGACAATGTCCCGTTCCTTACCCAGTTATTGGCTGAGAGGAGGAGAGGAGTGAAAATGAAGAGGCCGTGAAAGAATCATCATATGCGGAGTTTGCTAAAGTCATGACACTTGTTTATAGCAAGCATGAAATCATGGACTTGAAGGTCTCAAGGGAGTGAATAAGGCTGGAGCAGAGCACTGACCCTGCACTTCAGGCAAACACACTTTTGATCGATCAGGGAGCTGTAAAGTTTCATCCCATGGGAAGCAGATCAGAGGAGAGGAGTCACTCAGGAAAGGTGGTACTTCTTTAAGACAGACTACATCTGAGGGCAAGAATGATCCATTCCAATACTCAGGAAAACAGATATATCAGCAAACTGTTGTGGCTAAGCTGAGAGTTGGTGGTGGAACAGCATAAGGAAGGGAGAAAAAGACTACAGAGGAAAACTTCAGAAACATTTCTCAGATATACAGGAGTGCTATCCACAAAGTTAATGCTCTGCTGGAGATGTTCACAGGGGAGAGAAAGAGCAATGACATGATCTAATTTTAGTAGGAAAAGGCCAGGTAGGTGGGGCTGTGGCTGTGACTGAATGTTTGATTTAGTGACAGCAAACACAGATCAGTCTGGGGTAGTCAAAGCCTTCTCTGCCTCAGCCTTCACCACAAAGTCTCACAGGCCTCTGCTTCTCGAAGGGGCTCAAGAAAGAGGATACAGACTGGCTGTGTCTGGAAGATAATGCTGAAGATGGCCTAGCCCAACATCCCTACTTAAAGCAGTCACCTACACTAGGTTTCTCAGAGCTGTGTCCAATCATGTTTTCAATATCTCCAAGAATAGATATTCCACAACCTCTCTGGACAACCTGTTCCAGTGTTTGACCAACCTCCCCCCCCCAGAAAAAAGGGGGTTTTATTTATATTTAAAGGACATTTCCAGTAGTTCAGTTTGTGCTTTTTGTCTCTTACGCTATCACTGAACTTCACCGAGAAAAATCTGGCTCCATCTCCTCTACTTCCTCCCATCAGGTATTTAGTAAAACCACAGAATGAGTCCTTATAGAGTAAATCTCTGTGAGCATGAAGGTGAAGGTGATCAAAAATGGACAGAAGTGATTTATCAAGTGCAAATCATGCCTGACCAAGCTGTTTGCCTTCTGCTGAAAAACAGAGACCCTCATCACCTTTCATAATAAAATGAGTGGATTTGTGGACAAGGAAAGAACACTAGACATAACTTAGCTTGACTTCAGCAATATTTTCTACACTGTTTTCCACAACATTCCTGTATCCATATGAAAAATCTTTGGTCTCATGGTAAAGAAGAACGGATTGTCAAGAAAATGAATAAAGACACAGCTGAATGGTCAGAGGGCAGTAGTTATATACTTTACCTGGAGGCCAATAACAAGGGAAGTAGTGCAGGAGTCTGTCCTGGGACCTGCCCTGTTTAACACCCTTATTAATGAGCTAGAGGCACTTACAGACTCCTTGCTCATCATGTTTGCTCTTGACTCCAAACAAGGGGGTGGGGGCAGCTCCTATACTTAACCACAGGGCTGGCATCCAGGGCAGGTCCAAGTGACTGGGGGAATGGTGCAGTGGAAACCTTACAAACTTCAACAAGAACAAAAGCAAAATTCTTTATCTAGGGCAGATGAACCCCTCCAAGTGACATAGGCTGGGGATCAACTGTTTAGGAAGCAGGCTTTTGGGAAAGGCCCTAGCCTTCTTGGGTGCAGTAAGCTGGACATTGGCCAGAAGTGTGGCCCAGAAACAGAAACAGCCAAATGCATCTTGGGCTGCATGAGCAGGAACAGAGCTAGTGATTATTTCCTCTGCTAAACACTCACTGCAGCACACCTGCATACTATATCCAGCTGTCAGCCCACAGTACAAGAAAGACGTCAGGGAATTGGAGACTGTTCAGCAGAAACCACCACTGTGGCGGGAGATGGAGCATTTGTGCTATGGGGAGAAATTGGGGGAGCTAGATATGCTCACCTTGGAGCAGAAATAACTTTGGAAATACCTAACAGCCCCTGCAGTGCCTGCAAAGAATTCACACAGGGGACAGAGTTGGGCTCTTCACAGTGGTAGAAGGGTAAGAGACAACTGACATGAATGGAAACTAGAGAGTCACAACACATATAAGGAGAGTTATTTTCCCAATAACACAGTCAGGCAGTGGCACAGGTTGCCCAAGGAGGCTGTGCAGTTTCTGTCCTTGGAGGTTTCCAATCCCTGAACAGATGAAGACCTGTGCAGCCTGGTCTGACATCAGAGCTGCCCCTGCTGTGAGCTGAAGGTTGAACCAGAGAACTCCTGAGGTCCCTCCCAGTCTGAACGATCCTCTAATTTGTGATACACAAAAGTTTCTTATCATTTGGCAGAATGGGTCAACTGAAGTTATGGGTATAATACTTCATGATTTCATCTGTACCTTTCAGACATTTTTCCTGTTAGAGTCATTAGAGTTTCTGACTTGTTTTTCTTTTTTTACAGTCATGCAGAGATCAAAACAGGCTCAGAAAATCACTACAGAATACATAAATGATAACATTCTGCGCTGCGATAACTCGTTGTGTGGAAAAGACATTTTCAAGAGGGTATGCTACTTGACTCTGTTCTTTACTCTGCTGAACATGTTCACTAGATCCTGAGCATGGAAGCTTTGAAAGCATAATTTAGAGCTCTACTTATTTCATTAGGCATTTCATTATTTCATTCATGCATTTGCGTTAATTTGGTTTGACTTGATTCCTGGCAGACTGATGTATCACAGTTGCCATTTATACTAAAGGTGGCAGTCTGCCTTCTCCTTTTCATGTGACTTTATTACTCGGTACAACAGAATTTGACTAGTCATTGAAAAGTACAATTAGTTAACGTAGAAATAAATAAAATCACATATAAATAATATCAATGAAAAAAACTACCTGTATTTTAAACAATATAACTTCAAGCAGCCTTAGGAAAATACGTATGGACCAAGTCATGAGGTAGAATGTGAGCAGTGTCCTGCTAAAGCCTTGCTTCTCATACACCAACACAGTAATGTTTTGTTCATTGCTGCTTTTCAAAGATGAAACAGATGAAAATAGTACAAGAGTACATTTATGTAACACCATGTCTTCCAAACATTGTCATCTTGTTCTCTAAAATTCTGAGCTTTAATACTGACACGCACATGCGGATTGTGGGCACAATGACTCATCAGTGCAAGAATGAAGAATGAATCATCTAAAAACGATCATGGAGGAGGTGGATACGGTGGTACAGGAGGGCACACCAGAGGCAGCATGCTGCACCATCTTTAAAATATGTGCAGGAATGATTGGTCTCAGATTAAATCTCTCTTGGAGTATTAAAATTAGAGCAATGTGATTTCTCTTTAAATCTACCATAAAACCAAATCTTCTGTCCTGAAAAGGCATCTGGGAATGTTCTTACATTTCCACTTTCTCAACTGATCTTGATTGTAAATAAGAGTGTAAATGTGGGAGCGTCACCTGTGATGTCCAGCAGTCTTACCTTGCGCCACAAAGCATGAGTGTTGTCATCTAGCTGCCCTTGGTTGTAACAATGACCTTAGAGCATCATATCCAGAGAAACCTGATGAAGAAATTATTTTCAGCTGTACATTTCTCTTCCTTACATCTGCCAAGCCCTAGAAAGAAACAGTAATGTAAAGAGTCTGGTCTCATGACCTGCTGTTGGTATGGGTTCATTTAACCTGATTGCCTGTATTACTGTGCATTTGTTTCTTATTTCCACTCTGTCTCTCTGTAAAAGTGCCTTATAACTGACAGATGTAGTACATGACAGTGCATTTATCCCTCATTCATAAGCATATTCCCCATTTCCATCACTTTTGATGGTTCAGGTCAACATTTGTGGCATACAATTAAGATACAGGTACAAAATTAATACACAGTAATAACATTGTATTTTGACTTAGAAACATTAGAATTTCTTTTGCAAGATTTTGAGTTTTTTAAATTAAGTAGATTAAATATACTCTTTTATTATTTTTTCTGTGGCTTCCCAATATACTGCCGTGAAATTCCTCAAATATACCCCACTCTTGAGGAGCTCAATATTACTTGATCCAACAATACAAGAGAAAACAAAACCTGGTTAATTCTAGTTATAGCAAAGTCTCACCCTAAAATAATGTTTTGATGCTTTCAGAAAAAATTCTTATTCTTTTTTATGACAGTCATTCATGAAATAAAATGCCAGTATTAGGCAACCAGGAACTCACACTCCCTGTGGAAAGAGCTGTGCCCATTATTAATCCTGCCAATTGTTCTGGAGTGAGATGTGAAACAGAAAGTGTTTCAGGATATGTAATGCCTTATGTTAAATGATACCTTGCCCTAATACTCAACACCATGTTACTTGGGCAGCAGAGAACACATTCAGTCCACTTTTAATGTGTGACCATAGTCCACACAATTAAGAACAACTAAAGGGTATCTGCAACAGCATTTCATACAAAGCACTTCATACAAAGGCCTGAGGCAGCAACTGAAGAATTTACATAAATTTTCTCACTGTAAGTGAGGGGTAAAAGCATCTCAGAAAGGCAATTGATAAATTAATGGATAAACTCGGTTGTTTTGGTTGAATTATTTTAATTCTTTATACGTTTCATAAACCTTAAACTGTAACAGACTAAATCTCCATCTGAATCTCTTTTTCTCTGCTCATAGCCTCCATAGCCAGGTGTTTTCCCTCTTCTAATTTCTCAGAAGTACACTACAGCAAAGACTGCAGTAATTGAAATTATTTTCCAACAGTTTTTTTTCAGAAAATACTGTTTCACCTATACAGAAATATTGTTTAAACTTCTCAAAGGGGCTGTGAAGGTGAGAAAGATATCCCAGTATAGCTAAAAAGTCTAAGGCATTGACAAGTGATGCCTAGTCAAAGTCCCTACTCCAATCCTAACTTGCAATCAGGACTTAAATTTCACAGTCCACTACATTAGACAAGTACATGCAAGGTTTCTAAAAGGAAGGTGTCTTCTGGTGTGTCTCATTGTACAAGTTCAGTTTAATTCGGCCGCAGAAAAAAGCAATAGATTTTCAGAGCAATAGCTGAATTTTCTGGACAGCAGTAACATTGAATAGTGAGAGCATCTGAAAGAGCCATGCAGCCCAGCCTGAGAGCATCTTCACAGGGCTTGGTCCAGGCTTGGTGACTGCTCATCTGCCTTATCCTGACCCACCTATGACAGATATGGTTCTCATGGGGTATCCTACACATACCTCACAGCAGGTCAGTAAAGAAAATAAGGATTCAAGGCTTAAAAATATTTAATCAGTCTCTCATCTAGATGTTCATGGTCTTAAAGTTTTGTTTATTACCTCAGTGGGGAGATCCATGATGTAAAGAATCAGTAACATGGAAAAAACAGCAAATAAATTCACCTTGAAACAAATAAATGTCAAAGAACAGAGGTTTTCCTAATAAGGGTACTTTAAAGGAAACTGCTTGTTTATTTTAATTGTATGTATCCTGCTCTTTGTTCTCTCTATTAAAGGGCAACCTCAGCTGGTATAGAGAGAAGGGCATGGGGGAACCAGGGGAAATGAAATGCTCATCTGAGTCATGCATGAACTTTGTCTTTCAGAATTAGTAAGACATTTTTATCTAATCTCTCAGATACTTTAAAGGGCTTACAAAAACATTGCTTACATACTCAGAGCTTAAAGAAGCTTGCATTAGTTAGAAACCTCATACATTATTTAGTCAGTGAATGCTATTTATAATAGTACAGCTATCATCACATTTATAGAGCTTTCCAGCCATGAATATGTGATATACTATCTCTCTGCCCAAGTACAATGGCTGGATAAATGAGGCCAAAACCAATGAAAACAAAGTGCCACCAGGAAAGTTTGGTACTTTGAAATCAGTGACAAATTAGCTGTTCACTTGATTTCTCTGGGACAAGGATTTCAAGTAGAAGTATCATCATGGATCAAAAATCCATCAAGTACCAATTGAAAATGCGCATTAATCATTTCCATTTGTGAGAGAAATAATTTCTGATCCATTCGTTTGGGCATTTCTGCAACATATTAAAATTAATAACAAGCAATGTTTCAGAAAGGCAGTAAAACAGAACCAAAGAGCTTAGTCTGAATCTGATAATTTTAAGGACAACTTATTCATCCTACTCCTTGCTACATAATAACAGCATGGCTAGACAGTCATTCCTTCTCTCTTTTCCCATCTGCATGGCTGCTGTATTTACCCTGTGAAGGGCCAGACTGTTGAATACACACAGATTAGGTTAAATAGTGAGAAAATTGTTCCAGTGATTATCCAGCTTCTCAGATGTCACAATTATTCCAAAGATTCAACAGCTGCTTCGTGTTTACCAGTTACAGCTACAGACTGGTCAGTGGAAAAGAAAGACTGTATTAAATTTTTTTTTTTTTTTAAATTGTGGTATATTGCGCTTAACTAAAAAGCCAATCAGAAGCCTTAGCTGAAGTACTGACGTAAAGAATTGAAGAAAGATCTTATTCTCAAACTTGTCATTCAAATCAAGTGTTTGGAAAAAACCTCAAAACATTAATATAGGACTCAGCGATTGGGTTTGAAGCAAACCAAATTTCCAGAAATGCCCTGACTTTCTTAGCTGTTGAGTCAAAAATCAATTATTGGAAACTGAGCTGATCCAGGAAACACAGCTGTTCATGTTAAGTTGCTGTCCTGCTACTTAATTTTTCCCTGCTGCACTGGTTTCAAGTCACTTTGTGCATCTTATGACCATCCTCTAAATATTTTTTTTTCTCTTTTTTTAAACATCATTTTGAGTATCTCTCGGTTTTGGGTCAGTCAGCTTTTTACTGTGGCCAGACAAATTAAAGACAGCCTTGTTTGCTCTGAGCAAGGTATATATTAGAGGCCCTTTTTAAAAAAAAGCAGTGGGTAGATTGCTTCAAGGGAGGGAAATTCCCTAGAAATGGGCAGCTGAGATTTCAGTGTGACATATGCTTTAGGTACAGTTATTTCTGTACTGAGATTTTCAAGAAAGTTAAACAAAGTGCATTTCCATGCTACACTTGAGAACCAAGAGGAGGACACATACATACTGAACCTCAGTAATTCCTTCAGCCTTTCCCAGGTGGAGAGCACTGCATTAGCCACAGCCGCTATAGCCAGCACAATTTACAGAGCTGCAGCCTGTCTCATTTCTGCTGCCTTTCCTGACCTTCCCAGGGACCACAGCACATGTAGCTGCTGCATGGTGCTTTGTGTTTTCATACCATTTGCTTTGTGTTTTCATACCATTTTATCCTCTGCAAGCCTCAGCCCCAGATATAGGCTCATAAGAAGGGAGGGTGGGGTCACTTGGCTGTATTTACTCCTGTGCTTGCACTACAGGGAGCCCTCTGGCTGAAGCCAGCACTTTCAGGTTGCTCTGCTCTGTGGCATGGAGTGAGTGGAATGGGGTGGGTGTGGGACCTTGCACTGTCTTTTGAACTGCTTCTACAACAGAGGTTCAATGTGATGCACTTCCTTGCTTTCCTGTCAGCCTTCCAAAGCACTCGTTGCTTATATACCATTTATTTTTCATATTTTGGTGTCTAAATATGAGTGATGTTGTCCAGGCTTCCAGGACAGCTATCCAACTGTACCTAATACTGGTGATGGACTCTAAGGAATCAATGTAGACAAGTGAGATAGTCTGTGATCCAATAATTTAAGCCTAAAATTCACTCCTAAAATATGGTCAGACAAATCCTACCCCACGACTCTTCCAATTTGTTGCTAAGGTTGCATATTTATAGCTTGTTACTTTTATATCTAATTTAGGAGCTTCATTTCAAACATTATCTCAGAACACAAATTCTTCATAGGAGAAGGCTATATGGAAAATATATATAGGGCAGCAAGATCTTTCCCACGCTTTTAGCCAAAAGACACTTTGTTCAGATATGATTTGGTAGGCTAGTTCCTCCTTAAGCTCACTTTAATATATCTTGAACCAGTAGAAATTATAATACTCTATCATATTTTAATTAGCACAAATAATTGTTAATTTAATTGGCAATCTCATCAGTAAAGAGCCTTCAATAAGAAGATGTAGGCAGTTTCAAGCTTGCGTGCTCTTCCACAGTAAAATTCTCAAGGGCTATTTTCAATTAAATATTCTGCTAACTATCACAAGGCTTTCTGAATCAACAGATTTAGCTTTTCCATTCCATGTAGATGTAGTCTGTGCTTTCCCCCACCATTCTAGCTCCCTGTAAAAGGTATAACAGGGGAGTAAAAGACTCAATCAAACAAGTTTAATAGATTTTGAAATTAAAGGGAACATTATGATCTTTAATAGCCTGACTCCCTAAATAACGCAGACTGAAGAAACTCTCCCAGCAATTCCTGCATTCAACATAAAATATCTGCTTAAATTTTAGCACATCCATTGGATAATTACCATGTGCCAGACAGATTTCATCAGGTTTTCATACCACTTTTCATGGTAAGCAGAGATATTGACCCACTTCCCATACTGTTGTTACTTGTAGATCACCAGCAGATCACCTCTTAATCCCTTTTTGATCATATTACATGTACTGGTCTTCCTATTTTCCATACTATAAAACTGCTTTTCAGATAGACATAATTAATTTAAGTTTTTCTCTGAGACTTTTCCACATTTTTTTCTTTTTTCTTTCTTTTTCTTTCTTTTTTTTTTTCTTTTTTAAAATTTTTGTTCTGGACATCAAAATGGGACCCAGATAATGTATGCACAGTTGAAATTTTCTGCTTCATTTTAATACTGATACTGTGCAACTTGTATTTCAGAGATAACAGTTTCTTTCTTAATTATAACAATATACTGAGAGTTTCCCCTAGGATACCTGCAGTGCAACTAAGTTCTCAGTACAGTCACCAAATTTCCCTGTCAACAGTTATTGTTCTTAGACGTACGGAGCACTACTTACATCTGTTTATTAACATTTTTTTCAGTGGAGATCACCTCATCAATTGATCCAGACCACTATGTTAAAACAGATATGCATTAAAAAATTTTACCAGACTAGAAAGTCTAGACAAACTGTCATTGATTACATTGATTTTCTCCCATACATTTGTTAGAAACGTTGAGCTACTATTAAGGAAAACCCAGATCTCTCTGTCAAGATTGTATATGATTGCTATGATGATGCATTGGCAAACTGCTTTTATTTTTGCATGTAGCTAGTTTTCATCCAGTTTTAATGGTCTACTCTGATTTAGATAAATTCTTCTTTTAACAACCCTGATATTAAAGTAAAATATCTTGGCAATATCTGCTATAATTTCTGAGGGTTTTTTCGGCATCCAATTTTTTTTATATCATGGTTGTTTGGCAGAGTTAAATAAAAGTTACATAAACCCTTTTTGATTGTCATTAGCTATTTCAGCATCCTTTTATTTTTATATTAATGACTTCTATATTAAACAGTCAACTGGTCTCACTGGAGCTTTGAATGTCCTGTCTTTTAATGACTGGGTACCAGATTTCTAAAAAGTGTAAGAATGACTGATTTTGAACATAAGAGAAATCAACTGAATATTCAGTACAAATAGCAAGAAAGCTGTCAATAGCTTCATTATATTTGGGCAGTAAAGGACTGTTTCAGAAAATGAACACATTAGAAAAAGTTGTGCTCTTTGACTTAAATTTGGAAAGAGGAAAAATAAATGCTTTTCCACAGCTTTAACAGCATAAGGCATGTGTGTGACCAATTGATTTATTATAAGTATTTAGCATTTTCACAAAAACACAAATGTTTAGCATTAACACAAAAAATAGGTTAAATTACTTTAACCTATTTCCAGACAAAAATTATGAGAGTCACATTATTATTAAGACCAGTTTTCCTGTATGCTTTTATAATATCAATGCCAATGTAAGTAAAAAATTATCCATTCTTCATGCATAATTTTTAATACCATTTTTTTCTTTCTATTTTTTCTTTGTGAAAACTGGTTAATTAAAAAAGCCAATGGCCACTTTTAGTCACTTCACTGGCCGTGTGAGCAGCTCTGATGGTTTGGTTGGAGACATATAACTGCTGCAGTTCCTCAAAAGGTAGTGGATTTCATCAATTGTCTGCATTGCAAAATGTGTGTGTAGGTTTGTATTTTGGAGAGAGAAATAACATCTCAGTTCTTATGACAGCACCACTTTTCTTCAAACTAATAATGGGAGAATTCCTTCACATCATGTGGTAGAGGATTATGATACTTTTTTTCAGTTTTTGTTTATGAGTTGTAGGCAGCTAGTGAGTGAAGATATTCAAGAATGAAGAAATCCTATAGGTCACTAAAGACTGACACAACAAACTACTACCCGAGTCTTTAGTCTCTTTTTTTTTTCCTTTCAGAAAACAGTGTTACTTGAGAAAAATATAGCCTTTTAAGGCAATAAAGCAATTTCCTTCGTCTTTTTAGTGATTCCTGGTTATTTTCATACAAAGTGAGAAATTAGGTCCATTTTTACTTACAAAATGTCACAATTTGGCAGCATAAAATTTAACTTAAGAAAAAATTTCCCTTTAACCTTGCATTTTTTCACCCAAAACCTTTCTCATAGTTTTGTTAAAATGGGAATTAAGAATACAGCATATATGCCATTAGAGGTTGTTTTAAACAGATTCAAACATAGCATACAAAACCCAGACTTTTACTATTACTTCAAATACCAAAAATAATCTGACATTCAGGGTTGTCTATATTCAGAGCTTTCAATTTCAAAGTGATCCTTCTTTTGGCACTCACCCTTACTTAATTATTTCTTACTTGAGGAGAATGATTCTTTCTCCAGCTGAGGCAGCAGCTGCATCATATTGATGTAATCCAAAAAAAAGGGAAAAAAATTAGTTATTTTTGCTTGGACAGATGACTTGAGGAGACTCTATATAGAGAATGTCACGTAAGTAACAATGTTGACTCTTTGAGGCAAACCCATCTGGTGCTGCAATTACTAAGTTTCTTCCACACACTGAGCTTTTTTTAAATTTTGTACATTATACACTTGTGTTCCACTAATTATTCTTACTAAGAGCAGAAAAAAAATGACAAAAAACCCACAAAACAAATTAAAAAATCCCATGTCGTTCAGGTAAGGTATTTCATAATATTCAGTTTCCCCCGAACAGTTGTTTGACTTTTTTTCAGGAGAGATGACATATTGTGACTTAAAGATCATGGATTTACTGCTAAAGTATGAAATGTTGACCACAAAATATATTTTTGACACCAGGAATTGTTTGGTAAATTACTCTATGTTTGGTTTTGGCGTTGTTTTGTTTCCCTTCTCCCCCAGCATTTCTTTGTGACACATTAGCTGTCAAGTCTGATGTCCTGTATCCAGTGGTGACAAAAAACCAGCTGTAGTTGAAAGCACAAAGCTCTGTAGGAGATCCTGATCATCATAGTGATTGCCACTTAATTCCAAGCTTGAGCTTTTTATTCTCCTTCACATAAAATAGTTTAACAGTAAATAGTCGTGCAATCTATGTGAATATCAAGTAGGATTTTGAATCCCTGCTTCACTGTCCTTGTCTTTGCTTTCAAAAGAAGCCAGGTTCTGGATACCTACACTTTCAGCTACTGCCCTGAAAGCTAGTGAAAACAAACAGTATAACTTCCCAGCAGTACCTAATTTCCTTATCTGCAACTTTAAATTCTTGGTTATCGAGCCAATTCACTGACTCTTTTCCAAACTCTTGAGTTTCATTAAGCAAAACAATCTGCTTGTTTTATATATCTGGCTATTTATAATAATTTCAGTCATCATAATTTATAATAGCTTGCAGTAATTTAAGCTGCTGCCAATTATGTTCACTAGAGATATTTTAGCTAGAGTAACCTCATATGACTTACTGTTAAATCATATCAGTTTACTTTTTACCTTCCAGTTCTCTCTCTTATTTTTTTTTTTTCTTATTTTGTCACAAGAACATAGTTCTTACTGTGGCATTTTTGTTAGGTTTATTTTTGGTAAGCAAGGATTTTTTTATTTTATATTTTATTTTACTTAATTCTTTAAGATTCTCTGTATTAAATACCCATGCAGTCTATATTCAGAGCTTTCAATTTCAAAGTGATCCTTCTTTTGGCACTCACCCTTACTTAATTATTTCTTACTTGAGGAGAATGATTCTTTCTCCAGCTGAGGCAGCAGCTGCATCATATTGATGTAATCCAAAAAAAAGGGAAAAAAATTAGTTATTTTTGCTTGGACAGATGACTTGAGGAGACTCTATATAGAGAATGTCACGTAAGTAACAATGTTGACTCTTTGAGGCAAACCCATCTGGTGCTGCAATTACTAAGTTTCTTCCACACACTGAGCTTTTTTTAAATTTTGTACATTATACACTTGTGTTCCACTAATTATTCTTACTAAGAGCAGAAAAAAAATGACAAAAAACCCACAAAACAAATTAAAAAATCCCATGTCGTTCAGGTAAGGTATTTCATAATATTCAGTTTCCCCCGAACAGTTGTTTGACTTTTTTTCAGGAGAGATGACATATTGTGACTTAAAGATCATGGATTTACTGCTAAAGTATGAAATGTTGACCACAAAATATATTTTTGACACCAGGAATTGTTTGGTAAATTACTCTATGTTTGGTTTTGGCGTTGTTTTGTTTCCCTTCTCCCCCAGCATTTCTTTGTGACACATTAGCTGTCAAGTCTGATGTCCTGTATCCAGTGGTGACAAAAAACCAGCTGTAGTTGAAAGCACAAAGCTCTGTAGGAGATCCTGATCATCATAGTGATTGCCACTTAATTCCAAGCTTGAGCTTTTTATTCTCCTTCACATAAAATAGTTTAACAGTAAATAGTCGTGCAATCTATGTGAATATCAAGTAGGATTTTGAATCCCTGCTTCACTGTCCTTGTCTTTGCTTTCAAAAGAAGCCAGGTTCTGGATACCTACACTTTCAGCTACTGCCCTGAAAGCTAGTGAAAACAAACAGTATAACTTCCCAGCAGTACCTAATTTCCTTATCTGCAACTTTAAATTCTTGGTTATCGAGCCAATTCACTGACTCTTTTCCAAACTCTTGAGTTTCATTAAGCAAAACAATCTGCTTGTTTTATATATCTGGCTATTTATAATAATTTCAGTCATCATAATTTATAATAGCTTGCAGTAATTTAAGCTGCTGCCAATTATGTTCACTAGAGATATTTTAGCTAGAGTAACCTCATATGACTTACTGTTAAATCATATCAGTTTACTTTTTACCTTCCAGTTCTCTCTCTTATTTTTTTTTTTTTTCTTATTTTGTCACAAGAACATAGTTCTTACTGTGGCATTTTTGTTAGGTTTATTTTTGGTAAGCAAGGATTTTTTTTATTTTATATTTTATTTTACTTAATTCTTTAAGATTCTCTGTATTAAATACCCATGCAGTCACTTATATTGCACATTTCTTGAATAATTTTTTGTTCTGTTTCTGAGGTAGATTAAGCTATCTCACATGATTTTAAAAAGAAAAAAATGAACACAAAATTTATTTTTTTATTTTATATTTTATTTTACTTAATTCTTTAAGATTCTCTGTATTAAATACCCATGCAGTCACTTATATTGCACATTTCTTGAATAATTTTTTGTTCTGTTTCTGAGGTAGATTAAGCTATCTCACATGATTTTAAAAAGAAAAAAATGAACACAAAATTTGCTACTGAAGAAAAATTAGTGTCCTGTAAATTTATTTCATTTTAAATTTACTATGTTGGCTCACACTGCAACACCCATGGTCTGCTGCCTTCATCCCCACTGTGTGGAAATTTGTGACTTTTCAAAAGCAAATGGAAATGGATGATCTAGATGGTGGTACTGCACAGCCACAAAGACTGTCAAAATTGGAGTAAAATAAAGATGTTATAAAAAAGGCAAATATTTCCATTATCCCATTAACATACTTGCTAGTGGTTTACACAGTCTCAGCAGCAATTTTTAATGCGATAATTCTATCCTCCATCACACCTTTTTCCTCCTATTTGTTTCAGAATTTTCTCTTAATTCTGAATATATCCCAGTTTCTTTCCTTGCATGTGTTATTTCTCAGACTGTATGTGTTTGAAGGTCACCAGGTATAAAGAAACAATCCTGTTTGCACTTTCTCTGATACTTCTTCCTAGCCCAGTTTTCCAAAGGACATTTTAGGATTAGAAAAGGATCTTTTCTTTCCTATCTTCTCAGGAATAACCACAGTGACTTAAATATTTTATAAGTGGAGTTCCTGCAGAGTTTAAGAATAATGTTCTGCAAATACAACATGTGCTTTTGCATCTCCTAATGTGTGCAAAAAAACTCCATTTCTTGGATTTTTCACAACTTCCATTACGGACTTCTTCCTTTATGATGACTGCATAGCTTAGCAGCCTCTGCACGTACCATGCTCCTGCCTACACTGAGCAGCTGAGCCCTTATGTTTGGAATCATGAAAGGCTTCCCACATCCTCTGGATCTCCGTCATGGTACTAGATTGCACCTAATGTAGTTCTACTTAATAGAAATAATATTTTAGCACCATCACCTAGAGCCAAATTCCACCACACTGTTTGTATTAATCAACTACTTACATTGCCATTGGTTCCCAAGGTATTGCAAACTCAATGTAAGGGTGAAAGGATATGGTTCTATGTAAACCAGGTATGTCTTCTATTTAGAAACAGTAACTACAAATTATTTGGATGTCTTTAATTAGTGCCCCTTGGGCACACACAGAAATGCATGCATCAGGGTCACAAAGCTCCAGCAGGAAAGGAGATTGCCCGAGTTGTGTACCTGAGCATTCAGCATCTGAAAGCTTTAACTCTGCTCCTCCTCCCATGCACCACACAACTACAGAAAGTTTTTAGCACAATAACCCCGGTGCTGCTTCCTTCATCCTTTGTCCAAAATCTTGCCAGCAGTTTTCTACTGATTTCCTTATTTGATATCTCTTAAAAGAGCAAAAAATATCTTTGCAGCCACTCACGGAGCCAACGTATGATGCAAAGTCCACTCATGGCATAAATATACAAGAAGATTTTAGGTAAATTATATGTAAGTGAAAAAATTATTTTATAAAGATTAATGTCTTTTCACCTTGATTAATGAGACTACATGCTCTTTAATTGCAGGAGCTGGTTACTTCTGTCAGCCTGGCTACATACTTTGTGCTGGCACCTGCAGATTTGTTAGGTCACATAACTACAAATGCTTTAAATCTTGAGTCTCAAGCATTTCATTATGTATTTTTTGTGAATTTCCAGAGACCGTACAAGAGGCATCACTCTCCCTGTCTTAGCTGGAAAGGAAATTGCCTTGCAGACCAGTTGCAAACACTTCATTTTTGTGAGAAATAAAGACTGCCAGCACTTGATTTCTTGAACAAAAAGGAAGATACAGTTAAAAAGTTAGATACGTGCACAAATGTTCTGTAGCCCAGCATAAGTCATCACAGTTCCTTTGTGTGTAGGATGGAGATGCACACAAACATGGAAATGGGGAAGCGGGGAAACTGGGAACAGGGAGAGTGAATAAACAGACAGAGTGCTTTTTTCTTCTTCCATCTAACCCCGTGCCAGGAGACTCATTTCCAAGTGACTATATGGCACCATTTTGAATAACATATGTGCCTGCAAGTAGACTAGGGCTCTGTATAAAGAATGTCCCTTCCCAGAGGAAGCCATATGAAAGCAAGAACTTTGATATGACTGTTCCTTGGCAGATGGATCTAGTGCCACCTGCTAGAAACCACCCTTCCTCCTCAATATTACAGAGTATCCATTTTGCATGTGACTACTAAACTTGCTGTGGAAAACTGTTGAAGTCCTTCCTGAAAATAAAAAATAACTTTTCTAGAATAAACTTCCTAATAAAATAAAAAACTTGATCTTTGCACTGAGTTGGTGAGTTAAAAATGCTCCAAATTCAAAAAAGAATACAAAGCTGTGGAAACATTATTTTAAAAGAAATCTGAAATCCTTAGAGTTAGGGGAAAAGCAGTGCCCACAAAATAAACTTAGAACGGATACTAAAGTCTTCATAGAGCTTCCTTTTTTTTTTCTCCCCAGTATGTTCCCTTTTAACTTCTACTGAAAAAAAAAAAATAAAAATCAGCTCTTTTCATAGAGGCAAAACGTTTTTTAGTGCTGGTACAGGGAAAAAATTGAAGAACCCTCCTGACTTTACTTTCTCTTCATCTCAGACACAGCCAGGTTCCTCAAGCATTGGAAGGAGAATAAGGTGGGACAGGCAGTGTGATGGATGAGGTACAACTAAGTGGAAGATACAAAGGAAGGAGAAGACAAAAGCAAATACTTCCATCAAATGACAATTTGGGGCCTGTCTTTTATATATTTCTGAAGAGTACATCCTCATGAAAAGGGAACATTTTTGCCTAGTTTTTCTATCTTTTTTTAGACAACCTATCAAGGAGTTAGGAGATATCTTTGAATTTCAAGCAAATTAAAAGAAGTCCTTGAAATACATACAACAATCACTCCTGAGTTAATAGTGTTAACTGCTGTTAAATAGTGGTATTTTAATTGTATGCATTTTTCAGTGGAATCCAACCACCTAACTTCTCTCACTACACAGCTTCACCTGAGAAATAGGAATTTTAAGCTGTAATCTCAGCAGCTGGATCCTGAGCAGCTATTAATATGATGAAATACTTTTGTTTCAGCAGATCCCTTTCATTGTCCCCATCACTCATTTTTGATTTTTAACAGGAATGCACAAATTCTTATGCATTACAAACAAGAGTGCTTGTTTTTAGCACAGAATGACACAGAAGAGCATGACAAAGCATAAAGAAAGGTGGAGGAGACCTTGTTAAAACTGTAGTATAAAAAAGGCACTGAATTGCTGATTGATTCTGCAATGGAGTGGCTTGACAGGAAAAGTTTCTCCAGGAAAGAGTCTGCTGTCAGTCAAAAGAGGGATCATTTGTTCTCCTTGGATGAATAGTACCATATTTAATGGAAGCCTCAGTGAGCTGAACCACCATATCTCTTGGACCAAAAGTCCCTGGAGCATTTACAATGGCCATGAGGGGAATGGCAACATCTTGTGAAATCTAAAGTAGAAGATGGGAAGCTCCTAAGTTGCTTCAGAGCTGTCTTTAACAGTCTCAACACATTTTTGCCAATCAGCATGCTAGAACAAAAAACCCCTTTTTAACTGTTGCCTTCTGGAGAAGAATTACCATTAGCAATTATTATTCTTAATAAAGAATACCTTTATGTTTGTTTGTAAAGGTTTTTATGTAAACATATTTTTCCATTTGTGACTTGATTCAGTGGGGACTTAGTTCATGTCAGTGTAGCACTGAGCACAAGTTAACATATTTCCTTTTCAGGGTCTAAATTCACAGGTACAGGAGAATGCAAGCATGCTCCTGGTCCAGAGGGAGCGTCTGCAGGAAGACAGTTGTCTGCATTCCTCTGCAGAGGCATTTGCAAAGTTATTCAGGTTTATGTGAAGACAGTGGGGAAAAAGAGGGGTGTAAACAGATGGGTGGAAATCTTAATATTTGCCATTGGATTTGAATTTGTTAACCAGTTATTTCTGAAGTTCCAGGGACAGTGTCCTTTCTACAGGTGTCTTATAAGCTTAAATATTTCCCCTAAGACTTTATACCCAGGAGTGTGAACACTTAAGGTTATTTTGCAAGATACAAGACAGATTTTTCTAATGGAGATAAAAATCTTGCTGTTGCTACTGCTTGCATAATCATTCAGTGAAGATTTTTGAAACATCTTTTTTTTGCTGTTTTATGACTGTTAGTTCATGGAAGGACTTTTTCTGTATTCTCCCATATATAAAAATCAACTTCTCACCAGAACAAAAAAGTTAAGGAAGTTCAAACTACAGTCAAAATTCTCACTTTTTATTTAAATTCCCAACTTCACTGATGAATCTCTTTTCAATTTATGTATTAAAAAAAAAAAAAAAAAAAGAAAAAAGAAATCAGCATCATACAGGTATGTGGGTTTTCTGCCAAAAATAATTGGAATAGCACTATGCTTGATCATAGCCATAAAGAAGAACTATAACCTCTGCCTTTTTGAATCTTGAAATATCTGAGCAAGCAACAGCTACTATCTACTGATCTACTATTGAATGAGATGAAGTGCAAAAGGAATAGGAAATTTGAACATGGTCTTTATCAATATACTTCCCACCCTCTCTAAATCAGTTGTGATTCTGGTGTTCTTGCTTATTTTCTTAGGTTGGCAGTACAGACTTTCATTCGCAAAGAAGGAGTATAATTAGTGATTTTGCTTCTAAGATTCATTCATTTTCTAGTATAGCTAGATTTTTCCTTGCCTGACACAAGGCTGTAATTTAGTCCAAAAAGCTATTTTGTCCTCCTAAGTTTTGTGAATATTCTAAATTTTATTCCTGAATTTACTTCTCTTACATGTCTTACTTGACATAGCTGCTGTGCACAGACTAACAAAAAATGCAGGAGACTCTGCATTGGTTCACCAGAGAAAATCTTGGATAGGAGAATCTGCATGGCTTCACAAGAGAAAATCTTGGATAGAATCCTCTAGGGAAACTTGCCAAAGTCAAAAGAAGACTCACAGCAATGAAATAATTTCTTCTCTTGCCATGGATCAGTAGTTAAGCATAAATGCCTAAAAGCATTAGCTAGAAATGGAGAATTGTCTCATTTTGAATATTTTTCAACGTTTGGCAACGACAAATAATCCATTCTTGTGAGATTTAGTTCATGTTTCTAACAATTAATTGAACTTGTGGGATTTTTATTTTCCAAATGCTAGAGAGAGGGCACAGTCACATAGGAAAAAAGTTGCTCTTTATTTGTGGTTTTTTGGGGTTTTTTTTGGCTGGGGTAGAGTTAATTTTCCTCATAGTTATTGATATGAAGCTGTGTTTTGGATTTATTCTGGAAACCATGTTGGGAAGACAGAAATGTTTTAGTTATTGCTGAGCAGGGCTCTTAGTTACACAGAGCCAAGGCCTTTCCAGCCTCTCACCCCACCCCGCCAGTGAGGGGGCTGGGGGAGCACAGGGAGCTGGGAGGGGACACAGCTGGGAGAGCTGATCTCGAGTGACCAAAGGGACATTCCAGAACTTATGGTGTCATGTTTATGATATAAAGCTGGGTCAACGAAAAGAAAAGGGAATGTTTGCAGTGATGACGTTTGTCTTCCCAAGGCACCATTACAAGTGATGGAGCTCTGCTTTCCTGGG
Source organism: Pyrgilauda ruficollis (assembly GCF_017590135.1). Classification (NCBI taxonomy): domain Eukaryota; kingdom Metazoa; phylum Chordata; class Aves; order Passeriformes; family Passeridae; genus Pyrgilauda; species Pyrgilauda ruficollis. Next base: position 8,893,791 of record NW_024529932.1, read on the forward strand.
AATGGCTGAACACCTGCCTGACCATGGGGAGGGGTGAATGAAATGTTGTTTCACTTTGCTTATGTGCACAGCTTTTGCTTTAGCTATTGAACTGTCTTAATCTCAACCCATGAGTTTTCTTAATTTTACCCTTCTGATTCTCTCCCTGATGCCACTGCTGTTGGAGAGGGGCAGGAAATGAGCAAACAACTCTGTGGGTTGTTTGTCAGACAGGAATAAACCCAGACATAAACCATAAAGAAGCATAAAGAAAGCTTTGTCCTACAAAGTCTGGATCCTGCAGTCCAATGACTTCCATATAATTCCTCTCTTTATAAATGGTGCAACTCATCTAGAAAGTGTTGCTAAAGATATTAATCTCTTCAATGTATAAAGACACCTGGAATTTGTTTAATTTTTCCTGATCCTATAACCAGTCAGTACTCTCTACTGTCTTTACTCTCTACTCTCTTTACTCTCTATTCTCTTTTCATATGTTCAGTGTTTAAACAGTTTTCATCCTGAAAACTTCAGTAGTGCTGTGTCACAGGAGAAACTGTGTAAATCTTCTCACATAAAATTTTAAAATGCAGGTTTTATGAACTACATACATCATTTCAAAGCACTAGTTTGAATTCACCACAGTAAACCTTATATACAGTATGAGTCTGTATATCCACAGTCCTACAAAATCCAAAATAACTGTCAATAGTAAATTTGACAGTAGTCAAACCTGTATGGGCCTGGTGTCACAATTAAAATTAATAAAATGAACCTGGTACATACTCTCAGTTTTTTGAGTTACAGAGTTAAAAAAAGTCAATGTCCTATGGCAATAAAAGATTTTTACATGAAATTAAGAGGGATTTCTCTTGGTGAATATTTTTCTGCATTCAGCAACAGTAATACTAACCAAAGAACACAAGTACAGAGATGAGAGGAGAAATAGGTAAAATGTTATTTTCACTGATATTGATTTTTTGCTTGGCATCACATTTGCTGGTTATTATGGGTTTTGTGCAGTTGGAGATGATAACTAGACAGTGCTGTTAGATTTTCTGCTGAGAATTACAAATAGAATTTTTATTACCTAAATAATATTTCCCTCTTTCCACTAAGTCTTGACTAACCTACACTACCATTAGACATTAGTGAAATCATGGAAAATTATGAAGAATGGTATAGTTTAGCATAGCTTAAGTTATGATAATTTAATACAAGATACCTTATTTCTTAAGAGAAGAGTAAATCCTTGTGAAGAGCAGAGTGAGTTTTTTTTTTTATTATTATTATCTTACTGTGTCAAATGTTCAATTTTTTTTAACATTTCTTGAGAAAATGTTTTTGTTTTCATACATATCACATTGCATGTGTGAAAACAGATTATGGACTTCCACACCCAGGAATTTATTTTAAAGAAAAACAAAAAAAAATTTCTTAGCCCTCTCATATTCAAAGTTTTAGTCTTGTATTTTATTAAATGAGACATACCAGAATTTGAAGAGAATAAGCTGTATGCTCACCTTCATGTCCTCTTTAAGTAGTAAGTGTTTGGATCTTTGATACCAATTTTGCTCTCTGGTGTCTTTCCTCACATCAGTTTCTTCAGAGTAACTGTTTTTCTCTTGTTTCATCCCATCACAACCTTTCAAGCTATGTTATCAGACCTCTTTCTTTCTTCATTTGTGTCCTCTTTCCGGCAATTTTCATCCAAATTAGAAAAACTGCCTCTGCTGTTTTTATAATTTCTTTTTGTTAAAAAAGATTTAATTTTGATAACAAGTTATTTTCCAGATCATCATGGCTATACCAAACATATACGTTAAAGCACAATTCTGCTGGGTTCTAGTTCTTACATTAAAAGTGAGTTAAGGAAAGAAAACTTTAATAGGTTCTTGTCTTGGTTTTATTATTAAATTATTTTATTTAAATTACGACAATTTTTTGTCACAATGTTTACAATATTGATGTTATTTTGTGGAATAGCAGGTACTTAGTTTTGGGGTTTTTTTGCTTTAACGGATGGTAAAATAAATTACAGCTTGACTGATGCAAGTGAGAAACTGTACCAAAATCTATTAACTGCAGGTGTGGCAGGATGGGGGCTTGTGTAATTATATTTAGTGGATGAAGAGAGAAATACAACAGCATTTTGTTGTACTTCTTTTTTTCTTATTTCTTTTTTTGTCTAATTTCTTTTTTCCAGAACAATTAAGATAACATTTATTTTGTGCATGTCTTATGGTTCCTTCACAACTGAAGTGATGGGAAAGCTCTGCAGAGCATTATGGAAGACCACAAGTTATTAACAAACTTAGCCTTTGGGAACAGACTGTCATATCTGCCTTGAAATCTATGTTTATCCTGACCACTCCATCCGCAATACTGGGAAGGGTTCCTGACCTCCTGTGAGGTTTTCATCTGAACTGTCAGCTTCTAAAAAGCTGTGCTTATGTCCCAATGAAGGCAGAGTTTAAGGGTTTGTTTTTTTTTTTTTTTTGCTTTTCCTCGGTAATAAAAGCAACTAGTAAATCAGGCCTGTTAGTGTTGGGGAGATTTTAGAAAGTTAAATTGGCAAGGAGAATTTATTTGAGCTGTTAGGTGCCAAATTGCAACCTGGAAAGCATTACTACACTGTCTATAATGATTGAGGCACCTTGCAAATGAGGTCTTGTCTGTTCATGATGAACACTACAGCTTTTGGTAAAAAATATGGGGTTGTTAGTTGTATAATGGTCTCTCATATAACTGAGTGGGATCATGAACACCTTCCTCACAAACACAATGGACTTTTTTGGACAGAGTTGCATACACTAATGTGATCATTTCCTTATATTAATAGGTCATGCACAGAATTGTCTAGGTTGGAAAAGACCTTTGAGATCTTGAAGGTCAAGATTTGTCACAAAGGATCGCTTAAAACCATTCCTGAAATCTGCTCCCAGGAGCTTCCCACATTACCAATTTCTACCGTGCCTGGGGAAAACACTTCTGTGTCTGCTGCACACATGGAGCCCCCACAGCTCAAGCAGCAGAAAAGCCTTACAGTGCTCCCACGAGTCCCTACCTGTGTGCAGCCTCACAGTGGGTCCTGGCAGCATTCAAAACCCATTGCTGCAGCTCAGTTAGAAAGCATTGTTAGCCATTCCTTTTGCACTAGCTCAGAAGGATAGTCACACACCTCAGCAGCCAAGGATAACCCATGAGGAATGCATCCATACATTGGACTAGGGAAATTGAAGATATTATCTAAAATAGCATAATGAAAAACAACTCATAAATGCAAGTTTTTAAATAAAAATATCTGGCTATGGTTCTGCCATAGTAAGCAATATTTTCCATACTCTTTTTAGCTCAGGACATAGCTGGGAAACACTACAGCAGTGAGAGCATATCCATTCAATTAATGGAAAAAGCAGTCCAGCAGTTGGGGAAAAAAAAAAAAAAAAGATTTCTGGCTATCAAACAGAACAAATAATAATAAAAAACTCTGCTGTATTTGGCAACTGATTCCTGCCTCTGAGCCAGGAGCAATACTGTCAAGCTTTATCATGTACCACTGCAAACACTTCAAAATATGGAGTCTTGACTGCTGGTGTCATTGCTGATCTATTACTCCTCCTGATCACAATGTTCCCCTCTCATTTATGGAAACAAAACAGTTTTTGTGGCAACACATCAGTCCAGATTTCAAGAATGACTAAAAGTTTTGTGATAAGCCAGCAGGGAAAATTTTTGTTGATCAATTAAAGATCGGTTAAGAAACTTCTGCACATATTTTCATGGAGAATGGAAAAGCTTTAAGCTTTAAAAATTGCTTCCATTCATCCTAGGGACAATACCAAGGACAACTTGATTCCATTAGGACAAGTGTGGTAGGTTAACCTTGTCTGGCTGCTACCCAGATGCTATCTCACTACTTCTCCTCTCCAGAACACAGAGAGAAGATGGAAAAGTCATTGGTTAAGATAAGGACATGAACATCGCTCACCAGTTATCCTTATGGGCAAAAAACCCTCAGGTCAGAGAAGATTACTTTAATTTATTGCCAATTAACAACAGCGTGAGCACAGAGCGATATGGAATGGGCTTTGTGGTCAGAATTTCTAAATGGAAATTCCTTGCTTGTCCAGAATAGGGCCTTTCCATGGTGTACAGTCCTTTGGGAGTGAATTGCTTTATCATGACTCCCCCACCTGTCACAGCTCTGTCCAGAAAACCTGGTTCTGTGTGGACTTCTCTCCACAGCCTGCAGATGCTGGCAGGAGCCTGCTCCAGCATGGGCTTCCAATGCACCTCTGCTTCCCTCAGGACATGTCTGTTTGCAGTAGTGTCTGGCCCTCCAGGGACTGCAGATAAATCACTGTGCACATCTGGGGGGTTAACACAATGCTTATTCTTCAAAACCCTCTAGCCTGTGGAACTACAGGAGGCTTAGTTTGTACCATCATGTTAAACATTAACCAAGAAGAAGAACCGGAGTAATCAGCCCAGTTTACCAAGCAGATAAATATGACTTTGGGGTCACCGTTCCCCAGGGACCACCAAACAGACCCCTGAGACAGAAGAACACGTGCTCATGGGAAGGGACACATACCAGTGACTTTGGGGAACTGATTATTAAATGTGTGTTTTCTTTGGAAAAACCTATGAATATGTATGTAAAATACAGTATTTAAACAGGAGGTTTTTCTGTACTCAGTATGCACGATGTTTTGGAGGAGGCACTCCCACAACCATCCAGCTGAATAAAGAATGCCTCCTTCTTAATACTACACTGGTGTTAAGGAGTTCTGTTTTTACTGGGTTTTGGTAACAACACCAGACTGGAATAACCTGGAATCTGAGAATAAAATTTTGGTCTTGTTTTACCTCCAAATTTTTTTCTCCTGAGTGATCTCTTTTCAAACACAAAGCCTGACAATTGGAAATGTTTATGCTGAAAAACAATAATTGTAATTTTTTCCCCTTATAAATAGTTTATGTTCTTTAATGGTCTGATGGCCTTCTTTAAGAAGTTTATTAATTAATCATAATGTTGTTTTAGCCCATATATAAAGACTGATGGAATTAGAATAATGTAAATAATTTACCTTTTTGTCAGAGAGTGTCCTGCAGCGTCTTGCTGGAGAAAGTGAAGTAATTTATGACTGGCAGAACTTTCAATTTATAAGCCAGAATCACTCAGACAGATGGAGAAAATAAAGAGAATTTTTTGTTTCTCAAAAAGAAATTTAAATTAAACAAAAGTGGAGTACAAAGCTTTAGAAAATATACCAACTGGCACTGCAAAAAAAAGTTTCAAAATGTTCTAAGTGAATTCAGCATACTGCAGAATTCAGCGTACCTTTGCTCAAAGCATATTCCTTGTGAAGGTGGCTGGAGCTGAGAAAAACTTTATGGGTCCTGCCATAATCTCTTTTCCAAGTTGCACATGTAGCAAAAGGCATCTCGTGCACAAAGCACAGCAATGACTAACCCTTGACTGGAGGATGTGAAGATGAGTGGTCTTTCTTTGTGATTATGTAGGGTCTGACCCCATTAAGGGCTTAAGTGGATAACAATATTTATCTCTTCCTTATATCAAAATCTGAAGTAACAGAATTTTTAGCCACTTTAATAATTTGTGGTTATTGGAAGAATCTAATAGGAGCTGCTCTCCTGTGACAAAATGCTAAGAGTATTGGGATTTTTCAGCCTTCATAGTGACATAATTGTAGCCTTCCAGCACCTGAAGTGAGCCTACCATAAAAAAATTAGGAGAGACTATTTATAAGGGCTATATGTAATGACAGGACATAGGGGAATGGGTACAAACTGAAAGAGAATAGGTTTAGGTTAGATGTTAGGAAAATATTCTTTAATGTGAGGGTGGTGAGACACTGGAAGTGGTTGCTTGGAGAAGTTGTGTATGCTCCATTCTTCCAAGTGTTCAAGGCCAGGTTAGATGGGACTTTGAGAGCCTGAAACTGGTCCAGTGGAAGATGTCCCTGCCCACAGTGGGAGGGATTGGGAAAGATGATCTTTCAGATCCCTTCCAACCTATACCATTATGATTCTATGATTCTATGATTCTATGATTCTATGATTCTATGATTCTATGATTCTATGATTCTATGATAATGACATTACCATTTATGCATTTTCCCTGAAGATGACTTCAGGGTTTAATTCTTGCATTTTGAACGTAGGAATGAACAGGATAAAATTCACACGTAGCAACTTCTTTAAAAGGTTAGCTACTTCCAAAACCAAGTTTCAAGTGTCCAAATCAAATGTGAAATTGTTGTGCCAAAATTGAGGACAACATCAAATCGTCCTGCACACAGTTAATATGCCCTTGTCATTTAAGCTGCTGTACTAATGCTTTGCATTATTATTGAAATGTTACTAATAATTACTATTACTGAAATGAGGTGATGTGTCTATTGAGGGACATTATTACATGCTTCTTCTTTCACATCCCTGGAACACTGTAAGTAATGAAATTAGAAATATTTCTTTGTATTCCTATAATTAAACATAAAAAATAAAATCACAGGCAGCTTTATTTGAGATATTTTCCTTATTTTGTACACTTGATTGTGAATACGTAATATTTCTTTTTTCCCCTCTTGTTGCTGGTTATCTTATTTTCTCCTTTCTTCTTTATTTTTAAGTGCAGCAAAAGAACTTTTTCATAAATCTTCAAATAATTTAGTTCAAAGCAAAGAGATATCTTTATATAAAATCTTACTAACACCTATGTGGATTGATCTCCAGTGGGAATGACATTTTTTCGTACAGCAGATTGTTTGAGCTGTCTGGGGCAGAAGCAAGCGGCCATTACCTGCATTCTTTGTAGTAAAGGGAAAATGAGAAGAGGTGAAGATCTGGGCATTTGATTCCAGATGAGGAAAAGGAGTGTTCCCTAATAAAGGAGGAACTTTCTGCTCCACCCACCCCATTTGCCATGAAAGTAGTCCTGGACTGGAACTGGCTTTCAGCTTCAGCTACCTTGTTTTGTGGGATTATTAAATTAAATGGGGCCAGAACTCAGGTCTGTGAGCAGTGTCCTGGGGCTGTCTGTAATGATTTATTGCTAGCATTCTCTCTGCCGTGATTTTAGGCAGACATCAGACCACCATGGAGAGCACTCACTTCGGGTTCAGGGAGCAGTAACTGGGACAGGGATAATTCTGGAGGCACCCTGGATAAGGCCACTCTCTTTTGAATGAAAAGGTGTCTATTCTTATCACATCATGCCTTACTGCTTTTCTCCTGGGCCAGAGGATGAACTCAGTGCACCTTTCTAAAGTGCAGAAGGCTCGTCTATAAACCACTACATTTATTCTCTTTTATTTTAGACAGAGTGGTTTAGGGAACACTCACACAATCAAACATATGTGGATCAGAGGAGATGGCAGTGTCTGGTCTGGGAGCTCTAGTAAACAGTTGACAATAACCCAGTTGCCCAGTTGATACCTCTCATCCCAGCAGAATGACATGATCCCAAAAAAGAACATCTAAATGTAAGCTAAATTCCAAGGTGTAACATTTATACTTGAAGATTTTATAGCTTTTAGAAACCAATTCATAAATTGAATATTTAAAGCAAAAATTAAGTGGTGTTTCCAAAGAGAAATTTAGTGTTTTTTTAGCACATGTATTGTAACTTTGATCCTGTGATCACTATAACATTGACATTAAAGAAAGAATCAAGTAGATTGCTTGGTCTGTTATTCAGAGATTGTCTTTAAAGGTGGCCTGGTAGGCAGGCCAGCCACCTAGGGTGCTTATTAAATATTTATTTTTTAAAATTCATAAAAATGTCACTTACTACAGCTATTTATGGTTATTACTGACAGGCATGTATAATAGGAGGGGCAATACACAAGTCTAAATTATTATTATTATTTTTATTCAATCTGTAGCCTGTTCAAGATGGTAATTTGCAAACATATCATTATGACTGACATTGCAGAGTCCCCAGAACAGTTGCTTTTGAACTTTGATGTGAAGCCTCAATGCTTCCACTGGTGTAGAATAAACCAAATCACGACAGAGAGAATGCTAGCAATAAATCATTACAGTCCTGTATGCACTGAAGAATTCTTTTTTTTTTTGCTCTTTATTTTTACAGGGTCTCCTGTCCATGGGGGGTTTGCTCTCAGTAACATCGTCAGGAACTCAGAAGGATAATGAAGGATTGAATACCTTTTTCCTCATATAACTTGCTTTGAGCATGTTTTGCCTCTTTACTACAAAGAGATGGACAGTTAAGGGACCCAAATAATGTGTGTGTGTGTGTGTACAATCATAAACATGGGGAAGAGCAAGCATATGATAGGGAACACTTATGAATGCCAGAGAAATGAATGATGAATTCAAAAGTCGTACTAATAATCTCAGTCAAAGTTAGAGGTGCGGAAAAAATTCATAAAGCTTCATCAAACCTTATCATGAGCATAATTGAAGACATTTAGCTGCCTAGTATAGGGAACATTCAGCCTCCTAAAAATAACTTGTTGTACAGATAATTACCACTTGGCTGAACCCTTGTTTATGGCTATTAGATAATTACTCAAGTGTACAGCTTTAGATACATAAATGTTCTGTACCTCTTGACGAAGAGGATCAGGTTAAATTCTAAATATGCATAATACAATATTTAATTCACTTACCTTATTCTGGAGTGGTAATAATCACTGAAAGAAATGGTTGGTTTTCTGCTTTCATTACCATAATTTTGTGGAAGGAAAAATATACTTCATTAGTCGGCTTCACTACATAAATTTAGGACTGACACTTTCCTTATTCCAAGGGATAACAGGTGATACATAGAATAATAAAAGATGTATCCAAACTAATCAAAAGGTCTGAAAGAAGAGCTGTCACTGAAATAAAGTACTGATTTTTCTTTGGCAGTCATGTTAGTCCCTCAGCCCTCCTTTATTGTTACTTTTTGTGACTTAACAATTTTATATTTTATAAAATGCTTTACCTCCAGTTAGAAATCAGCATCCCTCAAAAGCACTTCTTTCTCTCAAAGAAACTCTTTGTTGGTATTGGTGTATTGTTCTCAACTAGCCCAGCCTGTTTGATGGGATTGTCATTCTTCTGTGCTACCATTCAGGTGTGAGTTTTCTTTACCTTCAAACCTGGCATCTAGTGGTTGGCTGAATTTCATGGCAGATTCAGCTTGTATATTTTTTGGTTAGGTTTTCATTAGTACAAAGTAGTAGATATTATTTGGTTAATCAGTTGATGTATAAGACTCAGTCAGGCACACAAAACTTTGTAATACACACATGCCTGAGACTTTATATCTTCATGATTTGTGTTCCTGCTCTTGAATTTCAATTTAGTAACTCCCAAGGTAAAGCATATTTTTAATCATGTAATCATTGAGGAAGAAGGAAGAGTAGTCAACACAAAGCTACAGTGTAGGAGTGGTATGCTCAGTCATCAGTGTCCTATTGTGCAGATGTCACTGAGCTGCTTTACGAAGTGCTCCTTATGTCCCCAGGTCTCATTCTCACTTAAGACACCCTGTAAAAAACCTGCAGATAAAATCACAGGGTCATAGAGGTCTATCTTTGTTACAAGGCAAACTTCACCATAAATGCTTTTTTGTTAGATTTTTGAACAAAACTACAAACTTTGTGGAAGCTAGGAAAACTCATTAAAATGGAAATGTAAACATTAGAACAAATTAGCATGGCTTGTCTTAGAAAAGCACGTAATTAGCTGTATTTCTCAGCTTCAGGCTAGCCATACTTTATTTGCATAGTGTCACAGTGGTTTAGCTTTTTGAAAAACTAAATAGTTAAGAAAAAGTTTCACCATTTATTTTATTGTCTTTTCCCTAATCAGTCAATGTTATGGTATGTTTCAAATCATTCAACACCCAGCAAATCATATTTATCTCATCTTACCACAAGGGTTGTACTATTTTCTTGTTCTCATGCATAGCTGGCAATGAGCATTTTTTACAAAAAGAAAACCATTTTACTAATTAGGATATTTTTGTCCAAAATAGCAAATACTTTTGAAAGAAATTTTTGTGCTACATTTGAGAATGAATTCTACAGCAATGATCATAGATCAATAATATGTATGTTCCTTCCTTTTCAAATTGAAATATTTTCTTCAATATGAAAAGTCTCATTGAACACGTGGAAATTGTCATTTGAAACAAGAGGGAAAGGAAAATGAGGTCTGGAATGGGGAATTTGTTTAAGGTGATAGCAGTCAAATAGAAGACATTCCTGAGAATTTGTAACTTTTTTGTAATTTGTAACTTTTTTGTAATTTGTAACTTGATTGCATGTGGAAGAAGGCAGAAGTGAATGAACACTGCTTTTGCAAGAATGTCTTCCACCAGCAGACATAAAACCAGAGCTGCTGGGACTGAAATGGACATCATGACAGATTAGGAAGTAAGGTCCTCATGAGAGAACCTTTGCATCAGTAGGAATGTCCTCTTCCACCTGTCATTTCTTCCCTCTCAGCTCTTTCTGTCTGAGGAAAATGAGAGGAAAAGGAGTAGAAAATGGATAAAGGATAGAGGAAGGATGACAAAGTTCCCTAAATCCATAATTATGTTGCACCAATGCTTCTTGTGTGTAGGTACAAATGACCAATCTAAAGCAAAACTATGGAGACAATTTTTAGTGGTGGCTTAGCAGGCCTATGACCTAGACTTAGAGTGCAGTACGTGTCAGTGTAGAAGTGGTAAAATGAACAAAATTACTGTCTTTGCCCAAGCTAAGGCCAAATCTTGAGTTCTTACAATGGTAAACATCCGGGTTTGCAATCTGGCAAACTCAAGTCAGTATGACACTTTCTGGGGAAGGCTACATATTTTGACGGCTTGGATCTGACTCTCAGGAGTAATTCAAACTACTGGTTATAAAAATCCCAGATCTTCAGCTAACACCTCAATTTTCGTTCATCCTTAATTACCTACATATATAGAAAATGCTAATCTCTTAACCTCACTTTTGACAACACACAGTGTTCTTCTACTGCTTCACAACTGCTCCCTTCTCCTCCATTATTTGAGTAGACTAAGTTAAAGCCCTTGTTTTCAGCTTCCAAGAGTCTTGATCCTTCCATTTGCTATTTCAAATTTGTGTTGAAAAGTTAATTCATGTTTTCTACCTATCCTGCATTTTAACTAAAGCAAATTACTTCTTCTTGTAAACCTTAGCCCAATGAAAAAAATTATAGAGGTCCAAGTCCTAAAGAGCTGCCTGAATGAGCATAAGGCTACACTGGCATTGAGAATTTCAGAGTCAGGTCAGACTTTCTGAATGAGAATTGAAAGGTCTTATTTGAAATCCACTTGCTTGGAAGTAAATTGAAATCTACATCTCCCCAACAACATGCAAGGATACATCTAATTTGGAAAAGTAAAACCACATAGTCAGGCAATGTTTTTGCATCCTGGTGGATCCATGTCATTTGGGAGTGTAAAGAGAAGATTACAAAAATTCTGACTTTCTCTTCTATTGCTAGCTGCAGTATAATACTAAAAATGGTCATATATTCAGATATCTGGACTATGAATTATTTCTGGGGCTAATGTTTTGGAGGCTTTTTTCATCATGGCTAAAACTTACCCAGATTTTGGTAAGCCATCTGTCAAATGAAAGAATATTGAGCCCTTTCCAAACTGCAGGGATAGTAATTCCAGTAGTTAATAACAAAAGATTAAATAATACATACTGAGCTAGGCTAGCAGAGTAATTATTGCCTCTTTATAAAGCTAAAGTAGAGAATAATAGGCAACTTATTTAAACTGAAAATATATATTTTTCCACCAGTGAGAGCCTGTTTCTGGACTATACCACCACATATGAATCTGAGTACATTTGTACACATTCTCTTAAACATGAATCATTGCTGACAATGACACTAACAATATAGTAGGAACATCCTCAATCTGCTTAATGGATAAAATTCTGTTTGAGCAGAGAGCCTGAATGGGTCTAGGCAAGAAATATGACCATTGCAATTTTAGATAATGAAATAACAAGGGATTCAGAATATGCTCAGAGAATGTATGCTCAAATTCCTCTTGAATCTGACACACTACTAGTGAAACACTTCCTTTTTTTTCATTAATAATTTTCAGAATTTATTCTGTGGGCATATAGCCATCAAAACAAAGCAAATTAATTGTTGTATGTTACATGTTGCTGTAAATGGTCCCTGAACCTCAGGAGCTGAGCATGTCCTATGTCCTCAAAACACTTTACTTTTTTTTTCCTTCACTGAAGTTTATTTTGTTTTTTGTCACAGTTTTTCCATCCAGGATTTGCATAATAAACTCTGATGAGCACCTCATATAAAAATTTAACTCCTGTTGAAGCCAATGTTTTGAGACGACTCAATAGAACAGGGAAGGGCAGGTCTGTGGCTGATTCTGTAAAGAGCATTTCTGAGCAGACTCATCTGCCACTGACCTCTTGGGGAGGTGCGGACACAGCTGTGCAGCACAGCACAGACCTTTGCAGGGGGCAGGACTGTGTGTCAGGCTGGGGGAATAGTGAAAGATATGGAGAATTCAGCCTCTTTTTAAAAGCAGCATTGATGGCATTTTAGTTAAATACTGTTATTAAGTAGCACTGAAGAAACAAATTCTTCCTTAACTCATAGGTATAATTCCTCTCATATCTTCAGGTATATGGCATGATACGTAACAAGTTTTTTTTCAAATTTCTTTTGTTTTTAGAAAGGAACTAGCTTTCCTAGATTTGGTTCTTACGATATAGCAAAAAATTCATAAGCTTTGCTTTCTTTGATTTTTTTCATTGAAATGGTTCTTTTTCCAGTGAAATTCATACTTAGCAAATAGTAGTATTTTTGTCCTTTCATTTGTATTATGGAAATTACATAGGTGATCAATTTGAGATGCAAAACGGAGTTTTGAAGTAAATGCACCTGGACAGACATATTTTGAAATATTTTCCCAATGTTGTAAAAAACTGGGGATTTGTAAAACAAGATGTCAAAATGTAAATGATCTACTACAACAAAAAAATCAAAAGCACTGACCCCATTACAATGTAGAGCCATAAGCTATATGGAGCTTTGAAAATCATATATCCATTCATACACTTGTAGTGAAACAGATGTAAAACCTAAGTTGCAGCCACAGAAGATCATTTCCTGCATAACTTACTATATTGATATTTCCCTGCACGAGCTCAGCCAGTTTTTTTCAAAGTTAAGGCTAGAATAGGCTTAATTCTGAGTGACATCAAATCTGTTTGTGATGTATCTTGATGAAGTCAGTGGAGATATGCTAGGGTAAACTTGGTTTAAGAGCCCTTAAATGTAAGTCCTGATACATATAAACTGTTTTGGAATAGTGTATCTAGATTGTTTATGAGGGACTTCTAAGGATATTTTCTTCTAAAAAATATTACCTTTTCAACGCCGGTGTCAAAAACTTTGTGGCATTCAGTCTTTTGAGCTAAAACTCTTTTATTCATGGGCTCATATATATTAAAATTCTGTATTTCTCTTACAGGAATTTTTTAAAGGATCTTATCCCCAGAAAATTCTTGGTAAGAAAATGGCTGAAATTTAATTCTGGATGGGGATACAGGAAGCAAATGGTAAGGAAACTGCCAGTCACATAAGTCCTGGCTTACCATCTCGTCTTGTTAAGGACTACAGAAGTTATGTCCAACTACAATCACTACCTTTTGTCATAATGTTGAATACTCTTACTGAAATACAGTGAAATGCGTGATCTTTTCCAGAACAGCTGTTATTACACATTGCAGAAATGCTAGGATTTTGGTTTCCAGAAGTATTCACTTTCTATTTAAAGTTTCCTTTTTTTGATACCTATACTCTTGTAATTTCAGGCTCCTATTTTATTGATTCCCAGGGCAAATCAATGCCATTTGTTTTAAATTATTGCAGAGCTTATATAATTCTTTCCCATGCCAATATGTTATACATTTAAAAGAATGGGTTTATGGCCCTCTTTTCTTTTTTCTTTTCTTTCTTTTTTTTAACTTCTTTTTTTTTTTTTTTATTTTATCTTTGAAGACCACATGAATCAGACTATTTTAGTCCTTATATGAAAAAACTTCATTTCCCTTGATAATTTTGACAGTTCTCTCATACAGCTCTCCCAGTCTGAATTTTTTTCTTCCTGAACAGAATGACTAAAATTTCACATGATACTCCTAAGGATGTACTACCACTGTGACGTGGCTATTTTTGTATCTCCAATACAAATGTCCCAACTGATGCATCCTGCAATCTTTTTTTTCAGTGTCAAATGGATGCTTTGGTCTTGTGATTATTAATGTACTTTTTCTTCCTCCGCAAATTCCAAAACTGAATTCTCAATTTATAGCCCAAAGTTTTGGGTATGTATGAACACAATGCTTATTCCTTGAGCTGATATATTTTGTTCTATTTACACAATTCCTATACTTGAAGGTACTTATTTTTTTCTCCTCAGGTGTATTACTGTTATTAGTCTCCATGTTGTCTGCCACAGAGGTATCATCAGAGCACCACCTTGCACACCCTATTGTTTTTACTGTGGTTATCATTGTGAAATTATATGGAGAACTCCATAGTTTTGCAGCCTCACTTCTCAGTCCCCATATACAGCTTAGCAAAACTGACACAAGCTGTTGGCACTTTGAGTGTTTGCACAAGAACAAAAATGTCTCATTGAAACATACACAGCAGAATTCTTGAGAATCCCTTAAGAAAACCTGCACTGAATACCAGGAATAATATTGAAAACCATTAGATGTGAAGTGTTCTCTGTGCTCATTTTCCCTCTAAACCGTTTAACATATTGTGTTTTATTTTGTTAAATTGACGTAGTGTACAATGTAGTAAATGCAACATAGCAGTATTAATATTTCTACTGGGAATGTAAAGCTTACATTTCCTGCATAGAACTTGATGAGATGTGAGCAAAATACATGTGCCTAGTTCTCCTAGAAGCACCTCTTGCTGAGATCTTTGATATGCTGCAGAAACAAAGTAATGATATTTTTTGAGACTGGAACTGTCTCTCTCATTCATGACTGCAATGGAGAGCACAGACTGGGGCTTCTCATATAGGACCCAAATGCAGATCTATTATGTTAGAAGTGCATATATCCTTGTTGCTGTTCAGTCGGTGTCTGGGCTGTAGAAGAGATCCCCAATGTATTAGAAACAGAAGCAAACTGCAAGTAAAATTTTCTCTAAAACAGCAGAGAGGTGAGACCTGATGCACCACTCACACCACTTCATTGAGTGAGGAGGCACCTCTTGTCTCTCAAAAAATCACCCAAGAGGAGGCAAGTAGAACGTGAGCAGGTGGGTCAGATTGGGAAGATCGTAAACTGACAGTAAGGGTGGGGAAGTTCCCCATAACATAAGTATGTTTCTGCTAAATAATTGCCAGATAGATGAAAATTCAACAATTTCAATCCCATCTGTCACTTGTAATTTTTTTGTGTCTGAGACAACAGAGAATGATGCATCATCATCAATCAAAACTTTGCTGATATTGCCTATTAAAAAAACCCAAAACCCTGGCTTAGGAGATTCTGAAGGACCAAAGCCAACGGGAAGATGAGAATCATATCAAGACTCACAAAAAATGTTTTGCTTTCCTCAAAATCTGCACACTAAAATACATACCTAAGAGAGCAGTCCAGTGTCTCCATTGTTCATTTGAAATATTTAAATCCCAGAAGCCATAGAGTTATTAAATTTCTCCACCCCAATTAAAATTTATTTACTACATATTTTTTGGGAATATAGCACTTTAGAAAAACATAAGGGCCTGAGTTTTGGAAATGAATTTTATATTCTTTTTTCCTCTCTCATTTGAATATAAAATGGCTTCTTTGACCACCAAGAATAATGAATCATTCAGGTGATGTTATAACATACAGGTCTCACCCTTTTTCACCCCATCCTGGATGCTGACTCGATTCAGTATGCTGTGCACAGGGCTAAAATACCCAGTGATCCAACAATGATCAGCAAAGCTTCTCATTCTTAACATATCTGCCACATTTGCCCCATTTTGTGAAGCTCAAAGTCACATGTAGTGGCTGTGTGTTTTTTCAGTTTTTTTTTTTTATTTTATTTGTTTTTTGTTTTGTTTTGGTTTGGTTTTTTGCATGCCCTAGCATTCTACGTGTTGTTTTTAGATATTCTCCTAGTTTGGCAGCATGGTGTAGTGTTCCAAGACTTGACAAGTAGTAAAAAGAGAACAGTGTGGCTGCCTCATTTTGTTTGTAGACAAAAATAGTATTTGCTTTTATGAACCGGTATACATCTCATACCCTTTTTTGTTAAACAATTATTTTGCCTTTGTAACTTTTCTGATTTCATTACTTCAGGTCTATTTCAAAGGCTAACTTTTTATTCTCATTCTGATCTCAATTTAATGGTTTGCTAGCCCTCTTTTATACCCATATGGTATCAGCTACAAACAGCATAAATTAAACCTTTCTGTTACTATATAAAATATCAAATATAACTGAACTCCAAAGAGTCATCCTAGAGCTTTTAGGATGCCTTGAAATATTGATGATAAATATATGTTATCTGTGGTATTTTCCTGGCTAATTGCACACCAACTTTATGAAGATTTCATCTTCACCTCACTTTCTCAGTATGCTTCTGAGAACCACATAATCACAGAAGAGTCATATCTAAGAATCATAATTGCAGAAGTCAAAGTGTGGTACATCGCAAAGTCAAAGGTGGTACATTTACACCTTTTCCAAAGCTTGTTGGCTTGATTTACTCTGGAAGAACTATAGTTTTTATCGCTGTCTTACTTTCTAGATACTTAAACTGATTGCCTAATGATTTGTTGCAGGGATTAAATTTAAGAGCCGTGAGCTATAATTTTCCATGTCCTCCATACTCTCCTCTTCAAGGATAAATAATATGTTTGGTATTCAGTTTTTCACAATTCTTAAACATAATTGCTAGTGATTTAACTATTACATTGTCTAGCTCCTTTATGGCTCTAAGGTCAATCAGAACTTCCTCACTTGGATACAACTACTTTATCTAAAACATATTTAGTCCATGTAGAGAGTTTTTGCAGATTCTATTTAAAAAAATATATATTTAATGATCTGGATTCATGTATCCTTACAGATTTTTGAAACTTTTATGCAACAAAAACCAGTTTAATATGCAATTATATAAAGATCACTGTATCCTATATGTTTTAAATTAACTTCTGGACCTCAACCTTTTCTTTGTAAACACGGAGCATAATATCTACAGGATGAATGCACTACAGTTCATAGCAAGGGTGACAACACTAGTCTAACACTTCAGAGTTTGTACAGCTGTCCAACTTAAAAGGCAATGAAACCCACTGTTCTTCGAGGTAAATAAAAATCTCTTTGTTATAAAGTTGAGACTTTAATTGCCAAAAGCAAATCAGGACATGACCCCATTGCTCCAGCTGCTGGCTTGAATATCTCCCTTAGTTTCTTTTGGTTTTGTTTGTTGGGGTTTTTTGGGGTTTTTTTTTTGGTTTTTTTTTTTTTTTTTTTTTTTTTTAATCTTTACTCTTTCTGCTAACAAACGTCTTGGTGCTATCATTGTGTTCTGTGTTTCTCCCAGACCACAAGCAATGCTGATGAGATGTTCTATGAAGAACAAAAATGAAACACTCAAGGACCCATTCACCAGCTTTGATCTGTGTTGCTATAGGTGGTGACCATGATGCTGTCTCCATAGGATAGGAACATTGCATCCACACAGACGTGTACTGAGCTGGGACTGTAAATCTCTCTCGTGCCCATAACTTGGCAAGGAAGATGACCTCCTTCTCTTGATCCCTCTCACACTTTCTTTAAAGCTCATAAAAGCCTTTAATACATTTTATCCTTGGAGTCAACAATTTAAAAGCAAAGACTGGAATGACAAGGTTTCTCTTTTCTTGAAACATGAGAACACAGCTTACTTGAAAGAGTTTGCATAGA
Organism: Pyrgilauda ruficollis; assembly: GCF_017590135.1. Taxonomy (NCBI): domain Eukaryota; kingdom Metazoa; phylum Chordata; class Aves; order Passeriformes; family Passeridae; genus Pyrgilauda; species Pyrgilauda ruficollis. The sequence goes on from NW_024529932.1 coordinate 8,911,751, forward strand.
TTGTTTCCTTTATCTTAGCAGATGATAACTATATGATTACATGAGACCATCACAAATGTTTTTCATAAACTAAAGGTTTCAGCTATAAATATAGAGTAGGTGGTGTGAACAGGATAGCATGTAGCTGCACTGAGGTATGTTGCTGGCATATCTGAATCCTACGGCATCAGATAAAATTATATGAACCCAAATTATAGAAAAAACACATATCTCACATAGGTAAGAAATTCCTCCTTGAATCATATGTGACCTTCCAAAAGGCTATAACCATTTCTTGTCCAATTGAATTGACAGTGGTGGAAGTGAATGTGATAAGTCAAGGTAGAGTAAGCGCTGTTTGTGCTGTGCAAACGTTACAGATGTAGGTTAAAGCATGACCTACAAAAATTACAAAGGCAGGGAAGATTCAGAATCACACACTCAGCAAATTGAAAAGATGCAAGAAAAATACTTTTGCTGTGTGGACGTACAAAATATGCTGAAAACTACAACCTACTTCTAAAGATGACTATAGTGAATTTACTGCTCAAAAACCAGATTTTACCTTAAGAAATCCTGTAGCTTCTAATAAAAATCAATGAATTAAGCTATTTTCTCAGATATTGCTGTTTTCTGTGTTGCAAAATAACTTAAGCCAGTTCCAAATATTCAAAATATTTCTTAGGTTTCTGCTGTACTGGAAGGCTAGCTACAGTTGAAGGATTTTGTTAGCCATATACACTGCAGTTCCTCAATTATTTAAATCTACCTGCAAAACTGTTTAGAAATTTCTCTTCTTCATGCTCTGTGTTCTGAGCCAGCAACCTAATAAACCAAAATCCCATGAAAATGTATCTGTAGAGTGATATTTTGTAGGTTAGGAATGTTACTATAAAATGAAAAATAAAAATACTGTAATATAGTGATTTTTTTTCTACATAAATAATTTGCTGATGATTATGTTTCATTTAGATCTGACATAAAAATTTAAAAACCCTTAAAGACACAGAACTTCCATTTTCTGTGCAGGTCTAGTAGCAAGTATTTGTTTTCAAGGTGACTTAGCTCTTTAACATAGACACAAACTTAGAGAAGGCATTAGAAGAACGAGGAGCTCTGTGTATAGAATATATGCACTTGCTATAGAATATGCTATCTCCATGCGTTGCTAAGTGATGAGTCTGAGCAGAAGAAAGCTTCTTCCTTATCTCCCACCTTATTTTTGCAGGAAGAATCCTGCCATTTCTCTACTACTGCTCTGAGAAAACTATTAGCATTAGTAGGTAATACCTGATAGCATGATAGGATAGATCAAGCTGTTGCAGAGTATCAGTCGGTGACAGTGATCTGAAACCAGGTGGTACCACATCCCAAGCATGGATGATCAGTATTTTGCCATTACTTAATGACTACAGAAAAAGGGAAAATCACTTTACAAAAAAAAAGATTAATATGAAATAGGGCTTTTCAGGAAAACAGCTGTAAGGAGAAACTGCACCAGTGTGTGTGCTGCATTATTCTAAGAGCGAACCTACTTTCTACATTTCAAAAGGAATATGGAGAAGACATTCATGCATGATAGAGAAAAAAACCCAAACCTGTTTGTGCCTAATGTAATGGAAAATTTGAGAATTATTCATGCATGTGAGTATGTATGCAAATCTGACCCTGGTGGTACTACCAAGGTCAGTGCATGACGATCTGCTGAGTAAGTGCTAATCATTCAGCTTGAAATGTGACTTTACCAGAAAAGCAATTTTGCAAAAAATCTCATGCCATTCCCTAGTTGTTTTCCTCCTGTGATCTCCATGGATTGCTCATTTGTCAAGTTTACACTCAGGACTTTTCCAGCTAAAACATCTTCTTGTCAATCAAATTGTATTTCTGCCTTGTGTAATGTTAATGGATCTGAGGCAACAACTTGAAATTGCTCGAGCTGTAATAGGGAAGTGACATTCTCTGTAGGACATTAACAGCTAAATCAAAGTGTGGCACAGTGGTTGAATTTGAAGTACTATTTAAATTTCAAAACCAAGCTCTATACTGTAAATGGGCCATACAAGGCCAGAATAAAACTGAATGAGAATGATCATAAACTTCTTGCTACATACAATCTGAAGTTTTACAGAAAGGAAGAGCTCATACAAGAGGATCTGGAGAATGTAAATAAAGCAGAAGATAGTATGGCAACAAAAAGAATTGGAAGAATTTTTCCTTAACAACAGAAGAAATGAAGATTTGTTTGTTTAAGAGACCTGGAAGCTTCATGACACTGCAAGGCACATAAGCATTAAAAGTCCTTATTTTAGACTCATTGCAACTATGTTGACAAAACCCATGGGGTATGGTTAAATTTCCTTTTCTCTACTGTCTGATTAGAGCAGGTGCACCTACAAGCTCATGGTTTAGTTGTCATTGCTGTTTCCTTGGCTGCTTCAAAACCATCCTCCGGGAAGAACTACAGAGACAAGAAAAAAGGGCAGGTGATATTTGTTAAATATCACCTTTTTTCATCCAATGAATGCTTTTTCACCAGTCAAGGATTTATTTTCATTTCATATCTGAGGTCCTAAGAATATGCTAATGTATTCCTGATAAACCTCTTCAGTGGTTCTCATGAAGCAGGTGTTGAAAATGGAATTTCTTACTCTACGTGAAGTGACAAAATTGCAATGTTTTGAACTTACTCTGTAGGCTGTAATGTCTGGAAGAACTATCAGATAATTTTAAAATGGAGATGGAGATTTGGGATACTCCAGTTATAGATTTTTTACCACAAATGTTTACAGCTTTTCTACTTATTAACATCCAGAAAATACTGTAATTATTAATTTATTAAAGACAAAGACTAGAAACTAATTTGGAATAATTGTGGACTTTAAGGATATGCTCACCATCTATAATATGACATGTTAAGCACCACATATCTGAGCAGTCATCAAAAGTAACCTCAAACACAACTCTTTGCAAAAATCCAAACAGTTTTAAAATTTTTTTTGCTATTGCCATTATGTGGACTTGAAGAAACTCTTTGAGATTAAAAGGATTCTGAGCTGAACAATGAACAGAGAAAAAAGATGCTCAGCCAAGGCAGCAGGAATAGAATCAGAAGCTCTGATTCTTTAACCCAGGTAATTGCTTCTTTCTTTATCTGATTTGATTTTCAGCTACCACCTTCTCCCTTTGCTGTGGTCTAGCATGATAAGAGTTGTAAGCTGAGTGTTGGAGGTGAGGTTTATACAATGAATGAAAGGAAAAGGTTGAAAATGTTTGTGTAACAACATTTCCTTTCTGTGCAGTTGCCAACACTCTCCTTGAAAGAAACACATCCTTTGGTGTGCTGTCTACAGCCATCACTTGTGCAAAGGATGCATTTAGGGAACAGGAAACATCACATGGTTAGGATACCAGTCATACAGCCACTCTACAAGGCACATTGCATTTCATTGTTCATACTGTCCTGAAAAAAAAAGTTTATAAAATTAGTAGAATAACTTGAGAAAATATGAATTTATCTGGGTAAATTCTGTAAGTAGCAGAAAAAGCTGATTTTAACTGTTATACTTAGAGCAGTACTTTTAGCTGTAAAACTAATACCTGCACAGTATTTCAACATAAAGCATGCAGAGACTTGAAGTCAAAATGTATTTGAACTATTTGGTAAGATAAGTTATAATAGAAATCAGTGATGTGAGCAAAACACTTCTTTCCAACAAATCATTACATTATTTTTACTGTAAAACATAGATAGTATTAAAGAATAAAACAACTTTAAAGTCAGGTGGTACTGATGAATAATGCAACAGTTCTAAAATATGAATGTTCAAAATAGTAAAAAAGAGGAATGGAAAGCATTTTAAAGCCTCTTTGCTGTATGAAGGACTGCAATAGAAAAAATTATCAAAAGTAATTTCTGGAAATAGTTTTTCCTAACCATTTGTAAAAGATTATTTTTAAAATAATGGGTTTTGATCACATTTAAAAAAAAAAAAAAAAAAAAGAAGTGTTGGATTTTCTGTTTTGGAAGAACAGGAAAAATGCAACAAATTACTCTTCTAGAGAGCATGATGGAAAGGCACCATATGCAGAGAGAGATCAGAAAGGTTCTTGCCACAAACCTAGACTCATTCTGCCAGACAATTTCCCCTGCACAAGAGAACATCAAAAAGTAAATGCTTTTTTAATGTGTAGCTCTGTTTTCAATTATACAGGAAAAGTGCATTTCCAAAGCCCATTTATCTTGAATATGACATTGTCACCCTGTGCTGTTGGTTGTAGGGATGCAAGGAAAATATTGATTAGAAACCAATGTAAAGTTTATTTTCCTTGGGTTAGGAATTTTAGATAAATAAAGTGAAGCGCAGAGGGAGAAAAATACTTGTATGACTATGCTCCATGAAACTCAATGAGTGAAACTTTATCAAAACGAACTCATTTAATTAACTCCTCACCTGGTTCTTAGTTAATCTGTGCAAAATCAAAACCTTTTTAAGTAAGATCAGAGTATAGATTATGCATGAGTTGGAGATGACCCAGAAATCTTAATAGAGCTATTTTGTCTTTGCTGGAATGGCCTTACAGCGTTGTAACTGTCCTTAAAAATGTAAAGGAGAAAGGACATACATTGTGTTTCCATTTCACTCAGGGTAATGGAAGTCTTTACAATGTGATGGTGGTGCTTACTCTTTACATAGGTGATCAATGTGCTCAGGAGTGTGATTATCTAGACACTTAATGGTAGTCCAGTTTGTGAACAAGTACTCAAGATATTTCAGCTAATGAAATTGCATCTTTGAGATGACAGCCCTGATGTATTTCATGTGGGCACATGCGGACACTATTTACACTCCATGAGTTGTAATCAACAGATAACTGAAAAGAATAGATAGAAGTGTCTACTGTGAGCTTCTCAGTTACAAATGAAGTGTCTCCTTATGTTCCCCTAGGGACACTCTAAAAGGAGTTTTACAAAACTGTCCTCCTCCAGGGAAGATATTTCTGGCCAGAAGTAGCAGTGCTCCTGTAGTTCACCAGTCCAAGAACTATTATGAACAGAGAGCAGGGAAGAAAGAAGCATAGCAAATTAAGGATATCATGGTTTATATAACAGGATGGAGAGCAAGACATGCAAACATTATCAGAGGGTGAAAAACCTGTTCTAATTCTCCCTGTCATGCTTAGTTATTTGTATAAAACAAAATATACTTATTAAAAACATATTTCTAGTTCAGAATAACCTACAATAAATTTGATTGGAGTCCTAATGTGGGTGAAATCCTTCCCAGAAAAGGACTGAATTCAATGGGAACCTCCCACGTCCCACATTGATTCTCTATTTGTGAGACTGTGTAAGAAAAAAGGAGGTGATACATAGTCACGGGATGTTTGTGAATCTTCCCTTTTATCAATTTTCTTCCCGTTTATCAATTCAGGTAGTTTACCCACATTGCACTATTTTTCCAGGTGAAACACGTGTATAAGTTTCCCAAATTTACTAGGATAGCACTCCTAAGAAAGAATATATTTCTGAGATACTGCTCTTGCCTTGGAAGGGCTGTTGCTTGAGCCTAGATTTCTCAGAAATTAGAGGAGCTAATAATTACTCTGAATAGGCTGTTTTATTAAAAACTATCAACTAACCAACCAAACCAACAACCTCCCAAAACTCTCTTGCATGCTCACATTGAAGTTATATTACAAGTCACAAACCTTATCTGCTGAAAACACATTTCAAAACCTCACAAGAAAATGTTTTCAATCCAATCCAGCCCTTTTCCTTAACTTGGCTATTATAATAAATGAAAACCACCAAGGAAAGGCTGAACCAAGTGTACCAGTCAGCTGGTGATCTGACTGACATACAGTACCCTCATCCCTGGTGTCACTTGCCGCCTTTGTCCAGGTTCCTGCACTCCTGGCCATCACATGTAACACAGTAGACATTGGCTCTGACAGCACAGCAGAAACACCAGCCAAAATAGGAATCACCCAGACCACCGTTATAGGAGAATTTCTGCAAAGTTTGGCACTTCAGCAGAGTTATAGAAGAGTGACGACTGGTCCTTCTCCTTCCCAGCTTCTTCTTGTCTCTACCTGCAGGTAACACCAGGCTCATCCTGGTACCACTGCCAGGGGTTAATGCTAACAATCCCTGCAAGGCCCAGAGGTCTGTCCCTCCAACTGGGTGACATGATGGAGGTCTCTTGGGCTCATTAGACCTGTGAAGGCAATGGGGTGGAAGAAATTCCCAGAATTCCCTCAGTGGATAAGCAGCAGAGAGCATGGCCTTACTCTCTGCGGCTGTAGATGCAACATGTGATTGTCTCCTTGGCTCTGTCCCTGTGCAATATTACTGATGGATTCAACACAGCCATGGCTTTACCATGGTACCAATGTAGCAGGAGAGCTGGATACAACTCTTTCCCTTCCAGCACAAGAACTGTCCAGCTTGACACAATCCATGTCAGATAACCAAACAAACCATAGAATCACAGAATATCCTCAGCTGGGAGGAACGGACATGGATCATCAAAGTCCAGCTCCTGGCCCTGCACAGGACATTCCCAAGAGTTACAGCATGTGCCTGAGTCATGGTGCCTGAGAGTGTTGTTCAAATCTTGAACTCTACCAGGCTGGTGCTCTGACCTCTTCCCTGGGGAGCCTGCTCCAGTGCCAAACACCCTCTGGGTGAAGAATCTTTACCCAATATCCAACCTAAACCTCCCCTGACACAGCTTCAGGCCATTCCCTCTGGTCCTGTCACTGGTCACCACAGTGCAGATATCAGTGCCTGCCTCTCCTCCTCACAAGGAAGCTGCAGACTGCACTGAGCTCTCCCCTCAGTCTCCTCTTCTCCAGGCTGAACACACCAAGTGGCCTCAGCCTCTCCTTGTATGGCTTCTCCTCTAGGTCCTTCACTTAGTGGCTTCTTCGCAGCCCTCTTACAAATGCTTAATAATAGTTTTATATTTTTCCTGTATTGTAGTATGAAAGATGCAAAAGCTCATCAGAGCTCTCACATCTGCAATGTGGTTTGAACCCCCAACCTATCATAGCAGCATCTGATTCTCATCTTATTGACTGAAATAAATGCTCAGCCTAAATGTAAAATCTACAAAGCTCAAGGAGATTTAGACACTGTTTATGCAAAAAACAGTGCAGAGAAAAGCACTGTTATTTTTCATCTTGTCTTTTATAATCCTTAAATCTAACCAGATTATAATGCAGATTTAGCTCTTCTTGGTTGTTTGTTTTTAATGTAAAAATTTGCAGCTACTCTGTACAGTGCAAAGTAGCACCTGAAATTGTAGATTTATTTTGTTTTCATGCTTCTTACAAGCTAAATTTGGGAAACAAACAAGGTCCTTCAAATTCTGGCCTGCAATACCTTGCGTGCATATTTTAGTAAGGAATTAATTTATTACATGAATAATGTGATAAATTCATCCATGATGCCACATGGATGATGCCACAGAAGAAATAGCATTCATACACTATAAAAAGTGCATTTCAAACCTTCTCTGCCTGCAGGTTTTCCTAAAAGAAAATACATTTCCTATGTCTTACATCCATATGGACCAGCTGAGACACCCTGGACTGGCAAACATTCTACCTCCTCCTGGAAACAGTAGCACAATGCACCATTGTTGGGCAGCTGGCTTCCTTTTTACTTCTCTCTCTAAAAATTCTGTCCTGACCTTTTGCTGAGTACCCCACAACTCTGCCCACAGAGTCCTCATGAACTCTAAGAAGGGCAGTGAAAAAGGATTGGTAAACGTACAGGTGTGCTCAGAAAACTTTGGGGAGATTTTTCTGAGTGAGAGAAAGCATCTGTGTGCTGTGTCTGGGCAGCAAAAATCTGTAATTGTGATAGAAAGACTGAAATAAAATTCCATGCATTTTAGAGGAACAATATTGGTGAGAGAGTAAAGGAGGGGACTATTGGTGTATATGGAACATAAGTAAATAATAATACTAAAATCTCTCACATGAAGGAAATCTTTAATTTTTTTCTCACATCTGATGAACTACTGCTTTATCACAGATTAATTTTTTCTAACTGCATTTTCTTTTCCTCATTGTTCCTCTTCTATATAAAGGTAAGAGTAAAGGTCAAGGTATTAATGAGACAGTATGAATGACAAAGAGAGTCAGAAATCCTGAAAACATTGCAAAACTTGAAGTCCAAGTGGATCAAAGCCTGTATACCTGCAACCTCTTCCTTTTTTTATGCAAATAAATTCAGATCAATGCAAATCAATGAATTTTTAATAAGTGCCTCTTTGCTCAGTAGTGTAACAGATGAGTAAATCGTGGAGCGTAGAAACCCAAGCTCTCACAAGCTACTACCAGAGTGTTGAAAGAATCTAAAATGGTTTTGCTTTTTAAAGAACAGTTCAATAATAAGAAACTTTCAGGTAAGTGGAAAATGTTTTCTCAGTGGATTCTTTTCTTCTACTCATCTCCATATCTCTGCTTTTCCCCTTATGCCTTTGCTGCTTCAAATCCCTCTTTAATATATATTTTTCCACCTCACTTTCTAAAGATTATCCACTATAAATTGAATATCTACCATGCACCCTATATTTTGACACCTTGTTGAACAGCCTTTTGCCATTCTACAAGAAATGTGTGCGCTTGTATTATATCACCTAATATAAACCAAGCCTCTCTCCTGGGGAACGGTATGTTTTTGACACACAGTCAACACTCAAAAAATAACACACTTTTCCCTTCCATCTTCTAAGGTTTGCCAGTAGCAATTTACAGACAAGTCCCTCAAGAAACCTTAAAGTGCCATAACAAATAAAAGTCCCTTTTAAACAATGCATTTGAACAATACGTTGCTTCACATGTCTTAAGATAATAAAAAATATATTTCTGGAGGGTATGGATTGTAATCCATATAGATATAAAACCAGGACAGTTTCAGCTTATGGTTTCCTTGGCAAAGAAGGCTGTTTATTTTCACAAATTGTTGCAGGCACATTTCCATATTTCTCAGGGGAGGAAAAGGACAGATCTACCATTGCAGAGGAGCTTTCAGAAGAGGAAATTAATCTTTTAAATGTGTTACTATTAGAGTTGGATAAGCAATTTTTTTATGGAGACAAGTATTTTCCTTATATTTTATGCCTCAAACTCTCTTGGAAATTATGTGATTTCCCTTAATGCATTTATGTGTAAATGCCCAAACGAATTGCCATCCAGTGTTATTCATTATTTGTGGTATATGCCTGGGTCATTTTGCTTCAAGAAACTCAAAAGCCAATATCTTTTAGCAGTTAGAATGTCTTTTTTGGTTATAGATATGGGAAAAGCAGAAAAAAAAATCATGTGAGAGAGCCAAGGAAAGCACAATTTTTGATTTTTCCTTGGGAAAAGTGGGATGATGGTGTTTTCTTTTTTCCTTAAATCAGGTCATTTCAAGGAATGATGTTAGAGCACAGATGTATAAACAAGTGATTCAGCAACATGTAGGCCGACCGCAGACAGAGGGAAGGAGGAGTGGAAAGAGAGGACCAGCTTCGACTTCCAGTGGGGCAAAAAACAGAGATGAGGATTGATATACTGGCGAAAGAAGTCGCACCACACCCTATAATGTGGAACCATTGCATTCATTAAAGTCCCTGTTCCTCCCTCTGGAATTCAATACCAAACAATAGCCTTGATTGTCAGGCCACTTGATCACAGACTTTAGTTTGAGAAAGGAGAAGGTAGGATCTGCTCTGTGTAGTATAACTTTATATGAGTAATAATTTCCTATAACTTATGTAAAAAATTAAGATTTCCAGACAGCTCCTAAGAAAGCAGGTCAAATTCACTTGTCTTCTGCTTACCATTATTCATGAAACAGAGTTGTTTTTTCTTTTCTTTAGGAGATTAACTTCTCCTAAGCAATAGGAGCAATAAACAATGTAAAAATTAATTCTCAAAGGCATTTATCACCAAAGTGATTACATTTTTTTCCTAGTGCTACATTTCAGAAACTTGATGACAGTTGCTAATAAATAAAGACCAAAAAATTATTACAAACACTTTTCTAAAATCCATTCTGAGTATAGACTGATTCATTTCTTGAAGAACATCTCTAAGGCCTGCAAATTTCAAGGCACTGCTTTGTATATCTTTCACTCCAAGTACCACCCCATATATCCTAAATAGTTTCTGCTGTGTATATAGGCAGCAAATCCCAGTTCTTTCTACACCACCTAAATGCTCCTGAGCTCCTCCCCATCCTGCTTTCTCCCAGTTATTGTGTATGCTGATGCTGCCCATCCACTAAGTTTTGTTGGCTTCAATAATTGTCTTATTTTTCTCTCAGAATATACAACACACATTTTTCTAGATAAACAAATCTAGCAAAAAACTAGAGGTAAATATACCAGCAATTTTGACGTGAAAAACAAGGATTGTTTTCTTCTGGCTAATGCATTTCCCTGTTACTCAGTCAGCTCTGTTTGAGTATACAGAAGACACATCAGTTGCTATTCACATGAAACACCTCCTTGCTGTCAAGGGATTTCAGTCAATTTTAAATTTCTTTCAGTCAATCAATGAAAACAGTGTATGAAAATGTTCACATGACTACTGTGGATTAGCATCCCCAGTTCCTAAATCTTATACAATGCATTCAGAGTAGTAAAACTAAAAATATCTACCTTCTATCTCCATATCAGGTAACTGTCCTTTGCCATTAAGTTCCAGAAGGCTGTTTTTGGGAGGGTCATGAGAGGGACAGATTTGGTGCAGACCTGGATTTATTGGAGAGTGTGAATAGAGCAGAAGACCCCCCCCCCCAAATGTCAAAAATAACATTGACAAATGTATTAATGCATCAATATAAAGTGAAGCAGTCAAAAATGAATGATAGCCCCCTTGGAGCACACTCATTATGATGGAAAACAGGAATGGATAGTGGAATATGCCAAAGTTTTGTAAAAGCAGGATGTAAAGAATTTGCATTCTAGTGGCAGGTAGCCTAGTGGCATGCCTGCCACTGAGAAGAGTACCAGAATAAAGTATAGGAAAGGGAAAATATACTTTGTACAGCTTCTCTTTCTTTCAAAATGCGGTGCTGTGCTAAGAATTCCAGCTATCATTTTATTTAATGACTGTATGTATGAAATTTATCATCTTCACATGTTCAACAAAGAATCAGACTGAAAAACCCCCAATAAGTTAAAGACAGCAATAATTGAAATAAAGATAATACCTAAGGTTGAGAAGAAGCCAGACCTCCCTGAAAAAAAAAGACAAAGATATAAAAACTAGAGCACTCCAGAGAAGCCTTGCATGCCTGCTGACTAATTGAAGGGTTTTTCTCTGAGTCAGATGCATCCACTTGCAAAATTAGAATCAGGCTACTCAGCAGCTACTGAACGACACACAGAGCAGAAAAAGGAAGGGTCACTTTGGAGCTCACCAACCAGGTGCAGCTATAAGGTTTAAATATCCTCAGTTCTCCCCTCTGTAGGTCCAACAGCCAGGGGTCAGTTCCTGCCACCCTTACATCCTGCACATCCATTCAAAGAAACAGTAATCCAACCTAGCTTTGGGAAGCCTGAGCAATTTGGACACTATTCTTTCCAGTGGGAAGAAACGGATGGTGTGCTCCTTTGGAGAATACTGCTTGAATCATATCATCTGAGATGATAAGATTTGGACTAGTTCAACTAGAAGAAATTTGAACTAAACAGTACCAGTCATCACTTATGCTTTATGTTCTGAAGAGCTTTTTTTCTGGCAATTTAACCTGTTGAATCTGGTGTAAAATGCAAATGCTTTTCACTTCTTATTTTACAAGCCTACAACAAATGAAGATTATGTTAAGGCCATCTGTTTATTTCAGGGAAAACCTAATGATGCAAATAAAATTTAAATAACAAAATCATTCCTAGGTTTATTAAATAATAAATTAATTTTGTATGCCTGGTCTCATAAAAATATTGTATCTATGTGAAAAATTTTCACAGGAGATTATCTTGACAAAATAAATGATTCATTGATAACTTCTCAAAGAAAGCCATGTTTGAGCATCCTATTAGTTTCCTAGTTCTTCTATTACAGATGAGGAAGATGGAGAATTTTGTATAGACATTGACACATCTATCTTGCTACCAAATAGCAAGAGACAATAATTTTCGCTAAATACAAAACAGGGCTGCATGAGTCTCATAAAATCATAACAGTATTGAATTAAGTTTGTCTTGGAAATTCTTAGTTAAGAACCTGGCGCTTCTTCTAGGTGGAAAGCAAGCTCAGAGGTACATATAAACATCTACACCTGAGTTAATGATCTCTTGTCAATGCAAACAAGAGGTACTTGTAGGTCACAATTCATCCTTTTAATAATTTTCTTTCAGCTGGAAATGCTGTCCGTAGTAAACTGTCCTTAGAAGTACTGATTTGTCTTTCTGTGGACAGCAGAGTGCTCATGGGATGCTAGCTGCAATGCAAATGCCACTGGAAAAAGGTCCCCAATTCTTGATGTTTTACCATGATTTTTGTTTGTTTGTTTGTGTTTGGTTTTGTTTCAATTAGTTTTTGTTTGTTTGTTTGTTTTTTCTCAGAGTTTTAATTCTTAGTATATCGTCTGTCCTTCTGAAGATATTTACCAATAGCAGTTAGAACATAGAACCCAAGGCTGAAGCCAGCACACACAGTATGCTGCTAGTCAGCTAGCAATCTTTTCATCCTTTTATTAACTTCATTTCAAGTTTCTGCCTTGTCACTGGGCCTTTTGTCACCTTCTTCCTCTCTCATGAAGAACAAGTGGAATAGCATCACCTTCTGGTGGCTGTGAGCATCTTGTGAGGAACTGCAAGTCATTCCATAATTTCTTAGACTTTCTTGTGCCAATTTTTTTCAGTCATGTCACCATCTTCCTGATTCCTGGGTATCTCCTTTTTATCTTTTCTTATGATATTTTCTGAGGTTTCTTTCTTGTATGCTACAGCACGACTGCAGGTCGTTTAATTCTGTCTCCAAGAATTGACATTTTGTATCTTCCTGTTCTGGGTCTCTCCACAAATCTTCAGAAAAGCCTCTTCACCCCATCAAGTCTTATAACCCACATATGGACTAAATCACCACCACCAGCTGTGGTGATTCTGTGTATCTCTAGTCTTCCAACTCAATGCCCCTTCCCTTCCCTTCCCTCTCCTTTCAGACCTCCATGGTTCCAACAGCTTGAAAAAAATTACTTGACTATTCCAGAAAGAGTTGAAAATTACCAATGAAAAACAAACTAAAATGTGGCAGATTTACATTATTGTTTTAGGCCAGTCTTGTGAATTTTTAATCAGCTTACTCACAATTTTTGAATACTTACAGATGGGAATACCTTCTGTTTCAAGGAAATGCAGAGAGACTTGGACCTCCATAGTCAAGCTTGATAGCATAGTCAACATGAGTAAGCAATACAAAATGTCTTGATCCTCCAATTTATGGGTAAAAAAAAAAATCAGAAGAGATTTAACTACTTTCTACAGAAAATAATAGCATTTAGTGGAAGAATCCGGGAAAATGCAAGACACGTATAGAAGAAAAGTGATGAGTTTCTTTTTTGGCTTTTGTTCACCCTATGACTTTTCAGGATCGTTGCTTATATAGCTTTAATGTGACATCAATGTAAAGTTTTGCATATTAAATAGATGAAACACTGCTCTACATTTCCTTAGATTCAGAGTTGGAATTCAGCTGGCATACATGACTCTGTATATTTTGTCATTAAGTCTAATCAAGAAAATGCTGCCGCATTTTCAAAAATTCTAAACACATTTCTGTTTAGGTGAAAGCCTACTATATATGTGCGTAGTGATTTGCTAAGCTGAACTGAAGCAGGCCCATTACTTGTGTGATAAAAAGAAGATTGAAGTAATAAGTTCTTTAAGGTCAAATCCACTTGCCATTATCTGAATATCTTTAGCATTAAATTGTGTAGTTCTAACAGAAGCAATGTTTTAATGCACTCATCTGAGAATGATATTTCAAGATGAAAACAAGAGAGAATGACAGGCTAATTACTTCATTGGAATGACTTTGCAAACAAAATTTAAGTATTTTTTTTCTAATTTCTGAACTGCTTAACTCTTTCCCTGTAAATCTCTATCACATTTTGTGGGTATCCCAGCTTGGAATATATTTCAGTTTGTAGCTTCTCCAGGATAGCAGAGCATGTTTTATTTGACATAAGACTTGACAGTTTTCCTAGTTTATATTGTCCAGTTAGCTCAAATTTGTGAAGATGAACTGTGATGATCCTAAGTGGAAATTTTAAACATATAGCTACATTACCATCCTTTAGCACTTCCTCACAACATTCAGTGGTTCTTTTGTGTGAAGAATAACAAATTGTTCAAATCCAGACATGGCATACGCTACTCAGTGAGTACAAAATCTCAGAGTTTTCTGAGAAATATCCAAATACCCTGTGGTCCTAGAAAAGCACTGCTTTGTGCAGAAACAATAGCTTGTGAAATGTGATTAAATGTGATAATGCCTTATGGCAGACATTACATGCTTTTGCTATAATCTTCCAGAAACAAAGAAAATAATCTCTGTCACAGATGTCCATCCAAAAGCTTGTCTATTACTTTTATTTTTGTTACGTAGTCTTTATGCCCCAAAAACATATTTTTTAGGAAGAGGCTCTACATTTTGAATCAATATTTCTTTATGTCCCTGGGGCCCTGCTTTGCTCCTTTATTGTCACTTTGCTTTTCGAGATATTAACCTCCCACATACAGACTAAAACAACCAGGGACACATTTATCATTCCATATCTAATGTAAAACCTTATGTGTCAAACTGGGACACAACAGTAAAAAAAAACATTTTACATATGCTTGAAGTAAATAAATGTGTCCCTTGTCACAACTTACAATGTTTTTATCATTCTTGTAAACACTCACCAGAGCAAATATGAGCAGATTATGACAGGGCTGTGATATAGCAATTACTGCTCTATAAACTCAGTAGACATTAACTTTGTAGTAAAATAGTGAAGAAACAGTTTCATTAAGCAGAAATTCTTCACCTGCACTGGTGGAGTTACACCAAGAAGCTGGAAATGCACAAGTTTGAAGTTGCAGGCAGCATTCAGGTAGGGAAGGCTTGGAGTGTGGCACATGCTCTTCCTCTAAAAGGGTTAACAAAAGAGTAGTAACGGGAGGGAATTATGTCAAGGCAACAACAATCTCCCTTGCACATCTAAAATCAGGAAGAAATGTGACTGAGCCCATTAAAGACCACCCAGAAAGCAGAACTGTTAGGAGGAAACATGCTCAGATAACTCTACCAAACCAAATTTTTCACACAAACTATTCCTTCAGATCCCTATGGGGAAAAAAAAAAAGTACATCATAAAAATCCCTAGAAAAGAATTTAAGGCAGCCCATCTTAAGGACTGCAACGCTGTCTCCCCAAATGAGCATTAGACTTTGTTCTCACACTGGGAGGATAAGGGTGCTGAGATGAACACAGAAAGTTCCAAATAGCAGATCTGCTAATTTCTGGCCTTGGAACATATTGTGAACAAATCATGCTGGTTGCCTTCTTTTTCTCTTGGGAACGCTCACAAAACCTTTCTGGTGCTGAAACTTGAGCAATACCACTGCAAGATTACACATAAATCTTAATCCATCTAATAATATTGGATTGAGTTTTCTCCTTTGATCTTTCTCCAATGTTATGCTCTCCCAGGAGGAGTTTGCAAAGGCTTTGTTCTTTCTCAGAAACTAAGCATCCTTTGCATAGCTAAACTATGTAATTTATTTCTTCTGGGGAGATTGTGCAGAGTTGATTATACAGATAAATAATTAAATAGACTTAAGTGAAAAGATCAAATAACTTGAGGAGAAATGTCACCTATGGGCAAGCTGACTTCTATAGATTTTTAGTTTATAGTGAATAAAAAGAGTGATGTAAAAGGTATATGTTCTCCTCTCAAGGGCAACAGGGGAGTCTTTCTTTCTGTCCAGTTGCAGTAGAAAATTACTGTCTTCCTGATATAATACTGATTACTCTGAAAATAAAGATGGAATAGAAAGAAAAAATGCATTCTTCTCATAGTACTAATGAACTTTTCATTTGTCCTACCCAGAGAAATAGGAGTGCATATTATACTGACAGAATTTTTTAAATGCCTGCAACAAAAATTGGTCAGTGATTGTAAATAATACACTGGAAGAAAACTAAATATTAATTAAAAAGCACAATACAGATGCCTGTAAGACTGAGGAATGCAATTCACATGTAATGCAGCTTTTCTGTGTTCATTTAGATTTTCTTTCAATCTGAAACAGCAGACTCCAAAATTTGAGTTTAAGATTTAGGCAATTACCTTGGAAGATAGAGGTTCCCCCTCAGCCTGAAGGGTTTCAAACCCAGAGATCTACCCAGCAGCCAGGCTTCCCGAGACATTGAATTATTGCCTTGGTGGAAGGAGTCTGTGCAGATGGAAGAAGGGAACAAGGTCCTGTCAAAAGCAGGCAGTCTGTCAGGTGAGGACGAATAGATCAGGAGGATTGCAAGCACAGAGGGTTAGGCTGCAGCAGCCCAATGGCGAGGAAGCTCAGCTAGGACTGAGGAGATCGTGGCCCTTCCTGCAGCATTGCTGTTTTATCTCTGAAGGTCTTGCTTGGGCCTTCATTTCACTGACAAAGGAAAATAAGAAATAAAGTAATATATCTTTCTTGTCAGAATGGATTGCTTCCTCAATGGAATGACACCACTTGTTGACAAACAGAAGCCAGGTGGTATAATATATGACGTTTTATTGTGTGCACTATCTCATGAATTTTTTTAATAGAATCATATTGCCACTGACAGAAATATTGACACGCATGATGAAAAACAGTTGCTTGGTGGAAACAAGGCATAATGAATAATGATAAATATCTGTCCCGAAGGCAGATGGTACATGTCAAGTGCTATGTGGGTCACCTTTCTGTTTGGACTTAATTAATATCTCATTGAACATATAGAGAAATTGCATAAATAACATGGCAGGCAAATCTGCAGATGATAGCACACACAGTTTTTTAATGAGAAATAAGCATCTACAGTTCTGTGAAGGTCATGGCATGGTAAAATTCATTGTGAGGACAATGCAGGTGAAGTGGGAAAATATAAATGGATATTCATGATGTGAGAGAAACCTGAAAAGTCGGTAATGAACAGAAAGATATAAATTCCCAGTTCAGGTTTCCTCCAATGAAATATGCTGTGCCTATTCTCTTTCACTAAGATTTACCACATGTCAACTTCAAAATTATTCCTCCTTCCATTTACCTCTGCCAAATTTTTTGTTGAAGTCATACTATCCTCCTTTCATGTCTATTCTTACTTCTTTTCCATTGGTTTCTTTTCTACCCAAATGCTTCAGATTTCTAATGCCAGAGCTTTCATATGGGCAAAGAAATTATTTCCACACACCAATTCAGTGGCCAGCATCCTCTATAACGCAGAACTGTGCAGTGCTTCCCTTCCCACTATCTCCTTTGTTTTATTTGTTAGGCTATGTTGGTCTGAAATGAGGGAGAATAAAAGCATCTGGACTGAACGAGCTCCCTCCCTCCAGGGGAAGATATTAAATCATCAAAGAGCCCTAACTGCAGCTTGGAGGTTTGAGATGAGGCAGTCCCATCTCTTCCTTTGGCATCTCCAACATGTTCAGTGTCTTGGTTGCTTGCATAAGATTGAAGGCATCTGCTCCTCTCATTCTCCTTGTCCTTGCATAATGATGCTGTATCTGCAATCACACAGGCTATTTATTTCATTCAGGTGGTCACTTTTCAAAGTGATTACCAGTGATAAATGGGGATTTTTCATATAGTGTTACAAAGTACTGAGAGCTTACACCTTCTTTGCTTAATCCTAGAAAAACAAGGGCTAGATCAAGCTTTGGCTTTGTTCCAAATGTTATTCATCAGGAAAAGCTGTTTTTATGACAGCAGTCATAAGATAAAATCAAGTGATTTCACAAAATAAACATGAAATAAAAATAAATTATGTTAAATAGCCTGACCTGTGATAAGTTAAATTCCTCACAATGTGTATATTACCTTATGATTTGTTTTTCTTTCACAAGCATACAAGTGGAGCTGTGATCAGGTAAAAATATACATTTTAGATTTGATAATTTTCTCTGTTTGTAGGCAAATTTCTGATATTTTCTGACCTATAATTTGCTCTTATTTGAATTTATTTCATATTTGCTGTCTTAAAGTTTTTTTACAGATTGGAGGTACTATATTCTGATACACAAAATAAAAGTCATAGCAGTGCCATTCTTTTCAAATCTGTATCACAATATGTATTTCAGCAGGTTATTTCATATTTAAAGGGCTGCACTGAAGACACGATAACAGGCAGGGCAGTAGGAACATAGAAAAATTTCTAAATCGTAACAGCAGGAATCCAGTTAATGTTTATGAAATTGATGAGATAATTATCACCATCCTGTACAATTTCACATTAGGGAATAATTCTGTAGCATGTGTGGTGCCAGAGCTGTGAAGTTACCTGCATAGATCAGGAGTGGCAAAACCACAGAGGTGGCACTTTTATGGAGTTAGGAGAGGGTGGGTGTAGAACAGTGCACTGCACTACAAGAGTTTTACTCATCACTTACTAAAACCAGATCTCAGCAGTGTCATTCTGTCCACTGCCATGGGAGAGCAGAATTAGGGAAAGCAAGACTGAAACTTCAAAGTAAATAGTCTTGGCTTATTTTTATTGTAAGTAGCTTTGCGTGAAGAATTGTTTTGACACATTTTTTCACAGAGGCCCAAAAGAACTATGAAACTCCCCAAATCTATCATTTCAGCTGTCATGGGACACTATTCTTATGCCAATTATTCTATCCAGAGTTTGACAAACAAAGCATGTTTTTCTAGGAAGACCAATATGTTATTTGCCCTGTAGAAATAGCGGGGCAGTGTGAGATGCCACCAGAAAAACCAGGCAGTTTCTTCAGATGTTCACAAGTAGCCAACATTCAATTTAGAAGAGGAAGGCCTAGGTAATATTTTCTGATCTAATGCAAGAAAAACCCTCTCCTTCCTGGCCCTAAATCTGGCCATCAGCACAGCAGTAAATTTGTCAGGCTGTCCAGCCAGAGCCATGAAAGAAATTTTGCTCTGCCTCATAGCACTGGTAAGTACCCTTCCAATGTCCTCCTTCTGGCTCCTGCCAGTACTTAGCACTTTGAAGGACCGCAGGAATTAATGGATTTGGCCCATGCAGTGTATCTAAAAGCAATCCTTTTTGATGCTGGCAGTAGAAATGACTGAATCCCTGGAGCATTCACTGCCTCAGTTCAGTGATGACAGTGTTCTGGGTGATGCAAGGCAAGGGCACGGCTTCCTCTCTTCCTTGGCCTGTGAAGCTCGTCTGCCAAGTTGGAATGATGTTTTGAATATGCATGTGGAAAAAAATATTCTGAGTTTGTTTGCTTTCTTTAATAGTAAATTGCCCACTCCCAATATTTTATTTTCATTTTCTTCACACTGTGATTGTCATAATGCTGAAATGCTTAGGAATATCTTTAAGTAGGACTTCACAGAAATAAGAGAGATTAGTTAGTGGTCAGTGATTGAGTAGTTTTGTACCTTGAGAAAAATAGGAAATGTGGCAGCAATAATTATGATCAAATCCAAATTGATGATGTGGACTGTTAGCTTTACAGCAGGCGATATGGGAATGCCAAGATTTTGTGCCTGGATCAAAAGTTAGAGAAATCAAACAAATCAAAAACACTAAAGGAAGAGATATGAGTCTCTGCAAAGGGTTTGGAACTGTTTTTTCCCCAAGCCTGACTCAGTTCAAAGACCTGCCTTGTTCTTGTTCTTGTTCTTGTTCTTGTTTTATTCTTCTTCTTCCTCTTCTTCGTCCTCTTCTTTTGTGTTCTTCATGCCTCTCTCAGAAGATGATGTAAGTAATGTCTGATGTGAATTATCCAGTCTGTACCCAGATTGATGCAAATCTGACAGAATCCCCAGCACATTTCTGTTCAAGTGCAATGTAAGAAGAGCAATCTGTGCTGGAATTCTAGTTCAGTTGATCTCATTTAGGAAAGACTTGCATAAGTCCTTCTTCATCTGACAATTGTGTAGTATCTCCCTATGCTGTGAAGTTCACCTTGTTCATTCAGAATATTGTTTAATGACTAATGCATTTGTGGTACAGTTGTGCCCCGAACACATTTAAGCATTTTTTTGGCATAGGAATTTGAGGGTTGAATGAAGTCCTCAACATCTCACTCCTTTTCTTTGGATATGACTATTTTCTGTCATCTCTCCTGCAGCCACACTTCATGTTTTGCATCTCATTTGTGTGGAACTTATCCCCACCAGTATGCCATTATCTTCTCCAGAGTTCATCACTTCTAGAGTTTGCATAAGCCCTTCTCAGCTATGATCTAGCATCATAATAATGAAAAACAAAAACAAAAACAAAAACAAAAACAAACAAAAAAAAAGGTTCAAGAACAAGCCAAATTTTCCAGAGATGAATATTACCACAGGTAAATTGCAAGAAAGCACTGTCTTGTATCAAGCAGTCTTATTCTCCTTTTTCCCATTCTTCATAGTATCCTATGCAAACTTTTGATATGTATTGTTCCCTCTAGTTTGATCCTTCAATGCCCTAAGCTCCTTGGACAATCGTTTTGCCCTAAGCTCCTTGGGTTTTGGCAGGAGCTCTGTGCATTAGGTCAGACTTCTTGGCAATGAGCACAAATTGGGCAATCTGAGTTTTCTTGAGGGAAGAAGATCATTGTTCATCTGTATTTTACTGTTTCCATCCTTAATATTTGAAAATTAATGATATTATTAGCATTCAATTCCCTCATGGGCATAGACAGCATGATTTCACATGACCCATCAAATATAGACGTGTTAAATGTTACTTTGAACTTTTTCAAAAATATTGATTCTTCAGCATCCGTCAGCAGCTGCCTCTATTTTCTAACCATTCTTAGGCTTGCAAGAATTTCTTAATAATGAAACTGTCTTTTTTTCTCATACAAAGTAAGCCAATTATTTCCTATTCTGCTCTATTTGACAAGAAAGGAAGGTGAGGTATATCTAGCTATATTCACAGTGCACTTACAAAGACCTTCTTTTCCTACTGCTCTCTTTTTATCTATTCTCCTGCTCTATGTTACAAAGATTTCTCCTTCCTCTTTCTCTCCCTGAATGTTGATAAAACAAAACATTCAAAGCCAGCATGTCATTCTCTGAACAATTTCTTGAATATCAACTTTCTAATCCCCAATTTTAAAACTCCTAGGAAAGCAGAGTTCACTGTGAAAAGCAACAGGAAACGAAGAGGATGTTTAGGATCTAACTAAAAAAGTTGGAACCATAGTTTTGAAGTGTAAACCTTCCTGTTTCTAAAATAGCTTTTCTAGCAAGATGAAAAATGAAACAGTCTTATATCTGATAAAATTAAATCTTAAGCAATGCAGGATCTTGCGAGGAATTTTCCACAAGAATCACTGAACTCTTTGATATATCTATTCAATTTTGTGGAATGTCTCACATGATATTTTCTACTGAATAAGTTTTACATCACGAGGCAAAAACATTTATCTCTAAAGTCTTGTGTGACTTTAGTAGCAGAAGGAGGTGCCAGAGTGATACTTGGAAAATTAAATTCAGTTTATCTATAACGGAGCAGCAAAGATAACATAGATACTGTCCCATCACCATGATTCAGCCCTGATCTGTGGGAACAGACAAGCTCTGCTAGTTTTCTTGGCCCATACAGTTGCTGTCCTCACTGCAATTTGAAAGAAAAGGAAAATCCAGCATGTTACTGTTCCAAGGAATAAGTCAGAACTGAGAGCTAGAAGCTCATTACATGTATGGGACAACAAATTGTAAAATAAGAAGAGTTTTTTTCCTCCTGGTGAAATGGTTAAGGCAGATGTGAAAGATGCATCTCAGAGAAGCTATTTGAATTATTTGGTTCTTTCCTTTTATCCTGACAAGCAAAGTAGCTGGTGGCAGGTCTATGTACCGCGCTCATAGACTGCAAATAAAACTCATGGAGGTTTATGGTGTAAATATTATTTTCAGCATTTTTGGGACCTTGGCTTTTTTCTTCCTTTCTTTTTTCTCCCCTCTGGAAATGGTAGAGCAGGAAGCTCACATAACTCACAGATCTTGGCTGCAGCTGCACTCAGGATTCTCCTCATTCTAGAAACATCAAATCTTATCAACCTCCATTTCTCCTCACCACAAAATACTCTACTGTTTCACTCATCTGCACTTTGTCCTCCCCAAAGAAACTGTGATTGATGTTTTCTATCAGTTTATGCTAAACTACCTCCTAGAGTAATTTATTTTCTTAATAAAAGTTAAGAGCTGGTGGTTTGCTGCTGCTTCCTCTGTGCTGCTAATCATCTTGATGAGTAGGCAGTCAAAAACAATTCTTTCCAAAACCAGAGGAAAAATGTAGAAAGCAGATACACAGACCTACAGATAGGGTGTTGGCAGACAATTTTTCTTTTTATTATGCCTATGATGATTCAAGGGAACTGCATTGGACTAAGAAGGACACAAAGGCATTGAATGAACTTCATGGTTCACTCATTTTGTGAACTTCTGTCCTCCTAGAAAATGTTAAGTATCTTTGCTTAAATATCTCAATAGATTTGACCCACTTTGAAAAAAAAATGGAAGAAAAAAGTAGTAGGTTGAATTTATAGAGGTTGACTAATGTTCAGTGTAACATCAATTTAGCCAACTGATATTTGAGAAATACAAACATCTCTGTAGGTGTGTTTCTAACAAGGAGCTCAGTTTTCTCACTGGTTCATGAGGTGGATCTAATAAAGAATAAATTAAATAATGGAAATTAAATGCTGGATGGAAAATAGGTGAAATTTGCTGATCAAGAAACTTTAGATTATTAAATAACTATGATGGCTGTCCCATTGGTAACATCTTAAAGTGGGAGAAAAGAAAAAGAAAATAAAAAGAAAAATATAGATAAGGAATGGACTTCAGGAAATTCTAGGATTTTTAAAATAATAGTTTCTGTTCTTCCCCCAGCATTTCTCTTAATGAGTTCATGAAGCACTTTTATGCAAATTACAAAGGACCATAGGACCCAGAATTTCCAGTGAATGGATGATCAAAAATCAAACAGCGAGAAAAGCAAGGACACTTAAGTCCATGTAGACCACCTATAACTTTCCTTAATTAGTTCTGTAAATCCTGCTTGTACCAGAATAACCATTTCAGACCTGTTTACTTACAATGCAGATTCAAGAAGTGGAATGGAAAGTGTTGTTTTTACTTTCAGGAAAGAGTTATACGAAATGTCTTATAAAATCAGTTTTCATCACTTAATAATGATGTTTAGATTTATTAGAATCCCTATTCCTCGAATTGTGTATATATTGATTATGATTAGTCATAAAACTGATATATTTTCAGGTTTCATAAGACAAGATTTCCTTCCTCTGGCAGTGTACACTAGATTAGGATTTTGTAACAAGTCTGCCCTTGACCAGGAGTTTAGAGGGTGAAAGGGTTATTTCCAGTTTAAGTTTTTCAATGATTCCATTAAATATTGATCAATTTTTCAATGGAAACTTGGATACGAATACAATTGTGTGTGTGTGTGTTTGTTTGTCTGATTGTTTTCTTGTTTTTGTTTGTTTTAACACACATATGACCATGTCCAGAGGTAATGAGCAGACACCACTCCTTACGTTGTGTCAGAGTATGTTCTCAGTGCTGCCTTGGTGCTTCTGAAAAATGACCTTGAGATTTGCAGAGTGTGCAGATGGAACTCAGATAGTGATATATATTTTGTAGACTGTCTCCTCACTAGAGGGAATCATAACTAGTTGCATGCACTTTGTGCATACTCTGGATTGTAAAGGTGACTCAAGACAAAAAAGCTTCTGGTACAAATTTTCAGGATGTAATCCATCCTGAATTTGAAATCAGCAATTCTTTCCTAAAGATTAGACTATTTTCTGTCAACAGTGCTCTTCCAGATATATTCTGCCAGTCATTAAATGTACAAATAAGGTGGTTATATAAAAAAGGCAAAACCCCCCCTATTTTCAGAGTTTCCCTAATCGTCTCATCCTAAAGTTACAAGAACTGAAAGGCATTATGAGAAATAAAACAACTTGCATGGGTCTGCCTGTACTGTATTTCTCAGGAGTATATCAGAAGGATGTAAGCAGTATTTTCTAACCATTTAAGGCTTACAAATTCTGTCTCATAAAAGCTTTGTAAATAATTAATTTAAAAATCTGCTGTTCTCTACAAGCAATGTAGAAATAAATGTGCCTCATTCTGAAAGCAAAACATTTTCTTATGCTTTAAACAGTAAATTCTTTGAAACAGCACAATGCTGAACTATATAAAAATTGTTATTTAGAGACCAATAGGAAGGATGTGGCCTGTAAAAAAGGGTTTTCCCTTCAGTGAGCCAGTTTCTACATCTAAAATGTTAATGTGCAGTTGAGTACTTGTCTAAATTCAAGTCAGCAGTTTCTTCTATCTTGTTTGCCCATCAAAATAAACTAGAAGTGCAATCCACTGTCCATAGAATTTAATCTTCATCTCTTCATGCCTGGACTATGAGTGAAATTAAAGCTCAGCATAGCCATTTTTGTTAGCAGTTTTTAATTGTTTTAAAAAATACATGTAGCTGTTCTGTTCAGTTAAAAAATATATATAGTGGAATTTTTTTATACTGGCTGTAGTTTGGCAGCTTGCTGTTTCTGTTATTCAGTTCACCTAGACCAGACAGCTGTGATATTGTATCATTTCCTAACAGCTGACTGAAAGAGAACTCAAAGGAATTTAAAAACAACATAGATGAGCATAAACATTTAGCTACAAATGTGTGTATAGAGCGTTTTCCCAACATACAATAATCTCCAAGTAATTTTAAGGACACTGAATACTGGGTTAGCCAATATTCTGCCATAGGGACTGTTGCAGGAAAAAAAAAAAAAAAGTCCTTCCCTAAATAAAGAAAAGGTCTTCAAAACTTCTTCAAAACTAGAAGTGATTGAGTTTTTTTCCAAATTATGTTTTGGTTAAACATTACTTCTTTAGTGTGAGAAAAACTCGTTTATATATGGGTATGAGTAATCTGTATCAAGTCAGAGGAGAGGATAAAAAGGACAAAGGTAATGAAATTCCAGATTGGCCCAGGACTGAATAACAGATGGAACATAGAAGACAAAAGGATTCTTTTTTCCTTGGTGTGCCTTTGTTTCTTATCTAATATGCAAGTTTAATCCCAAATAATCCCAAACCAGTAAATAATAGTACAGAAAAGTGACAAAAGATATGAAACTGCTTTGATCCAAGCACCAGGAGACCCCAGGAGGAGGGGTATTCAACATGTGATGCAAGAACAGCTTCAAAAACAACGCATCGACTGGGAAAGCTAAGGACAGGTTGATTATACCACCCTCACTGCAAGAATTCAGAGGCAATAGTTGAAGCCATCAGGTGACAGCTTCAAATGAAGTGAGAAGATATATTTATTATGTGGTGCATAGTTACCTTATGGCCTTCTTTGTTGTAGGACCTGGATCTAAATTTCTGTGTGAGACCAAGAAGCAAAAAAAGAAAGCAAAGACTGGAATTCACCAAGAACTGCTAAATGTATTATTCATGATAAATGCATAAATAAATTTTATAAATGAAATCCATCCTAGTGTCACCTGTGAACCATTAGCCCCTGGAGGAAGGAAGAGAGCTCAGATGAATTCCCATTTTATCAGTATCAGTATCAGTGTATCATGCCCCTTTCCTGTATTCTTCCTTAGGCATCTGCCACTTGTCACTGCTGGAAAAATAAAACCAGCCTTCCTAAGCCAAACTAGACATCTGATCTCATCCAGTACAGCTTTCCTTGTGTTCGTACTTCTGGAACATACAGTTGTGTTCTAAATGTGTTTGTGCATTCCAAACTGAAAAATTAAATTTTAATGCACAGGAAACAAGCTGATCCACAAACTGCAAATTGGTGCAGCCAGGGTTGCTATGAGATTGCATCCTTTTTCTCATCTGCCTCTAGGATGAAATAGGAGGCAAAAGATATTTTCAAGGGTTTAAATGCATACAAGTGTCGCACGCAGTTGGTGCAAAGCAATTTGACTTCTGGTCCTTCAGAGTAAATGAAAAGTGATGTATCAGCCTGCGTAAGCTGCACAGACTCTTTCCATTACCCACACCAACCTAATGCAATGCTATGGTTTTGATACCTTAAATCTTTTGTAAAATTTGTTTGACATGGTTCTATTACTGCATAAGCGATTAGTGAGGTAAAAATAAATAGGCAAATGAAGATTAAACAAAAGGACAGAGATCTTGACTCTGTAAGCTTTATTCCTTTTGTTTTTTTTCAGAAATTGCAGAAGTGGAATTATCCCTTTCCAGTGAGATCCATAGCTTTATTATGTACTTTCTCTACTGATGGATTAGGAACTGCATTACATTCAGTCCCTGTATTACTATGCTTTTTAGATGGTAAGGAGAGTTGTAGAGAACAAAGTTAGCTGCCTCATTTGTCATGTCTTTCTTCCATTACAACCTGTTTGCTGCTACCCATCTGTCATCCACATGAAAAAGAAACTCCTTAGTCTCTTAAATCTGCCCTGAAACACCAAAAATGAGACCTGCAAGAACAAGAAGGAATTTGCTATTGTGTATAATCTGGGATGCCAGAGAGTCTGGAAACTCCAGACTCAAGGTGTGTTACCTTCCAAGGTCTGAATTTCCTCTCCCAGTCAGAAATCTCCCAAGGTAACATAAGAGGTGGCAATATCAGATGACAGAATAGTTGTCCCTGGACGGCCTGTGAGGAAGAGCAAACTGTATCAGAGAAAAGTAAGGCTGCTTCTGGCTTTATGAAGATGACAGACCTTCCCATGGAAAGCAAGTAGCCTGTAAGCAGTCGTGCTTCTCTGAAATAGTGCCATGTGAATTCATTAATGTGTACCCATCACCTCCATATTAGACTTCAAAACGTTCCTCATACTGGTACAGTGAAGCAGTTGTGAGTGAGGGATCTGTCAAACTGCAGCACAACAAGTTATTTATCCTGTAGGAGGCAGACAATGAGTCTCTTCCTTCAGGGGATATCACTTAAACTATGTGTAAGCAAATCCCCACTTACCGCAGAATCACAGAATAGTCTGGGTTCAAAGGGACCTACAGGGATCATCAGTCCAATTCCTGGCTCTGAAGAGCGTCATTCCCAATAGTCACAACATATGCCTGAGGGTATTGTCCAAATGCTTCTTGAACTCCAAAATCTTGTCTCTTGCTGTACATGGAACCACCAGCAGACACTTCATAAGGACACAGAATGAACAGTGGCAGATTGTCTTACTCAAAAAATGTTAGGGGCATTTTTTTTCTTCCCCCTCACCCCCCTTCCCTTTTTTTTTTTTTAATATCCTTTTAATTTCCATTCAGCATTTAGCTGCCTGACAAGGCCCTGGTCCCAAGTGCTGAAAAAGATTCTGCCCTGAGTATCTGAAATACATTAGCTAAAGTGGTGATTTTAGTAAATTAAGACGTACAAGAGACAGCCTTAACATCCCTACTATGGACCTCAGGCCGGTGCATATATACACATTCATGCATATGTCTATTCCCTTGGAAGATAGCCTGTGCTGTGACCATAACAGTAGAAAATAAAGATGCTGTGCTTAAGCCATAACCCTGCAATTAATGCAGCAGGGAGCAGATCCAGCATCATCTGTCATCTGTGCAGAGTTAAAAGTGGAAGAACATTTGCTGTAACTAAAGTACTGGCTGAGCTCCTCTCATCAGACAACAGCAATTTCCTTTTAAATGTTCACAGGCAAGGCAAAGTTATTATTTTCATTCTTTTTTTTTTTTCCCCAAAGGACATAGCATTTAAGCTGTAGTTTAAATAGATATGAATATGGTGAGAAATCTTTGTAGCATGTTTTAGCTCTCTTATTTGTACTGAGCTATCACTACCACCTGAAATATCTCACCTCAGAAGGTAAAATTGTTTCATGAGATAAAATTTTCCCTTCAGCCCCATGAAGGCCCAGTGGGCATATTTCTGGATGCACTTGAAAGCAGCAGAACCAGCTGTGCACCTCCGTATGTGAAAGGTCTGATCTGAGCAGCCTCATTTTAAAACCAACAGAACTGACAGAAAGATTGTTTTGCTACAACAGAGCGATTCCCAGCTCCAGTACAGTATAATGCCAAGTTTTTAAATGCTTTAATGAGTCAAGTCGGCTAGGAGTCAGAACATGGTGTAGCTGTGTGACTTTACTGCAGAGGCTGACATCCCCAGTCAGCCATAAATTAATTTTCACAAAGGGTAGAGGAAGATATTCAGAAAGGAGTAATGTGCCCTGATAGTGTCAATCTTATCAGTGTGATATTGCAATGACATTCCAGCCATTAGCCATGAACCTGGTGTAATCATTACAAATTAAGTAATAGAGTGAAATTAAGAAAAGATAAATTTTGGAATGAGGAGCTGAAAATGAGTGGGGTCTGCAAGGCAGGAGCAATGTCAAAGACAGCTGTGGGAAATCTGATTTCCAGGACTGCATTGGACAAAGAGCTAGTGAGCATCCTGAGATATAAACCCTACTGTGGCAGGAATTTTGCCTCTAGCTTTGTAATTTGTACAATATTCCTATAAGAGTGAGATTAAAATCTTTTAGAAAACAGTTGGGTTTGGTTTGTTTTTGTTTGTTTTTGTTTTTTTTCTGGAAAAGTCTGGTTGATATAAACCAGAAATTTTTTCTATAGAAATACAGCATTTTTTATGAAACATTACCAGACAATTGTTTCTCATGTCTAGGGCAGAATCACAGGTAAATACCTGAAATGGTCACCTTCTCAACACAGGACATGGGGCCACTCTGTCTTTGATGAAGCCAGACTTCTACATAGAAACAAATGAGTGAGGCTAGAAAGACAACATGTGAAAGGGGGAGCCTGCGCCTGTAGTCTCCCCACTTACAGGGATGATCCTACTGGGACCAGAGGTCTCAGTGTCTGGGCCTTTTTTTGACTGACTTTTATGTTTTCTGTAAAGGTGAGGTGTTGAAATGAGACACTTTTCACCATCCAAGAGAGATTGAGGTTAAGTGCCTTGAAAATATTTTCAACAGAATGGAGATATGGCTGTATTTCAGGACACTTGGATTTAGGCAGTCCTGAACTATAGGGAGTTTAAACAGCATCCTGTCACATAAATACTGCATAGATCCTTAAAAAACACTGCAGTCTCAGGTGGTTTGAAACAAATTGTTTAGTTTTATGGACAGAAACAGTCATTAATTAATTACACTATTTATCCCTCACCAAATTAAGTTGGTCTGTTAATGGTGCAGAATCAATATAACCCATATAGCAAATTAACTCTATTTTGTGCATTAGATTCCCACATTTTCTAAAAGCAGGCGAGCAGTAACTTGTTTACTTCTAAAGGAATTAGTAGAAACAGGCGTTTCTTATAAAATTGTAACTCAAACACCCCCCAGTGAACGTGGGTGTGCTTATGAAATTCTAAAAATGTGAATCTTCCAAGAAAGTATAGGATATTGCCAGTGATTCCTCTTTGCACAAAGACATGCTCATTGCTCCATGGTGGCATCTGGTACCTTACAGAACAGAGCCCATCTGCTTGTGAATCATGCCATGCTGGTAGCTTGGGAAAGTTTAACTTCTTGCTTATCCTTGCAAAAGTGCAAAAGCCCCAGGGACAGCTGGGAGATCAGTGGTGTGGTCCATGAGGATCAGTCTCAAGAAGCATCAAAACCCTGCCTAAGCCCTATCTCTTATTAAGCTGGAAGGTGGCTGGGAACAAAACAGTCATGGCTTTTTTGAGTCCACACACCAGCTGGGATCCCTACAGGGACAATAAAGAGGACAGCAGGTCTCAGGGGCTCACTAGAAGATGCCCCAGCCATTCAGTCTAAATATGGATCTGATAACCAGTCCTTCTGGGTTTGTGGTTGTTCCTTAAATACCCTGTTACTCTGACACCCTTGAAGTCAGCATGCCTTGCAATGACAATGTCTGCACCAAAGCAAGGCACCCGTGGGGCACCTCCAGACAGAAATTCAGTCATTTCTCTTAGCAACTTTTCTTTGTAAAAGTAAAGCCAGACAACTATGTGAGAATAGACTCCAAGCCCAAAACCTGATACTTTACCTGAATGTCCCTCCAATGGAGGGGGGTACCCAACTTTCTTGTATGATACTTTTCTTCCTTAGGTTCCTTCCAGACCTTATACAACTCCTATTTATGAGACTCCATCCAGTTCAAGTTCATAGGGCTAAACTTCTTCCATAATTTTAATAAAGTTAAGAGTGCTATGAATAATGTAACTTCACAGACATCATTGGAATGTGTGTTTTATGGAGCCAAATAAATGTTTCCACTTGGGCCACCTTTAGCATTGCTGAAGATATGACCCTTCATTATCCTGAACTGTAACTGCTAATATAAATAATTTATACATCCATTAAGAGAGTTTTCATAACAAAAATAGGTTTATAGTGCAATTCTATTATGTACAAGCTATTTGCAATTGAGACCACAGGGTCAATAGATATTTAGACTTTTTTATGAGAGTCTCTTCAGCTAGTGCAGAAAGTTAATGTTTTTGTTGACTTAATCTTTAATAATAATAAAAAAAAGGGTAAAGAAGAAAATTATTCTTACTGTGAGTTTCTAGAAGACAATTGTTTTTTTCCTTTAATATTTCTGCAGAGAAAAACAACATAAAAGAAATTCCCTCATCTAACATATGTCTTTAAAAATGTGTGCAACTTTTCAATATGTGCCATGTGTCATTAAAGCTCCTTCTGTCACCAGTTGTTGTTTATGCAGTTGCACTTCTACAAAACTTCAGTACAAAAGAGAAGACACAAATGAAAACTTCATTAAATTAGGGAAAAAAAATGAAGTTCAATCCATTCCCAGCTGGATGGGACTTATGTGCTTGTGTGTGTTTGTGCATGCAAGGGTGTGTGTGCATGTGAACATTTTTAGTGTGGGGTTTTTCTCATGGCTCTTATCAAAATGTAGAGAACAGCTACTTCTGACACACTTCAATAGGAGCACGGGAAGATTCTGCCTTCTTCACTGGGATCTATGGGTCACAGTCACGTAGGAAAAACACACAAGATAATTTCCTTTTCAGTATATTAGTGAGATGAGCTGCTTTGTACTATAATGCATAACACTATACGCACAGTGATTGTAAATTTAATTTTTAACTAACACAAAACTGAGGGTTTGCTTAATTATTCTCTGCATGAGCCTAAATAGAGTAACAGACAACTTTTTATCTTCTGCAGATGTTAGAGCAGTGCCAATGGACCCACACAGCACACAAGCTCTGGGACACACAGGATGGATTTGCCTTCCTTGTCATGCACAGATGTCTGAAATGCATTCAGAGCACCCGAGACACCTGCAAAGAGCTGGCTGACAGAGCGCCAGCAGGATCCATGCCTTGCTTCAGCAGCAGCTAGACACCTTCTGAAATGACAATAAAATGATTGAGCAGAGCTAAAGGAGGATTGGGATGGGAATCAGTTTAGGAATAAGTTAACATAGGTAAGGTAGGTGGCTGTATATCAGACATGCTCCTGTGGTCTCACTGAGATCAGTTCAGCGAGTGCAGGTACGCTGCCCAGCCTTCAACTGCTGCCTCTGAGGCTGTGTCTCCCTAAGATCCTGTGTCCTATCTGCCAGTTACCTACAGATGTTCTGCTTGTCTTTTGGTATCTCAGATATCCTGCATGTCTTTTGGTATCAGTAACCCTCTATGTTAAGGAAGCTCTTTGCTACCTATAGGGACAGCTTAGTTATCTATTTGCATGGTCCCATGTAGATACCTAAAGGTAGGAGTCTTGATCCAGCTGTGAATTCCTTACATCCTTCACAGAGAAATCAACTAGGCTTGCATGAAAAATATTATGTAGATTCTGAAAATTTTATTTTTTGTTATATACAGTTCCTCTAATGTATGGCAAGTCTGGATGTGCAAATCCTTTTCTATGATCAAAACCAGAGGAATGCCTTGCAATGCCAGTAAGCATGGACTGAAGTCTTCACATCAAAAATAATCATGGATCTCTCCTGCAAAGAATATAACATGTTTCATTAGAGGAGAGGCATTGCTAAGACTGAAAAGAGACTGCAGAGGATTATCAACACTATTTAGGGCTTTCAGCTTCTGAGTCATGAGGCAAGATTAGCGGCACAAAAAGAACAGAGATTTCACAGAACTCCATCCCATCTGGAAAACAGCATAACAGAATCATGTTGAGAAACTCTTTGTTACTGTAACTAATTCAAAACCATGATGCCTTGATGTTGGCTTACATTTGGGAAAGTGTTTTTAGCAGAAGTTCTGCAAATCTTCAAGTACCACAGTTTATTCAGACAGAAAGGAGTAATCATTTTTTTTCAGTGAGGAAGAAATACCTACAAGGAAAAAAATGCCCTCTATTTGTCCTTTAAACCTTTTGATTTTGAATTCAATAAACCTAGGCTGAAGAGCTGACAGTTTTACAGGTAAAAGGGTTTTAGTCTGAACAAAGAGAAAGGTTTGGTTCTCTTCAGGAAGATTCCTCTACCAATATATTCCTTTGCCAGAATTATTTATTTCCTTTCTCT
The DNA here is from genome assembly GCF_017590135.1 of Pyrgilauda ruficollis. Lineage (NCBI taxonomy): Eukaryota > Metazoa > Chordata > Aves > Passeriformes > Passeridae > Pyrgilauda > Pyrgilauda ruficollis. The sequence continues at coordinate 8,944,423 of NW_024529932.1, forward strand.
CCTGCAGACAGTGTTTCTGCAACAGTATTGGCAGAAGACTCTTAATTTTTTTCATCTTTGGATTCTGTTTTTTTTTTTTTTTCTGTTTCTGGGAATCCTGTGCATAGGTGTAAGGAGAGACACAGACATAAGGAAGAAAAGTAAATGGAAAGAATCCAGAATAAAAGGGGACACAGAGGGAATGAATTTTTCTTCCATTCTTCATGATTCTTTTTCTTTATGTCCACAGTGAACAGGGATGTCCTTGGATGTGAAAGCTGGGTGTTAGGAGCCATGCTGGAGGGAGCTAAGACTTTTAGTAGTATTTTCTCCTACTGTGGCTCTAGTTGCCAAGCAAAGAGAGCACAGAGCCATCTAAAATTACAAATGTAGGAGTTGTACAAAAAAAAGATTGCCAGAACCTGTAAATCTTTGTGCAATTCCACTTTTTCAAGTTTTATAAATTATTACATAACTGGCTAAGTTTTTATGGGTTTTCTGTCAAAATTACCTTCATTGTCTTTTACCTGCTTCTCTAATAATGATATTGGAGACCAAGTCAAGAAATCCAACAAATATTTACACAAGGGAGAAACTTTACAAATTGAGCATGTCCTATGAGACCCAACCATAATTTATGAGTTGTTATAATCTGTAATTGGGGGAAAACTCATACATAAGAAAGCAAAAGAGTAGAGATGTAAGGGGATAAAAAAACTGTTAGATGTATTTTGGGAGATTGAGCAACACTTACTGCTTAGTAACTTCCTAATGATTTTTCTTTTTTTTTTTTTTTTTTTGGTTAAAGAAGAAGTCCATTCAAGAATAAAGAAAGGAAAAAGAACACAGACTGAGGAGCAAAATCAAATAGCGTAGATGAGGGTGACATTGACAAGTGGCCAACTGGCCTCTTGTTCCTTAAAACAAAACTACCTCTAAGAATCTAAACAAATATTTATAGGAGCCCAGCAAAGCTGCATAACATACTGACTTCTTTCTTGCTATTTGAAAGCCATGAGGTCTTCTGGTAAATATCTTGGCTTGAGGAGTTTTGGTGCCATGCCTGATCAGCTGTAGCCATCCTTCTGTGTACCCCCGTCTTCCTCTGAGCCATTAGCACAGCATAATTTATCTTCTGGCACAGAATATTTTCACTGGAAATCTAATGGGAGGGATTAAGGTTAAAACATTCTAAAACCAAAACCCATGGTCATGGACCTGGGTATAATATGTTGCCCGAAGAGCTGTGAATGTTACAAAAAGAACTCCTTCAGGACATAAATAGTTCACAACCATTTGTTCTAATGACGCACATTTTTCAAAACTTGACTTATGGAAAGAGATTGCCAAGTTTATTTCAGACCATTTATAGACCAGAAGCAATTTTGAGGACTTTATTGAATATTGCAGATTTATTCTGCAAGATGAATTTATGCAGATTACAATAATAACAACAATATTGGGTAATTGAGAGACTTGGAACAGACTTGATGGATTATCACATTTTCCTGTCATTCTATGGCACACTACAAAAATGTATAAAATTATTAAATTGAAGTAAGATGTGATGGAGAAAATTTCAAATTACAAATGCAGCTCTTACTGAATGGTATTCAAAAGTGCAGCGCCACACTCCTGGATCTCCAGATCTGAAGTGTGTTAGAATTATTGATAAACTCCAATACTGTTTACATGGCTCTTATGGATCTATCAGTGTGACATCTACTGAATGCATTAAAAAATCTGAAGAGCTGTCTCATCTGTCTCCACCTCTAAAACAACAATGGCTTTCTTGAGAAAAGTTAGGATTATACAAGAATGACAAGAAACTGTACAAGAATGACAAGAAACTATACAAGAATGAGAAGAAACTTTTTAACCCAAACTCATTCTTTATACCTCTACTTTTCAGAGTTCTGTAGTACCCAGAGTTTTATCTCTATTCTCTGTACACTGAGAAAGTCATTGGTATGATGTCTGTTTCAGGTAGTCAGTGAGTGAAGAACCTCCCTTCTCTGATGAACTGTCACATCTTTCAATATTTTCTTGACTGGAACTTAACAGAAGAGGTGCAGTCTCAGGAAATGAGGATTCTATAGCATCATTGTATTAAGATGAAAAGAAAAATGGTATTGAACACTCACCTCCAGTTTAAGACTTCTAGATGCTTCATTTGCAAAAATAGAGACCTGAGTAACAATAATGAAGAAGGTTTAAGAAACTTGACCCATAATATTTAAGAATATTACTTTGACTCTCTTTACACCAAAAAAAAAAAAAAAAAAAAAAAAAAAAAATCTCCATCTCTCAGTCTATCAGGATCACCTCAAAAACAGAGTCTGTAGTTAGGAATTTGTCTAAAAGAAAAGTTTTGGTGGCAATTCAGGCATAAGAGAGTCCCACCATAAAATCCATTCTCTTACACCAGCACTCCAGTTCTCTGTTCCTGCGTCTGTACTGGCAAGTGTTCATATTTTGAGTGACATCATGGAGCAGCTCAAAGCACATAGATAAAGGGAAATATAAAACCTGTAATGAAAAAAAGAAAACAGGAGAGAGAAGAGAAGAGAAGAGAAGAGAAGAGAAGAGAAGAGAAGAGAAGAGAAGAGAAGAGAAGAGAAGAGAGAAGATGAAAAATAGCAAAATAAAGAATATAAGTAAAAGAAAGGGAAAAGATGACTGTTGCTGCTGAACATGTTGCAGTATCAAACCAGAATTTCAGACAGTGATGCACAAAGCTATCAGAGACCAAATTGGTGTGAATAATCTCCATTTTTCCAGCATTCACCATTAAAGACTATCAGTATTCTGACTGAACCCCGAGCTCAAGTAACAAGAACAGCATGATAACATCACATTATCTGTTCCTCACTGCACGTGTGTAACACAGCCAGAAATCCTACTGTTGCCATCACATTAAACCAGAGAAATGCATTTCTACAGGGAGACAAGCCCCTCTCTTCCTCATGTGCTTTGGTCTAAAGCAATACAAATAGTGGGTGCTGGATTTATGGAAACAGTGTAAACATCACTGGTTTTGTGATTCTCATGAAGAAGTCATAACGACAAACTAGCACAAAAAAGAATGATTTTATTGTTGTTGCTCTCAGAGCAAAAGTGTTTTGGCGCATATAAGGTACTCTACACAGAGGTTTGAGATATTGAGTTTAAATAAAAGTCATCATATCACTTTGACTTCATTGAAACAACAGGAGGAAAATAATAAAATTTGACATGTGGGAAGAAGAGAAAGAAGTCTGTAAGAGGAAATTATTTTCAGGTTTCTTTTAGGCCACATTCAGTGATAAAAAGCAAAAAACCCCAAACTTAAATCTATTTTAAAAAATCACTTGAGAACAAGCTTTCAAATTAAATTATTTAAATTCTTTTCATAATGAAAGTCTCATAAAATTAAAACGCATTCATCTCTTCCAGTTGTATTCCACAAAGATTTCCTCTTAACTGATGAAATAGACTTTGCCTTGAAGGACTGTCACATTAACATTTTCATGCATTCTTTTTATGGGAACATGCTGCAGAAACAGTCAAACAGAAGCAGTTCTGTTGTCTGTGCAGATTTAACTAATGTACACAGAGCTTAAATAAGGCCCTGCTGATGTGAGTCCATACCAAGACTAATCAACTTAAGAAAAGCAGTAAGTATTTAGAAATGAGGAAACCCATGATGGCTCAATCATTTGTGCTCTATTTCTCTTGGTGTATAAGTGTGTTCCTCATATAACTTCTCTGTTTTGGTCTGAAAATTTCCAGAGGTTGCTGGGCCAGCTTGCACAGTTATTCTCCACATTACCCCACTGACAAGTCTGAGCTCATGCAGGTTTTCCTTTTCTACACCAAGATATCCCTCCTGCAGTGATGCATGCTTCAGTAAATAATTCCAAATTATTATTATTCAGTGAACTTCTTTCTTTGCTTTCTCTGTTAAACTAATATAAAAGGGCAGATACTGTACTTTTATAGCTCTTATATTTTCCTTTCTGCATTGTTTCGCTGCGGGGCCACAATGACTAGAACAAAATGCTTTAATACAATGTAAGACTTTTTTTCTCATCTTGACTTTTATACTATGAGGCAAAAGAAAACTCCACTTGCACAATACATTCAGGAGGTGGTAAGTTTTTGAAAATATTTAAATGCTCAGGTTAAAATTGTCAAAATTGTTTATACCTTATATTAGAAGGAAAGTAAGATATTTCAGTTAGTTTTGTTTATTAAAGCAGGATTAGGGATGTCTTCAGAGTAACCCATCAACATAAATTTAAAGTCAAGGACTCTTTGGAGATCCAGAAAAGACGGTTTCAAGTCTTTTATGAACCATGGACTTCAACATGGGCATCCTCAAGGTGTGCCTCTGCTGTTGAACTGCCAACATAGACACTTGCAGGTGGAAAAATTCACTTGTCATCCAGCCCTAAATTCAAGGTCTGATAGGTGTTTCTGAAAGAGGCCACCAGTGCTGAGGAAAACTGTGACCTTGTTCACACACAGCACCTACACAGCTTGTTAATGTGATCATTTAAGAGGAGAGTAACCGTGTTATTTAATTCCAGGCATCAGACTTGGGGCCTTTAGGACACAGACACATCACTGACAAGCTAAATAAGGAAAAGACAAAGGAAAGCAGCCCCCACCTCCAAAATGAATCTTCACCTGAAATTTTAAATGGACCCTGGCAGATTGGCTCTCCCTCTGGAAGCAGCACACACTCCTGCCTCCTCACAGTCAGATAGCTCAGGTGTTTACTTCAGCAGGATGGTTTCAGTGGCTAACAGATAAGTTAAAGCTGCCAGCTCAGCTGTCTGGAAGCCAGCTTAGGACCCTAACTGGGGCAACCTCGGTTCAGTGAGTAAATCTCAGCAGTAAGCAGACTGTGACACTAATATCACTCATACTCTTCCTCCATTATATCTTCTAGGTGAGAGAATGAGAGAATTTTGTCTTCATTTTCTAGTGAAAGCTTTTTCTTGTTTTTCTTTTTTTTTTTTTTTTTTTTTTTTTTTGGTACTCCTTGGCATCTTCTTTACCTTTTATCTAGTTTTTCCTTTTGTCCTAAACATCATTTTTCCCCTTTCTGAAGTGCCACGTTAGTTTTCTGCCTGGATATAAAGGCTTGATTTCAGCCACTTGATTAGTGAGCTATAATTTATGCTTACATAGTGTTTTCAATCCTCAACTACTATAGGAATACTGCTTAATGAATCTTTACAACTTGCCTGTGAGATAAGTCTAGTAAATCTTATTACTGCATTATTTCCTTTTTTTTTTCCTGGCTTACAAAGGAGGGCAATATGTAAAATGAAAGCCCACACAACCGTTATTCTCAGTTTATTTAGGTTTTGTTTTTAGCTTCATTATTTATACTCTTCTGCCTTCTATTTTTTTAAAGCTTATTTGAATCTCCATTTTTATTTTAATTCTATTTATTTTCTAGTTGTCACATGCCGAGGTGACTATTAGAGGTTTATTTTGATCAATTTAATATGCACCTGACTGACTCTGTGGTTGAAACCTACTGTTATTACCCATAACCATTACAGCATCTTTACTTGGCTAGAATTACTGTGTTTCAGAAATTGCTACTATTCTGTCATTTTTATCAAAGGCACTTTTTCTTATTTCAGTTTAAAATGCCAGTTCTTTTATCCTTTTCAACTTTCATGTCACCTTTTGAGCTGCAAGGCTTTTATAAATTGAGTTTGAAGTATCTCCTTAGAACTCTGTTATTAGTCATACAGCAGAGTCATCTCTGCTTTTTTGTCTTTAAGGAGAACAATATCTCTTCGCAGCAGTACTTGATAAACACTTCCTACGACAAATAAAACCTTACTGCAGCACCATGGACCTTTAATGATCTGTATTGTTTTCTTTTGGATGAACCAGAAGAAGGACACAGCCCAGAGCTGGCAGAGTCAGACAAAGACACGTGTAACTCCTTAGGAATGTTGCTTTGTGGAGTGTTTTCTTCATGTTATGCTTTTGTGGCTAAGGGAGCCAAGTCACACTTGCTCCATATTTGCCAGAAATAACAGAAAGAAACTTCACTGTTGATTCTTTTAAAAGACAAACTCTGATAACAAGATGACTAAAGTTTTATTCACGTTTTTAAAAATAAGCAGCCTGAAGAACATGTGGATCATATTGGTCTGAAACCACGCAATTTTGTGTAAAAACCACATTGTTTTACTATTTTTATTCTTTATTGCACTAATGTCAGCACCCATGATCAAGATAAAGTCTAATCTAAGGTTAGTCTGGAGTATAAGAGAAGAAAGACAAAGAAAGAGCAGAAAAAACTTATGCAAAAGTGAAATGACTCATAACACACAGGACAATGAGCACCTCTGATTTCAGCAGAAATACACATTTTATATCACACCCTGACAATTTATTGTCAAAGCTAAGGCTGTCAAGGCCATAAGTCCAGAGCTGTGTATCTCCAATGTAGCTGATTCTCCTGCACCCTGTGCGCAAGGATCATGATTGTGCAGGCCTAGTCCTTACTATTTTGGGGGTTCAATTAAAAACAGGTCTAATTTTTAGTTTACTTGTTTATTTTTTATTCAAAATTTCTATTTAGAATTACAATATTTTTGTGATCAGGTTCTTTATTAACAGAAAAACTCAGATGTGACTCTAGAACCATCTTTTTTTTTTGGTTGCAAAGGTAGATTCTTAATTATGTAACTAATAATTTTTTAAGATGCTTACCTAGGTTTTTTAGTTAGGAAGAAAGACCTTTGACCTTCTTTAATTTGGATAGAAAGGACAGAAGGATTTCCATGTCTGTGCTGGACTTCTCTTCCATATGGTACCATTACATGCAAAGAGTTGGAAAGGTTGAATAAATGAAGGATTGTTTAAAAGAATAAGAGGGGGAGAAGGATATAATTTGGTATTTTCCACAGTCTCTTGCCACATTTGAAACACAGGATTAGAACTGAACAAGATATCGTGGTTTTCAAGATATCAGATTTTCTGGGAACAAAATACTTACAAGGCACATCACCTGTTAGCTGGCCAAATGTTTTTGGAGTGACAATGTGAGTGAGTATCTGTATGACTGTTCTGTTATTTGCCTTCTTAAACTCCTTGTTTATAGTTCTAGTATGGAATTTTTTTAAAAAGAGAAAAATAGACAAACAAAACAACAAATGAAAACTTCACAGGCACTTGCTACAAATACACACACTTTTGAGACAGGAATGATTGTAGGCATTGACAGAGTAATTTCCACAGAAATCTGTGGAAATAGAAAATACCAGGAATTTTTTCCAGAATGTCTTTTACGTTCATTTGAGGTTTTTCCTGAATGTTGGCTGGTCCCAGAAGCAGCTGCATTTGTGGCCAGTGAGCACATTTACTTCTTCCTTTAGGGACTCCCAGCTGCAGTCCTCAGCACCACTTCCTGAGTGTTCCCAAGCCCTCTCACTATAAATGCAGCTACACCAATTCTCCTCCTGTCCTGCCAAGACCAGTGCCTCATGACATTTTTGTATGAGCAACGTCTTTTATAAATTTTATGAATACATCAGTTGCAAATTGTTCAGATGCTACATTGAGGGGCACAGAAGTGTCTTTAAGAGAATTTGCAGCTTTTACTGAAGCAAAACACCATCTGGAATAAGCTATATGCTTGCCTACACAAGCCCACTCTGCTTGCTTCTGTCTCCTTGTAAAACTTTGGTATCTCTGTCACAGGCTTTTTTATTCCACCTACTATCTGTGGGAATCTCTTGCTTCCCTTGAACTGCCAAAAAGTTCGGCATCCGGTCTGAGCTGGCAGGCTGAGTTCCCCTTAAATTCAGTGAAGAGTAAGGGGTCCTCTGGTTGTGGATGGCATGGAGAGGAGTCCCTTTCTGGAAAGATCTACCATTCTGGGTCACAAAAGTAGCCTGAGTATCTAGCTCAAAATCTGTGCCTGCATTAATGGATCCCATACAACATTGCTTTTCAAAGCATTTTGCAGTTAAGAACACTGACTTTCTCCCCAGTGATAAATTGATGTGGAAATTACATTTAGTTGTTATAGGAAATGGTGGCATAGAAAATATCCACTCAGTAATACATGCTGACATTTTTCATGTGTTTTCATAATCACCATGGAGAAGCAGTTCCTTTGTCTAGGGGAAGAAATGACAAATATCTTAAAAGTCTTCCTCAGAGCCGCTGGGTCTTCTGTCTCTGCAGACCATTTCTGCCAGGACACCTCAGGCTGAGTGGAGAGATGTGGCATGCTCCCCTTTTAGCACAGGCATGGCTGTTCTGCTGTTATCATCGATGGGATTTGTGAATGCCAATCTTTGCTTTATATTTTTTTCATTCTCCCTATGCTGAGGCAAACCATCCAGTTATAAAACACCATAGAGAGTTTTCTCTGGCATCTGCTACCTCTGATTTCCAGGTGGAGTCAGACTGCACAAACCTCATCCCAATGTCACGTGTAGTTGAAGACACTTAGAAACACAGAGAGGGTTATCAGTCACATGAATCTCACTGGATTATATTCCCCAGCATGAAAATGTTAGATATTCACACGTTAGATATTCAAACATTCATATTCAAGGGCTAAAGAAATAGCTAATTAGGAAATATTATCTTTTAAATATTCAAATTTTACTGAATAAAAAAGTCAGTCTGTTGAAAGATCAAAGTGTTACATTTATTTTACCGCTCTTTATGTTAACTTTGTTGTTCTTATTAACTATATATGTGTTGCTATTTTCTTTTTATCCTGAAATCATATTTCCTCTCTCCTTGGGAGAAAAATGGGGGTTTTTTTCCCATCCTCTTCTTCCTGGGTGATCATTTGGAAAAGATACCAGCTCACATACAATGTTTTGGTACACTGCATTCTCCTGATCATTAAGCAATGAGAAGTTGTTCCCTTACACCTTAGAGAGTATTACAGTATAATCCAAGAGACACCATTCATACATACAATCAAGGAAGATTCATGTTGGCAGGACCATTATCCAGTGTCCTGAAGGTGGTGAGAAAGAGATCCCACATCTTACATCTCCAGCAGCTCTGCACCCTTGGTCCATCAGAGGCGAGCTGACCTCCACGCAGAGCCAAGTACCCCTCCCAGGATGGTAGGGCTGGGGTCTGCCATGAGAGCCAGCACCTCTGGAGAAGAGAGGATCTGATGGAGCTTAGTCCTGAAACATCTCCTCCCCTCTCCACCAATGCCTTCATCTGCCAGAGCCCAGGTCAGCCTTCTGGGATCCACCAGAGCAGCACTATGTCTCTGACATGCTCCTATAATGCCGCACTCTGCAGTCTTCAGCCATGGGCATTTTCTCCTAATTTCAGTAGGAATGATTCCAAGATTTGGTGCCACAGTGGAGGAATGTGAAGAAAGGAGAAATTACAAATGCCCTACATTTATGCATTGTGTTGTGCATTAAAACTTGTAATGACACTGAAGGGTTCCAAGGAATTTGACAACAAATAAGGACCAATTGTGTAATAAAGGTGCAGTAATTCATACCCAGCCACCGGCAGATCTTCTCAAATTTGTTTGAAGTCAACAAAAGTCTTCCAGAATATTATGACTTAATTCAAATGCATGAATTTTATGGTTTTTAAAGTGTATTCCTTAGAATTTTTCTATCCTGTGTGTTTTGGCTGTTCTACCCATGAGCTGTAAGACATAAAAAAAATGGCCCTATACTTCAGAAAATATCTACCAATGAGGGAAAGAAAGAAAGAAAGAACAGCATGTTGGCTTTCTCAACATAAATATTCTCATTACAATTTCTAGCTCAAGTTCTGCAGATCCAAAAGATTTTGGCTCTCCTAAAAACTAGAAGCAGAAACAACTGCAGAAAAGGGATCAAATCAAAATATATGTGCCAGAAAACTAACTTTTATTTTTGAAAAACACTTCTTCAAAAAATCATAATAAAATGAGAAATTTAAGAAAACATTTCTGTGCATTACAGCTGCTGCCAAATAACTTCTCTTGCACGTGAGATATTTCCATAAGTTTTTGGTCTGAGGAGAAGCAGTAACTACAGCCATTACCAAGCTGAGTTATAAAATAATCAATGTCCAAAAATTAGTAATAATTATTTCATCATTAATCACATGTTAATTTTCATATAACATAATTTTAATGGGCTTAATCTTGAAATATTTATCAATGGTGAGCTATTTAGAATGGGGGTTACTCATTGATTTATGTTATACATTTTTATTTTAACTTTAGTATAGTTCTATTTTTTCTTTAAATTAGGAAATACATTTCTGCATTTGAATATTAATTATTTTTTTAAATAATAAATAAATGTGTATTTAATGTAATTATTACACAATTTTAAAAATATATTTTAACTGAATAAATAAATACTCTTCATCTTTCTTTAAGACCAGTTTAAACTTCAGGCAGAAATCATAAAGATTTAATATTTGTGCTATGTATTTAATTCTTAATGCCTCAAATTCTTTTTATGATTGTTAAACAAGTTCAGTAACCAGATTGGTGCGGCATACTTAAATTTAAAATATAAAATTTTGTGTTAATTTTGCAGTGCCAGGCTGTACATTTAAACACAAATATGATGAAGAGAAAAACCTCATCCAGTTATTTGAAACACCAGTACCTCAGGCAAACTGCCTACTGCACACATTTATATCTTGCTGGACCAAAATAGGAGTTGAACTTGATCCTTGTAGGTCCCTTCAAACTCAGTATATTCTATTATTCCATATGCACTTCCAAGAAGCAATTTGTTTAAATTATAGGAGAACTTTTCATCGGTCCAGAAATGTTATTGAAGACTACTAAGCTACACAGGTAAAAAACTCAGGCTGAAGAATCTCACCCACTAATATTTTCCCTCAGGTTTTTAAATTCAATTTAAGATACAACATATGTTCTAAAACAGAGATCTAATCTTAATCTACAGATACAGAAGAGCAGAGATCCCTGGTTATTCTCACCACTGAAATGTCTTCTATTTCTATCACAATTTATATTATTGTGATGGTTTGTACCAAACAAATTTGGACTTTGTTACGATGAATATTCTTGGAAAGCATAAGCCTCAATGACCCTATAAACAAGGATAAATCTCTGCTGTTATTGAAGTAGTATTTGCATGTAGTGAAAAGTCATAGGATAGCACATGAGAATCTGAGCTACTCAGCCCATAAGGGCAGAAACCAGCATTACTTACTGATTTGAGCTACTTCCTCAGCTCTGAGGATTTGATTTTACAAAAACTATGAATGCTTCTGAAACACATTTCAAAGATGAAATAAAGCCAGTGATACTTTTGGACTGAAAAAATATGAGGATGACCATTATAAATTCTCAGCAGAGACTAATCACTTTTCAGTGCTGTTTTTTTTCCAGGTTTTCCCAGTGTCTCACTTTCACCACTGAATTTTTATCTGTCTTCTCTTTCAAAATTGGTATTACCTATCTCCCAGGTTTTAGTTTGCAGAATCACCCAGACTCCAAGCATTGTTTTAATATTGAACATTTAGTAATTTTTAAAAGAAGCAAGAGGATACAGACCTAGAACTAGGTTAATTGAGTTCTGGTTTGATTAAATTTCCCCTACTGTATTTCATATGAAGTCCTAAAGTCATAAGATAAAAAGATGAAATTTTACTAAAGCTAATTGTATAAAATTATAATAAGTGTCTGAATTTATCAGTATTTACCTTGATGTATTTGATAGATTCCCTGACTGACCTGAGCTAAGTCTCACAAGCATCTGGAAGAACATATTACAAAAATACCAGACTGGTATAAACCACAAAGCTTGTTCATGTCCTGTCAGATAAACAAAGGAACAACAAAGGAATCCTGAGGTTTAATTACGTGCACAGCATATCTCCACAGACACACCACAAGCTGCAGAGGGAGGCTGCACTTGATTTCTGGTTAAAAGCCAATTCCTATGGTCTTGCAGCAGTAATATTCCTTTCAGAAATAAGATAATAAACGCTCTGGAATTGCCACATGAGAAGAATCTATACATTATAGAGTTGATGCACTGTGAGGACTGTTACAATTTCTGGCCACAATTGACAGCGCTGTATTGAAAGGTCTGCTGGGGGATGAAGCCTCAGAGGTGACCTCTTTCAATCTTGCTTTTCTTGTGAAGATGTGGTGACCTGGAGGGAGAGCAGAGCAGCTGTAAGTAGTGCTCTGCCTGCACAGCAGGCAGAGTTGGCTTGCTACACAGAGAAATGCACCGTTTAGACTTAGACAGGTAAAAAAAAACAATTGACACATTTATCTGTACATTCTTAGCTTCTTGTATTTTTCAAGCAAATCAAGACATTATATCAGAATGCTTATGAAAAGCCTGTACACTGCTAGATTTCTACTGGTGTAGCTAAGATATTTAAAACATGTAAAGGGCAATCTTTACAGAAATAATTCATAAAGAGATAATGGGTTGGAATATTTTTGCCTGGTTTCTAAGGAAATGAAGCTTTTACAGTCCCTCTTCCCATTAGTTCCCCCACAGTCCCTATAACTTCTGGAGCTGTCAGGCAACTTCAACTACATTTGACAGGAACAGATGTCTCACATTTAAGAACATAAGAAATCCCTCTCAACTCACTGCAGTAGCACATCTACCCATCCCGTGGTCCACTATTGCAGGAATGTTAGAGGGCTCATTCCTGCCTGTACCTCCCAGCAATTAATAAATAATTTCTTACATATTTTGATAAAACCACCAAGAAGGCAGAAGAGAGACCTCGAAATTAATGCCCTCTCTGACATCCTCTTTGCAATTAAGTTTGATTAGACCTTCCTGGCAGCAGCCAGCTAATCAATAGATGGGTATCATGAGCCAACTACTGAGTGTGCATTTTGTAAATGGTGCCCGTGTCAAGCTGGCAGGGCAGAGAAGGACAGCTTAAGGGAGGATGACTGGTGGACAGGAGCCAGGAGTAAGTATAACAGAGCTGGTGTACCTTGCCATGTTTGTTTGCTTGTGCTTTCTGTGTTACTTTTCTAAAACATTTATGGCGCTGACTGTTTGGCTTTATAACAAGGCAATGGCAGCACTTTCAGAAGCCAAGCTAGTTTGCAGCAGGTCATCCCATCCCCTCAACATTAAAATCAAAAGACCAACTAGCCAGAGCACAGTGAAATAAATATGTCTTCTAACCAACTTGTCTGAACACTTACTCTCACCAAGCCCCAGTAAAATGAAACCAAAGGAGGATTAAATAAAAAAAAACAAGCAAGTATATATAACTTAACTGTGCGTTGACTAAGGGACGGGGTAGATGAGAACAGTCTTCAAACTTGGGCAACAGAAAAAATACTTGATATGAAGAAAGAAGGTAGAAATCTAATGAAGACAAATTATATGGGTAGAAAGCTATTTTGGGAGTTATAATCTTTGCTTCCTTGTGGAAAAGAAGAAACATCAAGTCTTCAGATGGATAATTAAAACAGCACAAAACATGGAAACCTGGACTTTCGAGAACACTTTCAGAAAGATAAGGAGATGCTGCAGGTGTATGGGTTTCTCTTTTCAGTGATTTTCTATGTGGTTTTATCCATATGAATTCGCTTTTTTTTTTTTTTTGACAAGATATAGCTTATATAGAAATCTTGTCTTCACATAGAATTTGGAAGTCATCGAAGTTTCAAAAGGGCATCCTCTTTGACTTAAATCAAACTTTCTGTTGGTCAAGAGGAGGAGGGATTTGTCATCTGAATTGGAAAAATGAGTCATCATCTGGTACCCCATGTCATCTGCCATGACAGCTGGTGAGGGTGTACTCAGTAAGCGATGCACATGGACGGATATACCTCATCTGAGTGTGAGTCAAACCTGTTCCACAGACAGGCATCCATAACCAATCTCACTTCCCACCTGCCCCACACCACCCGCTCTGCGCAATCGGATGCTGCTGTGCCTCCTCAGTTTTCCTTTCCTTTCCTTTCCTTTCCTTTCCTTTCCTTTCCTTTCCTTTCCTTTCCTTTCCTTTCCTTTCCTTTCCTTTCTTTTTTCCCTTCCTTTCTTTTCCATTCCTTTCCTTTCTCTGCAAGACAGCAGAGGTCCAGGAAAGGGGATTGGGTAGGGCTACACTGGCCATAGATTCACCACAGTTTATGCTGATGCCTGTGTTAGCTCAAACCTCAGACAGAAATAGCTCAAATATTTCAGCCAGGAGCAGCACTTCTCCTTGTTTTCCAACTGTTTAAAAATATTGGTGGCATACGTGTGACTCCATCTGGGCATGATCAGTGTTCTCAGAAAATTATTAAACACCAATTATTTATGTAAATAAGAGACTACAGGATTTGCAATTTGTGGTGCTTGCTGTTTAAAAATGTCACCCAAAATTCAACACTTGAGTTCCCTCCCCAAGGATACAGCTCAGTTCCCTGGTGTTTTTGATGAACACACAGTTTAATTGATTAGGAGAATACTTTCCTATTCCCTGCCAAGATCTTTTTTTTCCCTTAAATGCAGTGCACCAATTAGTGGGTCAAGGCAAGAATCACATTGACTAGGTCTGTGAATCTATATTACATTAAGGCAATACATTTTTATCTACAGCAACCTTCAGAGCTGCTCAGAAGTGAGCACTGGCCAGGTGGGAGTGATGCAGCAATACTGTGGCATTCCCCACCAGTACCGTGTGAAGCAGCACTGTGTTCTTAGCAGACAAAGCCCCTTCTTTTTTTAATAGGTGCAGTTTGAGTGGCTTATTATGAACTTAGAGGTCATGAGGATCATTGATTTAAGTGATTAATTCCGTATGGATATCAGTTATGAGAGGTGATGGGTGGAGGCACTGAAAGCACTGTCTTCTTGCTCCTAATGCCACTGTTTCTTTTTTTACACCACCACAACATGAGAGATTTTTGACCCAAGGTGCAAAACTGACCTGAGAAACTGGGAACTGCCTGTGGGTTATTTACTGGGCGGGGGAAATCTCCCTCCACAAAGATTGAAGCATACAGTTCCCCAGACCACTCCAGTAACATCAGAATTGAATGCCAGCCTTAGGCTTTGAAAGAGACTTCTGAGAGGATTTTAGGAGAATTAGCATTTGTAAGTAAAATGAGTGGTTATATTTTTATTATAGGCCTTTTACTATGTCTGTGGGTCCTGTGGAAAATTCTGCTTGTATTGCAGTGGAAATACATATGAAAAAATATAATTGTATTTTGACATGTTACAGGCAGTTAGATATGTTGATAGTTGGGTAGTTATGCATTATCTGTAAATAAATGTCTTCCATCCATCAAGTAAGCGTACAAGCAAAGTGTCACTGGAAAAATACACATTGCATTAATGCAATCTCTGATGAAATGTTTTTCCATCTGTCACAAAATTTGCAATAACAAATGGGAACTCTGCACAAGCTTTATTTTAATGTATGATTTAGCACCAGGCCTTTTACATCATAAATAGTTAGTAAAAACATTATTTCAATGAAATTTTTATTGACCATTTATTTCAATGTGTAAGGTTTGATAATAACTCTTTCCTCTTTCAGAAAGACTGAAGGAGCATTCTGTCTAGCTGGCATGACCCCAAGAAAACCTCCTCTTTGTGCTCTTCAATAGCAGTTAAGTTCTCAGCAGAGGTTCAGGCATCACAATATAGATTACCATGTTACTAGATATAAGGAAGAAGTCTTTTACAGTGATGGTGGTAAAACACTGGAATGGGTTGCCCAGAGACATGGTGGATACCCCATCCCTGGAAACATTCAAAGTGAGGTTGGTCTGGTCTTTAAGCAACTTGATTGAGCTGAAGATGTCCCTGGTCATTGCAGGGGGGTAGACTAGATCTTTAAAGGTCCTTTCCCACACAAATTATTCTATGATTCTACAAATTCTCCTGGAAGGCCACAAAGTAATGTATGGGGCAAAGAAGCTTCTTTCTTTAGTCATTCTGGGTGGAGCAGTTAAAATGGGAAGGTAGACTGTCATTGCATGTATAATGTCCAATTCCCTCTCATCACTGGGCTGGATGGTGAATGCCCTGCCCCTGCCTCTGTACCTATAGATACTCTATACAGTGTCTTCATGTGCTTCATTGCCAAGTGAGCTACCACATGAAGAAGATAGCAAGTGCTTCCTGGGTTTAGCTCAAACAACGGCAAAGGAGTTGGGGCATATTTCTTCTGGTCTGTCTGGCTTCTCTGTATGGCAAGAAAGCATCAAGTATCTATGGCTACACTACAGCACCAGTGCATCTTTCACCAGGGTTACACCAGGAATGGACTTAATATTTCATCTTTTGGATGATGTGAATGAAAGAGATTAATTTACAGGAATATTTCAGTGTTTGTGATTAGTCTATGTCCTGGGCAGTGACAGTATGGCTGACAGTGAGAATCCCAGAACTTCAAAATCTCTAGAGCTAAAGAAATCCTGAAAGATATACTTAATATATACTTAATTAAGAATACTTAAAGATCAACAATAGTGGGCAAACACAGGACTACAGTAGTGGAACCAGAGTTCAGTTTAATCAGGAGCATTAAACATTCATGCTGTAAAACTCTGGCTCATTGTGTTAGAATGTGTTCTACATGCATAAACTCTAACAAAAGGCTGGTGGGTTGGCTGTAATGTAATCCCTACAGAAGCAAAGTTAAAATTTAGGATTAGAGTGCTATTCAATGATACAGAGTTGCATTTGAATCTCTTTTGGAGTTCAAACTAGAGAACTGCATTCAGTTTTCCAGAAAGTTCCAGATAATGAGATGGTGAGAAAAAAATAATGTGCTTTATGTTTTATTTGCCCACTTATTTATGTATATTTAAATATTTTAAGCAATAAGATTTTTTGGTATTCATATCTTTGCTAATATCCACTGAATTTACTCTTTGAGTTTGCATAATAAGCTTCTGGTTCTATGAGAGAGGCTATAAATTCAGTATGTTCTTTTTTATTTTTAATGCCTTTTCACTTCTGTAATAGGTACACTTGTTGAGAAATCTGGAAGCTCTAAAGATAAGAGTAGGTTATATATATATTAGTAGTTTAAGGAAGGTGCCTGTTCTAGACTCTGGAAAAACCTTGTGAAGAAACTCATAGATTCATGCAAGGAACCTGCTGAAGGATAAAAATGTTGACTTATTTCCCTTTTGAATTCTGAACTGAAGAATACAGAGTGAAGAGCTGAGAGGGGGAAAAAGCCAATTCTTCCCTACAGGGTAGGTACACTTTTTCAGTAGTATGCCTTAGTTCTCCTAGAGCCAATCAATGATGGCTCTAGTAGAGCCATAAAAAATGTGTGAATTCCTATAAAACCAGATTAGTCTATTTACAGACAGAAACGGATACCCTAAAATCCAACAGGTGAGCTCTTTAAACCTCAGCTCCTTTTTCTTTGTTTGTGTTTGCTGGAGACCTTACTACTGCAAAATCATTATTTTTCTGGTTTTCCACCTTCTGGGTGATATGCTTTGAAATTTGTTACTGGGCTGTAACTCTTCTTCAAGAACTTTTCCATATACTCTTCCCTAGTCATTAGGTCTGACGTAGCTGTCCCTACATACTTTTATTTCATCGGAGTGCTTCATTTAATTTAGGCCCCACCCAGGAGATATTTTGAGGAAAGACAATGCAGCTGTTGGTGTTCTTGTGCAGAGTGCACTGCAGCCCCAGTCTCACATTGGGGTGTGCCATGGCTCCCCACATTGCATACCCTACAAGGCCTTTTCAAATAAGCCAAGCTTCTGAGGAAGGCCTTGTGAATAGCCAGTCCTCTCCTGATCTGCTCTGGGTACACAGTCATAGAACACAGACAGATCTGGGACCTGAGAATCCTTAAAAAGCTTAGCTTAAAAAGCTTAGAGGTCTTCTAGAAGTGAGGTCAGAATGGATTTTGTATGGGACCCTGAGACAAAAAGACACTGAGATATATGCTCTGCATGCATCTTTACCATTGCTGTTGCCATTGCAACAGCTCAAAGCTTCAGTTTTCAGTTCATAGGTTTTTTTTGGGCCTTTTATGAAGTCTTATATGAAAACAGCCGAGTGAGCAAGCAAACACCTTCTGAAGAGAAAAACCAGCTGGAATGTTAAATAAAACAGTTCTGTTAATACAGCCCTGGTGACATTTGCGCAATGCACGCAGTGACACCTGACACTGATGACTCGTATTCCTACACTCCTGGAGTCTTACAGAAGCAGTTATTTCCTGCATTAGACTGATGTTTTTCATTATCTTAAAGCCAGAGCTTTCTACTTACCCTTAACAAATGTCATTGCGTTGATTTTTACATATTCTCCAGTTTATATAATTTGGATTTTGACTCCACTCTTCAAAAGATTCTCACCCTTTCAGATTGGTATCATACAGACATTAATGCAAATCACTGAATAAGTAATTCCTTGAAGTATTGAGTGGGAGTAATCCTAGGACAGATTCTTCCTGAGCAAACCAAGACTTCTCAGGAAAATAAGCCATTGATAACAGTGCATTGAATCAGACATCAATAAGTAGCACCACAGATGGAGGAAGGACGAGAGCAATGATTCAACAAAAGACAATAGCTGGAGCAGCACCAGGCTGTGAAAAGTTTTAATGATAAATAGATTTTATTTAACAGTGGGAAGTATATGTGAAGAGGGATACACCACTTTGGGCTTCTGGGTTATTTTTCAGCAGTGGCATATGGAGAAAATTCCTTTCAGCAACAAAGTGAATTGAGTTCAGAATGAGAAAAGAATGTGCAATGATCAAGTCAAGAGGGTAAAATAGAGTTACATGAGAAGTTGAAGTGTTTAGAAAGAAAAAGTCTGGATACTTGAGACACTGGACAAGAAAAACTTATTTATTGCCTCGGTGCAAAGTAATACCTAGGATGAAGCAACCAGCTCTCCACATGTACTTTGCTTATAAGCTCTTTAATAAAGATACTCAACCTAATTCCAGGTGGGTGTTTAGTCATCACAGTATCATACAGAGATAGTCACTTGCATGGTACATTTAGCTGTGGATATTTTTTGCTGCCTATCTGTAGAGTTGTTTAGCTGCCTGAATATATTTAACTACCTAAGTGAGTTACCTCTGCATGATTTTTCATTATGCAGGATAGATTTGCACCAAACAATGCAGCAATTGCATAATGATTACTTTGAAAGAATTGCTTTGAAAGAATAAGAATTGTTTTGAAATGCGGACAAACACAATATTTCAGAAATCTTGCTAAAGTCATTGAAGTAAAAACAGCAAAAAAGAGTATTAAATTTTCAGTATTTGCTTAAGAAGAAATGTAACTCCACTCTTTTCATATGTTTGTTAACAGTAAAATCATCTCTAACACAATTAAAATTTTGCAGTGATGTTTACCAAGACTGTACCCTCAGAGAGTCAAGACACTCATACTCTCCCTGTCCACTTCTGGCAGAATAATTTCTAATCCCTGCTTTCAAAAGGAGGAAGAAAATTTACTTTTTAACAGGTAAAATTTATTAAAACCTTTGCAATGCTATAAAACCAAAATCAATATCTGCCAGTTTAATCTGGCAGAATGAAGGTCCATAAGAAAGTTTTCTACAGGTACATCAGCAGCAAAACATGAATACAAGGGAGACTTTGGGTCTGTTGCTGAGTGAGAATGGGGACCTGGTGGCATAAGACACAAGAAAGGCTGACATAACTTAATGCCTACTTCACCTCTGTCTTCACTGGTAAGACTGGCCGTCAATAATACAAGACCCCGGAGGCCAGAAGGGAAGTCTGTAATAAGGATTACTTCTTCTCAGTGAAGAAGGATCAGGTTAGGGAACATTCAAACAAATTCAAAATATACAAGTCAATGGGACTTAATGGCAAACACCCAGCAGTGCTGACACTGCTGCACTATGTCATTGCAAGGCCACTCTGGATTATCTTTAAAAGGTCTCAGTAATCCTGGGAGGTTCTTGAGTCCCAATCCCCACCACGATGGGCAGAGAAACCTCCCACTAGACCAGGTCCTTCAAGGCCTTGTCCAGCCTGGCCTTGAACACCGCCAGGGTTGGGGCATCCACAATCTCCCTGGGCATCCTGTTCCAGTGTCTCACCACTCTCACAGTAAAGAACTTCTTTCTAGTGTCTAAACCAAACTTCCCCTCTTTCCATACCCAGTACTCCTTGTCCTGTCGCTACAGCTCCTGACGAAGAGTCCCTATCCAGTTTACCTGTAGATGCCTTTCAGATACTGAAATGTATCTCCCGGAGCCTTCTCTTCTCCAGGCTGAACAGCCCCAGCTTTCTCTGCCTGTCTGCATAGGAGAGGTTCTCCAGTCTGTTTATCAACTTTGTGGCTTACTCTGGACTTGCTCCAGCAGTTCCATCTTCTTTTGTTGCTGGCCACAGAGCTGGATGCAGCACTCCAGGTGGGGTCTCACAAGAGCAGTGTAGAACAGGATCACTTCCTTTGACTGGCTACATTGCTTTTGGTGCAGCCCAAGATGCCTCTGGCTTTCTGGCCTGCAAGCACATATTGGTGGGTCCTGGTGAGTTTTTATCAACCTCAATTCTCACTCTGAAGGATTATCCAAAATCCATTCTCTGCCCAACCTGTAGGTATGTCTGAGCTTGTTACAGCCCAAGTGCAGGACATTGCACTTCACTTTGTTGAACTTCATGAGTTTTGTACAGGTCCACCTCTCAAGCCTGTCCAGGTCCCTCTGGATGGCTTCCTTCCCTCCAGCATGAGAACTTTCTCTCCAGCATATGAACTGCACCACACAACTTTGTGTCATTGGCATATTTGCTGAGGTGCATTTGGTCCACTGTCCATGTCACCAACAAAGATGGAATGCTGAACAGATGGAATACTGAACCTACCTCAGTTGGTATTAACCCCTGAGGGATGCCACATATCACTGGTCATGTGGACAATGAGGTCTTGACCACAACTCTTTTCACAGAATAGAACCATAGGTGATTATTCTTAATTTCTCCTGCTAACAGAAAAAAATCCTCAGCATCCTATTTATCAATAATTCTTGTATGTGATTAGTGGGTTATCGCACACTGGAATCTTTAATATCTCACTGCTGCTAGTACCAGAAAGGCTGTACAAAATGCAGCAACTAGTACAGTGGATAGGCTGCAAATGATGTCAAATTTCTGCAGCTCCTAAATACATGAAATATATTTAGTTGTCTGAGAAGACAGACGTAAAGTCATTCTTGATTGCTGTGTGTTAAAAATAATGCAATTTCACTGAAGTCTTTCCTTTATGTTGCTGTAACACAACATGAGCTATGACCTCTAAACTAGTAAAATTAAATTGTTCATCTGAAAAAATGTTGCCAAGCATTGCATGGAAAACATTGCAAAATCAATACTGTTGGTAACATTACTGCCACTTAACAAATCATATACCTGGGCCTCATACAAAACAGCTCTAAATAGGTTAACATATAACTTTTATGGCAGAAAATATGTAATACAGAGCAATTGCAAAAACAGAACAGTTACTGGTAAGTTTAAATGTGGATATAACTCCATCATTACCATTTTTTCTATGAAATATTTCAATCTTTGGGCTCAAAGACCTAAAACTTCAATGTCTTGATTCAATATTTTAAATTTATTTTAAAACACTGAATCAAGTACTATTTCTTTAGCCTTTATCTGCTACTTTTGCACTACATCACAAATGTAATGAAAATTATTGAGGAACCAGGTAGTAGTATAATATGGCACAACCACAAAACATGTAAATATTTAAGCCTAGGGAGCTAGGCTGATCTCTGGATGCATAGATCAGTAGGAGACATAATATCAGCAATAAACAGATGTAAGGTATAGGGAACAAGCATAATTTTTTCAGTCTTGCTGGCATAGTGACTGAACTTAAATCTGCATGCCAGCTTTATAACAGTGCTGGATGTCCCCTCCAGTGTGTATGCAGTGTATGCTGACTGTACTTAGCGGTGTTTAAAATGGTCCAGATTGTGGCAGAACAGAGAACTGGGCAACACAGCTTGGAAACAGCAAGTGGGTCACTGCATATTTCCAGCTCCCCCTCTAGAGAATTTCCATTCGCCTGGCTGGCTGCCCTGCTGCCGCCTGCCCAGGAGCAAAAGAGACAGGAGGGCCATTGCAAAAGGTGGAGAGAGCTTCAACCCCTGCTCCCATGAGCCTACTCCTTAGGCAAAAAGAGGAGAGAGAGGAAACAGAAAGCATCTAGGAAAACAACTTGACTCTTTCCTAGCTGCACCGAGTGAAGAAGGATGGGGAGCACAGAGGAGGAAGCAGGAGGAGCAGGCAGGACTTGAGCTGGTGCTGAAGGACTGGATGAAGGGATAAGACTGGTGGGGATGAGGGGAAAGACACAGTTGCATGCTGCCAAGCTATCTAAATGCAGTAATGGCGATTGTCCTTATACACATTTTTTCAGACTACTTTAAACACTGAGTTATTTACTTTAAACATACACCCAGTCTTTCCATCCTTCTCCTCCCTCCTCCTGTTTTCTCCCTTAATCACTAAATAGATATTCCCATTAGGAGCTGTGGAAATCAAGTTGTCGTCAAGGTAGCTGAATATCTTCTTCTTCCTGTGTGGAATTTTAAGTTTTATATTCAGTCTCTTCCACTTTCCTCTGGCTCCTGTGCAATGTTCCACTTAATCTGATTTTCTGTCTTAGTGATTTTTATTACTGTTATATTTTACATATTTTACGTCAGGGCTCTTATTTATGACTCAGTCATCATAGTAATGGTTAAATACTGGTAGTCCTCGACATATTTATGCAAGAAGGGAATCAGGAACTTACTATTCAGGAATCCCAATAATAGTATGATGGATTGAATTATGCTCTGATTAGTTAAAATTATATGCCTGTCAAGAAGCAGAAAGTCTGTCTCAGCATTCAGAATACAGAGGACTATTGTGTTCTGGTAAATGAGGCAGATTGATGAAAAGCCTTTCAGACCAGTGAGAGAAATCCCCAAATTCATACCTCAACTACTGGTCCTAAAGGATCCCCCAAATACTTGGGACTCTGGAAAACACTAGACGTTCTTTTATTTCTGTTGCTGCAGAGTATGAGAATTTTTATTATTTTTAATATCAAGGAAGCAAAGTTAGATTGAGAGACAGACTATATACACAGAACCATAGAATCTTAGAAATGTTAAGGCTGGAAAAGATCATGAAGTCCAGCCACCAACCCAACACCACCACATTCAGCATTAAACAATGCATTCAGATACTTATCTACACGTCTGTTTAACATTTTCAGGGCTGATGACTCTCCCACTTCCCTGGGGAGCCAGTTCTAATGCTTTGAAACCCTGACAATGAAAAAATTTTCCTAATATCTAATTTAAAGCTCTCCTGGCACAACTTGAGGCCATTACCTCTTGTTCTATAGCCTGTTACCTGGGAGATGAGACCGACCCCCTCCTGGGTATACCCTCCTTTCGGGTGGTTATACAGAGCAGTACGGTCCCCCTGAGCCTCCTTTTCTCCAGGCTGAACACCCCCAGCTCCCTCAGCTGCTCCTCACAGCACTTGTGCTCCAGACCCTTCCCCAGCTCCGTTGCCCTTGCCTGGACACGCTCCAGCCCCTCAATGTCTTTCCTGCAGTGAGGGGCCCAGAGCTGAGCACAGGATTGGAGCTGTGGCCTCAGCAGTGCTGAGTACAGGGGGACGGTCACTGCCCTGCTCCTGCTGCCACACCAGGGCTGATCCAGGCCAGGATGCCATCGGCCAGGCACACCCTGGATCACGTTCAGCTGCTGTTTGCCAGCACCTCCAGGTCCTTTTCCACCAGGCAGCTTTCCAGCCACTGTCCCCAGCCTGTAGTGATGCATGGAGTTGTTGTGACCCCAAGGGCAGCACCTGGCACTTGGCCTTGTGGAACCTCATACAATTATGGGCCCTTAGCCCATCCATCCAGCCTGTCCAGATCCCTCTGCAGAGCCTTCCTGCCCTCCAGCAGATCAACACTCCCACCCAGCTTGGTGTCATCTGCTAACTTGCTGAGGGTGCACTTGATTCCCTCATCCAGATCATTGATAAAGACATTAAACAGGACTAGCCCAAATACTGAGGCCTGGGGAACACTCTAGTGACCACTAGCACTTCCTGAGCCCAGCCAATTTATTCCAAAAACTCAGAAGACTAACCAGATATTTGTTATCAGTTATCTGAAGCCTTGAACTGGTAGGCTGCACTTAGTTTTTTTTTTTACCAACATTTCTGTATGTGGCATAGAGTATATATAAAATGAGTCTCAATTAACCAGCTTTAAAATTTTTCTCGAGGCATTCTGCATTGCTCCAAAATTGTCAGAATACACATTATGTATATGTTGAGTAAAGTTGTAGTGGAATACATAACTTGAATATTTAATAAAGTACATGTAAGTTGATGTTTAATTTAGTTTCTGCTTGTCACACAAAGTAAAAATGCATTTATTTTATTTAGAGTGATTCTCTGCTAACCAGCTAAGTCAGCTGAAATCGGTCATTTATTTTTAAAGTAAATACGGTGCTCCTTCTGTCCCTGTTTATTCTTTATTTATATATACAGATATAATCATGTGTATGTGTCTGGATAAAACTGTAACTGCATTTTCCCCTGATTGTGAGCTTTAAAATTCTGCCATCTATATTTTGTTTCTGTGATGTCACTTCAGGGACATTTTATGATTTCAGCAAACATTGCCTTGAGGTTCTTGAAAATATACAGCCTCTTTAAACCTAGATAGAACAGATGGAAACTTCATTGCTTAAACAAATGGCTACAATTTTCTTCAGGGCACAAAATAGTATCATGAACTTGACTGAGAACCGAGGAAGCTTCCAGAAGCTTTTAGTCTTTCTTTGTTGGCAAATGACAGAATTCACAAATTTCGTTCAATAAACATTTGACAAAAATCCCCTTGTGTCTTTCTTTTTTTTTTTTTTTTTTTTTTTTTAAAGGAGAGAACTGGCATTCCTGATTCAGATGACCTTTTGGATTAAATTATTAAATTATTATGAGATAGATTTTGCATGACAACACAATTTTCTTGTTAGCTGTAGAAATTACACTGCAGGTGCAGCAACCTAGACTATTTTAACAGACTTCACATTACTCAGTTACCAATTGTCGCAATTTAATCTAGCAAAAAAGTGCTGTAAAGTAGTGATATGAGCTGCCAAATAAATTTTCTTTGTAGCATTTCTCATCCTTGAAAGTAGGCATAGAACTTATTCTTGCATAGCCTACACCAGGCAGAAGCAGGACTCTCATTTTCCCATAATACACATTAACTTAAATCTCAACACATCCTCTGAGTCAAGGTCTTTATTGATCTCGGTTCAGAACACGCTTGTATCTTTGTGTGTGAGACAGAATAATCCTAGTGCTTTTACAGCTGTTTTAATTTAAACTCCACTGATAAAACACATCTATAATAAGGTCTGCTGGAAGAGTTCCCAGCCCTGACAGTTATCTATAAATTAATGGGAGTCATATACTTGTGCTTGTTTGGAAAATATGTATGACAGCCTAAAGCAGATAACAGAAGTCACATCTGCTGGAGGATGCTTGCAACAAAGGTAAGCCCTTGTTAGAAATTCTAGTTCTGGCAACACAGTCATGATGTTAATACAGTCAAAAAATATAGTATGAAGTTTAGTTAGAAAAACAAGCTAAATATGTTTCTGTGAATCAAACGTAATGAGAATAATTACCTATGACCCAGTCTCTGAGTTGCTCTTTATGGTACTGTAAGCATTAACTTGATTTTGGCAAAAGTCCAGACTGGAATTCTTTGAACCCTCAAAACTTTTGCTAAAGGTCTATATATTTCACGTTCTCTTTGCATTGCTTCAGCACCTGCAAATTATTAAAAACAGATGGATCCTTAGCATCACATATAGCAGATTTCCCAGGTGAGACTGACACACCGAAGGTTTTTACCTCCGTTAGTAAGTTTTGAGGGTGGGGAGTGTGACATGGCAGCTATATGTACCACCTGTGTTTGTATCCTGCAGGCTCATTTCTCAGAATTGACAAAGCCAAGACAGCTATGCTGTGCCTCAGCTGTGCTTATAAACCAGGACCAAAGTGTGGAGTGAAAACTGAACAAGGTGACACCGACTGCAAGTTTTTACACAGAAGACAACAGGAAGGCACAAAGGGAGAATGAAGTAGCCATGGGACAGTGCTGGTGAACATGGTGGGGAGTCATCATAGCATGGTTGTAATCTAGACAAATATGTGAATTTTGTTAGCATCTCTACAGCATTTCTGGAAGGGACTGGAAAAAGATAGTGAAGCAGCTTTGTTTAAAAGAAGTTGCTCACAAACATGAAAGGCAAAGTTGGAGGAAAAGATATGTAAGGTTGTTTGGAAATTAACCAGTGCATAAGAGAATGGTAGCATAAACTGATTGAGAATGACAATGTGGCCTCCCAAAACCCTTAGGATTAGAGAGAAAATATTGTGTGAAAAACTGTGAATGTGAGGATATGCTAACTTAGCTTAATGCAGTAAATGTTGCTATTGGAAGGGCTGTCTAGCCAAATATCAGGCAATCAGGCAATGGCATTCTGCATCAATAGCAGGAAGACAAACTTCACTTATTTAGGGCAAGAGAAAAGGATTTTGTAAGAACTGAGTCACAGAATCATGTTAGTCTAGATAAATTTAGCTATGAAGATGAGATTTTACCCAGAATTTCATTAAATAAATGAGCATGCGCACCAAAGACCTGCAGATAAGTGTGAGCCTGTGACAGTGCCTCAGCTTTGAGTCCAGGTGCTGGGCAGGTTGATAATTTCCACACTGACAAAGAAGACAGTTGTTAAAGATATGTTGGATAAAGACAAATTAATATGAGTTTAGCCATTTTTGAGATTTAGGCTTTGACTACTCCCCCTGTCAGATGTGGAAAAGGGGCTGAGATTTTTACTTCAGTAGATTTGTGCTTATTTATATTAGGGGATTATCTAGCTCATTAAGATAAAAATTGGATAGTGTTAATCTTTCCTTTGAAGTGCCTACATGTAAGTTCTGAACCTCATGAACAACAGTTCAATCCTACCGAAACACATTGAAATACATTAATTACACCCACTTGTTTATATAATAATTGAGAAATAAGGCACTGCTATGCAGAGCACCTTCAACAGTATCTCTGAGTATTCCTTTAAAATGCCCTATAGTAACAATTTTCGTTAGCAGTTAATTTGATTTTTTCTTTAACTCAGAGGAGACCTAATTCCAGTCTTTGTTTGTATAATAGCTTATTAGACAATCCTGAGTATTGTGACTCTGTTTCTTGCCTCAGTTTCTCTCAGTGTGTACAAAGAATATAGCAGTGCTGACTGCACTTGTCAAACATTCTGAGAATAGCTGAGAAGCACTATGTAAGGTGTAGGCTCATCATTATCAGCTTTATCCACACATCAGAGTTGCATTTTCACATGAAAGGAAATGTCATAGAAGATGCATTTGTTTCTCATCTATTTAAAAATCTTATAATAAAGTACATAAAACAGAGTTTGTATTGCAGTTTAGACATGTAAAGAAAAACAAAAAAAAAAAGCAATAAAAAAAAGAAGTCTTATTCTAGCTCATGTACTTCTTTCTTGAAATGTAACCAAGTCCTAACACTAAACTCTCTAGTTTATCAAAGCCAAGTCTCAGTCAGCCAAAAAATATTCAATGGTCAATGTTCTAGTGAAAAACTTCATTTATGTTTTGAAATGCTACCATTTTCTCTCTCATCTGTCAAAATTTCCCATGATCTCAAGGCCAGACTTCCCATTGCCTGTGTGCACAATTTCAAGTCAAATAAGCATTTTGGGGTTGTCTAGGTTGTATGATTCAGGCCTTATGGAATAACAATTATCCCTCCAAAATCTAAACAAATTAATTGTTTTGACAAATAGACTGTTTGAAATGGTGTGTCGAAGAATATATAATAGTGGCTGCTTCATTCTGTTTCAATCTGCTGCCTGCATGAGAGAACACTGGAAGCTGAACCAGCAGACTTGTGTGTGTAGGTGGTGATGACAGAAGGAATAGAAAGGTGGCAAAAAAAAAAAAAAACCCACAATTTTTTTTTTATTTTAAATAACAATACAAATTTCAGTTTTAGGGAATAATCACAATTGATTATACTGCCTATAATTTTGAAAAATGGTAGATGTGTTTATCCAAGATCCTGGAAGTCAAAGAAAGGACAATTGGGTGGGTTTTTTTTTTTTGTCTATTGCAAAAAATAAAGAAAAAAAACCCACTTCAGATACCACGCAGAGGGTAAAAAAGGTAGTACTATCAGTCCCCAAGCTAACTTGTAATTTTTATTACAGTTGTATAAAACCTTGTCAATAGCAGTTATACAACCTTCACAGCCTATTCCTTTACTACCTGCCCTGTACTCCACACTTACACAAAGTCTTCTTCACCATGCAAATGTCCACATTACCCCCTGAAACCATTCTCCTGCATAAACATGACAAAAATAGAATTTTTACTCCTTAAGAACATATTAGGAAAGACAAAAGCCCATTATATCTTTACAGCATAGAATTGTACTCACAGCTGTATCCTGCTATCCATCACCCTAGGTAATGCTTGCAAACAATTTCTATCCAAAGGCAACAGCAACAGTCACCCCACAGGCATTTCTGTCTCTTCCCTTTTCATTAAGTCATTATGTTGTTGGGAGACCTTTGGAGAAAGAAGCAAATTATACCTGCTCTGTGACAGCCAAGGGATAAGAATTCCTTCATTCTTCATGAAATGTGACTAGTTTTGGCCCCTTCTTGTCTTCCACTGTGGCACACAAAATTTTGGAAGCACAATGTTGTGCTTTGCTAGAGCAAAAAATGTTGGCCTTTCTTTAGAACAACCATCATTTTTCCTCATGGACAGGGAATGAGTAGGAACCTTCCAGTGTTTATCTTAAGTACTGAGCAGTGTTTTTTCTTTCAAGTATTAGAAATTGTGAATATAATGGTTTTCTTTTCATGTTACACTTGCAATAATCCCATGCATTATTCATCAGCTGGTGAAGAGCTCAAGTTCATGAAAGAAGGAAGTAAATAATAACAATTAGTCTATTCAGTGTTGCTTAATAATAGCAAATCTAGTCCGTGAAGCCAGGAGCAATTTGCCACTAAATGTATTATACAGCAGCTAAGAAAAACTGATTGATAAACCCCGATGCCAGGCTGCAATGTAATAGTGATGTCATGTTGTAGAAAGCTGTAGTAATTTGGGGTATGACCCCACTGAATATTTTGGAAAAGAGTTTTCTGTTATCAGTAGCAACATCTATACTACTCTTTATATTGTTTTCAAGAGGTGCCCCCCAAACTTGGCTGATGCTCTAAATTTCTGCTTCACATATGCACTCCAAATGTCCTTGGGGCTGTCAGCTCTTCTGCAAGATTTTGCCTTCTAGCTTTCTGCTGCACAGGATATGTATCTGCCACAGTCTCTCTGGTAAATTTCACTGTCTTTGTTCCAGACCCACCTACAGAAAAAGGGCCTCTTTTGGCATCCTGTCTAACATGGCCTTATAACACTTGCACTGGAATAGTCCGAGTTTCTCAAAATTTTGAATCCTTAAGGCAGAGTAGAAATGCCACTCTGTTCTTAGTCTATTACAGCAGGAAATCCTTTCTTTGGAGCAAAACTATGATTCAAAGTCCAGAAGAGAGCAAGTAGTGTCATTTTTGAAAATTAGCTATGCTACACCCTTAGTTGACATGGTATTAAATTGGATGCGCCCTCTCTGCCTTTACCCATCCTTATCACTTTTATCTTCCAGCCTTCCCTCCAACCTCTCTTTTCCCCACAAATCCATTTGCGGATAATACTGTGAAGTTGTAGTCTCCTCTGAGCTAGGTGATAATTCAGGTTCTTTGGTCAGCTGACTGTCCCTGAGTATTCCTAGCTGCTGTCTGTCAGCAGCTCTTTTTTTTTTTTAATCAGTCACTTTGCTTTTTCCTCTTCTTCAACTCCCTTTAAACAGAATTCAACTCCCTTTAAGCAGATTTTCCCATCTGGAGTGTGACTGTCCCTGGCAGGGCAATCCACTCAGGGCACAAGTATGATCACCCACATTTTCTTTGGCACACTTTCAGGTCAGAATGTGCTTCCTGTGGAGAGAGGCTAAAAGTCTGCCAAGGAAATGGCAGGTGTATGTCTGTGTGTCCACCCTGACAGATCCTTCCTGCCCAGCACACTCTGAGCACCCCTCTACAGCTCCTGGAGGCCAGCAGGGGGACAGAGCAAACCACACTTTGAATGGCACAGGTACATGGAGACCTGCTGCCCTGTGTACCTTGTCTATGGAAAAGACATTTGTCTGACAGCTGAGCTTCAGCTGGAAAAGTTCATTTGCATGGCAGCAGTCTTCAGTCAGCTTCAGGGCAGAAGAACTCCTTCAGTCTCCTCAAACAGCAGTCTGTGGCCTGGCCTAGGCCATCCATTTTTCTGTCTGAACTATCTTTACCAGCAAGTAGTGTCCTAACAGTGTGTGGCTTGGCCTCCTGGTATGAAGAGGTCATGTGCAGTTATTGACTTAACTATACAGGGTCTCCAGAAGATGAGTGTCCAAAAAGACATCCACTGGCTGGCCATAAGGGGTATTTGGACACTTTTAAACTTTTTAGGCTTATCACAGTGCAAATCAGTGCCTTTTACAGTCATGGATGGACAGGCCACAACCACTATGTCATCCATTCAGAGTGGTCAGGTCTTCAGTGGCACAGCTGGCATCTTTCCTGGCTGCTGGAAGACAGTATATGAATGATACAAAACAGCTTCTGAGGAGCCACAAAATGTAATTTGGCATTATTTCCTGGTTAGGTGGACTGCAAAATCCATGAGCATCTCTCTGGGAGTTCCTTATCAGAAAGCAAGGCCAGGGACAGTCAGGGTGAACATGACAGCTGAGCACAAGAGCAGATGTTTGGAAGGTGCTCCTGCGGCTGACCAGCATGAGCAATTGGCAAACTTGAGGTTGTTTCTACAAAGCAATGTGAATGTTTTACTTCTGAAGGTGGTATTACAAACAACTAATGAGGAACTACAGTGCCACTTTTAATGACTAAAAATAGGTAAGCATCTCTGAGTTTGTGGAGACAGAACGTACAGAAAGACACTGCAGTCATTGCAGTGTCACTCATTTGTGGCAGTAAGGAAAAGAATAACAGAGTTTTCAGACAATTCAATGTTATTGCTGCTATGCTCAAACAGGAACAAACCTTCATGGGGCTTATTTGGGAAGAAGGAATTTTCTTGCTTTCTGATGCATCATTAGGAATATGTTGGATTTGTTGGAGATCTGTCAGCCTAAATAGCCAATATGACATCGTTCATTGTGACTGTTTTGCAAAGATCTCATTGGCTGTTTCCCCTAAGGGTTTTTTTTTTGGGGGTTTTTTTTGTTTGTTTGTTTGTTTGTTTTGGGGTTTTTTTTGTTTTTTGTTTTTTTGCGGTTTTTTTTTGTACTTTCAGTTGTTTCTTGTTCATGGTGCCTTTTGCTCAGTTCAATCCCATTTTTACCCCACTGAAATACCTGTGCCGTCTGAAGTCCATGCTGTCTAAGAGAGTAGGGAATGGCATATTAGCAGGAGGTTAGGAGACTTCATTTCCATTCCTACATCTGCCAATACCAGCTTTATGACCCAAATCACCAGCTCCCAAATTCCCTCACACATTCAGTCTTTAAGGGAAAGTTTACATGAGATGTAGTGCTTTTCTCTCTCTAGTATTTACAAGTATTATGCATACTATTAATATGACATAATTTGGGATAGGGTTAAAGGTTGCCTTCCCTCTGCATCCTCATTTTTTCCATGCCAATCAAGAGACATCACATACTTTCAAATCCCCCAGTTTTCTGTGTAGGATTTATTTTGTGAGAATAAGCCTATTGATATTACCTATCGAGCGATCAGTTGCTCCCTCATGTGGGGATCTGCTAATACCATGTATAGTTCATATAAACTTTCATTTACATACCATGAGTAAAATCAAGAGTTTAGAAGCTGAGGATCCATTTTAAATGCAAATATGTGAGTAACTTGGTCTCATAAATGTTATTGCTTATTCCCCTCAAGTGAGCCACCCTGTTCCACAGCAGAACAGATGCTTTGCAGTACTGATAGGTCTGAGAAGTCTGCAAACCAAGAAGTAACCAGAGTGTTACTGTCACTGCATACTGTACTTGGGATCACTGTGTGGCTACTCTTGCTGTGTTTACAAATGGATGTTTTCTGTAGATCTAGCACTGAATTGTGGGTGTCACAGTAAAAGTTCCTGGTCTCATCATTCCATCCCATGCACATATCTGATAATGAACAATATATTTTGAACTGGCATTTTTTTTTGTATTCCAGGTTTCTTATTGCAATATATATGAAAGAGATTGTCAAATTCCAAAGGAAAAAAAATGCTGGGACTGTAAAACTTGCTTAAAACTATAATAGCATGTCTAGTGAGAAGTTAGGATAAAACAGCTGGTATGACAGGCCAGACATGAGTATAATTTAGTTGTTATTTCTGACTAGTGTTGCCCTGGGCCCATCACATCAACTTCTTCCTCTCAGAGGCACCTTTGATTGCTAGCACTGATCCACCCTGCATCATACTCCTGTATCCTAAGCATGCAAAAATTCTGCCATTGCTGATGATCATATCATAGAATGTTTGGAGTTGGAAGGGACATAAAAGATCATCTCATTCCAAATCCCCTGCCATGGGCAGGCATGCCACCCGCTAGACCAGGCTGCTCAAAGCCCTGTCAACCTGTTCCTGAACACTTCCAGCAATGGGGCACCTACAGTCTCTCTGGGCAGCCTATGCCACATCACCCTCACAGCAGAGAGTTTTTCAATAATACCTAATTTAAACCTTTTCAGTATAAAGCCATTCACAAATTTCCTATTACTACATGCCCTTGTAAAAAGACCCTCTCCAGCTCTTCCCTCATCCACCAGTGCTGTAGCCC
This sequence comes from Pyrgilauda ruficollis, assembly GCF_017590135.1. Taxonomy (NCBI): domain Eukaryota; kingdom Metazoa; phylum Chordata; class Aves; order Passeriformes; family Passeridae; genus Pyrgilauda; species Pyrgilauda ruficollis. Next base: position 8,977,352 of record NW_024529932.1, read on the forward strand.
CATCATGGAACATAAAATTTTTTGGGCACAATTTTCCATTAGAAAAGTCATGTCACCAATAATTTTGTTATTTTCCATGTGTCTTTGAATAATTTCCAGAAGCATGTGCCCCATGATCTTTAACTTCGTAAAAATGGGTATTATATTTGCATATTTCCAGTTTGTGGTAACTTCATTGCTACATCTTCTCAAATATGATGAATAGTAGCTTAGGCACTTCATATGCCAGTCCCTACAGGACCCACAGACACATTTCATTATGCCCAATGGATTTGTGCACCTTTAATTTCCTTAGAAGGTTCCTCTTCTGCAACTTCAAAAGGTCTGGCTTCAGTCTTGCCTGACAGGTCAAAACTTTTGCTTTGCATCAAAATAAGCAATATAAGTGATTTCAAGAATACTTTTAAAAGGCCATTTACATTTTTGCTTTTTACTCCTTTCAAATGTCTTTAGATTTGGATTTTTATTTTAGTCACTAGGTAGATCTCCAATTTGTAGACTCAGTCTCTCTAGGGTTTTACTTTCCTATAAGTGGTATTTATTTACAGAAGATTAGAGAAAAAATTAATGAAGGCATTTTATGCACAGCGTAATCCCATTGTTTTAATAAGGCAAGCCTGGTGAGAGATTAGATAACAAAACCTTGATTATTGAGGTGAACTCCCATGAGTATAGAAAACATACAAAAAATTGGCTTATAGTTAAGGTTATTGAGAGGAGACTATGTCCTATACAAGGATATATTTGATAGAGCTGTATTCCTATACATCTCAGTGTCCTGAATGCACTGGCATACAATCAGTAACTTATATATGCTGGTAAATTATATGTATTACTTTACATATAAAGACATAAAGGGAACTAGATATTTTGGTTATATTAAATAATCTTGATTCTGCTATTTGCCAACGTTATAAAAAAGAAAAAAAATTAAAATCTGATCTTTACTTTTTCCATCTGGCAAGATATGCAACATTGACATGCTGCATGGGACATTTCAGCTTTATTTATGTGGTGGACAGCTTGTATGAAAATTTCTCTCATAGATTGAATCTGAATTGAATTTTATTGCTCAAGTAGGAAGAAGAAAACTCAGAATGACCTTTGAGTATCATATCTTCTTTTAAAGTCAGATTGATGCCTTTGCTTCTTTTCACTCTCCTGTGCCTTTTTCTCAGTAAGGCATAAAAGCATGGAATAAAATCTCCAGTGTGTAATGCATAACTAATTTTATTTTTTTACTCCAAACTCTAGCAATTCAAAGCCAAGTAAACACCAGCAGGCTGCATTCACTTACTCTATGCATGTTGATGCTAATTGCAGTTCCCTAAACATTTTACATTGTTTGCACAAAATAGCATTGCTCTGCCTTCAAACAGTCAGTTCAGTGACAGCTGGAATGAGTTTATCTCATACTGCTTAGTGTCAGGTGCATTCTTACAGCTTTCCTGTCTCCTTTTGAGGGCTAATTAAGGCATTCTTCTCTCTTGTTTAACATTTACATTTAAACAGCTGCATCTCATTTGGATATAATGCAAAGATGGGCACCTGGCATTCTTTCCCTGAGATAATTCTGGGAGCTTTTTTTTTTTTTTGCTCCCCCTCCCCCTCCAAAATGGTTATTTTTGTGCTTATGTAGGGAAATGAACCGAAGTGGCTCATGGAAAGAGCTGCTCTTCATTCACAACCAGGGCGCATCTTCCCGGGATCCTTCACAGCTAGTCTCTGTAGGATACTCGGATGAGAGCAGAATGCAAAGCAGAGTCCTTGAGCCTTTCATCAGCCTTATGCCTTTGACAGGCTCTGGTCACCTCAGGGGCTCCTTCCTTGTTACAGTCCTTTTTGCATCTTGGGTTGTTTGGTCGTTTCTTCCCACATGAACAAAGAGTTTACAGGAAAAAGGAAAAAAAGGAACCAATTCTAAACATTATTCCAGCAGAAAAACATGGCAAATGTAACCATACCAGTTCCAAAAAACCTCTTGTTCCATGTTAGCAGCAAGGGCTGCAGAGGTCCACACAGGCCCGAGTTCTCCAAGGAGCACGCCAATATACAGAGAAGTGGCCAGGACTGCAGCCCAGCTCTCAGGCACTGAGCATATTGACAGAGTCAGCAGCACCTTTCACAACAATCTTGGTGAAGGTACAAGCCTGTCAGATTCAGCACCTTTTGTCGTTCCCTCCATACCTGCAGATCTCCATCTTCAATGAGGTGACTTAAGATTATGAAAAAAAGAAAGAAAAATGCTTCCAAGAAGTTATGGAAGCTCCAATGGCAAAGATCTATCTCCATAAATCTCTGAGGAACAAACACCATCATCTTTGCTCAACTTTTTATTAATTTTTCTTGTCAGTAAAAAATTACTAGGGACATTATATATTAATTCTGTGCTTTAAAGAAACAGTGTATTAGGCTGCAATAGTCCAGATAATAATAATAGTATATATATACACAAGAGAACTAATGAAATAGGAAAACTAGACTGTGATCATAAGTTTAAGGGCAATATCTTTATTGATACAAGTTAGTGATGTCATGTTCTTATTTCTATGCAATTGATCTTCATTTCTCAAAAGGAACAGGGCAGGAAAAGCCTTCACTTCTTGGGAAACACTCTAATGGGAAGCAAAGGAAGGCAGGAGGTGTGTCACAGGGTGCTGCCTGGGGCCAGCAGGACTGCCGTGCTGATGCTGCAGCCTTGCCCACTTGGGGACCCAGGATAACTGAGGGATCAGCAGGCTGGGACTCCAGCTGTATAGGACTGCACACAGAGATGACTTTTCACAAGACTTAATTGTGAAGCTATAGCAAGTATCAGCATGTGTAAATTGTATTTTTTCCCAAATGGTTTGTTACTGGGCAGGTTATTGAAAATTACAAATGGCACATCTGGTTTGGAAGCTAGAGACCTCCAATAAAATTTTCAAGTCTGTATATGCAATTATGGGACACTAGAGCATCTAAAGATGAAGAGTAGCCAGGAAATATTCATCTTACTACATATGAATGTCTTTATCTGAGCTTGCAGTCACTGAGCATTCAAAGTACTATAGAAAGAAAGAAAGAGGCATGTCTGCAACAGACTACTAAAGTAGTACAAGCATTCATTATAAATGTGTCCTAGGAGAATTATCTCACATACAAAACTCTAAAGTATAGATATCTGAAATAAGGTGAAATTGATATCAAAATTCAACTTGAGCATCCTCCTTTCCAACCTCCTACTTAAAAACACCCAATGGATATTTACTGAACCACCCTGTGCAGAGCAATGTGAGTCCTGAATATAAAACATTACTGAAGCATTGCATATGGAATGCACCAAGCAATCCTGAGAAGACAAGCTGCTTCTTATAGCATAGAATTTTATTATTCATTTTTTTACCTAAAAAAATCAACCTTTTATGTTACAGCAGAAGTACACTGTCTCTGAGGAACAGGACTGCACTGAAGACAGATTGTTCCTTCTCATAACCCATTTCTGCATACATAAGTTTTCTTTTTCTCAAATATATTAATGATAAAACCACAGGGAAACTATCTACATTGATTGCTGTGTAAAAACTGAAGCTTTTTAAACAGTCTATCCTTGCACAAAGGCTAATTATCAGCTTGGACAGTAGTGCAAAACTTGGAACAAGGACCTGGGTTTATTGCCAGATTTTATCATTAAAAAAAATTAAGACTAGATGAGCTGGTTGTCACTTTGTTCTGGTTTTAATAGAATATTCTTTCACTGGAAGAGTCAGCTCCTTCAGAACCTAAACTTGCCTCAGGAATTTATTGATTTTAACAAATAAGTATCAAAAGGCAGGTTTTAAATCTCTCAGTATAATTCAAGTGATGTTAAAGTGCTTCATGGAGACTTGAATAATTTCATTAAATTTCAGTAATTGCATTCAATGAAGAAGTATTTTACTTGGGCTTGTAATTTTTTTTTTTTTCAGTTCAAATTCTAAATTACAGCTTTCATATTGTGGCTGTGCTTTACATTTTCCTCTATCCAGCCTGGTTGATGTCTTTCACTGTAAGTCCTTTTTTTATTATTAATAATGGATCCTGACCTTGTCTCTTTTTGATAAACAGTTCAACCTGCATTAAGGCTAAACCTGGGAGAAATAATACATGATAATGTGTGATCCATGTTAAAAGACCATGGTAGTGTTTTCTTTGAGCCACAGTAAAGCCACTCTATGGGGCAAGAGATTACATCCCAGTGAAATTTTAACCAACTAGAAGTTTTTCAAATTTGTTTTTCACATGCACTAAAAGACACATTCTTGAATCTGTTTCAGCTTCTGAAACAGCTTCTGATGTCATCTGAGCCATACATCACTTCCCCACCCAGCACAGTTGTTCATGCCTCTCACCAGTACAGGGCACAAGGATGTCAGTTCTGTGACCAGAGATCAGATGAACACGTGCATACCAGAAGGAAATTGGCACTGAATTTGAGAGGTATTTTGTCCTTTTTGTGAATGTCTCTCAGGCACCAGTGTTCTTCAGATGAAGAAGCTGGTTTTGAGAACACAGAAAAGCAAAAGTGAGATGGGGAAAAATGTAGAAAGTGGGAGGATATTCAAGTGTGAAAAGAAACACAGATTTGGGCAGAAAATAAACTACTTTTAGGCATTACAGAAGAGGAAATTGGTCAGAGGGAGGAATAAGTATTGGACATGCAAACTGGGACTAAAAGCACTGGAGTGATTATATGACTAGCAGCTGATGAAGGTAACAGGATACCTATGTGGTAGGGAGAAACCAACCAATCTTTGGCAGTTCATGCCCATAAAACACATGGAAAAATGGTCAGAGAATGCCAAGGAGGTCAATAACGCCCCAAAGAACCAAGGGAGAAAATGAGGTGAGTGTGATGGAGTAGGACAAATATAGGGCTTGGGCTGTGCACAGGGGAGAAAAGATTAATGTCAGTAAAACACTGACAAGAGCAGTCTGAGAGGAACATGAAGGTTTCTTGAGTCAGGAGACCTATGCAAAGATTAGGAACTTCTGTGGGGTTCTATAATGACAGCTTGTAAGGATGATAGATTCTGTGGCGGCAAGTCCCTCATCTGAAGTCATGTGTTGAGTTCTGGTTTTTAATGCAGCAAAACCAGTACAACAACAAAAATGTGGTTCCAGAGAAAATGGCTTTCAGGAACCAAAAAAAAACCAAGAAAAAAATAAATGTGACACTTTATTTTACTGAAAGATAAAGAGAAGATAAATAAGAAGGTATAAAATAGAGACATGTAAACTAATGAGAAGCATTCAGGTGGTAAATTGAATGCTGCTCTGTACTTTCTTCATTATTTCCCTATAAAAAGGGGACATCTGGGGAAAGGCACAAGATGTAAAACCAGTAAAAGGAAGTGTGTTTTTCCTGCTTGGGTTCTAGAACACCTGCTCATGAGGCAGTAACACAGCCAGGAGCTCCGCATGACTGAAAAAGGGATTGAACATTTGCATGGATGAGGCAAAGTTACAGGCTTATAAACTGTAAACAAATTTTAAAAATTTGGAAAAGATAGAAGCCTCCTGCCTCTGGTTGTTTCCCAGCTTTTAAGAAAACAATGAGAAAGATGTTTCTTCCCTAGGGGCAGTTGTTTAGATTTCCAGTCTCATATAACTCAAGACAAGTTTATAATATAATAACATTAAAATACTCTTCTCTGATGTTGGTGATTCTCTATTGTCAGTAATTACCTACTCTTGCAGCTGTCTGTCGGTCACATGCACATTTCTGGCTATGTTTGGGCAGTCCCCATGATGTGCCAGTCACTGACTGATAACTCTTGTCTAAATGTGTGTTTACAGAGCCTACTACCTGTGGAAACCCAGCGCTCCGGGAATATTTCTGTTTGCTCTGGGGTGTCCTGACCCCCAGGGGGGGCACTGACTTTGACCCTCATTCATGGAGAAAGTTTCCTAGACTTCAAGATAGACTAGAATCCACAAAAGTGTGAAACAGATTATAGAGAGTAGTGTAGGTGTATCACTTGGTGAGAAATTTAGGTTTTGAGATTTTGAGTATGTTGTAGATAGAAGCAAAATGGAGGGCACAGGGTGTCATCCTGGGTTTCTTCTTCATGCTTCTTCTTCTTCTTGGGTTTGAGTGGCATTTTGTAATTGGGCAGAAAAATCTGCATTGTGGGCTCTGTGGGATTGGTTATTGGGTTAAAAGGGAAAATAATCGGGGTGTCAGTTGTTAATTGGACAGTTTAGTCTTAAAAGACCTCCTAACGAGAGATTGTTAGCCATTTTGTGCTTTGCTAATGAAAAGCAGCTGAACTCACAGCTGTGAGACTGTTTCAGTGATAAGAAATAATAAACACCTGGGTCCAAACACGAACTACTGTCTCAAGTGCCTTCAATCCTGACCCAGAGAAACCAACAACTGGCACTGCCACAACTACCCCTGGTCACTCGTGCTAGGGAGGGCATTTAACATTCCATTCGAACCTGGCTTGTACCCAGAGGGAGAACTGCTGTTGTTGGCACCCTGGAACAGGTGTCAGTCATGCATTAGTTGCAAATGTGATCTCTCTCACTGAAGTTAGGATTGGTGGTCTCATGCCGGGGGCAGACGGTTGCAGAGCCATCTACTGCAGGGGCTGCTCTGCCTCGCTCTGGGGAAGGCTCAACACCACTGCAGACAGCACGTGGGCCCAGCAGGCTCCCTGTTGGTATCCATACCTCAACATGTGGCCAAATTCACAGTAGGGAACAGATAGGTGAGGACCACCACAGAAAAGCATTATTGTAGATGCCCCAGCCTTTAAAAGTCTGAACTTTCCATGAGCACAGATTCAGCAAAAAAACTAAATAATGCGAGTTCTAGGAACTGTATATCCTTAGGTATGTTATTAAATCAATGTCTTTCATTCCAGCTCTCCCATCTCTATTTCTAGCTGCTACTTGCAAACCATAATGAAATAAGAATATTCCTTGCTGCTAAAAACAAGCCATTCAGTGCTTCAAAATGATATATGAGCTCCTCAGTGTGTGCCAGTACAGGATCTTCTGTTGAGTTAGAAACAGTACATTCCATCCAAGTCCCAGAGGGGTGCCTATTTTGGTGTTTCAATTTAAAGGAAGAGTGAGATTTTGAAACAAATTGCCTATTGTCTCTTTTTGTTGTGCTTTGATTTGCACCACAAAATGTTCTCGGAGCGAATGACCTGGATTCCTTCTGGATGGGACTAAATTGGAAGATGTGCTCCTGGGAGTGTACTTAATGCACTCCAGCTGTAAAGGACACTCAGGTCATGGGACCAGTTTAGTCCTAATATAAATGTGCATATTGCAGATGCAAGGCCCTAAACATCAACATTACTTCTACAGTCTTACTTGTCCACGTTACTTAATAATATAGACTAAGCAAAAGTCATCAAATAACACAGACAAATATAAGAGAAATGGCTACATAAAAACTATTGTCTTGCTCTCTTTCAGATTCAATATTCAGGAAAAATTACCATATACTGATGATCTACTTTTCCTCAGAGGTACCAAGGCATTTATCAACATGATATCTAAGCACTGTAAAAGACAAAAAAATGTTGTCAGCACTATTTTAAGACTCTAGTTTTCCTATTTCTTTTTTCCATCCTTTTTCTCCTCTCAATTTTTAAAAAGTTTTTTTTTAAATTACAGACACCTGCAATTAGGATTTCTATAGCACTCCCTTAGCAGGTGTACACCTAACTACTAAAAAGGATTCTCAATTTAGGTACAGTGCTTAGGGAATGTAAAGCATTATGTGACTGCTAAGTATTATTAAGATGAAGAGAAGGCAGATTAATGAGGAAGGCATTCTGCTCTGAGATGAAAGGGGCTGTATTAGCTTTTCATACAAAACCTTGTCAGGAAATCCTGTTTTTGTGAACACCACAAGCTCCTGATAATTTGTTTGTGTAATGCCATCAGAAACAAAACACCTTCCCTGTTCATCTTTAAGTGATTAAGCAGGTTACAACAAGATGCTGAGGTAGATGGATGGCATAGTACTTCATAAGACAAACAGAACAGGAACTACTGATTCTCTGGAAAATAAAGAGGAGAGCCTTGACTTGATTTTATTTCAGTATTGATGACACTTAGGATTATCACTGAAGTTTTGAAATGCTTGAAATGTTGACATTTTTCTTAAATTTATATTTCTTTATGTTCTGCTTTATTAAGAACAAATTTTAATAGTCCTGTTTGCAAATGCAGTTCTTTCAAAAGATGAAAAATTTACCAGCATATAAAAACCAAACCAATTAAAAAAAAAACAAAAAAAAAAAAAAAAAAAACCAACAAACATTTCCTTTAAAACTTTGCCATGACCACCCAAAGATATTTTGGATCAAACTGCTTGTGAAAAACACTGTACAATTGGACAGCTATAAGAAAAGCATTTGAATTAACTTCTTACATTCTGATTTATCTTTGAATTTCTAGAAATCAAAGCTCTGCTGTAGCTCAGTGCTCAGCCACTTCTCATCATCTTTACAAAGATACAGCTGGGCACTGTCTCAGTTAGCAGGTCAGAACCAGACCCATGGGGCACTCTTTCAGTTTGACCCCAATATTCTCACTGGCACTGTGGAACCTGGCATAGACTGAAAATGCCAGGGAGGACCAGAGATGGGCTATTCTAAATAATGGCTATTCTTCACTGAAAGAAGAATTCTCCAGAACATATGAATAAGTGCCTAAAATACATCAATATTTAGAGATAATGCCAAATATTAAACTGAAGTAAAGCATTTTTCAGATATATCGGTAAACAGAGTTTATTATTAATAAGTTACCCAATGTGCAAACGTTCTTTTTCAGCAGGGAATACACCACAGGGGAGATTTTATTCCGAAGTACCTTCATGTAAGCAAGAATTAAATGAAAACAAGATGGAAGTCTCTGAAAGATGGAAGTATCTGAAAAGCAGAAAATAACAGTGTCTGATTTTAATGATGACTCTATTTCAACTCAGTGGTACTGAGTCTGAAAAAATGAATCAAAATAATTTTTTTCCATAAAGGTCAACAACACATCTGTTAATTGAAATGTGAGGGGAGGTGGGGAGAAGAATATAGGCATATGTTGTAAGGCCAGAAAAAAAAAGCCTTGCATGTTATAAGGCTTTTTTCACACAGTCCTGCAGTACCTCAAGGTCTTCCAAATGTACCTTTGACTTCCAATGTTCTCTTATCTTTAATGCTAAGAATGGATTAAATAATCTCACTCTGAACAGATCTGACTTCACTCCAATGGAAACACTTGCATTCTGTTATCAAGTTGCTCTTAAAATTTCTCTCAGGTTGTCTAAATTGGATGAGTATATTATGACTCTGACTGTAGAAGGAGCCTCACTGGAATTACGCTGTAGGTCATTCAGGGAGCCCTTAACTCGGTGCACTTCTTGCAGTTCTTGGCCACAAAGTGGACCCTGGGCTCCCGTTCCTCATTTCTTCCCTACAGAGCAGCAGTACCAGATCTGTGCTCCTCCTCAGTCATACTTTCCCTGTGCATGTTAACTCCCTCAGCCATAACTGGCTGCTCCTTATTCAGCTGACTCTTTCCAGGCTGCTGCTTTCCACAGCACGGTCTTCCCACACTGCCAGTACAGTCTGTGCTGCTTGCAGATGTGTGATCTAGCACTAAACTGTTACAAGTTTTCAAAACTAATAAAAGTTTCCTAGCAAAGGTTTTTATATCATCTTCTAGAAGGTATCTCTGTGAATATTTACTGGGTGTAAATTTTAAAAAAGAAATTTAATTTTCTTTTCCTGAAAAACATTCCATGTAATCTCTGACCTAAAACTTTTTATTGTTACATTGTACAAATGAACCTGAAAGTAAGTAATTTGTGGTAATGTCCTGCTGATGCTGCCAAGATATATATCCTTAAACAAATACAGATTTCATTCCAAACCTTACTTTGGGATTTCAGACAGTCATGAGTTGGATTTTCCATACTGCTAACACCCAGGCTGTTCCAGTGGTTCAAACCTTGGACACAGCTATGCTGCCCAAGGACCAAGTCATAAAGTTTACATTTCTCAACTGGACTGGTGCTATACCATATCCTATAATCACTGTCCATCTGACAGGCCTCCTACCTGCCATAATGCTGGTATGGGCTTTGCCTCATTGTTGATATGCTTTTTCAAGAGAAAAATAGTCTTGCTACACAGCATAGCTTCTGATTATTCAGGCTTGATAAAACTCAATATTGTGTACTACAAATGGCTGCTTCTGACAGCTGCTATCAGTTCTTAAAAGTGCTGGCATTAGATGGGAAAATAGGCAATATTCCTATTTTCCTCTCACCCACATTAACATAGCAATGTATTACAGCAGTGGGAAGTTCTTTTTGGCCTTACAAATGATATTACAGAAGAAATATTAGCAATTTTCTTTGAGCATTAATTGAATTGATCTAGATCTGATTACCACAATCTGCAAGCAGCTTCCCCAATGTACAGAAGATCTAATTACTCCCAGAAGAAATGTCCTGTAAATCTGAGGTATAGTAAGTATGTGAGTGGACTAAATATTCTTGTAGTTCATAGCCCTGTTGGTATCTCCTTACATGGCAGAAAAGCAAACAGAAACATTAGAGGCACAAAAAAAGGGGCTGTATCTAGCAGACAAATGTACACCATGTAGCCCCATGTGCTTCTCTTTGAACTCTAAAGATGCTTGAGGATTTCAGAGCTTTGTAAGGAGAGTCAGAAAAGGACACCAGGGTACCTCACAAGGCTTCAGCAAAGAACAGATTGTTAAAAAAGTGGTTCGAGATTATTTCCTGCTTGACAAAGACAAGACTGTTTTGTAAAGGCAGCATCTAATGCCATGTGGCTGAGGATAAAAGAGCAGCAAGAGTCATCACCACAAGCAGCACATCGTCAGCTTTCTCAATATGCGTGTTCAATCCTTTAATTGTTTACCATACACTTGTATCTTAATGGGAATTCTGCCGAAGTATAAACTGTTAGATTAACTGCTACAAAATCTTGAAAAATTAGAACAAATGGTCTGTGCAGGAATGGTAATGCACAAAAAATATCAATAACTTTTGCATTGGCAGCTGAGCCAGAAAAGCCATAAGCAAGAAAAAAATAGGAAAGCCACTTGATCATGCCATTTACTTCATTAATATGCTCACTTTTTGCATGGACTATTTTCTGAGATGCTCCTACCATATTACCTGCTAAAACAAACCCACCCTAAATGTCCTGGGCACAATATCAGGTCTAAAAAGGAACAGTTTCCTGAACTTATCAGAATTCGATTAGGCAGAAAAAAATTATCTTTGTTTCATGATTTAATAGCATGCTACAGATATTGTGTATGTGGTAGAACTTATGTAAACCAGCATGGCATTTCTGAATTCATTTGCATACTCTGTAGTGCAGGAGTGACTACCATTGCTCACAAACATCATGTCAAAACCTGAGGTGTCTGGGATTCACACCTCCAAGGTCTGAGAGGAAGAGACATCAAGAGTAGCATTTGATAGGTGGACAATGACAATAGATTCCCAACTCTGTGTTGCAGAATAAGAACTGGCTGAACACTGATCTGAAATCCCATCAGCATCCACCTCATCACATCTTCTAGCCTACTACTTCCCATATTTGGAGATTTAGATTTCCTTCCATGTCAGCAAGGCCCCAGACCTCTCCTAACTTAGTGAGCCAACAAAATGATAAACAAAACAATATATAGGATCTTCCCCACTAAGCTTAAAACAAATTATACCAGTACTTCAACTAATTACCTTCCAAAGGGACTAGGATCTCGTAGAATCTCTAAAATGCCAAGAAGCAATTCTGCTGTGAGCACATTCATCTATGCTTTTGTATGCTAGATTATTCCGGTCAACAGCAAAGAGAACATTCCTGAGGCATGTGGAGGGAGAATCTAATCTAGACAGTCTATTTCTAGACATCTGGCCTTGCCTCATAACCAGTGAACCAACAAACAATTTTAGGGACTAATTGGTAGAATTCTGGCTATTAGTATAAACCTAAAGTATTTCACTGTAGAAGGGGCTATTTCTATCTGCTGTCTTGACTTTGGAATAGTGCCCTGGAGCAGCACCTTGCCTTCCTCCCCTTATGCAATGATGGGCTGTTTTGAACCTGTCACAGTCTCATTCTCACTTCCAAACGAGTTAGAAGAGGACATTAGATGCGCTGACTGCTGATTGTCTTGGTAAGCTTGAAATACAGTTAGAGGCCAGTTTAGGTAATCTTTGCTCACAGCTGTAACTCCTTACAGCCTGCTCTCCCATGATCCAAAAATATCAGCCAAGTGTTTGCTTAGAGCTTAATAACTAACCTTAAAATAATATATAGAAAGGATCACTGGCTGAGGAAGGGCATTAAATAATTTCACCCAGGGGATTTTGGTAGTTCGTTTTTCTATACAAAAGCAGAGTTTATAAACAAACTATAAAGAATTTCCTGTGCTGTAGCAAAGTGTCTACTTAGTTCTGTGAATAGGGACTTCTGGCAGTGATGACAATTGTTTCAACAGGATTTCCTCAAACAGTGAGAGCTTTCAGAACCATCTCTTATTGGTAAACTCCTGACTTCAGTTTGGTTACAACTGATGCCTTCCCACCTAATCATTCATAGGCTGATAGAAAGACAATTCTTTTTTTCTTTGCCTCCCCTGAAGCCAAAGTATGGTCATGTGTGTTATTTTAAAAACTTTTTTAAAAAAACAGAACACACTCTTCACTTGAGCATTAACGCAGTAGTATGATTGGTACATTTTTTCCCATTTCTAATGCTTTGCTTTTCATTCACCTCTGTTCTGTAGTCCCAGTAGTCCCAGCCTTTCGCAGGCTTCCAATAGGTAAATTTAAATGGCTAAGCTATATATCTGAGAGATGCAAAACCAACTTGGTATACTTTCTCTCAAAACTCTTTTTAATGGACAAAGGCAATCTATTTCAAAGGAAAACAAAAAAAATTCTTCCTTTGTAGGTGTTTGTCCGATATATTGAATAAACAAAGTTCAAATCAATGATTTCTTACAAATATATATCCATAAAATTGGTAAAAGAAATAAGTTACTTGTATTTTTTTTTCTGAAAACAGCACAAGTGGAATGAAAATCCAAGTCAAAATGGGACAAAAATAGAGTACTGAAACTGGTAGCCCAGATTTCATCCTTTATGCATTGAAAAGAAAAAGCCAACTCATCCAGAAGGAACAGGAAGGGAAGAGAGGATTGGAGGGGCAGACACTTGTGATTTGTGCCATTGTAAAAGAGACTCTGAAGTGTCTGATCCACTTATAGCACCTCACATTAAAGGAGACAAAGAATCCCTCCTGATATGTTGTCTCATCTCTCAAGAAAGCAGGAACCAAACCTTTTGCAGAAAAATCTTACACCAGGTTCTGGGCAATAGAAAGAATCTGGGGCTACCTTTGCTCACATCTCAGCTGGAAACAGCCCCCTGGGCTGGAGGGACTGAACTGCTGTCACCTCTGATGGCCCAGGGACACCAGTTTTTCCCCCAGGCTTCTGGTCTTGAGCTCTTGCCTCCTTCTCTTGGAGAACTCTCCTGTGTTCAGGGAGAGTATTTTCAGTATTTTCCTAACATGTGTCCCTCATTCTGCCTTGCTTTCTCTTCTGCAAGCCCTGCAGCACAGGTGTGGGTGGGAGCATGGCCTCTGCCAGCAGCACCAAGGATGAGCAGTCCTGACTCCTTGCAAATAGGAAGTCAAAGACAACATCAAGGCCTTGTTCACAGCACGAGACCTTTCTCACCCAAGAAGAGCACAAACACATTATTTATGCACATATGGAATTCCTGGATGGGTTCAGATTTTCTTCCTCTGCATCACTGAAAAATCTACTTTTTTCTAATATCATGTCCAGACAGTAATTGCCATTTGGTGTCCAGACAGAGGTAGGTTCTCTAATTCTTAACATTCTCAAATTCTTCTTTCTGCAGTGCCAACATTAAAGATCAGAAGATTAGCTCAAATACTAAGAGTAGCATAAAGGGCAAATGAATATCCAGAGGTACAAGGAGAGGCAGAGGGAAAAAGAAAGAAGGAATGTCTTGGTTCATGGTAGCTTGGTTGAAGTGTTTATCTTTAAAGAGTTCGAAAGAATATAATGGTGATCTAATGAAATTTCAGTCTTACCTTTCAAGTCCTCAAATATACCCTGAAGCAGAGTCAACTTTCTTTGTTGTTAAGTATCAAAATAAATGTTGCATGGTTTTGTTGGATTTTTTGGAGTTTTTTTACTTTTTTTTTTTCTTTTTTTTCCGGGATTTTTTCCCTCTTAAATGAACATTAGTTGTCAGTGTGCAAAAATTTTTCAGACAAGGGCTCATAACTGTGCTACTGAAATATTTTTTTAGAACTGTGTTCTCCAGATTAATTTTCAAAGGTTGACTTGACCTTCAAAAGACTATGTTATCTGTCCTTTTTCTTGTCATTTGATCAAAGAGGCTTTGCCTCTGTCTGGACAAGCAGAAATCACATACATGTTCCTTTCCTCTTTTCTTTTTTTTTTTTTTTTTTTTTTGTGGGTGTTTTTTCTGGGAGGTTCCACCTTAAATTTTGCTTTCTTGCCTTGCTGGACAAAAATTGGTGTCTGCATTCTAACTGCTGACACCAGCTTTCACATCCCTCCTGAAATTTATTCAGCTAATCATGCTTTTTCAGTTAATACACTTACATGGAACTAATAATATAATCAAAACACTGAGAGGTTCCTTGTAATAAAATATACCCTGCCTCACTATGTTTCTAGTCTGACCTTGACAGTGAGCTTTTTCTCTTGCTTAAAGTAATTAGTTAGATGGCTACTACTCCCTCCAGAAATTCCATTGCCTTTTGTGATCTGAGGGGTGTATGAAATAATTGCTTCAGTGTTTTGTGAGTTTTTCAAATCCTTGCCCAGCTGGGCTTTTTCTTTTCTTCATGGACACTAGTGTAAGGACTAATTTCTAACACAGATGGATGAGGATCCTGGATGAGGTGAGCAGGATCCATGGCAGTGGTCACCAATAAACTAAACTCATAAAAACCGAGGACATTCGAACCCCAAAATGGCACACATGCACCCAAATAACAAGAACCTGAGACATGACTAAGAATGAAAAAATAGAACTTTTTCCATGCAACTTTTCATCTATCTAAAAGTAAAAAAAAGTGTTGGTTAGAAAACCAACTGATACGTATTAATTTATAAGGTTGATTTTTTTTTTTTTTTTTATGGCTACTCAAGGCCATCACAGGGTAATGAGTTACAGTCCCATTTTCTTCTACAGTCTGGACCCCCAAATAGGACCACACTTTCCATGAAGCACTGTGGGAGAAGACAGTTCCTCACAGCTTCAGAGCTCAGAGCTGGTGAGGCTGTCAAGGAATGCAGATAGGGATAACCAAACCTCTACCCTGAGGTTCTGTGGCCACAAAATATTTCAAATTATCTATGCTCTTCTATCAAGGATTTTTTTCCCCAAAGGAAAACAGTGATATTTTCTGTGGAAAATCTATTTTACTGTATAAACAGTTTCATAATATTTTTTTCCCTACCTTAGTACTTTTCCCCTTTCTCAAATTCCTCAGGGAAAAAGAGCCTTGAAAATGGATAAGATGAGCAAGACTCCCTGATCATATTCTTTTTTTTTTTTTCTTTTGTACAAGAAAACTTGAATTTTCTTCAGCAGCTGCTATTACTTCCATCTGAGGGTCTTTTAGAAATATATTAGCCCTCAAGGAAACTGTATGTCCACATACAAGTTAAACATAGAGAAATTGTAGAGAAATTTGCAAAATAGTCATTGTCTGAAAGGACATCCTCTAGAAAACCAGATTTATGAAACATCAAGCTTTAAGCTAAAGCATCAAAATGTGATATTTTAGAAAATTTTGTCAGGTTGGACTAAGAAAAACAGTACCCTTAGCTCGCATAACTTAGGACCAGGAAAGAACATCTCATTCTTTCTTCTTTATAAACTTTTTTATTTTTAGAATAGTTCCTAATGTGTGACCCCATCATCTAATGTTTCATAACCTGAAACGATCTCTTTTTTATATTGATCATCTCTAGCCAAAGACTTGAACAGTATTCTCTGCTGTTGGATCTGCAATGTAAATGACCTTTTTTCTTTTCCTGTGCTAAATTTCTGATACAGCTGGTGCAAATTCTGTGCAGACAGGAGAATAGCAATCTGTTCTTACAGAAAAAAAATGCTGAGAAATGGAGAATATTTTCCTTATCATTATTTTACATGAAAATGCTACAGTACTAACAACAGGATAAGTTAGCATGCACAAAGACACCAACCCCTTTAAAATTTTCCCTTTACAAAAACATTTTTTGAAAGATGTTTTCCACCACTGAGCCTTTTTTGAAAGGATCTTTAGAAAGGAAATCTAAAAGACAGTTTGATCATCCATTTCAGAGAATATAAGGCTGAAAATATTCCATATGCTGCATTTTCAAAATGGCAATAAAATCCAGTTCATATTTAATTTTTCATTAAAGATATATAGAAATGAGTAACACTAGAGAGTTATATAAAGGTTGTGCCAGTAAAGCTTTCTTTCTGCCTTTATCACTTATTCTATGTAGGTCATATAATTTACAAAAATCTCAACTCAACTTTCAAAATGTGTCATCTCTCAAAATACTTATCAAAGCTTTTAATATCCTTCTTCATTTACAGACATACCTAGTACCCTAGGTCTGCCTAAGCAGACTTCTGGGAGACAGAGAAGAAAACCAAAATATAAGTTATATGCTTTAAAAATTGTGAACATCCATCCAAATCTTGGGTTATCCAAGTAATATATGTGTTTAACTTTATTACAAGCTTTTATGGGATAATTGTACCATTGGGAAGCTTTTGAGATGTTTAGTTAAACAGAAAACAACTTTAAAATCTCTGATACTGGCAAATGTTGATTATTGTTGAAGTGCTCACAACATGCAATAATGCTTATACTTCACATTTCTGTGATTAATTTGGACCAGAGTGACTGAATAAAGCAGCCTAAAACGAAAGCTAAGGATAACACTATGTGAGAACTCTAGAAAGGCCAACATGGCAAAATTTTATGAAAGATAGGATACCCCAAACTATTGCTCTCAAAGAAGATTTCAGTTTGTTTCAGAATTTGCTCAACTTAATAAATATGCTTCATGGAGTTTAAGTGATTGATTTCCTAGCTTTATGCACAGTTTTTCAGCCTGCCAATCTAGGATCATCACATACAGTACTAACCATCTATTTGTTTTTTAGTGTAGCTACTGCTGATAACTCCTTACTGAAAATGCTCCTGCTGTTCCACTTGGCATATAAAGAGAGAAACTTACCCAGTCCCAGGAACACCTAAGAAATTCACAATATCTTACACGGGGACTGTATCTCACAGATCTTACAAATAATTTGAACATCAAGAAATTAAAAAAAAAAATTAATTCTAAACCTTACAGAAGAAACTCTGAAGACAAGCTGACACTTTCTTTTTTATAGAGGATATTGCCTTTGTACTAGCTGTAAATCAGTCATTTCTTCTGTTGTACATGATGTGTAATTATTTATATTACAGAAAGATAAAGTCCAAAAAGTAATTCTGCATTGAGCTAAGCATTCACCTATTTAAAAGGTAATCATGCTTCTCCCTCCACCGCAAAAACCCCAATTTCAAATTTTAATTATTAACATTGACAGCTTGATCAATCTGAAATTCTATTCCCAGAAGAATTGAAGCAGAACTGAGTGAACAAAGTTAGGAGTCAAAATCATCTGTCTTTTAGCACAGGCTTATTCCTGAATGACAAAACTATCTTTCCTCTCTGACACTGGATGTGAGGTGAAGTGGACTCTGCTTTGTTGTCAAGCTCTGAATAATTAGTTTGTGAATTTTGCAATTCCAGAGGCTCAAGCACATCTGTGTAATTTGCACATAGCATACATAGTAAATAGATGGTACACTGAGCTCATCGGCAGGCTCCTGTTATTGTTGCATAAAGCTGTCTAAATAGAGGGGTTTTTTTCAGTGCAGCATTATTAATTCCTTCCCTATTATTGTGTAACATGAGGAACAGAAGGTCTTTATCTCCTTTGTTGGCTGCAGGCTTTCAGCAGAGTTTAAACATGTACTTTTTGTTCTGCAAGTACAATCTGGTTCAAACCTAATGCAAACAAATGCAGGTTGAAAAATGTTTTTCAAAAGAAACTTTCTCTAACAACCATCCTTCCCCATAACAATCAGATCCTAATTAGGACTGACTAGTCTTCACTCTTCTTTATGGATTTTGGAGTCTCATCTTCCTCAGCCTCATATTTTCTCTCTCTGCAGATATGCCAAGCTTTCTTTTTCAGACACATCCTAGTACTGCTCTCCTCCGACTAAAACTGGTGTAAGGCATGCAGAAGCCCCATGCCCCCAGCCCTTCCCACCAATCCAGGCAGCTCTGGTCCCAGTGTCCCTGTCCCTGTCCCCAGCAGGCTGCCTCCATTACTGGAGAAGCAGTACTATGGGACAGAGCACCAGTAAGGCTGGAGTTCTTTGGACACCCACCCAGCACTGGCCTGCCACACACGTACAGACTTGAGGGAAACCTCTCTGTACTGCTGAGAAAAGGATGAAAGGGAGTAATCCTGCCACCACAGCAAAACAAAAAGGGAGGAAGATACAAAAATTATTTAAGGGAATAAAAAATAGACAATAAAAAAATTTCCTCTTCTACATAATCCCTTTCTGGAGGCTTTACTTCTGAACATCTGGATTCAAAGCTATATTCCAGGTGTTTTTTCAGTCATTTGACCTTTGTGCATCTCATCCAGCATCTTGCTCGGTGAAGGCCCTTGTGTTTGTCTGATGGGTAAATAGAAGTAAGTGGTATTGGCATGAACCTGAAATAACTGCAGATACCACCAGTACATGTGAGAAACCACATTAAACTAATTTTAATCTGTGATCCTGCCCTTTCTCAATGGAAGTTCTCTCACTGCTTAATGAGGTGTGTGTCTAGAGAAATCTGCAACAAACTACTTATCTGATTAACCAGGCAAAAGGTATGGGAATTAAATACCAACAGACATTTCTTCTCATGCCTCAAGCTTAAACATCCTACTCCCCACCCTGAAATATACACTTTAATTCTGTATCTGGTGAGAACAGATGACAGCCTCTGCTGTAAGACTGAGAATCTTGTTAGTAGCATAATGCTTTCAAATAGCCAGGAAGCTGCCTTCTGTTCTGTGCTGGTGAGTAGAGGACTCAGTAGGCTGACATACATTTCACAGCTCTGCATATTAGAACTTCAGATTTCAATTACCACTTCAGGTACACATGAATGAGAAAAGAGGGCAGAATTGTAGTAAAAAGCTCTTGCAGGCATAATTTGTGCTTCTTAATGTGCTTGGTTATGAAAGAGAAGTACAAATGACCTAGACAACCCTATTTAGCAAATAAGAGACTAAAATGTTGGTGTGATGATTAGCCCTTGGTTTTCTAGCAAAGAAAAGTCTCCATTACTGTATTCTTTTATATTTTTTCCCCAAAAATTTCAGACTGTACCAGAGGTTCAGGTCAACAATCATAAACATGTACTAACCCTCTGTCACGGATGACTACCAGATTTCACCTCGATGACCATCAAAATCAAAGCTCAATCTTGTGAAAGAAAAGTGAGTACAGAATGAGGCCTAAAGAATTTTCAGCATTACTTCCTTTAAATTACTAATACTCTGAGCCATAGATATGCTGAAATCACTGGTCAAAGTTTGTCAGACTTCACCTTTGATATCAAGGGTATGGATTTTCTAATTTTCATTTTGGAGTGTAACAGAGCTTACACTCAAAAAGTCTCATAGGTGAGACGTGTAACTATATGTGTTTTTCAAAGGGAGGGAAAAGTTTGAATATATCTTTTGAAAATTAGTAGTTTGCCTAATGGTGAGTTTAGATTTCTTATTTATTTCCATGTGATTGCTGGCATACCATAATACAAGAATTCTAGACTAATTTTCTGTGCTTTGTTGTCTGTAAAAAAAAAAATTTAAAAATTGATTAAAAATTTATTTCTTTCCCCCTTTGTTTCTACTTCATCCTATACATACTTTGAACTGAAATCCTTAAAGAGGCAACTGTTGAACAGTTTCATCTTACCATGTAGGCTGCCAGAACAAATAAGCAAATCAAATGAGGAAAAAAATAATATAAACACCTACTGTTCAAAAATGTTGGCATACCTTATTGTTTTCCACCAGCTGGACATAATTTTTTTGGTGCTACACATCTTCATTTTTCATGTTAACAACAGTTATGTGTCTGGCTCCCCATCCTCTAGCAAATGAACTGAGAGCAGCCGTGATTTTCCTGACTCATTCTGGATGCCCATGGTGCAGGCCTGCACCTCTGAATGGAAATCATGGATATTTTAGTGTCAATAGAAATTGAGTTAATGCAGTCAGTGGAGTATAAATGCAATTCATTGTCTGCCAAGGTAGTCAATAAAGTTTGTTTGATTAGACCTTCACAGGATGATTACTTCAGATACAGATCCCCAGCGAACAACTTCAGTTACCTAAGTATAGATGTCTCATGTCATGTTACATCTCCTGGTGCTTCACAGAGCCATTTCAGAGAGGAGCAGATCTATTGGAACCCTTGGCTCAAACAAACCATCATTATTTAGAATTTCATGACAGTGTACAACAGCTTCAAACAGGCCTAGATGCTGCAGATTATAAAACTGCATCAGGCACCAAAAGTAAGATGAATCCCAATTGTGAGGATAGGAGAGCAAGTGAAAATACACAGGGCTTCTTCAGCTTAGCTCCAAGCCCTATAACAGAGTTTTCATGTGTCACACAATGGCAGTCAGACCTGAGCCCATGTCATACTACTGGCTTTTGGGAATTTTCCTACAAAATGTAGAAGAAACGCTTTTCTGTTGGGTGCTGTTGTTGTTGCTGTTGCTGTATTTTCATACTGTCTAATCAAAATAGCCAAGTATTAGATCAGCAGAAATCACAAGAGCAGAGTCTGGCTTTCTAAAATCTGATCTGAAGCCCAGACTTCGGGCCACATGGATTTTGTTCCAAGTTCTTCCCTCCAGTTTCCTATTCTTATTCTTTTCCTGAACACCACAGCAATGAAACAGCAACAGGGAATTAGACCCATTCTCTATTTTTTCTGACTTTCTTTCCTGACCCTAGATGAGCACACTTCTTGATTCCAGACTGGGACACATTTTTTGTGAAGTCGACCAGCTCTCCCTCTCCACTGAGCCCTTCCTGTCTGCCTGCTGCTGTGTTTGCCTGTAAAACACACTCTCCCCTGCTGACCCTAGCAGGCTAACTGCTGGCATAAATTTTCACATTTTCTCTATTGGATAATTACACAGAAGGACTCCATGCAACTAAAATTACCTGTCTCTAAAGATTTTCATTTTCCTGGGGTGCTGAAGCTAAAGCTGGACTTCCATCCATGATCCCACAGAATGAATGCCAGCTTTTTTTCCAGTCCCTGCCCTTGTGCAATCCAGGCTTCTCTTGCTGCATGCAGGTTCTAGATCATTCCATGGCACACTGGCTAAAGGCAACCTCAGACAGGCTCTGCTTCATTTCTACAAGAAACATAGTTTCTTGAATAAAATTGAAAAAATCACCCCAGAATTGAAAACATTAATTGGAAGTCCCTAGGAGCACGTACAGGGAACTACATACCTCCCTCGCTCCCAATTTAGACATCACTCACTGTCATAACTAATCTCATTGCTAGTTATGCACACAATGAGCATATCCTTGGAATCATGGTGGTAAAATATGGAAAACATTGATGGAGTGACAGAAAAATATCTTAATTGGTGTCATATTCCTAGATTTACCAGTGCCCCCTAATCTGCACAGTCACTGTGATGTACAGAAGGTTCATGGAAAGTAAGGAGAAATAAATGTTGGGGTAGGGTTGCTCTGAAGAATTTCCAATTTCAGAAAGGAAGCTGAAGCATTTAGATACTAAATTGAGAGGAGCTGTTGACTCCCTTGAAGGCTGAGAGGCCCTGAAGAAACACCTTGACAAATTAGGGAGCTGGGCAATTACCAGCCACATGAAGTTTCACAAAGAGAAGAGCCAGATTCTGCACCTGGTTGTGTGCATGGACTGGGGAATGAGATGCTGCAGAGCAGTGCCACACAAAGGGACCTGGGGGTCCTCGTTGATGACAAGTTGAACATGATCCAGCAGTGCCCTGGCAGCCAGGAGGGCCAACCCTGTCCTGGGGGCATCAGGCACAGCACGGCCAGCCGGGCAGGGGAGGGGATTGTCCTGCTCTGCTCTGCACTGGGGCAGCCTCACCTGCAGTGCTGGGGCAGTTCTGTGTGCCACCATATAAGACAGATATAAAACTCTTAGGAGGGTCAGGAAGATGGCAAAAGGCCATGACGGGAAGCCATGTGAGGAGTGGCTGAGGTCACTTGGTCTATTCAGCCTGGAGACGGGGAGAGAGGGGAGACCTCAATTTGTCACAACAGAATAAACACAAAATCCAAGTTGTGCTCTGTGTGGTGCAATCATGTCAAAAGGTCACTGGACTGATAAGTTTTTAAGATTCTCCTGCTAAATAATCCTCTCATGAGTTCTCCTTAATAGAAGAGATTTACACTTCATGTATGGAACAATGACAATAAAATGGTGGTCAGATAGAGAAAGTGTCAGGAATATGCTGATATTTTTATAACAAACATCAAATAAATCAATCCACCTACCCTTCTCTTGAGATGCCTCGGATAACTACCTTCAATATGTCAGTTGTTTAAAAGAAGTTGTGTGACATTGAGATATAGTAATCCAAGCATTCCACAGTTTCCACCCTCTCTCCCCCTGCTTTTTGCAGCACTGTGTTTGACCATGCCTGGCTGTCAGATCAGTGCAGGGCAGAAGGCCTGAGCTAAAGTTACTAAAGCTGGCACATTTGGCTAGAGCTTCTCTACTTCAGTGTATCTGTATGTGTTATATAGGCCTGTCACTAAAAAATAAATATACTGGATATCACGGTAATAATAACTCTGATACAATGTGACATTAGGCACAATCAGAATCATGATATGGTGTCTGCTCTGACCACATTACTCAGCGTCATATGAGGCTTTCACTCCTTACCTATCAAAGTATTAAATATTGATCAAGAAGCATCCCTGTTAGACCCAAACGCTCCACAGCCTCTGAATAAGGATACACTAGAATCTCTTTACTCCAAAATCTATTAGGCAAACTGAGAACATCAATACCAGCATCTCAGTCTTGTGAAAATTTCAATTACAGATCTTTTTGTTTTGAGGGGTCTTTTGGGTGATTTTTTTTAATCTTCTCCAGCTACACTTTTCTTCACCCACCTTGAACTAATTTCTGTATATGTTCATGGCAAAACAAATTTCAATTTCATGTGTCTAGAGTTGCTTCTGTAGCTATTTATTTGATAGCTGCTGACATGCTTATCCAATCAGAGAACAAATATAATTTCTTTTCAGTCTATGAAATTAAATGGTGGGGCCTAAATACCCAAAATGAACTAGTTTCAGATCCTTTTGAATCAGGTACATTAAAGTGAAAAATTAATACAGTGAAATAAGATATCCAGAGATGATGTGAGATTAAAAAAATTACTGTTGGCTAACATAATACAAAGTGAGTATAAATGACCTGGTACTTTTTAATAACAGCTACTGCTATTCACAGACACCGCAGAATCACTGTGATACCACACAGACAAGGCTGAACTACCTAGCAACCCATCATGGATGTTTCAGTCAATACAGATTACAGTACAGATGCAATGCAAAAGAGGTCCTTTATATATCAGCTGCTGGTGACTTGAAAAACACACACAAAAAAAAAAATCATGTCAACATAAGAAAATACTCTAAAGAATTAGAATAACATCATGCCTCTTTGCTTAATGTTTTTGACAATGTGTTAAAAGTGTGGCTAATTAGAGACAGAATAATGTAATCCATAAAATTTTTAGCTCTGCATTGGAAAACAGTCTTCTAATTTAGACTGAAGACACTGTTTGCAGAGAAAATTGAAAAGAAATGCAGTAAAGCATATTGAATCATCATCAGCTTCTTAGACATTTTAATAAAAGGAATTTTAGCTGGTTACAACTAATCTCTTGCTTTACAGACTAGTAATATTACTAGTAATGACTACCTGTTTTTACAGCAGTAAATTCACTTTTTCTTTTTAGAAGTTCCTACACTTTAAAAGACATCCTTCTGACTGGCATTCTTGGAAGAAAGTTTATTCAATATTTTGGATTTTATAACTGCACATGTAGATTATTCGGCACTGTTAGATATTTTGCAAGTACCTCTGAATCCAAATTCCCAAGGTGTACTGGATACAAAAACGTAAGGGAAGTACCAGAATTTCATATACAGTCATTGGGGACAGCCAGACATCAAAAGGACTTCCAATGTCAGCTTTGTGTGTACTAACAGGAAATGAGAGAAAATATTTTCTTTTTCTACTTCTTTCAATGCCTACGAGAAAAAATCATAGCCTGAAAACCCTTCCTGAATTTCTGCATTCCTTCCCCTTCCTCTCTCTCACAGCCTACTAGCCACAAACGTAGCAGGAGCGAGCAGTTTACTGCCGGAGATCAAGCCTGTATCTCCTCATCAACACTCTTGCAGAAGAGCTGAAGGCAAAGCCTAACCCATCCATTCTCCATTCAAAAGTGGAGCCAGAGACCAGAAAAGAAGGAGCCTGATTTCCTAACTTTGCAAGGATGACACCATCTTCCTACAAAGGAACGCTCTCTACTCCTGTACTACTTCAGAATATAAAGTTCTGATCCCATTAGTCTAAGAAATGCTGCAGTCCCTCATCATCAAACAGCAGTTTCAACATTCCTTCCACCTTCAAGGAGATTTGTAAGGTCACTCACTGCCATGTCAGATGCTAGGGGAAAACACAGGGAGCGGCAGGAAAGGAGGCAAATTGAGGGACATCATTTGTAATGTAAGATTTTTTTACCACGATGCTGATGAAGCAGATAAAGCTGGAAGTGGTGTAAAAGAAACACAAAATGAGGAGTGTCTTTGCACATTTACAGGGCTGGAAGCTTATTTTCTCAATAAAGAAAGGGCTGCAAGAATTTCTCAGGAATTGTGACCAAGTCTGTCACAGAGGTGCTCGAGAAAGCACTTATAATTTCCAAGAAACTGCAATTATTCTTTGGGCTATTGGGAGCTGGACCATTATTCTTTTCCAGAATAATTTTCTTCAACTCTCCAAATTCTGCAGAGTGCTTTTGTGAGTGGTCAAGGCTGGATGACAATTGTGATACACAGTGGCCTTGAAATCTGTGAGGTTCAGCCTCTCTATCATCAGTTTCGTAGATGAGCAGATGCTGTTTTCAGCCTTATCTGTATTTGGTCAACACTTGCATTTTCACTTGTGATGGCACTTCTAATACAGCATTCTTCTCTACAGCAGCTGATCCTCAGCTCATTTCAAACATTTCCAATATAGTGCTGTGATGAATGACTAAGCTGAAATGGTTCCAACTCTTTGAATGAGGGTCTTTAACTGGAACCAACTGGAATTTGGTACTTTCAGCAAAATTTGACCTGAGTATATTCGTAAAGAAAGATATTTTACAACCTGGTGTCATGATCAAGGAGTCAGAAGGTAGCCTGACTTATGCTTGGTTGATTTTGGCACACGACTCTCTGTCATGGTCTTCTGTCAATAGAAAGGATAGCAATCAATGTCTCCAGAGAAAAACAATATTGCAGTATGAAGTATTGAAGGCTCTAGCTGAGACCTACAAAAACACCTAGAATATGTTGCTAAGAAAAAACTTCCTTATAAGAAAAAAGTAGTTTTCATTAATTCTTTCCTAATGTCCAAGTCAACTCCGAGATTATATAGACATAAGGAAAACCTAGTCAAGAGTATTAGCAGTGTTTATCTGGAGCAATCTAACAAAAGTCTCAGAAAGAGAATTTAGTGTTATTTGTTATCTAAAGTCAATTAAGTTCTGTAGAGATAATATCTTTCATTAAATGAAAGTGTATAGTTTTTGAAAGGTAAAGATATTTGATTTTGGGCACCTGAGATGCTGAGATGTTCTCACATGCAAAAAAAAAAAAAAAAAATGCAGCATAAGACTTCACAGCTGTGGAGTGGAAGAACAACTTCTCTAATTGTTGCAAGTATGTCAATCAATCAGATAGGGCATCTGAGGGAAATAAAAATTGATACTTGCTTGAGAAATTACAGGAAGATGAGACGTGATTATGGCCACTCCCATAAAAAGCTGCTGATAGAAGACTTCTAGACTCTTTAAAGGAGCATTCAAATATGGAAAACCAAAATTCTTGTTCCATACATTGTTTCTCAAACATAATATCAAAGGAAGCTTTTCTGCACTTACCAGCTATGTTTGCAGGCTTAAAGAAGAGGGATTAAAATATTCTCATTACTCTCAGACACAACTTCTTATTTTATGTATGAAATCTGAAACATCATATTTTGTAAGTTATAGAATGTGACTTAGAAACCAAGCAGTAGTTTGTGAATTTGGGATTGGAAGCTAAAACCACTTTTATCCATATTTTCCTTGATATGATCATATTGGAAATCACAAAAAAAAAAATCATTGAGATGTCAAATTACATCTTTATTAACTAATATTAATTAGCCCAAGAATCTGCTTCAGAATTAGTATGCTAATTTCACACAAACTGCTAAAATTACTTTTTTAAAAGCTGTGCAAAAGATTGGATTTTGTTTTGCTTATCTGTAAAGGGCTCACATTTTCCCTTTCTTACTGGCTTGTTCACAGTTGGAATGCCACTGTTTTGTAAACATCCATCTCCATAACGTGTTATTACCACCCTGTCTTTCATTGTCATCTCATAGCACAAGATCCTCTAACTCCCAAACATACCAATAAAGAGTCCTTCCCCTTAGTGCAATTCAACAATAAAAGTTACTGAAATAAGAGGATGTTTCCCAAGCAAATGATTATAACAGTCTGGGTCAGGTAAGTAAATCTAGTTACTACAGCAAGTATCAGCACAAAGTAAAAGCACATTTGTATATCAGGGAACCAGATCTGAAGAAGACAGAGCAATGTTACACGTGCATAACTCCAGTCCGTGCCAAAAGTGTAGGAAACCACTGTATAAGTAAGGAGGAAAAGACTTTACTGAAAAGCATTATGAAGGTGAGAGATTTTATGATTTTACTAACATATACTCTTGCACATCCAAAGGCAACTCCTACCTTCAAAGTAATCTCAAAATCTATTGAGCATTCTTCCCTTGTGCTCTTTTAAGAAGCCTAACATGGTTTCTGTCTGGCCTATTTTGCCTGTTCCAATAGACTTACACACTGTGTTGTCACACCTGTATTGATGGAGGTAATATCTGAGCCCTACTAGTATTCTGCATCATTTATAATGATTTTGACAGGCAAAATGAGAAGAGTTCATATTTGTAGAAAACATTGGTTATAGTCAGCTGGCCTTGATTTTCTTATTCAGAAGGTTCTATTTTTCTCTTCTGCCTCCCTGAGCTTAGTGAGACAAATTGGATGTAACTAAATTGTGTTATCAGGTCAAACAGACTAGATATGATTATTCATGGGCCAGACAATTGTTCTGAGAAAATTTTATTGACATCTAAGCCTAGGAGCTTTTACATTTCATTTCATTTCATTTACTTCTGTTCTGCATAGAAGAGAATGAATATTTCTTATTGACAGAAAGAACCATTAAAACACCGTGGACACAGAACTTTCTTTCACACAACTGTCAGAAGAGACACGAGGTAACTGGTAGCCCTACCTACCCAGGACATCATCTCTCTGAAGCCAGCAGGATACAAGTCAGGATGCAATGCAACCTGGGGAGGCAGAAATGAGGTAAAACTGTCTTGCCCAACTCTGGCAGCTACTGCAGCAGGATGCAAACTGGAAGAAAGCAGAAAGCCCCTAAACTTCATTGTATGTCCATGCCTAGTGGTGAAACAGCTATGAAGAAGGGGAAGAAGCACAATCTGTAAGTCTGCACAGTAAGAGAGGGAAGATTTCAAGCATCTCTATTCTTCCTTCAGTTGTCAGATACAAATGCATTGCTTGCTCATGCGAAGCCACAGTTCTCTGTACCCAGACCCCTCCCACAGTACATTATTGTTCCTAAGCACAAATGTATTGAGTACACATCAGAAATTGCATTATCTTGAAGTAGCTACACTTTTCATCATCCTCCCTTCTCCCATCTTATGTCTGCCTTAATTGCTTCAATCTAAACAGCTCTTAGAAAGAAGCATAAGCTAGACTTAAGGTACTTAGCAAGATTTAGGTCCTTCTGTGTCCTCCCACATAATGTAAGCGGAAGAAAATAGATGGCCCTCTACAAACAGATGATCTCTGTGTTACCTGACATCATATTCCACTTTGTGACCAGAATGGGGCTGTTTGGGGCTTTTTATTCCCAAAATTTTAAAGAATGCTCCTTTTTCCTGAATCTTGCATTTTACGAGTGAGCTACCGTTCCCTTAGGTCAGAAAAAGGAAGCTTTGATAGCCAGAGACAGATGCAGCATAGCTGATATAGTATATCCATTATGAGTTTGGTTTAGTCACACATAAAAGTTCTGTTGATTTAAGTATTCACGTGTGTCTAATTCTGCTCCATGAGACAGAGTTTTCAGGCATCTGTGTGCAATATATCTTTCTATTTGCCTTCCATGTGAAATGAGGGAACAGTTTGTTGGTTTTGATCCTGATTTTTTTCCTCTGTAGTGTTCCACTTTGCCTTTTTCCATGCATGCATCCCTGCATCCCACTTTTCAATGCAATTTTATTTTGGCAAAGAAATCACCTCAATTGTCATTTACAGATGGTAAGAGGACAACTGGCAAGGAAATTTTTCAATTTGTATCACGCAGGTGCTCCTGGAAGCTTTACAGTTACTTTGTAACTTTAACTTTTTCCAACTTACTTTGAATCACCTTTCCTAGAGATCAAGTAAAATTGCATACTAATTAAGGGGGTTTCCCAGCTCCTTCTAAGCCCATGCATCTCCGATAAATCAAACAAGCTTCCCGAAGTTTAAAACAGCTGAAGCCCTGGTCCTGACTTTTTCTACTACAAAAAGCTAAGAAATGGGATAAAAGGCATATAAGAACAGATTTCTTGCACAAAGAGATGGAATTTTTAACCTCTAATCTGTCCAGGTGTTGAGTAAATCCTCCTTACCTCATATATTGCACCTATTTAAGTAGAAGAAGGGGCTGGAAGTAACACCACTGATATTGCAAAGCACACTACAGGATTCACCACATCATCTAGCTGTATCTTGGGCACTTGGGAAAAAATGAACTTATCCACACGCCTAAGATTTCACACTAAATTTCATTATATTCCCCATAAAATCAGTGCAGTTATTGGCTTTGATAACTGCAGAGTGGGCATTTATATAAACAATGGTTGTAGCTTGGTAGCACAAATACAAACAGGTCTCTCAGAGATCTGTTGGCTGAATGATACCTGTTGATATCCCAATAATTGCTAATTAATTGCAATATATTTAACACAGCATCTTACATAGCAATAGGTCAGAGGCATATAGCAAGGCTGTGGAAACTGAGCAATGAATTAAGCAAAACATTAATAAAATAATATAATATATAACTCCGTACATGTTAGAGAGGAGCTTCAGACAATGGGAATAAATGTAAAAATAAATGTAAAAATATGAAAAAGACAAGGAAAAAGAGAAGGCAGCAATTATCCTAATTAACATTGGTTTTGTTAAAAATAGGATTTCTTGGTACAGCAGGAATTGAAGAGAAAAAGAAAATTACACCATATTTGCTTTAGAACAGGCTATACAGGAAAATCCTGAGGTAGGTGTTAGACATACAAAATGAAGTGAGAACAAGTGTATATGGCACCTGGTACTTCCTTAAACACATTGCAGTTGAACCTTCTCTAGGCAAAGTAATATCTTACCATGGATGCTAAATATAGACTTCAAAGAGGCAATCATGGGACAAGAGCTCTTCTCTTACACAGCCTTTACTTCTTTTTAATAACATTTTTAATTAATTTTGACTTTGTACTGTCTGCAACTTCCATGCCTTGGGTGATTTTTTCTAAAACTGGTTTAGCAAAAATATACGATTTGTTAAAAAATATTTTAAAATTACAGAATGGCATCCCAAGAATCACCATTACATGAAAAGATCAGTGCCTTTTTAAGGAGGCAGTCCCTTCAACAAGGGCTTGATTTTTTTCTCTTTTTCTCTTTTATGGAATGAAAGTACTAAAGGACCACTAAAACACATTGCTGTATGAGAAGTGGCTGCTTTACAGAGTATGCAATGGTGCTCCACTTAGTCGTGAGATGCCTTGGACACTCTGCTAAAGCAAACCAGTAATACAGGACTGGGTTCATATGATGCAAGAGTCTGCAGAACTGCCTTGCACCCCACCATGCTCTTAAACTTATGGATACCACAGTCCATAGGGATATTTTGTCCACAATTTAAAAAGCTTGAGAAAACCTTCCAAAAGTCAGGGGCTGTATTTTGATTGATAGAAATAAATAATAGAAGAAGTAGAAAAAAATCAAAACTGTACCATTAATAGAAATGCAATAAAATTTTTTTAACCCTAAAAAAAAAAGTTTATTTGAAAGTTACTGTAGGAAGTATTTTCCCTTGTTCAAGAGAAAGTCACGTAAGCACAGCTGTGAGTGAATGGGATTGCACATAGCTCAATCCTGTCAGCCCAGTAACATACAGGAATTGTTTTCCACAGGCTTGGAACTTGGAAAGGGAATTATAGCTTCTGCCCTTATATTCTCTTAACAACTGCTACACCAGAAGACAAAGCCTTGGGTCAGTCTTGTCCCAGGGATAGATCTTCATCCCTTGAATGAACAAAGGGCTTTAATGAATCAAGTTCTTGAGTGGAAGTTTCAAAAAAGCATTAGACTTTCATTAATTTATTAAAATTTCTGTCTGCCTGATTTCTTACATGCAAGACTGTAGAGAGACATATATGCGATCTGGTAACATGTTATACTGCGTTTGCCTTTTATAATGTTCTCCAACAGAGATTATGGCCTACATACAAATCATGAGGTCAATGTCTAAATCATGGGGTCATGATATATCTATATATTTAATTAATGCAATTTATAGGCTTTAAAGTTAAGATGTATGCAGACTATTTGTTGTGGCCAGTAGAATTTTATGCATCCATCCACAAGAGCTGTAAATTGATTTTCTACTTGAACTCCCAAGGTTGCTCAGTAATTTGAAAGTATTATAGAAAGATAATTTTCATTATATTTTCAAGGATCTCATTAAAGAAGAAATTTGGGATTAACATCTTCTTGCTCTTCATTTTCACTAAGCATTTCTGTGAATCTTCTGTTGCACTTTTTAAAATGTAAAGAATATGCACACTGATTTATAATTTTTGTGCATATTGTCCATATGTATGCAACTGTGTGTGGAAAGGAAAAAATTAATTACTCCAAAGCTATAGTTTATCTGTTAAATATATTAGTTACATATGGATCACAGAACCAGGATCATAATTTTGTGTGAATTTTGTCTCAGTGTTTTGCAACCCCAGCAGGTGGCTGACATTGTTAACATTCTGTCAATTTGCACCTTCTGTTTTCAATGCTCTTTTTTTTATTATTATTTGTTTCAATCAAAATAGCATTAGACAATCTTTTACCTATCTTCCTTGCAGCCTCTCCAGGAAAACGCGCAGACTCCCACACTCTTATAATCAAAGCACAACTTAATCAAACTGTTTTTCAGATGAGAAAGCAGCAGAGATTGTCAGGGCAAATGCGTTACTAAACTATTGCAAAGCCGTGGGGAGAGTATGGTGAGTTATGCCAAGCCATTGTTGTTTAGGTCAGAGAGTGGGCGCAGATACCAAGGCAATCCTGAATTCAGGACTGCAGTCCTAAATCCTGTTAGCAAACAACTCATTGCAGCACAGATCTCTGTGCTTTTCACTGGTATTAATCAGCCTGGACAGACCCTTACGCTGCTCAGCCAGACTGCCTCCAGCTAGCCAGAGTAGTTTAGTCTGATGCTCACACACCTCTTGCCTGTGCAGCAATGTGTGCTACAGTCTATCTTTAGAGGAGCCAGAAAGAATGAAAATCAAGCCGAGTCATGAGATGAATTTATTTCAGTGATTTTTAAAAGCTCACCACAATTAAATTACTGTATGAATTTCTTCAGCATATAAATGAAATGCAGCTACGCAACTGAGGTTTTATTCTTTAAACTTCCAAGGAAAAATGTTATTTACATTCAGAGATATCTGCAATTATTTCTGTGCTGAAATTATGAATCTATTATTAAAAAAGAAAAAAAAAAAGATAAATATCATCAGTAAACAGACTACACCCTGTAATGATCATTTTATCATTTAGATGACTCCAAAGTAAAACCTATATATTTTCTTGCCTTCCCCCAGCTTTTTATATAATCCTTCTGTCACGATAACTTTCCTTAAAATCTGAAATACATATCAAGGTTTTATTTGCAAAGGTAGGAAAAAAAATTTCTTTGCACAGGAAAATTACCTTCCTAGCATAGATTAACAGATAATAAATGTTTCTACTTAAGAATTGCCTTTATGTCTATTAATCAGTATTTTCTACCTTTTTTTCCCCTCCTTTTGCTTTTAATATATTTTTTATTGCTACTAAATGGTTTAAAATACTGTTCTGCGTGCAAGCTTGTGCATGTGAAGCATTGATCCTGCAAGTGATACCAAATAATTGAAGCATGTACTGCCAAAGTCCTGAGTAATTTGTATGCAATGCAAATCCATACAATCACTTGCAGGAGTCTGTCATGGGAAAAAGCAGAAGTCTAGAAGCTATTCAGAAGCTTTTTTTATCAATCCATCTACCTATCTGTCTGCTTCAACACTTTAGCTTGCAGCAGTGCTCAAAATGATTGCAATAGTTAAATCTGTATCTTTGCTCTTACTTTAAATCCCAGTCTTAAAAGGATGAGAACTCAGAAAAATTCCCTCCAGGCTGGTTTGACATATGGTTTCTGACAACATTGCCAGTGCAGCATGGTAGAAGAAAGACCAGTTAAAATAATTTTCAGGAGGAATCTTGTACGCACCTAATCCCACCCAGGGACTCCACCCAGACAAGCTTGAAACCTGGGCTCATGGGAGTCTCCTCGTGTGCTTTAAACAAGGCCAACTACAAGGTGCTTCACCTGGGTCAGGGCAAGCCTCAGTGTAGCAGCACCGGCTGGGGGATGAACAGATCAGAGCAGCCCTGCTGAGAAGGGCTTGGGGGGGCTGGTGAATGAGAGGCTGGACACGACCCAGCAATGCACACTCATATCCTGGAAAGCCACTGGTATCCTGGGCTGCATCCAGAGCAGCGTGGGCAGCAGGGCCAGGGAGGGGATTCTGCCCCTCTGCTCTGCTCAGACCCCACCTGCAGGGCTGCTTCAGATCTGGGGTCCCAGCACAGGGAGGACAGGGACCTGCTGGAGTGAGTCCCTGCTGGAGCAAGTACAGAGGAGCCCACCAAGTTGATTAGAGGGATGGAGCACCTCTCACACAAGGAAAGATTGAGATAGTTGGCATTGTTCAGTCTGGGAAAGAGAAGGCTCTGGGGCTACCTAGTTGCAGCCTTACAGTACCTGAAGGGAACTACAAGAAAGATGGAGACAGACTATTTACAGGGGAATGTAGTGACAGGACAAGGGGGAATGGATTCAAACTGAAAAAGAGAGTAGGTTAGATTAGATATCAGGAAGAAATATTTTAGTGTGAGGGTGTTGAGGCACTGGAAAATGTTGTGGATGCCTATTCCTGGAAATGCTCAGGGTGACGTTGGATGGGGCTCTAAGCAACCTGGTCTAAGTGTCCCAGCCTTTTCTCTCTATTGCATCAAGCATTCTGTTTCCTTTTCCTGATGTCCAAGACTATTTCTCACTTTATTTTCACAGAAGCATTTTCATGCCTTCTCCATGACTGCTGTTCCTTTTAGAAAGAGTTTCCTGTGATTGTCAAAGCTACTTCCTTATCCTTCAAAGTTTCAAAATCATGCCTAGGTATCTTCTGGCTCTATCATTGTAAAATGTCACTGCTTTCTTGCACCCTCACACTTTGACTGTGTATTACAATATTATGAGATAGAGCTCTTTGGAGCAGGAGCCAGCCCTCTGCTGTGGTGGCACTGCAGCTGGGATCTAGAACTATCAGCAGGTGTTTAGGTGATACCGCCAGCAAAAATATTCTCACTGTGCTGAGCCATTATGGTGGAGTTTCTAAGGCTCCCAGAAACTAGCATGACATGCTCTAAGCCTTCAAAGGCACAGAAATGTCACTGAAAATTTAACTGAACTGCCAATCCTACTCAGGGTAGACATGGGTTTTGCTCCCCGTATCTCACTGAGTTTACCTTGGTCTGAATACATGACTTACTCTGTGTACTTAATGCATTAAGAAAAGAAGCCTGGTTTAGCCAGAATAAACTACAGGAGGTTGAAATGCAATGGATAAATCATCAGTAATTCCAACTTCATATCTCATTTCCCCTAGAATAACAAATGATTCTTCATTCTCATGTGGCCTAAGAAGCCTTCAAGTTGACTCCCTATGAGCCAAACTATGACTTTCTTTCCAGTACAATTACTAATTTGTTTCTTTGCATTGTGCCTAGAACATCACCAAATTCTGATTTTAGCAATCAGAATACTGTAGTCATAAGTATTTACTTACTATATCACTTTAAAATTTCATTGAGACACTGAGTCCTTACTACACTCTAAAATTAATGAGATCACCTCCCTGCCCTAAACAACTTTCAAGGAAAGAAAGAAGATACAAGCTGCAGCAAAACAAATTGAACAAAAAAAATGTTAGAAGCCCTCTTACCCACTGTTTTGAACAACACATTTTAAAAGGTTGACAAGGCTTCACAGAGGTAGATCAAGTCAGGAAATAAATAAGATACTGTTGGATATTTCACACCCAACCTTTTCTTTGTTTTTTGAACTGTCATGGTTCAACCCCAGCTGGCAACAAAGCACCAACCAGCCATGAACTCAATTCTTTCTCAGTGGGATAGGGCACAGGATTAGAAAAGTGAGAAAACTGGTGGATTGATATAAAGACAGCTTAATAGGCAAAGCATGGTGTGCAGCCATCCCCAGGAAATCAGGACTCCATCACACATAAAAGTTTCTTAGGAAGACAAATGCCATCATCCCAAACATCGTTCCATTCTTACTTCAGCCAGCTTTTTATTACCAAGCAAAACACCATATGGTCCTGAGTATCCCTTAGGTCAATTGGGTTCTGCTGTCCCAGCTGTGCGCCCTCCAAATTCCGTGTGCACCCCCAGCCTCCTCACTGGTAGGGTGGGGTGAGTCCTTAGCTCTGTGTAAGCCCTGCTCAGCAGTAACTAAAACTTCCCTGTGTTATCAGCTCTGTTTTCAGCACAAATCAAAAATGCAGCCCTGTAGTAGGTACCATGAAGAAAAATACCTACTTCAGCGAAAACCAGCATATTAACCTAAGGAAATAATTTCTCTTTCGCACTTGGCAACCAGTAGGAAAAACTAAATACAATTACAATTAACCCTCCACTCCTTTCCATATTTAACCATAAAAAAAATTAATGTTGTAGCTATGAGAAGCCATTCCATGCAGCATAATGCTACTAAGTTGCTCTCCACACATCAAAAAAAAAGTTTAAAATCACATGGGTCTGATTGCCATTTGCACAAAAGCCACTAATCGCCACTTTGGCAGTATAAAGGAGCTTTGAAGTGGGTACAAATTCTTGTTCTGCATTCTTATTAAGGCTCCTTTCATCTGTCAGAAAAATCTGAAAAAAGACAATGGTCATGTCTGTAAAATCTTCCTATCTCATTGTAAAGCACACTCAATCTCATAGTAGCTGTTTATCACAGTGTAAAATTCTGGGAACATACAACTCAAGAAACTTCATCAAAAGTGGCTGTGTCTTGTCTCCTCTAACACTTTACACTGAACTGTCTGTCTATAAAAGCAGTGCTAATAGAGTTTTCAGATAAGGATATAAAATCCTGAATCTTGTTAGATTCTATTAGATTTGAATAGGGTGCCAAGTTGTTATCTCTGGGTCTGGCAGTAATGATCACTTCACTATACAAAGGCAGGCTTTTTAATAGGAAAGGGCTCTGCTATTTCATCCTCATTTTAATCTTCCTGTCCCATTTCAGAAAAAACAGATATCTGTTTTGAAGAGGAACATGTGATTAAATCTTTATTAAGAAGTCCTGAATCAGAAATATCAGTAGAGGGATTCTTGTTCTATAAAAGATATTGGTGAGATGCTTGTGTGGATATATCTGTAGATATGAGGCACGCACCCATATAAGTCAAAACACTTTCAAATTATGTTGGGCATACAGGTGAATAACAGCTGATGTCACTGGGAACAGTCTGAGTGTACAAGCACAAATAAATGCTCTTTCAAGAAGCACAGGACTGACTGTGCTCTGACTTTTCTCTCATCTACCTTCACGACCTTTCCTTGGCCGGTGTTCTCTAATCATCCTGTAAAGTCTACAGGTCACAAAGCTCAGTGCTGCTTCCAAAGGTGTATTACCATCCACACTAAGTTTTTCTAGTTGTACTGCAACCCCCTTCCCCTGGTCATTCATGGCTGAGACAACACCAAAACAAGAAAATATTAAATGGGGGAAAAATGGTTTAGTTTCATTTGTCTTGTACTTGAGCAGTGAGATTGGTTCAGAAAACAATCTGCAAAGCTCCAGCCTGACATTGTACCAGGAAACTGCATGGCAAAACCCACACGAAACAGCTGAATTTCCGAGCATCACTTATCAAAAACAAAAAATCAATCCATTAATTTAAAGAGACATCAAAGAAACCAAGAAAACCAAGAATCCCCAATGACAACAAGAAAATCCAAACACCAAAAAACAAAACTGAAAGAAACCAGATGTAAATTTGAGTAGCAGTCATATTTGAATGAACCCTGACACCACTACAGTGTTTGAGAGAGAGCTCTTTGTGTTTGTGTTCTTACATGATGAATGAATGGTTTTAACAAGCCTGTTTCAGACAGTAGAGTGGGGTGAATAAACTCCAACAGTAGACTGGGGAGAATGCCACCAGCCAATGGGGTGTAGGGACAAACAAACAAGTTACTCAACTGAGAAAATTCAGGAAATTATTGCCTACATCCTGGATTAGTCTGTCTTGCTGTGTTTCTCCCAATTCTTAGCTATAGTTCCTTTGGCTAACATTAACATTTGCAGATGATTCTTCCCTAAGTGATTATGGATTACTACTTTGAGTATCATCCACTCATAGGTGACTACTTGCTGTGCCTGCCTAGCCATGTGCTGTTGCAATGGATGGGTTTCAATCCTAAGGGCTTTTTATGCTGATTTTTAGCTGTTGCCAATACAAGGAAGGCATCTAGGCACACAAATGGTATGCTCCATTTGTAGGAATACTCTGATATGAATATTCTATGAACTTGCTTGTCAAGGAAATTGGTTTTGCATGAATCTTAATTTTAAGTGACTAAAGGGATCACAAATATTATCTTGGTGATTGGTTTTGTATCATTCTTGCAGCTATATTTCTAGTTATATAGAAAGTTTTCTAGTCCCTGGATAACAGTGAACAATTCATCTCCATCCAAGGACCATATGCTTCTCAAATAATACCTGTAGATCATTATTAAAGGCAGAGTAATTGTAATTTAACCAATCAATATGTATCAAGTTATTTTAATCTTTTCTCATAAATCACTTATCCTAGCCATTTAATCAATTAGGTAGAACTCCACTAAAGGCCTGCTAATTTGAGAAAAATCTGCTGGTACAGAGACTTACAGTAGTTCAAAGTGTCCTCTAGACATTATTTTAGGAGTGGCAGATTGAAAAAAAGGTCTTTCCCCCAAGTAAGTGAGCTGCTCTGCACTGCTTTCTAGAGAATTTGGTTGACTAGCCCATAGCTATATCACAGCAAATGAAATTGAGGGGAACCAGAACACCGTAAAACTATGAATTTTGGTCTTCCAATGCTCACCAGTAACACAGACAATATACCCAAACAGTACCTCACTAGCCATATGCACTGCAAATTACATTTCCTTATCCCAAATTAGATAAATGTGCTCTGACTGTATATGAATGTTCTTCTACTGGTTAGCAAGCATATAATCTTATTCTTGGAGAATAGTTTATCAAGATAGACTGAATAAAATTGAATGAATATTTAAACTATTCAGTCATTTTTTTTTCTAAATTTTGGCAGGCTATTCTTTACTTAGAGATTTAGTAGTGCAACATGACAAGTCTTACCGTAGTGAGGGTAAGTTGCTTTTAACAGCAGTGTTGAGTTATTCAGGAGAGAAAACTTTCGCCTATAATTAGGGTAATAGAATTCTTTGCTGTCATAGCAGCATTGGAACATCTCACATGTTTTGTTTAAACAAATGTGTGCCACTTACATCATAGGAAATCTACCTTTCAGTTTGATCCTTCTGGATGTTTGCCAGCATAGAACCTGAGGGTTTGAAAAGTGAATATTTTAATGGTATATAATCCTGGCACCTAGTGTCTTTAAAACCATTGCCTGTCAAACCAGCAAGAACAGATGTTCCTGTCTGTTTGGCAGTGCTGTTGCAGGAGGTTAAACTGTCTGTATCTATCTTTATAAGGAAGAAAACCTTTATAATTTTTCTGATCACTATTTTTCTAAGAATCATTAATCTCCTTTGCAGTTTATATAATATGGAAAATACATGAGCCCTTCTTTTTGGCCATCCACATCTTATAATAAATGTGGTAAAAATTCCTTACAGTAATTATCCTGGGTTCTTGTAAGGAGAACTGACTTCAAATGATCTGCCACTCTTTACCTCATTCTCTTTTTATATTTTTTTTTTCATGGAGCGTGGATGGACTTAGTACAACTTGCAGGTTCAGCCAATGTTATCAGTCTAAACTATAGTATCAATCAATCCAGATGGTAAAATGCATAAATTTTCACCTCTGGCTCATCAAAAGCAGCTATCCTAAGAGGAGTATTGGCTATAACCATGGTGACCTACAAACACAAAACCTCTGCACTGTCTTATAACTGTGGTATTACAGTTATCTGTCATATCAACAGCAATCTGTCTCCCTTTCGCATTTATATTGTCAAGAAAAAGAAGCTTTAACCATAAACTCCTGTTAGAAGGATGTTCCATTCCCCTGATCATATCAGTAACTTTTCCCAGTATATGGCACTGAATAAGGAGAATTTCACAGGAGCTATGAGGGCAGCCACAGCTTTAATGTTTCCTTCTTTACAAAAAGAGCAACACTGAACCTGTTCCACTATGTTCTAAATGCATGATTGCATTTTTGTAGTGTCTTCACTTAGGAATACACACTCGTCCTGGTATCAACTTCTGAAATCCACTAACTCCAACACCACCCACCCGCTACTAAAGTTTTGTATCAAATGCACATTCATTGGGTCTAATAAAATTAATTCAACAGCACCTAAAGAAACAGCTGAAGCAGTATTAGAGCCATTAATGTTTCTATCTGAGAAATGACAGAGTGAAAAGGCAGCAAAATACTTGGAATGTGAAAAAAGACTGAATATTGTGCTGTTTTTAAAATAAGGAGCAAAATAAGAGATGATGGACTATACACTGACAATTTTGACTTAAATTCCCAGCAGATTTTGTAATAAATAAATAATCTAGACATTGGCAAACAGCTTGCAAAAGACATGCACAATGGCTACCATGTACTTCTCAATAACACCTTGTGTTAAATCAGTCTAATTGTCTTCTACAAACAAGAATACACAGATACCAAATAATCAAGTCTGGACATGAGCTATCTGATTTGACTCCAGGTAGCTCAAATGATGCTTTCACAATCAAGTTATGAGCATATGATCTAGATTTAAATATCATATTTTTGTTCATTTTTTTTCAAGAATATATTTTACCAGCAATCAAATAGAAGCATGTCTAGCATAAAGTTTCACCTGGGTTTGCATTTATCTTTCCCTTCATGACACAGATTTTGAAATAGAGTTTATGTTTATGAAATCTGCAAGAAATGTGAAAGTGGGAGTGGAGGACAGGATTCAAAGTAATCTTGACAAATTGGACACGGGGAGCAGAAATAATAAATAAAATTCAAAGGGCAATAAGGGGCAAGTTGTACACTTGTGCAGGAACAATCCATTTAAACAGAATACAGAACAACTGCTTAGGAAACACACTTCAGAGTAGGGTTTGAGATTACAGCAGATGACAGCTGAATATGAGTCAACAGTGCCACACTTGTGAAAAAAAGTAGCAGTCTGCAGGTCATACTGAAAGAATAAGAATCTGCAATTCTTGAAGAAATTTCATGCTGAGGTAGCTACAGCGTTTGTATCATTTTTGATCAAAACTTTCCAAATAAGAAATTCCAAGAGAGAATTAGCAGAATGATGAGAGGACAGGGAATTCACCTGTCATTTGTTTAGTTCATGGTGTGAGTTAAAATCAGGAAGACTGAAAAAAATGAAATTATTTTGTCTAAAGAGAAAAAGATTGAGGAGGGAGCTGATAACTAAGTATGGCTGTCAAACAGAGAGAATTTCATTTTAATGAGAGCTAGGATAGCTAGATAGGATATTGAAATTGTACTAAGGAAAATTCAAGAAGGACTTTAAAGACATCTAAAGATGATAAGATAGTGGTAAAGATAGTGAACTGCTGAAACAAACTGCAAAGAGGAAAGGGAGAAGTGGTTTAAGAATAAGTTAACTGAGTATTTGTCAAGACATGTCTTAGAAGATACAGTGGACTACCCTCTCCCCCTCCCTCCACCAAAATTATCTTCTAGCCTTATTTTTCTGTTATACTTTTTCCTCATTCTCTTACATTTCCTTTGTCTGGATAGAGACTGGACTATTTTTTCATTTGCTGTATAAGTGTTTTATGATATTAGCCAAATCCCATTAAATCATCCCTTGGGATGAGTTATCAATAATAGTATCAGCTTCTAAAAAGTTAATAAAATGTCCATTTCTTTGAGATATATAATTTCAGCTTTGCAGTTAACCATCCTGCATTTCAGCACTGCTGAGCTGTTTAATGTTGTATCTTTGGGATTTGACAGTTTTTATTTGATAGATGGTGATTTATTCTTTCAGCATATCAACATTATCCATTTAACTAAATAAATAATACTACAGATGAGTATTAAAGTATCAATGCCTTACACTGCTGCATGAATGAAACAATACTTTCTAGCAGGCCACATTCTTGATATAAAAAGAATAAATCATTATCATCAGTTCCAAAATTCCTAATAATTTACAAAATATATTCTGTGTTATCATTTACAGGGGTAACTTGAACAAAGTTTTGCTATTTTATTACCTGAACGCAAAAAGTAAACTACTAAATATAGTTCATATTGTACAATAGAAATGCCAATGAAAAATACCTACCTCAAAGAAGAATATTAAAATCAAATCTCCCATTTGAACAAGAGTTTGTGATTTAGAATAATAAGAGATGCAGTATTGCTTCTTGTGCAGATCACTTCTTTCAATATCAGTTGTCTACTTTATTGACACAATCACAAATCAGTGCAGAAAGGCAATGATGCCATCAGTTATTTATGCCTATAAAAACATTGCTGTAAGAACTTTAAAAAGAGCTAAGTACTGGTATTTAGGGAAAGCTGTAGTGCTTGTAGTCCAGCCAGTAAATGTAGGCATGAGTGGCACTTAGATGACCCAAAAGTCTGCTTGCTGGTGTTTGCATCACTTATCACACACAACATTAAACTCCCTTCTGAAGGCTCTCTTGATGTGGAAAAATTGTTCATGTGTGGAATTGATCGTCACTCTTTACTCCCAAAAATGGGGTGGCCAGAGCCAATTAAGCCAATTCTCACTGAGGGTGATCCTCAGCTCTTGTGAACCCCAAAATCATTCTTGCTCTCTGTCTGGAAGATTTTTGTTGGGCCTAGGCCCGGGCTATAATGGAGTCCAGACTGACAGACTTGGAACAGTGCCCTGTGGCTGGCGCTGGTAGCTTGCCTGTTGCAGGCTATACCCAACTCCTGTGGCACCAGTCAGGATTGGACTTGGTGTCTGATTTCAGATCTCCAGACTGAATCCAGTTTTACTGAGGCATTCAAAGGAAAACAGGAAACGGACAAAGATGCTTTATGTGCAGCCATTTGCAGTCACATATACTCCAGAACATGAGAGTCCAGACATCACTGTAGTGCCATCACTTCCTTTTATTTACCTGAAGAAAGCCTCAAAACACATATGGGGCTCCACTGAAAACTTCCATTGTTCACCACTGACTGCAAAATAAGGTTAGGGCGGTTTTATAGATCCTCTATATCATCTTGCAATGCCGTGTCCAAGTTAGAGGCTCTTGAGAAAACACTTTAGGTCTTTCTTAGACAAATGATAGAAGAACAGTTATTCCATAGTTCTGAAGCAACAGAGGAGAATTTGCTTTCAGGATTACTCTATAGAGTTATGACTTCTTTCCTGTGAGGGTAGTGTAACACTGGAGCAGGTTGCCCAGAGAAATTGTGGGTACCCAGTTCCTGGAGGTGTTCAAGGCCAGATTGGATGGGACTCTGAGAAAACTGATCTAGTGAAAGGTGTCCCTACCCCCATCAGGGGGGTTGGAACTAAATGATCTTTAAGGTCCCTTCCAAACCCTTCTATGATCCAATTTGAACAGAAGATACCTGAGAAACTTGAATAAATCTTCCCTGGATGTCTTTCCCTGTTTGCAATAACTACTGAAGGGGACTACAAAACTTCATGTAGCTTTTAAATTACAATATAAGGTTACATCAATTCCAATACATCCAACAGAACAAATAAATTTAACTACTACATTAAGGCCTTTTTCTCCCTACAGTCTCTCTGTACAAACCTCCTTTGACATGCTTGGCAGATGTGCTATCAACTCAAAGGAATACAAAGAACAGAGATACAACCTGTTCTGAATTAGTGTGAACCCCCTGCATTAATGCCATAGTTCCAGTTTCCCCCCAAAGTACTGTGACTTTTCCCAACTGATTTCCCTGAAGTTTTCCTGAGAACCTTCAGAACTTGAGAAAAAAAGAGCTCTCTCTGAGCACTTCATAGTACTGCTTCAGTACTGCAAACCTCACACTTGCCATTCCAATCTTAATTTGCATATTGATGAATATCACATTTCATGACCCAACTACTAATAATCCACAAAGAATTGCTTGCCATTGCTTTGTTTTCAAAATGAAAATATTCTTTTAAATTTGGTTTTTCTTTGTATGCCTCCCCTTTAGTCAACACTCATATACAGGTGATATTAAAGCAAACTATGTAATCCTTTAAGACTGCATTACCCATGGGTATGCACAAAGGAAAAGTAGTGTATTATGAAAAATGAATGTAATATACAGTAGAAATAACCTCTGAATCTCAATTAACTTGTCTTCTGAAGGATTACAGAGCAAAAATCAAAATTTATTTTATTTACTAATTTATTGACTCCAGTTAGCATGTGCTGTTCCAAGAGGCCTTGGAATTGCTGTCAATAAGAATTGAAAAAATCTGTCTGCATGTTGGGCCAGACTTTTTTTCCAGAAAAGATTGTCATACTGGAAGTCAAATCGTTTAGCCTTCTGAGTGTTCATTCAAATCATAAAAAATATTCGGGAGAAACTGATAACCTGACAATATCCATTCACAATATCCATTCCTCCTATCCCTGACACTGCTGCAAGTTCCCACTCGTTCCCACTTCTTTGGAAAGTCCATGAATCAGAGTGGCTCAAGATCAT
Source organism: Pyrgilauda ruficollis (assembly GCF_017590135.1). Taxonomy (NCBI): domain Eukaryota; kingdom Metazoa; phylum Chordata; class Aves; order Passeriformes; family Passeridae; genus Pyrgilauda; species Pyrgilauda ruficollis. The sequence continues at coordinate 9,021,269 of NW_024529932.1, forward strand.
ATTTGCAGAAATACGACAATTACCTAGGTATAGGTTTATTCAAGGAATGAAACCCTCATTAAGAATGTATAAGGCTCTAACGATACAACAGACACCATCACTAATATTTAAATGCACAACATCAATTTGATATGGCACGAAACAGCTTTGTAGAGAAGATGCACTTCTGAGTGGCTCTATATGTCTTTTTACCACCATGTTTGAAAATAGGCCTGGATGCAGTACCAGCAGCTTTTTGGTTTCATTCTTTGCAAGATGAAGTCTGAGGATGACAGCAGTAACTCTGAAATGCAAATTCCTAATAGCCACATGGGAACAATATAAACTGTATTCTAATGTGTTAAAGATATCTTAACTCACTTAAGTGAATACTCTACCAAACTTCTGACATACTGCTGGGAGTTGGAAGATCATATGATAAGCAGTGCAGTAGTCTTTTATTGCCCTGTTAATCCATCCTCATCCTCACCATTGTTTTCCATTTATTCAGTTGTCTCAGTGAGTCCCTGTAAGCCTTTTCATAAAATGGAATCCAGGGATTTTTCAGGCTCAGTTTATCCAGTAGAGTTTGAAACAGCATATCTTCCCCAGTAATTTATTGCTGTGTGACTAATAACTTTTTTTCAATGTCAGTGCAAACCCAGCCAAGATAGAAATATCACTAAGTTATGACCACTTGTCTAGGATACAAAACTTCCAAAAATGAGTTGATGGTTTCCGTAGATCACTGTTCTCAGCAAGACCCATTACAATAGACACTAATAACTCAAAGGTTAGACTGGGCTAGCAAAACTATATTCCTTAGTCTTCCTATGATTTCACATCACAGACATGCCACACCAGTTCTATCAATTTGACAGAATAAACAATTCAGGCTTCATGGAAGTGTGATGAAGATGTGGTCTTTCAAACACTGTTTTTTTTTCAGGAGACATAATTTTCAAAGACAAGATGCTAAAGCAAATGTTATATTAATGGTTTTAATACTGATGTTAATTGTATGCATAGAGGCAGAATTTTTATGTATTTCTATGGCCAGATATAATATATAATATTCATGTATTTCATGCATTTCTATGGCCAGATATAATCATCACATATAATTTCCTTGACTAACTAGGTGTGTGGCACACTGAATATGTATACTTTATGTGCTTGATGTCTGCAGTATTGCATGCATTGTTACAGGTGGTATTGTGGTTTCACCTGCTAAACATTTTTTGTGCAGTATTCAGCGCTTGTATAGTCCTTCACTGTGCAAAACCACTTCATGTTAACTGTAAATACCAACCAGGTTAATTAAACCTGATATGCAGCATACTGAATATCGACTTGCAATACAATTAGTAAATAGCACTTACATCTAGGAAACATTGGTTTTACTCCTGATTGCTCTGGATTCTGTGGTTCTTGGCAATGTCTCTTAATGTTTAGTCTTCCTGAGTGACATAATTACAGATTTATAACAGCCTACATAGGTCTTAATTTTAAGGGTCAGTTGGTTCAGCTGGTTACAAGTTCTTCTAGTCATAGATGCTCCCTGAGATGGAATCATGTTGCCAGAAAAACTCACTGTATCCCATTGGAGTTAAAGTAGTCAGTAAGAAAAATTAAATTGCCTAAAGCTCCAAGGAGAAATAGGATAAGCAAAGGCGACTGGTAAACACAGAGAGCGGACACTTAATTTTTTACCAGTAATTGCATCCTTAAAAGATATATTATTTAATGTAATTTAATCATTTTAGTGAATTTTATCTTCTTAAAACCTATTTATATTTCTTGTGGAAACTTTTCAGTTTTATAGATTAAAAATTGCTTGATATATGTTTTGTTCTTAAAAAAACTAAGAATAGTCACTTTTTCCTTCCTTCAGTCTCACTCACTAGATAAAGTGTTTTACAGAAAACCTGCATGAAATGTAAAGAAGCACTAATTTGTCCAAAGTGCAGGCATTAATGGCTTCTGCAAAAGTTTGACAACTTTTCCCATGCCTCCTACATACAGTTTATTTGTTTATGGCTTATCAGGAAACTGAACCTTCTGAAGGTGCTTGAAGTTGTGTTACTGAAGACAGGCAACAGCTGACAGCAAGCAAGCTGACAGATTCTTTGCTCAGAGTGCAAGAGACAGCTTTTCAGCTGAATGATGAAGGTATCTGGTTCCACTGTTAGCCTAGAACTTTCCACCTCAGCAAAATGCTTTAGTTTGACCCTCTGCTGTGAAGTAGAATGTGTCATTCCATCCAGGAAATTCAGGGATCAAGCCTACATACATATTGCCAGAAAATGCTCTAATTGAAGAGCTCTGCTGCAAAAAGCAGGCAGTGGCTTGTTCTCCCATTGAGTGTGCTTTTTACACTCATGTTCCTAGCTGTAGTGGCATGGAAGTCAAGGAGAAAGGTGGTTTTACTGGATACAGCCCCTTTGGCACTCCCTCTTTGCTTGTTCAGCCATTCCCTGTTTAGTGGAACACCGCCGCAAGACTCATTTTTGACATCCACCTTTCCCCATTCACTGTCCTTCAGCTTTGTCTCAAATGTATTCTTGAAGCCAGGCAACAACAGCTTTGTGCTGTCATCCTGGCTGCCAGGGCAGGAAAGGCATTTGGGGGCCCTTATGCATGTGCATTGTCCCTGTTTGTATTTTTCTCTTTTTTTTCACAATTTGTTTTTCTGTTCACTGACTAGTTTCAAAACCTGCTTTATGGAAAGGTGAACACCTGAACAACATCTGTATATACAACACTTGGAGTAGTGATCAAGCAGATCGTCAAGCATTTGATGAAGCAGAGAAGAAAGAACCCATTAACATTCCAAATAAATGGTATGGTGATACAGGAACTAAAGATGTCATTGGTGTTAGAAAACATAAGGGGGATGAAGTTCCTCCTTTCTCCTCTCCTTTCCTCGACGTACTAACCATGAGAAAGCTTCACTCGGATCTCACAAAGAGACACACCAAAATCAAACAGTCATGGGGCACAAATCTGCACGAAGCCAAGATTTTTAGTTTCCTATATTCAAAACACTACTTGGACCACTCTACTCCTGATAACACTTTCACACAAGAGTATCAGAAGCAGCCATCATGTAGGCACAAGGACTAATTGTCAACAGAAAATTTATGGGAAAGGTTTTGATTTGTTCTGCTCACATGTTGTCAGTTCACAGCCAGATTCCTACTAATGAGGTAATTCGCCAGGTATTTTTCACTGTTTAAGGGTGGATAGGATATTCACACATTCACACTAGAAAAGAGTAAATGGTTTTATCTTTTATCCCACAGTTGACTGTAGCAGTTCCTTTGGATAGAAAAAAATCAATCAATCCCACATGTTTTCACAGGAGGCATAAAAAGTTTCCAAACTTGTAGTGAAGAACTTGAAAATGCCTCACTGAATATTTTCACTTTTTCTGTCTCTAGGGCTAGTCAAGCAGGATGTTCTGGCATACAGCTGGCAGGATGATGGCCAACACTTGTACTATTGTGCTCTGGCCCCTAAAAGCATGTGTTCTAAAAAGACAAATGCACTTTATAGACACAGAGGTTATCAGGGTTATTGGAAAGCAACAAATGTTAAGAAAAGTTGTAGCTTGTATAACAACAGCTTCGGTTTTCTATCTGGAAGAAAAAGAAGTAGACCCATTACTGAATTTCAGAACAAGATCAAAATGAAGAATGTTACTTAGATCCCACAGCAAAAAAAGAAAAAGAAGTAGACCCATTACTGAATTTCAGAACAAGATCAAAATGGGATTTTTGACAGCAAAATCTGAAAGAATGTTACTTAGATCCCGCAGCAAAAATAAAAATAAAATAAATAAAAAAAAAAAAAAAGAAAGAAGACATAAGAAGCCACCACATGAAATACCAGAAAAAAAAGAGGTAGTGTTTCAGTTTGTTGCAGGCATAGAATCATAGTATCATAGAATGGTTTGGCTTGGAAGGGACCCTTAATATCATCTGGTTCCAGCCCTCTTGCCGTGGGAAGGGAACCTTTCACAAGACTAGGTTACTCAGAGCCTCATCCAGCCTTGAACACTGCCAGGGATGGAAAGTTCACAAAATCTGTTGATTTATAGATTTTTATTTTTTTGTTGAGTACAGGTGCACAGTAGAGGATGAACAGAGAGGACACTAAGAAAAAAGGAACTGTCTAAAAGTCATGCAGCTATCACTAAATGTCCAGAGGCTTGACTAGACCTCTTCTTTTTAGGTTGGCCAGAAAAATGAACTAATGAAGGCAAAACTGAAGCAACAGATGTACTGAATGTATACCCTAACAAGCTTGTTTACAAATAAATTTAAAATTTGCTTTTAGCTTTGAGTGGTGGAAAGCAAAAGTTTAATAAAGAATGATGCTTTGTCATTGCCTTGCTTTGCTCATGACTGAGTGTAGGAATTACATACTCTGCCTCAGATTCACATGGAGTATTTTCATTTTATTTTCTCAGCCATGAAAAGAAATATTTATGAAAAGCAATATAATGTTTGTCTTCAGTACTTAGGATTTTTTCACCTCTATGCAATAACTGATACCATGTAGAAACTCATCAGTGTACCCCTGCTAAGACAGGAAACAAGGCCTTATAACTCACTATATTGAATTTTCCAAAAGACACCAGTGACAGGCTGATTTTTCATTAAAGTGGAGTAGTATAAAAAACTAAGGAATTGCTCTTCCCACTGAGGTCCTACCCATGCAGTGCAACAGTTGCCTGTAGTGCTTTGTTTAAAGATGCATATTTGCAAAGGCTTCCAAACATTCAAAATACAACTTCTTTTTCAATCATTTCAATTTCAGTAGAATCTGCAGTGCTATTTTTTCTTCCAAAGTCAGAAGAAATCATGGTTCTGCCTATAAGAAATCTAAACAAGCCAACAAGACAAGATTCCTCTGATGCTGAATTACATTGCACTGGTGAAGTTATTACTCACTCTGAAGGACCAGGCAGACTCAGGAGTGGATAATGTGATGATCATTCATGATGCTCATGCAGGGGGATGAGAAAAGCCAGTAGCTTGCTTGTTGGTGAGCTACTCCCAGAGGTCAGCGGCCAGCTGGATCTAGTGCCCATCTGAAAAGTTCTGGGCATTGGCTCAGACTGTGAAGCCAGCAAGTCCAAGCAGCTCAACCCAACAGCGCTTAGCACCAGCCCTCTCTACTTACCTAAGAGCAAAGCAATGTCCCAGTGCTTCAAATAATTTTCTGGCTTGCTTGTTTTGTGCTTGAATTACCTTGACAGACACACTGCACAACACTTTGATCTCTCTATCCCTGTAACCTCCTACAATGAAAGCAAAACTGAGAGATCATACAGCACATTGATTATGAGCAGAGGCTGGAAACACAGGAGTCACACTTTTTTCAACATGCATGCTGAGAATCACCAGTTCTTGACACCAGCAAGAGCAGATGTATGACAAAATATTGCTCCTTAAGGTTGAGTTACTATTGAAAAAAAAATGTTTGTTTGTTTTCCCCAAGGCTTCTTCTAAAGGAGTTAGGCCTACCTATTTCCTGGAAGAAAGGACTGCAGTTTCACTCGCCTTTGACAACTAACCGGCCTACTGAGAGAATGAAAATAATAGAGAGGAACCTGGTTTCCATTTCTCTTTTACCAATTTACAGACACTATAAATTCCAATTTGCAGCCACAGCTGCAGAATAAAAAGATGCCTGTTTTCTGTATCAGGCATCCTTCACCCCTAAATTGTTCCAAAGCTAAACTCAGTAACCACAAAATGAAAGGAAAGGTGCAACACGAGGATTTCATACTCATTAATTTAATGTGAAAAGTATCAACCCCATTGCACTTATACTACGAATTGGGGGCCCCAAAGTAAAGCTCTGCCAAGGGAAGAGCCCTCACCTCAAAATTTCTGGGAAAGCCCAGGTCTTTCTTGAGATCATCTGTACAACACTGAGGTCATTTAAGCTCTCCATCTAAAATAACATACAAATAAAAGTACTACAGGAACTCATAAGGGCAGCAGAAAGAAAAGGCCCTCTGAAGCATCCAGATCCTACCAGATCCTATGTGATCATACAGAGAAAGAAGGAGAATAAATTTTGGATTTTTTTGTCAAAAAAAGCTAGAAGAGAGTAGAACTGGGTTTTCTGTTTTTAGTTTTTGGGTTTGGGCTTTTTTTCTTTTTTTGAGAGTTTGTTGGGTTTTTTTGTTTTGTTTTTTTTTTGTTTTGTTTTGTTTGTTTGTTTGTTTTCTTTACCAAGCATAAAGCTTTTTCTAAGTTCTTAGGGAAACAAAGCAAAGAAAAAGTCTTTCCAATCTCAAACTAGGTAAAAATGTCAACCAATGTAAAAATTAACTAAGTCCTTTCTCGAGTACAGTTTCACAATGAAACACATCATGCAGGCAGTGACCTCACTGAAAACCACATATTTTTGACTGTTGAATATATAACATTTTAACATTCAGTTTAAAATATCTTCTTACTGGTCTACCATTTTTTTCCATCTTTTAGGTTTTCTTTTGGTGGGGGGGTGCAGGAGCAAAAAAACCCTAAACATTAGAGCTGCCGATGGCTTACTGAAGCAGAGTCAGGTGAACTCAGCTGAATTTGTGGAAAAGCAATCCCCTTATGGGCATCACAGAATGACTGAAAACTACCACTGGTCTTATAGCTCAAATGCAGCTTCTCAGCATGTCTTTCTCCCTGTGCATACTAATGTCAGAGACCAATTTTTTTCATGCCAGAAGCCCATAACTCACCAAGAGCTATTTTCAAATTTTCTTTATGGGGTGAAGAAAGGGGTGATGAAAATGTGAGTTAATCATTGGAGGAGTAAGCAAAACAAACAAAAAAAATGGAAGGGAGGTTTGGGCTAAATTATTTCTGAATATTTCTAAATAAGTTACAATTAGCATCTTAGATAGTTTTCATTTTATGTGCTGTGCCACTGATTAGACATAACTTCACTGAAATAAAATCAAACCAGAAATGTAGCCTATTGTAACAGATCTTGTCATTCTCAAAGGACATTTTCCAATGTTTCCAGCCTATTTGATGTTCAAGTTTATTTTGTCATTCAGTATAGGATGACCTTGGCTACCAGTTAACAAGGGACCTTGTCTACTTAATAGAGCTGACAAAAGGCACATAAAAGACAGCGGAATATACATAATACTTACTAACTGTGACTAAATCCCACATGGCACAACTTTAAGAAAGAACACTTGTGTAGTGTAATCTTTCGTTATGACTGGGGGGTTTTATTTCTACTATAGTGTCACCAAAAAAAACCCAAAAAACTGGCATGCAAAGTCTTGGCCTCGATGAAGTGTATAAATCTAAATGAAATTTCCTTATATACCAAGATTACAAGCTAGGAAAAAAAAATGGACAAAACAGCCAACTAACATAATGGAAATTTAAAAGCTAGACAAGCTAAGAAAATGAAGAATGTAACTCTTGGCAGTATTTGAGAGAAGTCACCTAAAAAAATGGTGAGGAAAATAGACTAGCAGAAGAAACTTGGCTGCACCACAAATTCTGGCCTTGCAAAGGCAGACATCACTTCTCAGTTTCACCATAATAAATTGTGTGATAAATGTGGTTTATACATATAAAAGATTGTTCAACAAGAAGGAAAATAATCTGCTTTGTGAAAGGAAGGGTTAAAGGATTTCTCTTCCCGTTACTTCACATTATTTGTCCTGTGTGAAGAAGCTCACTTGAGTATTCCATGGACTACATTTACGAAGGGAAAATAAATATTTTGGATGTAATCCCAAACAGAGAAGGAAACAAGAAGGTGAGCTGGCAGTATGTGACCTGGCTTCTGAATGTAGAATGGGGGACAATAACTCAGAGACACCACAGTCTTCAAAACCCACATTGTTATTGCTGAAGATATGATTTTTGATAATTCAAATTTTGGTATATCTTCTGTGTGTCCAGGGAGATCCAAAGGAGTCCCACTGTGATATTTTATAACTTGAAAGGTAGGTGCAATCTCCAGAGGTGCTGATGGCATTATCTGACATAAGAGCTGCAGAAGCTTGTTTTCCAAAAACTGTGCATAATTTAACCTACTATTTTCCTGCAGTCTGTTTTCTAGATGGGAGATTTTTTAAGCTTCAGACAGAAAGAGAACAAAAGTGTTTATTATATCTGAGAGAGATAAATCCTTTTCTACCAGATGACATTTACACTCGTGTGTATGTATTGCCCAAAAATTCAAGTGGGAAAATACAAATTATTTAAGCTGCAGTACAACCAATATAATTTATTTCCCTTCCATAAGAGTTGTTGTCAATACTACAGAAACTTGAAGCAGGTTCAGAAATTAAATTAATGTTAACAATGATTCTATGGCTCAAGTGAGTAAGTTATCACATTCTTATAGGCCCAAACTCTCCTCTTTTTAAACAGAGTTTAAATTTTCTGAATTCTACTTCCAGTTCCATGAAGGCTGATGCATGCATAAAAATTAAATAGTTGAACAATTATTTGCATATCTAAAGCCTAAAATGTAGCCTAAGTGAAGGCTGACATTACACTCAAAAGGACATTGCAGTCAACACCTTTTAAATGCCTGTTTTCAACAATCTAGACTTTGATAGTGTTTAAGACCCTCTTGTAGAGCAAAAGAAAGCAGAGATTTTAAAAAAGCATTTTTAAAAAATTCATTCCTATGCAATCCTTGTTTTTTAGTATGTTTAGCTATGCACATGAAAACATGCAACTCATTTTTTTCCAGCTTGCTCTTCAAGACTGGCACAGTTACAGGTTTAACTACCTCTCCTAGACCAAGACAAATTGCTCTATCATTACTATTTTATTTTTATAGTCATTCCAACCTAAAATTTTGTCTCAGCAGTGTGGATTTTTATTAGCCTTTTGAAAACACTGGGTCAGAAAATTCAAACTATAAAGCAGCCATTACTAGGTTATTGATGCTAACTCTTTGATAGGTCTGAGGAAGTCAGGTACATTACATCTGGGCCTTTGAGCATTTTTTTTTCCTTTTCATTTCAGCAAGCATTAACATCAGAGACACCAAGCTAATCCTTTCAGTTTCTAATCAGTGTAGTGGACACTTTTATTTCAGCAACTGAGCCTCTCTTCAGATACGGAGAATTTCAAGTTGAAATGTTAATGATTCTAAAAATGTCACTGAGATGGCATAGTGTCCCTTCTTGCTGCCTACAGTTTTGTAGGAAAACAAAGTTACTAGAAGTAGCACTTGTTGGTGCTGGGGAAGTACAACACTACTGCAACCATCCTACATGTGTAAACTGACTTTATAGAAAAGACACTATCCTAAACTACTGCTGTTGCTAGTCAGCATAGATCTGCTTGCTCTGGTCAGTGCCCTCTTTCCATATCTTCCAGGAAGTGTGTGTACCTTCTGGTGTTCAATGGTTTCACTAACCATGTCCTTTCTGGTGAGCTTCCCTAATGACCTCAGCGAGATTCCCTGAGAATCTCAGACCTCAAGACTAGATTTTTCCTATGGTGTTATTTTTACCTCCTATAGAAGATACCTGTGTTGTCCACCAGAGAGATGCCACAGAGAAGTCAGAGTGAAAGAGTTATTTTCTGACGGAACATGTTGAAAGTTAGCATTTGTTCTTAAATAATCAAGTTCAGCTCTGCTTTCTGTTCTTCCTCTCTTGTGACCAAACAGCACGAAATAAAAGTGAAGAGAGTGCTTTTAATTTCTTTTTGAGCAAGATGGAATTGCTATAGATCACACTTTAAACCCCCAGGAAAAGAAAAGGAAAAAAAAAAAAAAACCAAAAACAAAAGAAAAACAAACACAAAACCAAAACAAAAATTCCTTTGGTATAAGCCAGGATTTTCATATAAGTTCCAAAGTCCCAGATCTCAAAATCCAAAGTGAATATTAAAGCTTATTATGATTAACTCCCCCTAAAATTTACAAAAATCACAAGACTTGACAATACTAAAAAATTTAAAACTTTTGTCCATTATAGAAGTGCACTAAAGATCTTTAAAAGTTTTCTTATTTTTGCAGGGGAATAAACTCTTTATCTTCTATCTGCAAAAAAAACTTTGATTCAGAGTGAAGGGAGAGACAGCTACTGATGCTTGCTAACTAAATGAGGCAGAGAAATTACTCATTTTTCCTACTCATAAAGGCACAGACACTGCTAGAAAGAATATCAAAATAATAATTGTTCAAGATTTCTAAAGCCATTAACAAATTTCAAAATGTTATTGTATTCAAACATTGGTCAAATCTTTTTTGCTTACTAACTCTTTTCTTATAACAACTCCAGAATACTTCAGTACCAGTGGAATATTTTGACCAACCTGACTGAAAGTATATATGCAAAACACTTAATGCAGAATTATGGAACCCAGAAACCATTATAAACCCAGGATTTTCATCTCTAATCTGTGCTGCTAAATATTTTTAAAAGGCTTTGATAATAATGTCTGCACTCAAAATCAGCAGCAAATCCATTTTTTACAATTCTAATTGGTGTAACATCTGCAAAATCTTATCAGCGCTCAGTCTTGCTAAGACTGAGCACTGATAAGCAACACCACTATCCCTCCATCACACTTTTTCATACAGAATCAATGTTTAGCAAAAAGGAGTGGGGTTAGTGATCGTTATCTGCCATATTACAGGCCATTTTGATATATAATCATAGGTCAAGCTCTTAAAATAGACATCGTGCTTCAGAGTTTAGAAACTTCTAAATTTTATGACATTGATACACTTTAATTGATACATTTCTAAAGAACCAAGTCCCCTTTCATATCACTGATTTTCTTATATGAACAGTTGGGCCTGCAACTCAGATTCTGGATGGGCAAGGCAGGTACATCCCTACTAAAACAAGTGGGCACTGGTGTTTCATTCCCTTCCACTGTACACTGTATATGGTCTACAGCAGAAACTGTCTTCATTTTGCCTGCATCTTTCTAGATGGGTGGTTGTGGTTATTTAATGACTGAATTTGGACTTGCTTATAATTTATGTACTTCACAGTTCTCAACAAAATACTAAATTTTATTTCCAAGCATTTCTTGGAGTAATTCCAAAGGAATATGGGTGCACAACTCACAGAATTATGTTGATTCTTAAGTGACATTTGTCATTGGTAAAAGAGTGTTTTGGATTTATTCACAAGTTCCTCTCTAAGTAGGGGCAGGCCTGGTTTCACAAACCTCCTTGGTAAAACATAAGACACACAGACTGGATCTTTCTGGATTCATGTTTGAATTTTCTTGAATTGTCACTATTCTGACTTAAAGACGGACCCTGTATTTTTCCCAAGATGGATAAAGTTGGATAGCTTTTTTTCTGCCATTTTTTAATGCACCTTGGTCCTCTGCTTATGAAACACTCTATTTCAATTAGGTAAATATGTGCATACAATGACCAGTTTTGTCTTCAAAGCATTTTGAGGATATTCCAGCCTTTTAGAGCATTAGCCTTTTCTTGATTAATTTGGAATTCCAGTATTAACATTTGGTTTATTCTTTTTTAAATAAGGAAAAAAATCCTCAATGATCTCTATTGACTGAAATTTCCAAAATAATGTTTACTTTCTCATCTTTGCAGTTAAATTAAAAGTCAGCACTAACACAAGCAATAGTTTGTCAATACATGCAAACTACTGTGGCCTTTCCTGGGTCCTTCTAAGACAGCTGAATCCTAGAATAAATGACAGTAGCATTTTCAAAGCTGCTAAATTATTCCAATCCTACTGAAGCAGATACTGTCTGGCATGAAAGATCCTAAGACTGGTGAATCTGAACAGACAGGAGTAACTGAGTGAGCAGGATTCACTGTTAAAACTGTGATAAAGAGCTTAAGATAAAAGGAGAGATTTATATTGAAATAGCAGCTTACAGTAGCAGATCAGTTTAATTTACACCACCATGTAGTAAGCAAAAAGCGTGTAAAAGGTGGGTAGACAGATTTGACTTGTGGATCAATATTCTGTTGATCTCTGGCCACAAAACAATTAATCTCTGCAGTGCAGGACAAAAGTAAAGGGGAATTTAATGTCAAATCAGTTAACCACAATCTGAAATTGAAAAAGCAGTATTGATAATGATGGTTAGCACAAGTTCCTCCTATTAAGTGATATCATCCAGTGCATTCATGGCAATGTATTAATTACACAGTGCAGCCAGCTGGATCTCCTAGGCTAACATCATAGCAATCAATTCCAGCAGTGTCTCCACCATTCTGGTAAGAACTACATTTCCTTAACTGATTCTGAACTTCTTCGAAAAAAATTTAATTTCAGCTATCTGCCATAAGCTCTCTTTATCTACATAGCTCATGTTTTGGAGGGAACACAAATCTTTGGAAAATAAATTTAGACACAATACCATCATTATTTTAATATATGTGGAAATTCCATTTGGAGACCAGCTGTATGTGTCAGGTGAGACTTTAAGAAACACAAATAGATTCAGTCTCCTTGAAAAAGAAAAAAAAAAAAAAAAAGCATGCAGGGATTGATAGCACAGGGGATGATAGTAAAAAAGAGAAAAGGAGAGGAAACAGATAATTTAGCTCTCCCAAGAACAGGATCATTTTTAAGGAACAGACACAAACACAGTGTGCATATTAAATTACTAATGGCGATGAAGAACCAGAACCAGTTCCACTTGGGTGTACTTGGAACAGAGCACCTTCCCTTTGTCAGAGCCACTGCTCTAAAACTAAGCCAGGTAACATCAAAACTCATGTCGTGGGACACCTCAGTAATGTCTGCCCTGAAACTAGTCACTCAAGGATCTCCCTGTAAATAAACAGAAAATGGGTTTTTTTTAAGGTTTGGTTCATCTGATCTATTTTAGCTGTCTACAAGCTAAATCTCAGAAGCTCCTGTTTCTCTCCACTGACTACAAAACAAGCTTCAACAGCCACCTGAGGTGTAAGAAACCACAAGAAATATGAATTTGGTCAGATTGTCTCCTCCTTTCACTGGCTCTTCACGTATCATCCTATATCCTACTGCAACTTCTCAAAAAAGCATTCTTCCCTATCATGTACTCTTTTTTTTTTTTTTTTTTTTTTTTTTAGAACCAGTTATTTACCTCCAACCTCTGCTGTTACTGATCCTTGAAATGAACAGGATAGAAACAAAAATATTTCAGAAAGACTTTTTTGCATGAGTTAAATGTATTTGTTTTGAAACTGCTCAGCTGCATCAATTACATCAGTCATTAGGGATTAAAGAAATGTTCTTAACCCACTGTAATTTATTGTCTGCATCTATAATCTACCTTGAAGAAGAGACATGAACCAGAGCTACAAATGCTTGAAAGTTGCAGTGGAAGACCAAAAGACGTAAAGGGGAAGTACAGTCAATTAGAACTAATTTTTCAACGAAAACCTCTTTCAGTGTAAATATTCACACTACAAAGTATGTACATACTCTATTAAAGAGAGTATGTACATATTTGTAGATTCACTGGGGGAGGTAGAGAAAAAGAATTGTTGATCCTTCATCATGATCTGCCATTATTGACTACACTAAAAATGAATTACAGCATTTTAAGATACTTACTGATATTGGCAAAACTCTTCCTGAATGAATAACTGCACTAGAAACCAGGGAAGAACTATTTAATCAAGATCAGTGGTTCAAATGCAGGTAAAGCCCAAATGAGTAATTTCTAAACTGAAGCATATTGGTAAGCCAAAAAATTAATTACTCCTGAATGAATTACAACTTAAATTAAAGTAACGCTACTGAGTACCTGCAAGACATGAACATTCTTAAGTGCATCTTGTTAGCATGGCAATGTCACGACCCTATTCCCACTTCAGAGGCACTCACAGCTCAGCTCTGCAGGGCATCTTTTTTCCCCCAGTTGCCTCAAAATGTCAAAGGAGGTGTCAAACATATAAGTACCTCCTCCAAAGTGCCAAAGGAAATGTTACAAGGGTGTCTCTAGAGTCGAACAGTGATATCAGAGAAGTAACCAGGTTAACTCAGGCAGCTCTCAGCAGAGAGCAATGCTTAACAAACTCTTTTACACCAGCTACTGATGTATAGTCAGTGGTGATTAGCTTATCAGTGGTTACAGGCAATGTAGGCTTCAAAACAGCTACGCCCATACCTCTGCCAAAGGGGCTCGAGTCAGATGTACAAAGGGGATGCCCACAGAAGAAACAGACAAAGCAAACAGTTAAAATTCAAACCTATCTCCAGTGCTTCAGTTTTAGACTAGATCTCATTGTTTATATTCCAGGTGTTTTCCTTTGTTGTCACAATGTGAGCTGGAGACATCGGAAAACATGTAGATGGTTCAAATATTCTATAAAGTTAATTGATGGACGTAGACTTGTTTTCTCTGAACTGTGTATCAAACCATTAAACATTTGATGTTACATTCTCTGCTGCTGTAAAGACAAGTAGTTCTACTTAATCCCAGAGAATTGCACCCACTCAGACCTGTAAAACAACCTAACCTCCTTCAGCGATGAGTTTGCCTGCACATCGCTCAGGTCAGAAGCACTTGTCTGTGTTTTCTCGGTTTTTACCTTTTAATGGCTGCACTTTGCCCTTTTTGCCAAGAGGGAGCTAGCAAGTGAACTCAGAGCAAGATATTATTTTTGAGTATGAATAATGTTTATATCCCACCAGTCCAGCAACCCTTCCTTTTACACTAATGAGCCATTACAATCTGTGTTAGAGGATCACTAATCTTTCAGGAGGTTAACATGTAGCTCATCCAATTCTAACACTTTGATCACAGAAGCAGGAATTTGGGAACAGAGCATGTTTTATTAAAAAGAAAAGGAAACACATGGAAAGAGAAATGCATTGTTAAGACTTAGGAGTGTCTGTGTTATTTCAGATATTTATACAGGAATAAAAGCTTTGACTTTGACCCCATTTTTTCCACTGTTTTGTCCTGCAATGACATCAGCCTTCTGACATGATTATAGTCTAGAAAATGCGCAGTAGTATAAGGCCAAAGATGGGGCAGAGAAGCAAACATTAATAGCAGTGATCCATCATGACAGCACCTCCTAAGAGGCATCTGCAGTGCATCTTCAAGACAACAAGCATGGACTGAGAGAGGCCCCCTTTGGCACAAAGGAGGTCACCAAGAGGCTCCCAAGTATGGGGGCTCACCAAAAGCCCAGGTCACCAAGTGAAGCATGGTAGACATAGATGGTGAAACTGGTACTTAAGACTCTGTAACCTGAGTTTTAGCCACCAGGAAGAAAAATATCTCCAGTGCAAACATGAAGCTCAGAGGGCTCATACAGTGCAGTGGGTAGAATGCGTATGTTCTCAGCAATTCTCAGCAGTATGCAGTTCAGAAATCAAATCTTCTGCAGAGATAAAGGCGGGATGTGCCCTTTTTTCAGCAGGAAAAAGAGGGGTGGTTTGGTCTCCTGCCCTCTCCTGGTGTTAATACATGTTTGTGCCCTTGGTGGCCTCAGCAGACATATTTATCAACAGCCAGTGAAAAAATAGCCTCCAGATCACAACATCCCACAGTCATATGCACTAAAACCTCCTTTCTCAAATGCAATCATTCCTTCTTCAGTTACATCTCATCCTTTGAGATGGATCTTTACATTTTAATTCATCTATGAAATTCACTGGAATTATTCACAATATAGAAGAGAGTGCAGGGTACCCAGCTACGCTGCACGTAGTACAAGAAAATTGAAAATCAAACAGGCTTACCAACAGCTCTCTGCTCTCTACAGTAACCTGTCAGCGCCGCTTCTCTGCAGCAAGTGACAGCAACAGGAAATGATGGGATGCTGACTGCTCTCTGCACTGCTGGGACACAATAATATAATATTTCCTTTGTGGTACCAGAGGAGCTACCTAGACCTCAGAGATTAATTCTCTAAGGAACTTGCAAAATATTAGCAGCCTCTTTCTGAGACATTTGGAAAAACACTGAAAAAATAATTGAGTGATCTCCTGCTGCCTGTAGCTGATGCACAATTTTGTGAGCTCTGCAGAACTATGCTAAACAGAAGCATCTGTACATTTCCTGCTACTGCTATTCTAGCTTGGCTGTTTCACTGTAGCAATGTAACAAAACACATACCAAACAGGAAATCTGACTGTGGGCTGTTATGGAGATCGCTTTATATCATATCTTCACAAATTATCACAAATTATTATTAGCAGATCATGGAGTTTTTTTCAGTGGTCCAGTCACTATTCAAAGCTCTTTGTTAGATAATTTCCAATTACCTATTCTGAATGTCAATTAGGAGTGTTCAAAATAGGATTGGTTTTGGCTGAGTAGTGAGCACACTGTCTCAGTTCCCAAACAATCCAAATTCAACTCATTGCAGGCACTCATCAGAAAAAACATTGATCTTTAACTTCTCAAATTTTTTATGGCACAGTGTCTTGGTTTGAAAGACCGGTGTCTGCTAAGGAAGGCAGGAGCTCCCCTTGGAATGGAAAAATATGATCCCCTTCCGAATTATTATAATTTTGAAATTAAGGGGCTTTCAGGCAAATTTATGGGAATAGGAATAACAGTTCTTTACCAGCATGTATAACAAGGCAAACCAACAACAACAACTACGGCATTAACACCAAACAGACCCGGCAGCCCACCGACATCCTTCCGCCTGGGGTACCTTTCCCGTCGGTGCAGTTCCCGTCACGGCCGGCAGGGGCGCTGGCGGCTCCCGGTGGGCGGGGCAGGTGCTGTGATTCCCCCGGGGCTGCAGGGGGCGCTGTGGCGCGGGGAGCACGCGGTGATGGCGGAAGCAGCCGGCGGGAAGGGATGGAGAAGGGGTTTCTTTTGCGGATCTCCAGAGGGCACTGGGATCACCCACCCCTCTGGATAGCAAAAGAAGCTGTAGCAGGAAACCTCTGGAGAAGCAAGCTGGAATGGCAGGGTGCCCGGCAGGCAGAGGGTGAAAAGCTGCAGTGCAGCACAAATCCAGAGCAATGGCTACGGTGCGGGTTGGGCAGTAGCAGTCCAGCTCTGGGATGCAGTAAAGGCTCCTCGGGCTTTTCTCACCTGTGCTGGAGGTCCCAGGTCCTGCTGGGGCATCCACTGGCTCTGGGCTCCCTGAAAGAAAAACAGCAAAAGAAGCCAAGCAGGCAGTCACAGTGTTGAAGCAAAAAACAAAAACCAACCACAACCAAAAAAAAAAAAAACCCACACACATAAAGACCCCCCCCCAAACAACAACAACAAAGCCACACCAAAAAAAAAAACCAAAAACGAACAACAACAACAACAAAAAACAAAAACAAAAAGAAGCAGACAAAACTCAAAGAAACAGCAGGATCCCTGGTCAGAGATACCAGCCACGTGTGTCCAGTCAAATCACCTGCTGGAAGAGAGCAGACTGCCTCTTCCCAAAAACCCCAGCTCAGCTTCCATTTGTCACGACAGCCCAGAACCAGGGAGGATGGGGAGTGAGGCAGGGACAGCTGCCACCCCTGAGCACACAACCAAGCAAAAGAGATCAGAGACACCAAAAACAGGATGGGATAATAAACAATCCCCAAGACACATAGCTTGATTTATGCATAAGAAAACCAAATCTCTTTATGTTGCAGAATAGAGAGAAAAAAGAATCAGTTCAAAAGCCACTCTATGCACTTTCCATATGGATATGGCAGTGAACAGTGTGGTAGAAAGAAACCTCTGTTCTGCTGTCTCTTGGTTTCTACAAGGAAGGAGAGGCAAAACACAAGAACAGCAAATAGATCAAAAGTCCCAGAAACTCACAAAGAAGGATGAGTAGATTTAGCTCAGAGGAAAAAAAGAAACAAGAGGTGTTCTAGTAATGCCGTGCAATCAAGGAGGGTTAAGATTGGGTGGATTACACTTTCTCTTTTGTAAACAAATGTGTGAAAACCAAGTTTTTCCTTGTTGTGCTCAGTGTCACCTGGGAGAACACACCAGGGCTTCAGAAGCCCCTTTTGGTCCATGTGCAGGACATAGCAACAGCACCCTGCTCTTGCCTCTGCTTCCAAGTAAAACCATGTCATTGTTTCTGCAAATGCTCTAGCAAAGGGCTATGAAAAGAATGCATATTAATGTCCAGACTAGGCCTTGTCCAGTAGTTGCCCAGTTGCTCTGACAGCATTATTTTGCTGTTAAACAGCTCTAGCAAATCTTTGAGATTTGCCCACAACAATGCAAAAAATTTTAAAAGCACCAATAAAATAAAATAAAATAAACCTTCAGCACTGAGCAGGTGACTAGAATATTTTTTATATATTTATTTGATAAGAGATAAACAAGACTACTTTGTAGGCAGAAACACCTTCTGTTTCTGTTTCTTCAGAAATATTTTCTACAAAGCAGGAAGGAGTTTCAGCCATTTCTTATCCATAACTGAAGCTAAATTGCACAAAGAACATCTGTTTTAAAAATACCCTACATCATATCATAGACTTCAGTGAAAAAAAAAATTTAAAAATCACTTGCAACTGGATGTCTAAGAGATTATAAATCTAAGGATACACACACAAGGAGAGATAACTGGCTGTGGTTTAATACTGTAGTTAATTTTGTCAAACTGCCCATTTCGACACACATTTTACTAGTCATTGAGTTACAGCTTGTTCAGCATTTTTATTGATAAGAATCAAATGATCATTTAAGTTCACTCTTAACTGGCATTACTGTTGAAAGACTGTGAACTTCAGTATGACTGAAACAATGATAAATTAT
The DNA here is from genome assembly GCF_017590135.1 of Pyrgilauda ruficollis. NCBI lineage: Eukaryota > Metazoa > Chordata > Aves > Passeriformes > Passeridae > Pyrgilauda > Pyrgilauda ruficollis. The sequence continues at coordinate 9,039,928 of NW_024529932.1, forward strand.
TAAACTATTTGCTCCTTATTACATAAACGTTCAGATGCTATTTTTACTCCCAGACTTCAAAAATTTTAGGAAAAGTCAGCCAAAAAATCTTTAAAAGTGGAGTATGGAGAAGGAGGGGGGTGGGGTGGTGGGAAAGGCAACCTAAGTGTAATCTGTCTAGCACATCTAGAATACAGACAAATGCAGTGAGCTGGTAGCAGTTTATAGTGCAACTCCATAAACAGTTGGCATGTAGATGGCATAACAGTACCACTAGTCAAGTAAATCTATGTGCACTATGTTCTGACTGCAGCTAAGAAACTTTAACTATCAAGACTACAATGGAACAATGAGTAGCTTTACTGAAATATAAGCATCAAAACCCTCTTTTTCCCCATGAAGAAAAAAAAAAAAATCCTGATCCTTGTATTATATTTCATATGGCTTAGAATGCCTATAGTAGTTTTTCTGTGATTCCAGCAAATGCACTAAAGAAGACTCATGGCTGTTTTAAGCCCATACACCTTGATATACTAACCCACCTCACTTACTGGGACTGTTACAGAAAAGTCTGCATCTATATTTGATATCTTGGCAGAAAATACTCCAGTTCACAAAAAGTCATTAGCTGTTTATCAGAAGCATGTGTCAAGCAGACTTGAGAGGCATGCAGTAAATGAGCAGTTGTTACATGTGAATTAAGTGAAGCCAGAACAAGATACATGATCCCTTATTCCAACCTTTTCTATAGTTCTTCCTATGATTCTCCTTCCCATTATTTACCTGAAATAAAGTATACAGACTTTCAATATCCAAAAAGGTGAAAAATCCATCACTCCTCATGGAAGCCACTCACCAGTTTTTGTCAGAAAAAAGTTTTAAACAAAGTTGTCTTCCCCTCACAGCCTTTGGCTTTTTCCTCTTCCCTACATCACTGATACACCTTAAAGGTGTCTCCCTGTCACTGCTTCAAAACCATGAGTAAAATTCTGTCATCACCTGCTTAGCTCCTGCAACCTGACTGACATTGTAATTTAACAGTAGGTACAGGTGTTGGGTGTTACTGAAGAACAAGGCACTGGGAGGCAGGCAGACATTCAAAGCTCTGGCCACAAAAACCATCAGGCATTTATGAGGAAAGGAACTCTGAAACCCTCAAGCTGTGTCCCCCCAGGCTGTGCTTTCAGCAGCCAACAGGCTGTGTTCTCCCTGGGGCTCCTTCCTGTAGACTCCTGGATTTTGCTGAAGAACAACCATCCGAGTTTCATGGCGTGATTACTTACTGGCTCACTATCAGAAATGGTAAAAGGTAAATGTGGCTTTGGGCAACACTGCTACTTGGAAGTATGTATTTTGTCAAATTTTCCTGCTTTTAATGGAAAAGTTACCAACAAGGTATCTGAAGAGATAACAGCAACTCTACTGGACTGCAGAGAAACTTCCAAAATGCTATACAGAGTCTGAACCCATCTACTTTCAAATTCATGATGTTTATGCCTTCTTCAGTAATAATTACTCTCATAGTTATCTAATATTCCTCCTAGAACACCTTTAAGTTATACTGGTTTTAAGTCTGGACACTCCAGGTACTTCATCTTACTGTAATTCTTACTTCTATACTTCTTTTAAAAAATAGTAATTATTTTCTTAAAATGCATTGAGAACAGATGTTTCTAGTTTAAAAATTCAGCTAGTAACTGCATTTGGTAGAAGGAGAGAAGTGGGGGAAAGACCCACCTAAAGGCACAGGGAAGGAGGAAAAATGCTCATTTTTGTAGCAATCTTAAACAGCACTTGCATGTTTTCAGACTTCTAGTCTTGACATGTTAACAAATGTTAATGGGTTCAATTGCAGACAATTTTTTAAATTCTTTTTGTGTTTTTAAAGGGGGTGTCTGTGTCAGGCAGAGTGAGTGTAGTCTGAAATATGTCTGAGAAAAAATAGCAGCACCATTAAATTCAGTCTGAGGTGCATTTGAAGAAAGAAAGTTAGGGGGTGGGTTTGATGATATTCTGTATGGCTAGCAGTATTTTGATAACATAGCTTGTCTTTTCATAAGATGTATCATGAGCTCTTAGCAGGCAAAAATAGTCAAAGTCTCTTGCAGTCACTGAGGCAGGCAGATTATATTCAAGAGATACATCACAGCTTTCCTCAACACAGCCCAGGATCATGGTATTGTACACATGCAGCTGACTATGGACATGGAAAAAAACTTCCTTTAACCAAGGTAAAAGGAAAATTTAAAATACTGTGTGTTCGTTCATAGTAAGAAAACAGCAGTTACTACATGAACAGCACACAAAAAGCCTGACATGAAGCCAATTAAGAGGTAATATGAAAATTTCTGCTGTCATAAACAAGTTTCAGATCTCACTTAAAGTGTTTTTGAAGTTCTTGATGAGACTTATCCCTGAAATTCTAACATAAAGAGAACAACTGTAGTTTTTATAAACATATATAAAAAAGCATAAGCTCTTCAAATTTTTTGCCAAATTTTGTGATTACTCTCTTGTAAAAATTACAGTGTTTCTAAAGTGCTTATAAAAAACCCAGAAATTCTGTCAAAGTCTCCTATAGACATGTTCCAAAGAAAGGCACCATTAAAATAAAATAAACTGCAGCTATACTGGTAAGACTCACTAGGAGCAGTCATTCTCCATACTCACATGATTCCTGGACTCCTCAAAGGTCATCAGTAAAGAGATACATAATTCATACAGGGAAGTCATGTAGTACATTCTGTCCCTGAGCACAATTATTTCTGCCTAAATCACTCCTGACCTATGTTTATTTACCCTAATCCTAAAAAAGGGAATGAAATCTTGTGATTTCAAGGAGGATCTAATGGGCAAGCTCTGGCCCATTTCCCTGCTCTTCATGTCATCCCATTGGCTTTTCTTGTTTTCTTTTTGTTTAGTATTTTTTCTTTCTATCAGTGGTATTTCATTTCTTCAGGTTTTTTTTCTCTGTCTCTTTGTTTGGATTTCTTCCCTAACTTCTGGATTTCAGTGGGAATTAATTTGGCAAGTTTTGGTCCTTTTCACTGCACCTTGTTTCATCTCAGTGCAATTGCTTTTGGTCTCTACATTTCAAATTTTCTGGTTTTTTACAATTGTATTTTTATTTGAGCATATCTCCTTTTCAGAGTGTTTTCCCCCCTTTTTTCCTGTGATTTAAGAAGAATTTTCTTTCAGGAAAGATAATGAAATCTTGCGATTTCAATAAGCATCAGCTGGGCAAACTTTGGTCTGTTTCTCTGCTCTTCACATCATCCCGTTGGCTTTTCTTGTTTTCACTTCATTTAAGAAATTTTTTTTTTTGTTGGTGGTGGTATTTAATTTCTTCAGGTTTTTTTCTTTCTCTTTGATTGGATTTCTTCCCGGATTTTTGTATTTCAATGGGAATAATTTTGGCAAATTTTGGTCTTTTTCACTGCACTGCATTTCCTCTCAAGACATTCATTTGATGTCACTTCATTTTAAATTTTCTTGGTTTTTTAAAAGTTTATTTTAATTTTATCATATCTCCTTTCCAGATTGTTTGTTCCCCTTTTTCCTGTGATTTCAAGATTTCATTCCCTTTCCTGAAAGGAAGAAATTTCTTTCAGGAAAGGTAATGTAATCTTGTGATTTCAATGAGGATCAATTGGGCAAGCATTAGTCCAGTTCCCTGCTCTTCATGTCATCCCATTGGCTTTTCTTGTTTTCACTTCATTCACTAATTTTTATTTTTTAATTTCTGTGGTATCTCATTTCTTCAGATTCTTCTTTGTCTCTTTGTTTACGTTCTTCAAGTTTTGGTCCTTTTCACTGCATGTCATTTCATCTCGGTACATTTGGTCATAATCACTGCATTTCAAATTTTCTGGTTTTTTCAATTGCATTTTAATTTGATCATATCTCCCTACCAGAGTGTTTGTTTTGCATGGTTGTCTGATTTCAGGATTTCAATTATTTTCCTGATAGGAATTATTTTACCATTTTAGTTATTTTCATAGGTACTTTAGGCGCATCGCAGAGCTGTTAACATTTTAAAGTGAGATGTTTGCTCTTGCCTCATCTCATGTCCCTAAGAATTTCTTTCTGTGTGGCTTAGGATCAGTATGTGCCATGTCTGGTTCTGTCCTTTTTTGTACCTGGATTTGTAAAATGCAGAACGGGCAATATTGCACCCATACTTCCTGGCCTTTGGCAACCAATTCCTATGGCTTTGCAAGTCTCTCCTTAACTTGGTGTCTGTGTCGTAAGAGAAGGTAGGGAACCTGTGGCTGTGTGGCTAAGGACTTAGGGCCAGAGCCTTGTGTGTGCCTCTGGCTCTGGAGAAGAGGGGCAGCTGCCATCTGTCACACCATGGGCAGCCCCTGAGCGCTGCATGGGCTCAGCCAGCCTGCCCTCCCCTCCCTCTCCTCTTGCCTCATGCACTGATTTCTTCACCTGCCCTCTGGGCCAGCACTCACACAGCCTTTTCTATACTCATCCCGAGCCCCTCTGTCATGGCAACCACCAGCATTCTCCCTGCTGCCACCATATCAATTTAAGGAGCCACAGCCAGAGGGAATGCCCATGCCTTGGCTGCCTGGAGGAAATGTGCTGTCGCTCTTCAGCCTTGTTAAATGCTGTGAGGTGGATAAGCCCCACAGCTCTGGCCCGTGGGGAAATGGCCAACATGCTGAGCTGCTGTCTCTTCTGTCTCTGTGGACAGCCTCTTGAGCCAGTGCTGTGGTCACCTCACAGTAGTTTAGCACTAGCAATGACCCTTTATTCTCTAAATAGAGCATTTCATCTCACAAGTCATAATTATATGAATGGGTGTTCAATCATTTATTACGGAATTCCTATATTTTAGTAAATACTGAAAACCTAATTACTGCCATGTTGGCTGTTACTGCACAGGATGAATTATACTCAGTTGGAGAATGATGACAAAATGTTATTCAGTTCACAGCCCTATAAGTTGTTTCTTGGCCAGGTACTTTTGTCCTGATCCAAAGCTAAGTGCACATTATTTCTTCTCTGGTCTACCTGTGACTATTGTTAAAATTACACAGATTTACAGACTTTATAACTGCCTTTCAAGGTAAATCAGCACTAATTTTATTCACAGGGATAGAAAAAATCTTTAGGAAGAGAAAGTTGAAAGCGTCTGCACTTTCACTGCCCAACCTCAAAATCTTGCGGCCTGGTTTTGCAGGTCTCCTAGCACAATATTTATCATTCATCTCATACTGACTCTGTTTTTGTAACATCTGTGTACCACCAAAATCCCTAGGGATTGGTATTTGTCTCCTTTGACCACTGGAAAATACACAACTGACATATATAGAGATGTCTGTCTCTATAGGTAGAGAGAAATTGAGTCAATGGAGAGTGATCAGTACATCCACAGCAGATGACCCCTTTGATGAAGATGAATAGCAACATTAAATGTTCCTGTTTCTCTCCACTGACTGTAACAAGAGTCTAACACAATCAGTCCTAAGGACAAAGGATGCCTCTTCAGCATCACAGACTGGTGGTTGTGGAGCAAGTCCTCTAACTGCATGAACTGTTCTTCTTCCTAAAGCCTTGATTCTGTGTGGTAATATTTTTAAACACTCACACAAGAGGGGAAGTTCTGGGTGTCACCAGGGCTATTTATGCAGTCTGCATGGGACATTTATTGAATAATACATATAAACAGTAGCATCAAAAGCCTTTTTTCTTCTAATTTATTATTTCTTATTCTACTCTAACATGACTAAGGGTCTCAAACAGCAAAAAATACTTCAGTACTATGTTTATAGCTCCCATGTAGCAACACCCTTTATTAGGGATAAAATCTGAGCAGGAAGGGAATAAGTCAGGACTTTATTATTAACAGATTTTCTCTCTGTATAATACTGAAAAATATTCTTTCAGCAGCAAGATGAATGCAAAGGTCAACAAAAATAAGCAATAGATTGTTTCTCAGACTTGCCAAATCTACTGTTCTGCCCTTACCATTCCCTTACCTTAAGAACAAGAGACCCTATTCCGGGTTTTTGAAGCCAAATTTCGCACAAAGAGATTTAACAGAAAAGATGTTTTAGTTTTGGGTTTTTTTCTAGTAGCTTTGGTCCCAGAAAATTTGACTTTTATTTTCCTGTGATCTCTTTTCAAACACCACCATTTAGATTATCCAAATGCAAGTTTCTTAGATTGTCCTACACATGTCAACAAAAAGTGTTTTTTCTCCCCAGGTATGTATAGCGTGTCATTCCCCAGACACCAAGCAACTCAGTATCCCTTCCACCCATTGAATGGCACAAAGTATGTTACAAAGTATGTGCATGCTGCAGGTCTTACCTGTTCCCACCTTTGCAAATCTTGGCAGAGATTATGCAGATTCTGCTTCCCTGCTGCTGGCATCCATCCCCTTGCACAAGAACATCAGCCCAGCAGTCATTGTCTGTATCCTCTGTCAAAAGTATGTTTGATCCCAAACAGCTTTGAAGCTAAATACAAGGCACATTAAGAGATGGTGTGTGGGAAATGATATCCCTCTCACTTTACAGAAGTCCACTTTTCTGCTGTACCCTATTTGAATGCAGTTCAACATAGGTCACAAATATTTCTTGTCTTCTCACTTCCCATAGTTTTTCCTTCCCTTCAGGAAAAACACCATGTGGTAGGAAACAGAAGAGTTATATGAAACCCAATAGATGTCACAGCCTTCTGACCTGGAGTAAGCCATTTCCCAGCACCTACAGTTCTGATCTTGCCATTTAATTAATACACATCAGCAGAACAAAACAGTCCTCTTCACCATTAATTGCAAACAGTTTGTGACCAGTTACTTGCAACTTATTTCAGGCAAGCTTATGAGAGGATGTTGGCAGATATAATTTGGTGGTAGACCTCAATATGGAGGACCTGACCCTGCACAGAATACCCGAAGAATCGCTCCATGTGCCTGAGACATTGTCCAAACACTCAGACAGGCTGGGTGCTATAACCACTTAACCACTTCCCTGGGAAGCCTGATTCCAGTGCTCAGCTACCTTCTGGGTGGAAAACCTTTTCCCAAAATCTAACTTACACCTCCTCTGATTCAGCTTCATGCTGTTTCCTCAAGTCCTGTCACTAGTCACGAGAGTGAAGAGACCAGTGCCTATCCCCCTCTTCTTGCCCTCACAAGGAACCTGCAGACTGCAATGTGGTCTCACCTCAGTTTTCTCCAGGTTGAAGACACCAACTGACCTCAGCTGTTCCTCAAACAGCTTCCCCTCAAGGCCCTTCACCATCTTTGTTGCCCTCCTTTGGACACTCTCTCTATTTTAATGTCTTTTTTCTATTGTGGTACCCAGAACTGCCCCAGCACTGGAGGTGAGGCTGCCCCAGAGCAGAGCAGAGCAGGACAATCCCCTCCCTTGCCCAGCTGGCCATGCTGTGCCTGATGCCCCCAGGACACGGTTGGCCCTCCTGGCTGCCAGGGCACTGCTGGCTCATGTTCCTTTCCATGGCATTTTTCTCCAGCTTCTCACTCCCCAGTCTATACACACATCCAGGGTTGCTCTGTCCCAGGTGCAGAATCCAGCACTTTCCCTTGCTGAACTTCATACAGTTGGTGATTGCCCATCTTTCTGATTTGTTGAGGTCTCTCTGCGGGGCCTTTCTTCCTTTGAGGCAGTCAACAGCTCCTCCCTATTTAGTGTCACTGACAAACTCAGTATTCCTTCAAGGCCTTCCTTCAAGATTTTCATGAAGATGTTGAAAAGAACTGGGCTGAGGATGAAGCCCTGTGGAATCCTCCTAGTGACTGGATGCCAGCCTGATGTCACCCCGTTTACTGTAACTCTTTGTGCCTCACCCATGTGACAGCTGCTCATCTATTACAAGAAACTAGGGTCATTCTTTTTTCATACCCTTACCCCTCAGATGCATTTCCTTCTTCTTAGACTAATACAAGACAGTCCATTAAAAGCTTCTAGCAACAGAAATAATTAATAATTTCTACTTCCCTAATATATAATTTCCTCTTGTTCACTATTCCTCCCTATTCCCTAGTGAGTTTGCACATCACTGCAGGACAGAAATTTATAGACAATCAGAAATACTGTGTTCTTCCTCTGTTTAAGTTCTTTAGGCATACTTATATTCTCTTTCATTCAGTTTCTTGCTCTTTCCTGATGGAAGATTTGGACTTATTAAGGGGAAAAACAGGAAAAACTCAATGCTATTTCATTGAATTAGTAACATCCAAAAATAATTTAATTTTTAACAATTAGTCTGTTCCCCTCCCTGGAATATTTCTGGATTGTTTTTTTGTCCTGGCTTTACTAGAAATAGTGCCCTGAAAAGCAGGCTGTGATAGATGGGGTTGTTCAGCGGGGAGAAGTCTCTGGGGTACCTTATTCTGCCCTTTCAAAATGTAAAGGGGACTAACAAGAAAGATGGAGAGAGACTTTTGGACAGGACCTGTAGTGACAGGACAAAGGGCTGGTTTTAGAGAAGGTAGGTTTATATTGGACATAAAGAAGAAATTTCCTATGATGGTGGTGAGACACTGGAATAGGCTGCTGAGAGAAGTTGTGGATGCCCCATCACTTTAAACATTAAAAGTCAGGTTGGATGCAGCTTTGAGCAGCCTAAACTAGTTGAAGGTATCTCTTCCTATGGCAAGGGAGTTGGACTAAGTTGTCTGTGATAGTCCCCTCTAGTCCAAACTATGAAATCTACAACTCCATCTACAACAACATATTTTATGGATTCACCTGTGTAATGAAAAGTACAGTGTACCAATGCAAAATCTGTCTCTCTTTGAGCACATCTCCACATCTGGAGACCTATTTATAAATTTTAGTACAAAAACTATGCACAATGTTGAAGAGACTAATTGCTAAAAATTAAAATTATAGAAGATGTAAATGTCACTACTGCCATGGCCAGCATAAATTTAGTCCTGAAAGTACCAAACAACATTTTGGAAAAAGCCTGTGCTTTCTCAGATTCTCAAACTAGTTCTTCAGCTCATCTCACTGTGAGAGTTTGAACTGGCAGAAGTGGGAGGTCTTGAGTACACATGCTGAACTAAATTTCACACAAAGTAAAAAAAAGTCCCAGAATGTTTAAGGGAAAGATTAGTGCTGTTATCTAACACAAAGATCTGGAAAACTGTTCATACTCTAATAATTCTTTTAGTAAAACAATAAAACTCTGGCTCTTCTATTTATATTTGGCTTTTGTTACCTCTATGCATATTCCATGTCCTGCCCAGAATTTACCTGCCTATCTCAGACAACATGAAACAGCTTCACTGAAATATCTGGCTGAGTACCCCATTCAGGAATATCTCTAATTTACATAGGTAAGACACTGTTACAATTCCCTCATATGGAAAAAAAAACTGAAGCTGTGTTTTACACATGTTGGATGAGTACAATAATCTAAGAATCTTTGAATAAAGTATGTTGAGTAGTTCTTTAGCCATGTTTTGTGAAATAAATTTGAGAGAAGCACTTCATTTGATGAATTTTTTTAAGATTATAAGTTTCTCCCAGACGAAGAAGGTTTCCTAGATCCTTGGGGAAGAAGAGTACAGTTTAAAGAAAACATCTGTTTAGGGAAGAAAATAATATTCTTGCTTTCTATAGGCAAGCTGCTGATCAGATATGGGCTTTTTCCAATCCCTTTCTTTTCCACCGATCGCTACATCTGAGTATTGTTCTTCAATGGTCATCTACAATCTTGGCAACTAAAATTCATAACTAGTGGAGTCATAGACTGAATAGGAACATAAGTTCACAACCCTTTACAATTTTCCAGTCTCTTCTTCCCTCCACCCACAGTCTGTTTTTTCTCTGGTGTTAAAATTATATCCATCTTAATTAATCACAGTTGCAATTTACTTTGATACTTACTGTGTTAGTCCTAGTGAAAAGCTTGTTCCTCTGAAAGCTTGTCTCCCTTTAGATACATATATATAGATATATATGTGTATACTCAAAAGCCAGACAAATACAAATATTCCTCATTCCCACAAACTTTTTACTAAGTGCTTTTCTGTCTTTTTGCTAGACAAATGAAACAAAGGCTTTATTACTCAGTGATTGTTTCAGATTATGGTTGTCAGCATGATTCATTGTCAAACTGACCCTGCATCAGGCTGTAATTTTTTTTTCCTTTGGACTGCTGGTTTCTGCACAAAATGGACATTGCTTGGTGTAGACAGGAATGCTCTAGCTCTGAATTGCAACTCTGTGGATTCAGCATGAGGGTGATCCATGAATTTATACATTTATATAGTTTTGTTTTCTCTTTTATACCAAATAATTTTCTTGTAGGTTCTGGGATGTGATCTGTTGATTTTGGTTTGGTGTTTCTTTTGCTTCTGTTGATTGGTTGTTCTGTCAGGTACTGAGTGCATTTTTCCACTGATCTATCTGTCATAACCTCAAGTCTTACTTTTATAGCATTAATGGTCACCTCAGACCCCGTCATTTTATACAGGAAACTGAGTGCCTTTCTCCTCACATACAACACTTCACATCTATCTACACCAAATTTCATCTTTCATTTTATCGCGCAGTCACTCAATCTCATAAGCGCCCTACATAGTTCTTCATAGTGATCTCCTGTCTTTTTTATTTTGAATAGATTCATGTCATCAGCAGATTTTGTGACCTCAGAGCTCACACTCTTCAGCTCATACTCTTTATGAGTATGTCTGGAGAACAAATGTATATTGCACAGAGAAGAGCTGTCAGTGGAAGGTACTGTGAACCTTCAACACTTTGGTAAAAAATGTGTCCACCTTGAAATTTTGTAGGACTTTCAAATGCCAGTGGTTGGAGGATTCCACAAATTGCCATTTGGATGTTCCCTATGGAGATGGGGGCACTAGGCTGCAGTGATGCAGGCAAGAGAAAGGATTTCTACTCACACATCAGAGGAGGTAAGGAAATAGTAATTCCCAGATAACATGGGAAGGTTTGTGCAATATGATGACTACATATAGGTTTTTTAAGTGCTGTAGTTATAATTTGTTAGAGTGAGGAAGATATAAACTAATACTGATGCTTGAAGTCAAGTAAAAGACTGTTGGGTCAAGTGGACTGTATTATTTAAAATATTTTGGTTGTGAGTTGGTATTTTTATACAATGATGATCTCACTGAAACAAGACACATTCCTGTTATGAAAGCTGGTTTGCATTTGATATTGCCTTTGTCATGCTTAGGGTTTTAAAATAGACAGAGGTATAGACTCAGCTTCAGACACAGTAGTAACTGCATCTGAGCTAATGTTTATGGAGAAGAGTTCAAAATATACATATACATAAAATTATATATATGAAATTTTTATTTCTAATTCTATATATATAAAATTATGCTGGATACACATACTTTATAAAGAGTCAGGATGTTCACAGACCCTTATTTCTACATCTCTGTGGCCAAACTGCAAAGTCATCACAATTGCGTGAAGCTTTCTATCCATTTCAATCACTTATTTGGTAAATAGTTCCATATTAGAATGAACCTCCATACCAGAATTTTAATGTCTAAGAATAATTTTATGCACAGTGTTAACTCTCTGGTACGCTTCACGCCAGAAATATCTTGGATATAACAAAGCAATCATTAGTGGGGTTTTATTCTGCTCTCAATTTAGGATCCAGTTTTTACATCTGAGCAGAAGGCAAGATACAGTTGTTGGTCTTACTGTAATGACTTATCTGAACAATAACTGAGACCCTCATATCTAATTATTCCTTAACTTTTCACTATTTTGTAGACCTAAATAAACCTCTTTCTGATGGGTCAGCTTGTACCCAACAGTCCCAGAACCAACACTGCAGTATCTTTCCAGATGATCTCATTTGAAAGACTTGTTCCATCAAACTACTTAATCATTACAGCTTTAAATGCTTTGGTAAAGTTTCATAATTTCATAATTACTCCATTAACTCCTTTGTTATATGATGTACTTCTTCTGTGAAAACTTTAATCCTAAGGGATTTTGATATTTGTATTAATATAATGGAAGCATGCACAATTTTGTCCTTGTCTTTAGTATTCCATTGACAAGTGTCATTTTGGAATGGATTGATTAGGTTTAATCACAGACACAGATTACGAAATATTACACATCCAGCATAAACAATTATTTTGCTCCCTGCTGTTTTATGCTGGCCATGAATAATGAATTATTTGTCACTATTTGTGGCACCAAAGGTAATGTTTTTTTTCACACAAAGACAGCTGACCACATTTTTCTTTGCTCTTATTAGTACCTGCAGCAACTTTCCATTTCTTACTTTTGCTTGTGAGTTTTAATGTGTCATATCTACTGTGCTAGGTCATCATGATGGCTTTTTTTTTTTTTTTTTGATCCCACAAAATAATCCTGCACATGACTAAAGCTGTGTGCCTGTGTTCTTAATGCTTCTGGGCATCCAAGGGCTCTGTCACACTTACCACAACATTACTTTTTAGTGACTACATTTCACTTGCAGGTCTAGGCATTGTTAAACCACAACCTTTTTTCCTGTGTGAATTATTGTCTTTCCAGAGATAGAACTAGTCTAGTTAAACTAGCACAGCTCTACTTATTTCAGTGAAAAAATTCTTTTTATTGCCATTCTTTCTTACTGTTAAAGCTTACTAAGGTCATCTAGTGAAGAAGATCCCACATAGGAATCGCTTGTCCAGCACAGTTATCAAAAACTAGGGGAATAAAACCCCAGCCACATAAAAGAATTCTGGTAGACTCCAGCTGTTTGCAAAATCATTTGTTATAGTTTGATTATGTGTTATTCCCAGGTGACATTTATGAGCCTCATGTTATTTTTTAATGTCTGTAATAATCCAACAGAAAGTGCACTTGAATAAATTCCACACTGCATTTTAGATGATGTTGCTTTCCTAGGAAAATTGCACCATTCCTCATAGTTTAAAATTTTTCTGATGTCTGACTTTTCCATTTTCTTGTTCTAAACTGATACCTGTGAACTTCATGCCTTTTTTCCCACCCACACATTTTCTCTGCTTCTTTTCTGCACTGGATCACAAAACCAATGGTACAAAGATCATGGCAGTGTTACTTGTGCTTTGGGAAGGGCTACCAACTGTCATAGGCAGTGATCAAATTAAATATTGTTTCAAATAGTCTTTTTTCCACTCTGTAGAAGCCAGGCTACCTAGGATATGATTCAGTAATGGGTGGTGTTGCAGTCACAGAAAGGCCTTTTCCCTTCTTCTTTGGATGTGAATTCCTCTCCTGTGTCCATTTTCCAGTGAATCCTAAATAGACATACTTTAAGGACATGCCCTGCTCCTGTAAATAAATGTAATTTTGAAGTATAAGAAAGTGAGTACTTCCCATGAAACATATAAATTACACTAATAAAGGAGAACCAGAACAGAGGATATAAGGGAATTTGTCTGTTTTATCTATTGGTTTTTCAGAACTGTGTACCAAAAGTACCCTAATAGACAGTCTTTTAAATACTGAGATCCTCTAACAGTAATTCCCAACAAGTTATGGTACTTATAATAAAAATTAAATTCAAAAAATATAATACAGCGTGATTTCATGAGAATATATTGTGTCTAAAAAAAGAAAACATTCAACCTCTGTGTGCAACAGTGATCAGAATGAAACTCCTATGTGATTTGCCAGGAAGTAATTTACATGGATATTGTAACAACTTAGAATTGTTAGAGGGTTTTTGGTTTTATTATGAGAGTAAGTTTGATCAAAGACAGTAAGTTTGTGATGATTTAAATCTGCTTTAAAATGACTGATTGGATGTTTTGCCCCAAAATCTGTCCTGTGGGAGTGGTGTTTTAGTGAGCCTGTGAACTTTGTGCCTTTTTTTCCACCCACCCCTTTTCAAGCCAGTGGGGCTTGTTTTCTAGAGGATTTGGTGCCATTTGAAATTCCTTCTGTATCCTGTTGGGCCCTCAGATGCTACTGCAGATGGGAACAGACTTCTACAAGCCCTGAGAGGTACCAGTAAGCTGCAATGAATTCTCTACCATGTTTCTAATCTTACATACATTTTAGATAACCAAATCATACTATGTATGCTCCAAATAAATAAAAAGAATTGGTGTGACCTCCAGAACAGTTTCTGCATCATTGCCATTTCTGTGCTACCAGGTTGTTAAGAGCATGAGGTCAGCTGGGTGCTAAGGAGAGCCTCAGACCACTTCAATAAACTTCTCCAGCCTCTGCATCTCAGTCTACTTGCAGACCTATAGAAGAGGTGCCACAATGATTGCTCTGTCAGCGGGGCAAGTTGCAGATTTGAGAGCTATAGAACTGCACAAAGTACTCCATAACATAGCCACAGAATGATTTGGATTGGAAAGCAACTTAATGAACACCTAGTCCAACATACCTGCCATAGGCAGGGACAGGTTTCACTGGATCATACTGCTCAAAGCCTCATACAACCTGACTTTTAACATTTCCAGTGGTGAGGCATCCACAAAGTCTCTCAGCAAACTGTTCCAGTGTCTCACCACCCTCATGGAAAAAAAAAAAAATCTTCACTACATCCATTCTAAACCACCCTTCTTTTGTTTTAAAATCACTGCCCCTTTTCCTGTCACTACAGGCCCTGTTGAAAATTCTCAATTTTTCTTATAAAACCCCTATACATTTCAAAGGACCACAATAAAATTCCACCTGAAGCCTTCTCCAGGCTGAAAAATCCCTGGACACATTACTTCAGGTGCTGTCTCACGAAATGAGAGATGAGTGTTAAAATTCTGTACATACTCTGTTCTTCCCTTTCTGCAGTAGCATCAATGAAGGAGTTGTTCTGTAAAACACTTTCCACTACTTAAAAAACTTCTCTTTTGCCCTTTACTTGATAACTTCTCCATTCCTAAGAAATCTTGTTCTTTTGCTTGTAGAGGACGATAATTCAGAATTGGTCAAGTAATTAAACCTCCAACCTCTTTGTTTTCTAAGTATTTTCTTATATTTTTATTTTAGAGGGTATAGTATACTTCTATAAATATAGCTAAATCAGTAGATTACATATTCTCAAGTCTTGTTGTGTGAACACAGAGATCATTTGTTCTGGTGCTGTGCTGATTCTGTAGATCCTCTTAAGAGAAGTGAAAGGCTCCCCTGCTGAGCTGGGCTGCTCCATGAGTATGGACTGTGGGAATTCCTGCTCTCTGGAAAGGGATTCTTACTGAGTCAGGAGCCAAACACTTCAGCCCCCATCAAAGACTGACATGTGTCTGGTCTTACCCAGGACAAGAACACAAAGCATCTGCTGAACTTTACCATTAGAGGGATGGGATTAGTACCTGCATTTCTGCACTGGAATGTTTAAATTTCATGCAGCCCTGGGAAGGTGTCCAAGACTTCCATAATTTGACCATAAATATTTCCATATATCAGTTCCACCTGAAAAATACTCGGGTTCTTCACTTAGAACCCTCATGTTCCAAAGCTGTACAGGAGGTACAATATTGACATGAGGAAATTCATAAAAAAAGATAACAGGGATGGATTTTTTCCTCTCATATCAGTGAGGCAGCCCAAAAACTTGGATCTTGACAGTGGTATCAATCAACCACCAAAAAAAAAAGTTATCACTTTTTAATCACATATCAAATTTCATAAAAAATCTATAGGAAGACTAAAATGAAAACAAGCAGAGAGATACACTTGGCACATCTAAAAGAGCACCTGGTAGATTTTCAGAGGAATTTGGAATTAGCTTAGCTCTTTTAAAATAATCAATTTTTAGTCACTACACCTTTTTTATTTTAATAGCACTTGAAATACATTTTAAATACCTTCATATTTCTCAAGACAATTATGTTTCACATAACATATCTGAAAACTAAAAAATATTTATTTATACATATTTTAAGCACTTTTCTTTGTAGAAACTGTGTATTTTTCTGTTTTGTTTTGTTTTGTTTGGTGGGGTTGGGGGGTTTGTTGCGCTGCATCCTTGGTGTTACAATATGCTGAGAAGCTGGGACACAGAGCAAAGCTGTATTAAAAGCTTTCAGTAAGATTTTTCTCTCTACTACTTCTGTGGTTCATCAGCATTCCCATTCCACAAAATAATTAAGTGGGTGCTTATACTTAGGCTTGTAAAGTAGTTCAATTTGAAGATGGATGCTGCAAGGTTTAAAATAAGGCTCAAGACATTTTTCAGACTCAGGGCCTCATTATTTTCCTTATATCTCAGGCGTGCTGAATCAAAGGGCCATGGAAAATCATCCAGCAGTAACGTAATCATAGCTGCCTGAGAAGACAGGCATGGAAAGGTCTGTACATAATGGCAAAGCTTTTCTTTAGTTGAAATAGTACAGCTGGAAAAGCCTTTACATAGAGTCTCTTACAATTTTATGGCTTGCCAGTGCTGTGGGATTTCTGCCTCCCTTGAGTGGATATGCAGTGAGAAAGCGAAGGTGACTTAGCTATCACTTACTGGAATGCAAGCTACTACAGCTGAACAGTATGCATTAACTTCTTTTACAAACTACGTATGGCTTTTCTTTGCCTACACAGAAAGTTCAAATAAAAATGCTTTATTTCTGAAATTGTCTTATGCATCTTGTATAATTTATACAGTTCAGAATGCCATTTAGCATTCAATGATAAGGTACTTTGCAATTGAGCTAATTTGTAATATCTCTTATAGAGTGAAAAAATAGAATTTTGTATCTTTTCTATTTTATTTTGTATCAAATAAAGTAAATTTTGCCATGTCTAAGCTTTGTCAGTGTCTTCCTGCTGTGATCCATAAAGCAAAAAAATCTGCACAGACCAGCTCCATATTCTCTGACAATAAGGATTAATAAATCATTGCACAAAAGACTGAGAAATAGCCCCAATAACTGAAAAGTCACAATAAACTTCGGCAGCAAGATGAACTTTGGAAAAATCCCATTTACTTATGCCTTAGGAAGTCATACTGAAACTCATATTTTTATTTCATTTGCTTTGACATCTAGGAAACCATCTATGTATTGAATCTCAAGTACAAGAGAATACTACAGAGAAATACACTAGAGATTAGTGACTACAAGAAATTTTATAAAAGTGCACATTTTTGGGGCTTTATATCTCATATATACAGGCAACTCCAGAAAGAAATGTTGACTGCAGAGGACTAGAATTTAAGTCTGATAGGTACTTGACACAGTGCTTCCACTGATGTGCCTCATCATCAAATTTAACACCTTTGAACGTGCATGTACTGGTCTTTAAAACAGCTTTCTAAAGTCTGCCAAACTCACAGGCCCTGAGAATTTTATAAATAGTATTTGCAAAGTAGATTCCTATCTTAGTGTTGGAATTGTTTGATAGATTATTGTGACTTGATTAGGAAAGATACTGGAGGACACAAGGGTAGAAATTAGGCACCCAAATATTTTCTAGAATCAGTCCCCTGCACTATATGCGTATCTTAATATAGATGTTTACATAGTGACTGAGACTGGGACAGTGATTGTTATACCAAGTGTGAAAATGTAATTTCTCAGAAAAATCACTCATGCTAAACTGCACCAAAGGAATAAGGAACGTCTACTTCATGAACAGCAATTTGGTTTTTGTGTTCTTACATTGTTCTACTTTAAATTATACTATAAATCTGATATTAAATCTGAGCTACTTTTAATTAGGAATATTTTCTGAAATACCAGTTCCAACCACTAGCTTTTTATCCCATTTCACAGCAAGAACTAATTTTATATAATAATTCAGTCTAACAGATCTTTTGCAGTCCTTTTCCACAATATTTGGGACACTTATCCTATCTTCATAGAATTTTTGCTTCAGTTTTGTGTACTAATAACAGATCAATTGATTAATGAACCGAATCAACCATTTTTGACTCAAAAGAGAGCCAAATTTCTCACCCTTTTAAATCTTGAATAGAAAGCAAAGTCCAGAGCAAATTTCTTAATGGAAAATACTGTTGAAAGCTATGTTGTGAGAAATAAATAACACTAATGCTCAGGGGGTCTTACAGAGCTTGCAATAGTAGTCTCTTTCAATGGTGGCTTGAGATAATATTATGCATTAAACTTCACGGTGGATCACACTGCTTTTCTGTGACTTATCAGTCAAGAATCACAAAATCACTGATTAATTTAGGCTGGAAAAGACTTCTAAGATCATCCAGTCCAACTGTTAACCAAGCACTTTCAAATTCCCACTGAACCATATCCCCAGAACCACATCTAACCTGGCCTTGAACACTTCCAGGCATGGGACATCCACAGCTTCTCCGGACTACTCATTCCAGTGCCTCACCACCTTCAGAGTAAAGATTTCTTCTAATATCTGATCTTACCTTGACATCTTTCAGTTTAAAGCTATTCCCCTATGTGCTGTCACTACATGTCCTTTTAAAAATCCCTCTCCAGTTTCCATCTAGGTTGTTTTTAGGTGCTACGAGGCTGCTGTATGCTTACTCACGAATCATCCAGTATTTTCTGTTTCCTCTTGAACTCTTAGCTTCACTACATTTTGTAGCAATGAGTAATACTGGTAGTTCGCTTGCTTATCTGCCTTTTTTTTTTTTTAATGTCAGCTTCACTCATGTTCATGTGTCAGCAGGTACACTTACTTCAACATCTCTTCAAGTCCTGTAAATTTGGAGTCGAACTCTGAAAGTTCTCCCCAGGGTATGGGATTAGCTTGGGGAAAGAATAAATTATGCACAAAAGCATTACATTCTTCTCCTGTGCATAATGATGCTAGCATGAGAGAAAAATTAGCTTATTAATGTCATATGAAGTCTAAGACTTTTAAGAGATAGTCCAACCTGGTATCACATTCTTTTCCTTTTTTATGCTGAAGAAGTGGTGTTCTCCGATGTAATGCTGCCAATCTGCCCTTTCAATTTTCTGTTACAGCCAGACTAATTTTTATGTATCTCATGCCCTTTGGGTCTAAAATCTGCTTAGTAGTACTAAGAAGCCAAGTTTCTAGGTGCCTTTGAAATGCTAGAGAAGAGAAAGCCAGAAAGATTGTCCAGGGTTCCATTTACCTTGTACCTATTTTAAAAGCACATTAAATCAAGAGCTTAAAGCACCCTTGCTAATTACTACTCGCTATAGTTAATCATAGGACAAGATGGTAAAATAGCCTACTGAATCATTTGGATAGACTGCACAAGGTTTTGATCTTCCATGGTACTATGTCTTGAATTTCAAATTGCTCAGAAAATTCAAATCCATGATCTAAATCAGCTAAACACTGCAGCCTTTGGGTTCAGAGCTAATACCTGTGTACAGAGGATAATAATCTCCTGCCTTCCTAAAATTTTTGAACACTAGCTGGCAAGTATAAGTTGCTTCAGTTATAGGACAGAAAGCCGAATATCTACAATATTACAATGGGATATGGTATCTACCTTGTAAGCAGTTAGAATGAGGACTGACTAAAAATTCCACTCTCCCTTTTAAATGGTAAATCAGTACCTTCTAAGAAATTTGTTCCCTCTTGCATGCATGATATTAGTCCTGTGATGCCACTGCAATGGTGGGCAAGAAATATGAGCACAGCCAGGGAAACAACATTCTGCTGCGGTGGATCTGAGGTCACAGCAGATAACAGTGCCTTTGGATGTACTTTAAAATGCAGGAGGTACTAGAAATTTTCCTACTGTGTAGAGAAGCTGGCTTACCCTAAACCTAGCCTTTGGATCACTCCTCATGAATAACAAGGGCAATTAGTGGATCTATTCTCAAAGAACAGCATACACAGAACCTCTGTTTTCCAGTTCTTCTGTAAAACAATGGCAAGTTATAATTAATAATGCATAGCAGAGGTATTATGGAAATGAACATATTTTGGAAATGGCTCAGATACTATTTTAGATGGGGAATTCCTGTAATTGCATCAGTTCCACGTAGTATATTACATAAATTGTATTAGAGATGTGGTAATTCATTATTATTTTTAGTACTACTAAGAGAACCCATACACAGTAACAAGGTGTTATCTGAATTTGCATAAGGACACCAAAGGAAATCTAATACTCCAGAAATGCATCCAAGTAGTGTAATCTCTAAATAATTCAGGTAAAAATCTTTATATTTGCTGGAATAAGATCTCAAACTTCTATGCCTATGTTCTTTGGTATTTACAACCTTAAAACCATAGACATGAAAATCATAATTTTGCTTACAAAAAGAACTTTAACTAAAAGTCTTTTTCACTTGCTGACTTTCTTACTCAAATACCTAGGGTCCAGCTGGGTTCATCCATGAAAACTTTTCCATATGCAAAAAAATTGGGTCTTCGAGTAGTAAAAAATGAATCACTGATGATGTCATAAACTGAACACAGGAGAGGATGGCTACAAGGTCTTCATTAAGTTGGTGATAGGCATCTGGCTGATAATAAGGTCAAAAAAAAAAAAAGTTTGTGAAGACCTCTTCTCCAACAAATACCTAATTTATCAATGTCAACATGACATACAGCCTACTAATCATATTAGTTCAACTGACTGAATTAGCCACACGTTTTTGGCTAAGGGAATGATAATGCACTGTGCTGAATAAGGTTGCTCTATTAGCTAAGGTTTAATGGTCTGAAATGACAAATGGTTTGGTTGGAATTTGGATTAAAAACTTAAAAAATATGTATTGAGGATGTTGGTTATATGTGATTTTCTCTTGGCCCACAATTAAACTGAATTTAACATTTTTTTCCTCTGCAGATTGCTGCTGAAAATTCATACCAAGATAACGAGGAACTGGTTTTCTTCTATATTATCTAGACCAGACCTCATTTTGCAACAGATGACACATGAAGAAAGAGCTGGACCATGCAAAAAATCAAATATAAACAACATGGGAATTTTCTTTTGTCTAGGAATAGCTTCTTTCCTTTAATAAAAAAAAAAAGTCATATATATTATGAGCTTTGAACTCATATATATTATGAGCCTTATAATGATGATGAAAACACAATGATCCCCAGTACAAAACCAAGATGATTTTCCATTACATTAAAGCTCATGAAAAAGCTATCTATTTTAAAACATGTTTTACAGAAATCATAGAATTGTTTAAGTTGGAAAAGATCTCTAAGATAATCAAGTTTAACCCAGCACTGCCAAGTGCTCCACTAAGCCATGTCCCTGTATGCGACATCTACACATCTTTTAAATACTTCCAGGAATGGTGACTCCACTACTGCTGTGGGGAGCCTGCTCCAGTGCTTGGCAACCCATTTAGTGAGAAATTTTTTTCCTAATATCCCATTGAAACCTCCAATGGCACAATTTGAGGCAATTTCCTCTTGTCTTGTCACCTGTTACCTTGGAGAAGAGACTGACACACACCCCACTGAAAACTCCATCCACCTCCACAGACTTATGCATGTCTGAGGAGTGCAGCAGTTGCTGACCATTTCCCCCTGGGTTACAGGGACTTCACTCTGCTCCTCATCCCTGTCTTCCAGCTCAGAGGACTGGGTACCGGGGAAACAACCAATCTTAGTGTTACAGACTGAGGCAAAGAAGGCATTAAGTACCTCAGCCTTTGTTGCTAAGTGTTCCTCTGCATCCAATAAAGGATGCAGACTCTTCTTGGCCCGACATTTTTTTTGCCAATGTATTTGAAAAAGCATTCTTTGTTGTCTTTTATGGCAGTAGAGAGATTAACTTCTAGTTGGGCTTTTGATCTTCTAATTTTCCCCTTCATAACCTCTCAACATCCTCACAGTTCTTGTGAGTTTGCCTGCCCCTTTTCCCAAAGTATTCCATAAACTCTCCTTTTCTTCCTGAGTTCCAGATAAATCTCCCTGTTTAGCCAGCCCCTCTGGCTTATCTTTTGGCACATGGGGACAGCCTTCCCCTGTGGCTTTTTAGATCTTCTTGAAGAATGTCCAGTCTTCCTGCACTACTTTGCCCTTCAGGTCTGCCTCCCAAGGGACTCTATCAACTGAACTCTGGAAAAGTCTGTGCTCTATCATGCCAGGGCACACAGTGGGTAGAGCAGTAATAGAGGAGCTGCCTTATGAGAGACCTATATGGAAACACGATGAGAGTACAATGTTCTGATTATGTATCACATCCTTTTCTTTAATGAATCAAATATAGGGTGGGAAATACAAAATAAAATGCTTTTTTTTCAAGAAAAAAAAAATAAGGCAATGAAAACAAGTTCACCAAAGCACTAAATCAGAATAAAATTAATGAAACCTTTAAATGTCATTTTTGTAACTACGTGCAACAATGGCCTTAACCAAAAAGAGTAGAGAAAAATATTAGAAAGGCCAAGCATGGGGATCTCAATATTTGGAGTTTGTCCTTTGTACCCTGTACACTGCAAATTAGAGGAAAGAAGGGGCAACACTCAAAGGCTAAAAATATGGTCTCTCAGCACAAAAAGAGCAAAAGGATAAAGAGAATGCAAAAGATGACAGCATTTGGATAAAAGCCAGTCATATAAAGATATCAGCACAGAATAATAAAAGAGACTGGCACACATCCCAAATCAATTACAGAAGATTAGTGCAGCATAGGCCAATATACCTGCCTTCAGAAAGACTAAGATGTGCATAACAAAGTTCAAGAATAGCTACAAAAAAGGGAAGAAAAAGTGAATTTTGGAGATAGCAGGAAAATGAAGGCAATGTTAATTATAAATCAAAGGAAAGCACAAATGTATTATTATTTCACTAGAACTGTTTGTCACCTCTGTATGAACTACACAGATCTGAATTTACTCATCACAGACTCTTCCTAAGACAGTAATTCAGTGGGTATGGAACATATTGAGACACCTCATCCTGTTACCAGGTAGATTGTCACTTGATATTCGGTACTTCTGAAAAGATACAGGTTGGTATAAGATCCCAAAGGCTTAATTTACCCAAAATGTGATATATTCTTACCAAACCAAGCATGTCTAATATGATATATTTCCATTTTTAAAATTAATGAAGTTTTATGGAGACTAGCAAAAAACTTCAAATAGACTACTGCTCACGAATCAGTACTGCTTGTAAATAAGCCCACGACCATTTCCATCACTTCCTCAGAAAGGGAAACATGATCACCTTGGGTACCTTAAAACTCAGGGTAAAGGTAAAGTAACACACAAATGCTGTGCAAGGTAGTTCAACATACATTAATAATTGGCTAGTGGGGCTACAACTAACAATTACTTGGACTACAGCTCAGCTGTCAATCACATTGAGACTGTCATTGAAAATACCGACAGGAAACCAAGCATTAAAATCACCTACTGTTCAACTTTTATGAACTACCATTGCTGATTTACTTCATTAAGCTATAGCTCCTTCCTCTGCAATTATGTACTGAATTCCAAGCTAAGTATGCTCATCTTCCTTGGATTCATTTTTTTTTTTTCCTTCATGCTTCTCAAACACCTAACATAAGAGCAAGCCTTCTAATTTTTCATCTAAATCTCTCTTTACACTATTTAAAGCATAACAGACCTTGAAGGGCATTTTCAGACAAACAGAAAATTCCACCTCATTTGGTTTTTCTTCTGTGTGTTCAGCAACAGAATTTAGAAGAATGCATTATTATTGCTTCTGTAGAGTTATTATTGTTATTTTGTTATGAAAACACTAAGAAAACATGATCGAAAAATAGTTAGATGGTAAATCATAGACTGGTCACTGTCACAAAGCTACATTACTAGAACTGAGGTCCTTTTCATTAGTGATTAGATCCAATGAGGAACATAAAATAGGATCTTTCTCATGCAAATATATGACTCTGTGTGTGTTTGTGCAGGTGTGAAGAGGTAAAAGTGTCACCTGTAAGAATAAAATAAAAATAGGCACATAGCTTCCATTTCAATTACCTAAACAAATTCCTTCTCTGTTAAAACTGTGAGATTTGATCAGAAAACATTGTTTGAATGCTTTTGTAAAACCTGCAGTAAGCCTTCTTTATCTTTTAATCCAAGAAAGAGACTGATCATTTTTCCTTTTACAAATTGCTCTTTTCAGATCTCAGTGACTCAGCTGATTTTGCTCCAGATTAGTTTACTTTGACACCTGACTGAAGACCAGAGCTGCAGATTCTGTAGTTCAAAGCAGGGATATTTCTTTCATCAGTAAATATCTGTAGATGACTTTGTTGAAGTTTTTTCTTAGTTTTGTCTTACATCTGCACCAGAACCATGATGTGCTCAGTCTAAAACAGCTGTCTGTGTATAGCATCACTATGTGACTTTTTGTCTTGTAGATCTGCATAGCGTAAATTCAGATATCAAATTGATAAATACAATTCATTCCCACCTCCAGTGACTTTTGATATAAACTAGCTGCCAGTATAGCCGCACAAAAAACAGTTCTCAAAAAAAACTTGGTTATTCAGTGAGTAGTCCTGTAGTCCTTATTTAAACAGTGGGTGGAGAATAGTAGTAATGCAAATACATCTAATAATGTGCAGATTTGGTCAGTGTTAATAGAATGACTAAAAAGTTCACAGTCCGTTTCTCTTTTTCTTTCCCAAGTAAATCTGCAACAGCAATAGAGATACAATTGTAATGGCTGAATATCTACTGTGGCTGAAGATGATGCACTCTTCTGAAAATCAGATTTCCAAAATAAGTAGGCAGTTTTGGAAGTTTGACCTTTATTTAAAGGTCAAAATCAGTTTTCTGTTGTCCTGTGGTAAACTAAATCAAGTCAGACTCAGAACTGATGTCTCCAAAGTCCTTTTACAATGTTAGATGTTTATGCCCTGCCTAGGAAGGTCACAACTTCTCATACACTGTTTAGTGGGTTCACAATGGCTAATAAGGAGCTCACATGGCCTACCCCTGCTTAAAGTAAGTTTGCAACACAGCCAGAGTGACCCTACAGCAGAGCCTATAATGCCTGATCTTACTTACTTCCCCCATCCAAGGCAGTTTCTAGTCAAGCAAAGTGCAGATGAAAAACTTAGGAAGGAAGTACAATGGTATCTAGTGCTGCTTGGTGAGATTGAAAGACTTTTCAATGCTCATAAAATATCCACAAGACTTACACCAGGAAGACACATGAAAGATGACTGGTAAGCTTAACATAAACTGTGTCTGAGGAACTGTGAATCAAGCTGTACAATCACCTCCCGCCAGACACTGTAATCCCTGAGCTGTTTTAAATGATCATATCACACAGTTTTCAGGGCTTAGTCAAGGTCCTTCTCCTTTTAGAGAAGCCTGTAACATCAGCATGCAAAGTCATTCCCCACATGCAATGGGACAGTGCAGCCTTGCCAGGAAGAAACAGAGAGAAAACTTTGTAAGGCATGTTAGCCTAATGAATTAAACACTGACTCGTACTTCCATTTGTTACCCAATAATTTCGTGCAATGTGACCCTGGACAAACAATTGCAGTCCATGTTTTCCCTATTTTTACAGTGTGAACGTTAGCAAACACCTAGATAATTTCCAGTTCCTGAGGATTAGGCCATTTTTGTGAAAACTCTTGGAAATTAAATGTCCTTACTAACCTTAGAGGAATGCTGAACATAATACTAGAGCTGAAACATGCACAGGCCTACAGGGCTGCCCTGCAAGCTCTGTTGCATGTCACAGGACTGAAAAATGATGGAAGTTTCTCAGGGAGAGCTGGTAAAATTGCCTATTATGAATTTGTTCTCTTTTCCTACTGTTCAACTCTCTTTTCAAACTTTAACTGTTTGAACAGAAATGCAACATTCCAAGTGTCTGCCTCAGGCTGATGTCTTTTCATTCCCACTGAATAACTATTATACTGCTATTAAGATTGCCACGCCAGACTTTCAGAAAACATTCTGTGCAAACTTAGTTTGGTCCCTTGTGCACAGCTATTACAAAGACAACTAACAAATAACATGATCTGAGACTATTTTTTCTTATCGTCTCTGCCTCATTCAGTGCCCAAAATGGAGGTCAGCACAGAAGGCAGGATTCACCTGTACTGCCTCCAGATACATGCAGCCCTGATGTCTACAGCTGAAGTAGACAGTTTGTTTCCCTTAGTTTCATGGGGGAAAAAAAAAAAAAAAAAGGTACTTCCAGGGTGCAACTCAGTTTATTCTTAGACAGACACATTAACCCTGTTCAAAAACTTTCAATTTTTGTCTGTGTTACAGACACATCTATGGTTAGATGCAGGATTTTATTTGGTAGATCATATACCAGTCATTAATTTGGGTGTTAGAGTGTATAGTGAAGTACACTATCCCTTTTCTCAAATGGGATTGAGGTGCAGAAAGATTAAGTTTCTGTTAGTTCTAGACACTGAGATTTATAATGTTTGGTATTATATAGCACTACACATATTCAAGAAACAGCGAACAGCAACTGTTAACTTCAAATATAGTTATGCATGCTCTGAACTTTTTCTAATGAGACTCTACTGTCTCCAGCTGGGCATCCAGAAAATGAGAAACATAGAGCTGAAGACCAGCTGTGAGAAATCTGGTTTGTGTCATCTGTGTAACAACACACAGGTGGGTGTAGAAACCCTTCCACGTCACTCAACTGCCTCAGGGATTCAGCTTTCTTTTCCATCTACCTCCTGCCCCATTCACTTCATGACTTTAAGCACAGCAACAAATGAAGTAAAGATTCTACAGACTATCTCCCTTTGTACTGCAAAGTCATGATTTATCTCCATTAGGTGTATTTAACCCTCTGAAAAAGGTAGTTTTCACACGTAGTAATTACAACATATGCCAAAAGGTGGCTGAATTAAGTTTCATAAAGTGTTTTATTTCAGAAATGTTCTAAGTCCTGATTGGTAACTTAGGTTTTCTTAAGATAAACATTTAAGTCTGTACTAATAATCTGCATTTGTCTTACTGGGCAAAAAGAAAGCCATTGGAGCTAGGGGAAGGGCAAGGGGAACTCAAAACTTCCTCAGTTAATTATAAAAATGGCATATTAGATCAAGCACCCTCTGGTGGCACCTGCAAATGGAATATACCATGTCTACATCAGATTTAGCCCTCAAAGTTTTGTTTACCCTTCTAAGTTTTGTTTTTAAAATCTGTTTAGAGCAGATTATTCCAGCATTTATTGATTTAATCAGTATTTTAAAATGTCCACCATTGCTGTAGGTGTGCACAAATCTTTATTTTCCTTGTAGTTTTCTACTGCATGTTTTTATCTTTTTCTGCCATTCCAGAGGTCTCTGGAGAGGCCTTGATATTTAATTTAATACTTGAATTAAAAATCGAGCTCAATAAATGACAAAATATATTTTAATGTACATATTACTTCCTAGGAATGCATTGAATTAGTATGCCTTGTTGGGTTCTCCCCCAGGAGACTGATTTAGTCTAATGATAGTGCAAGGTCATTAGCACAGTATCAGCATAAATTCTGCTTAACCAATGCCAGGTGATTAACTAGTTTGTGCTAATGTGTTGTGTGCATAAAACTGTGAACTCAACTCCTCTGAATGGCAATGTGATCTCAAGAAAGATTTGGGCAGCCTGAATGTGTTCCCACTAATCTGGAACCAGAGATAAGTCATTCTCACCGGTGCCCCTAAGAAAATGAAGACTCTCATTGCCATCCAAGGCAGATTCAAAATATTTTTTCTTAGCAAGCTGATTTAAAAACTGCATATATTTAAAAGAAAATCTTAAGCATGCTTGTCCTGGTTTAGGGTGAATTTGGGAGAAAACCTCCAAAGGGGATCCCCCCCAGAAAGCAAACCCACACAGCCCCTCCCCACAACCGGTTCAGGAAGGATTCCTTGAAGAGAAGTGGAAAGGACCTGTTTATTTAACAGGCAGAGCACTCCCCAGCACACAAAATTAACAATACCGGATGACAACACACTTTCACCACTGAAAAAGATGACAAATTCAGAAAGTCTTTCCTGGGAGTGGTCTCTCTGTTGTCGGTCCCTCCGGTGCTGGGAATGGCTGCTGCAGGACACAAGGTGCAAACTCTCGGTGTTTCCCAGGTCCCAGTCCAGAGGAGGCTCAAGTGGTTCCAAGAAAGGGGAAGAAAAACAGTCCAGGAAAAATTCGGACTGCTTAGCTAAACTAACTAATGAGAAGAAGCATAAGCAAGAGCAAAGCAGGAGCAAGAGCAAAGCAAAAGCAAATCAAAAAGCAAAAGCCGCACTATGTACTGCCCCATCTCTCCGTCCTGATGACCCTTGGGGGAGTGAGCAGGCTGATAACAAAACAAAACAAAACTTTGCTCTTCAGAGCCAGTCTTGAAAGCACAGAACATAATATCCAGCATAAACAGAACACATGACTGGGGATACAAGCATGACTCTAGGACAATGCTTCATGTGCTTTCTCCAATATTTATAAATCAATTCCATTTGAAAATCTGGTTGCTTGTATATTTTTATCAGTTATATAGGGTTCCGGGGGTTTTTTTATGATCTAAAACAATCTTCATTAAAGAAACCAAACCCAAATTGTAAGTGCAGAGGTATATTTTACAACAAGGATGACTGGAAGGCTCTGCACATGGGTCAGGGAAATGCACAGTATCAGTATGGACTGGAGGAATAAATGGATTGAGAGCAACCCTGGGAAGAAGGACTTTCATCGGTGGATGAAAAAATGGACACGACCTGTCAATGTGCGCTCATGGCCCAAAAAGCCAAACGCATCCTCAGCTGCATCAAAAGAAGCATAGCCAGCAAGGCAAGGGAGGTGTTTTCCCCCACAATTCCCCATTTGTGAGACCCTACCTGAAGTGTTGCATCCAGCTCTGGAGGTTCCAGTGCAAAAATAAAAAAGCAACCTATTAGAGCAGGTCAAGAAATGGACCCTGAAAATGGCCCAAGGGCTGGTATATATGCCTCTCCTATGGACAAAGGATTACAGAGATGGCAATATTTAGCCTGGAAAAGTCTCAGGGAGGACTTTATTGAATTCCTGCAATAACCAAACAGGGCTTGTAGAAAAGGTGAGGGAGACTTTTTATCAGGACCTGTAATGACAGGACAAGGGACAATGGTTTTAAAGCAAAAGAGGGGACGTTCAGAGTGGCTGAAGGAATAATTGTTTTGGTTTTTTCCATTGTGAGTGTGGTGAAGTACTGGAACAGGTCACTGATAGAAGTTCTGGTAGTCCCACTACAGTAGATGTTGAAAGTCAGGCAGATGAGGCTTTGAGCAACCTGATCTAGTGAGAGATGTCCCTGCTCATAGCAGGGAGGTTTCCCTATGTGATCATTATTGTTCTTTCCAACTCAAACCCTTCTATGATTCTATAATAAAAGCTCTGAATTTTGAGCATCGGAGTTTTACATTTTTTATTTTTATATTCTGGATTTTTCCATTTAATGATGTCAAGTTATTGATTGTGAAATTACTGAAAAGGCTTCATTTTGCTATGTCTATGAAATACAGGCAAATCAAGAGAAATATGAGAAGTTTGCTTTTCCAAAAACAGAACTAAATTCAGTACCAAGAGGGTCAGCAATGGAAAAATGGTTCTCCATTCTGCATTGCACATTTCTCACTGCAAGACAGAATCTTCCCTATTTATGAAGTGGTGTTGGAAAATTCTTGAGTGGGAAAGAAAAACAGAAAAAAAAATGGGCTGAGGTTCTTGGATGATCAAGTTTAGGAAGTATGTCCACTGAACATATGTGTCCAGACCTCAAAAAGGAATGAAATTACCCATGAAGGAATGAAAAAATATAAAAAAAAGCCCAGCATCATGGCTTGGAGGTTTTGGAACACTGTCAACAATATGAGTCAGTGATGTTCTGTTGAACTTAACAAAGGATTAAAGGCAAGCTGTAACTCAGGAGGACAATAAAGAATTTTGCATAACTAGAAGATTCAGTCCTTATAAAATCCTTAAAATAGTTCAATAAACTTCTGATTATCTAGGTGTAGAGGAATTTACATAGGACCGATATGTATGATGGCTGCTCAGAACTCCAGCCTTGGGAAATTGAGGGGAAATCTTCAATCACCAAAGGAAGGTGTTTCATCTCTTACACATATTCTGAATTGAACACAAACTGCAACACTGCAGATGAGAAGTTGTTCACGTGCCATCTTTGTTGTGCCAAGACATGAGTTACTACTCTCAGGCTTCAGCATCAAGATGCATTTCAGTCTTTACAACAATGCTTGGGTGATACCTCCTAAGTTGTTTACAAGATAAGTTACAGAATTTGAAAAATGTTCCCATGGTGAAAACATGCTGAAGAAAACATGCTGAAGTCAAAAGAAGGCAAATACATCCTACCGCAGAGAAGACAACACAGAGCAATCCAGAAGGAATGTCTGGGAAGTACTACACACAGAGAACCTACACCATTACTGTTCTTACTAAAACTTGTTGCTTTATTTGTAAAGTAGTATCTGCAACTTGCACACACAAAGCATGAATTATCATGAAAAATTCGGAGTCTGAAACCTCAGATCCTAGAAATCTCATACTAGCAGTTGTAAAATATTCCTAGAATTTCTCTAAAATTTTAGATGTCAGTTTTCTAACTCAAATGTATTTGAAGACAACATCTGACATCATTTTGACAGGAGCAAAGAAATTGATCACAGAAATAACACAAGTGGTTAGGTAGAAGATACAAGGGTTTGAGGACAGCTCTTTTACTAAATCCAAACTAATCATTCCAGCTTACTTACATCCAAATATTTAAGACCAAGCACAGGATCCTGATAAACCATTACTGTTCATTCACAACACAAGATCCAGAGAAAAAAAACCAACCAAATTAAACAGTCATTAATCACTTGAATTACCTAACACTGATGGTGGGCGATTCTGTGTCTTGAGATACTGTAAAATTGATTTCCTGTTTTAAAATCAAGTTTTGATCTTTTCTTTTTCTAAAAGATACCACACTTTTAAGCAAACAAAACAGGAGGTCAGACAGCAAAACAGTTTGGCTTATTAATGCAAGAAGTCAAACTATATCACGCCAGAAAGGTCTCTTCAGCTTTAAATCTAGAAACCTGGGAAGAAGGGCTACAGAAGAAATGCAGTCTTTTTGAAGTTGTTACTTTCTTATTATGAAAAATGTATGAGAAAACATAGCCCAGTATTTTTAAACCTGAATTTATGTCTAAATGCTGCTTTCACTGATATCAATGGGGGGTAAAAACCCTACTTGACCTCAGGAGGGCAACATTTCTTATTTCATTGTGGATTATATTCAGTTTTTGAAAGCATGACTCTGAATATTGCATGCACACTAGATACCAATTGATATTGTCACTAAGTATGAGGGCAACATGAGTGATATGGCACTTTCTCAAAATTTAATATTATCAGCATGTTCAGCTTGGGATAATTTTTTTCCCTTCCTATGTGCATATTAGTGCAATATTTGTTTCAACATTTGCAGTGGAAAACTATCCAAAAGTTACATAAAGCCAGCAAAAGTAATTTAAGAGCTGGGACCAGAAGCAGGTATACAAAAGGGAGGAGGGCACAGCACCTTGTAGCAGTGCAGGCACGAAAAGGAAAATCAGAAGACTGGATAAATCAAAGCTGCCTGCAGCTGTTCTCAAGAATGGGCCAGACAAGTGATCTTGCACAGCTGGTAGCTGGAGGAGGACAAACAGCAGCACCACTTGCAGGTCTGTGGCCCAGATCTAGTGTTCAGCGTTTTAACGTGAGGTTCCACAAATCAATGCTATGTTTGTAGTGATACCAGGCAGCAGTGCTTGAGCTTGTGTTTGATAGGTCTGGTCACCTAAAGTGACCAGTTTCACTGGGGTTTTTCTGCATGTGTTGTTGAATCACTGCCTGTAGGCTCAGGCAGTAAATCTGGCCATACATCCCTGTGATGCACTTTTTTCTTGAAGTCATGGTGCCTGGGGCAATTTTCTTAGTAACACTTGACTCCGCCTGTGTTTTCCAGATCCAGACATATAATGGCTTTGGTCTAATTTTCCTTACATTCTTTTGGTCTTCCATCATGGTTATAGTTGTTTACTTAAGACATATTTCAGCAATTTTGAGATGTTTCTCCATCCTGTTTTATGTACCTCTGCTCATTCTTACATCTTTGTCACAGATTATAAACTAGGGGATGAGGTCATTGCCCTCTCTTGACTGCCCTCCTATATAACAAAAATCACAGTGCCTGGAATTAATCCTTGGAGTTTTATTTTTTTAGTTGTTGTTTTCTAAGAAACTGCAAAATCACTTAAAAATTTATCTGTGGCTTGTAGTATAGAGCATATGAACATGCTTTCTTCTGTTGCCTTTACAGACTTTCTAGAAGTGATCAATAGATCCCAAGAATTCCTAAGCACAGCTTGAAACCACTTGAGTGGTTTTACGAAAACATCAAATCTTGCCTTTCAGATTTTCAGCGGTGAAGAACTTTGATAGTTCCATAGCTTTCCGCAGAGAAAAATGTGCCTTTTACTTCTAACCTTAATTTGTCTATCTCCAGCCTTCACCTTGATATGTCATTGTCCACTAGACAAAATAGCCTTCTCGAATCAATACCCTACCTCCGGGAGGAAGCTGTGACCCCTCTGATTTTCTCCTTGACAAGCTAAACGGCTTGTGATTTTTTAAGTTTTTCCCTGAGTGGCACGTTTCTCAACCTCCAGCTAACCCTGTGGTTTTCCTCTCACTGTTTCTCGCTTTATTATGATCCTTTCTTTATTCCTGACTTTATTCATAGGAACTTGAGGCAGCAGTGTAATAATAACGTAAGAAGGCACAATGCCCTTACTCTGTTATTCTCCTCTTTAAATAAGGAGTCAAGGATCCCAGAGAAAACTCACAGAGATCTTGGATTTTGCTACTTAATCAACATAGATCAAATGTTCTGGACAAACAGTGCATTTGTGCTCCATAGACAAACTGCATGACTCTGGAGCATCGCCCAGTCAACAAATGATAACAGAGATGGCTACAGCCCATTGACTTTCTTGATAATCCACCCCCATAATTTTTTTCCTGCATCAGTGCTTTCTAGAATTAAACACTCTATCCTATATCTATGGATGCATTTTTTCCTCTGTACTCTCTCCATAGTGGAGAGAAACTGGACCTTCCAAACCACCCCAGCATGACTGCCTAAAACCTCTGGGCTAGAGGATCCTCTGATGGGAACCCAATTCTCTCCATAAACAATGAGGACCTGTGTGACTAACACCAGGCACTTTCAGAGGACTAAAACAAGCTGAGGTGAATGCCACAGGCACTGGGAAGTGCTGCCAGTGTCTATTTTGATGCATAAGCTGGGCCAGGGCTCAGCTTTACACTTATATCCAGTAACTACACATCTGCCTCAATATATCACCAATGCTATAAGTCATCCTATTGTTACTCCCCCAAAGTTTTTGTCATCTTCAATACTCATCTATAATAGCTGCAATTTTACAGGTCATTGTTAGAAATGTATGTTGCAGCATATGAGACAGCCACAATACACAGAACATTACAATTTCAGAAAGCATCAACCCATACAGAGCAACACCATGCCACACCTGAAGGCTTCCAGGGCTGCTCTTCAGCCCCTTTTACACCCCTAATTGTTCATGCATTGCACCTGTACGCCCTCTGTTCCCTTTGTGATTGCTCAGTGCACCTCAGCACTCTGTATCTCATTACCGTCAATGCTGCTCCCCTGCCCTGCACAGCTGCAGCCCACTGGGGATGAGGCTCGGCCGCAGCCCCACTCCCAATTATCACAAACTGTGTGCCTACAAATGTAAACCAATGCAAAAGTAAAAAATTAGCCTAAGTAGCACTTTCTCAAAGAGATTCCATGTAACGATGTTTCCCTTTCTCATAAACATTTTTAAGCCTGTCATTTAAGAAGTTTTGAAAACCTTTAGTATGCATGGCTTTCAATTCAAATGATTCAAATCATGCAGTACCAATTGGTATGTTATGACAGCTACAATGGGATGCTATTCTGCTTGTCAGCCAGATTTCCAAGTTGGCATGGTAAGATTTTCCAGGTTGATAGAAAACAATTATGTTATTTTCTTTTTAATTTCTATTAATTGACTTTTATGTGAAGACTTTTTTATTAGGGTCCCAGTTGAGCTGACAAATCTATAATTACCTAGGTTATCACACTTATACATCAGTGTGTCCTTTTATGCAGCAACCTTTTGTGATTTAGTATCGGTCTTCCTGTAGAAGCCACCTGATGCTTTATATTATTCCAAGCACTTAGAATGCAGATTAGCCAATGTGCTAGAATTTTTGCCAGAAAGTAAATACCCAGTGATATGCTTATTAAACTGTCTGAGTATAATCCAGACTTCTCTCTCTTTGATGGGAGTTCTATGACACCTTATTATAGAGATACTTTTCTCGCTTTTAGTGGGTCTAGTGGTTTTAAAAGTGAACTAAGCTGTAGCAACAGTCATTAGAATGCAGGCTTTTCCTCTAATACTCTACCAATGCATGTTAGTTTTGCTTCTCTGTCCCAAAATCTTTCTGTCCACCTGTACATCGAATTGGAAAATCTGGGGGTTTTTTGATACTAGGGCTAAAATAAATATTTGATAATTCATAGATCTAGGCCTCTGTTTTGGACCCCACAATGTTATTCCCTGTTTTCTGACCTGAGAAAGAGACTTGTCTGCTACAGAAATAATTTTTGCTTTAAGAACAAAGAGTGGCACTATCCCATGCTTTGTACAGGGAGAAACAGAAATGTACCGTGAGCATATGATATGAGTGATACAGGGCTCCTCTTAGTATGTATCAAAGCCACAGGTGGTGGAATCCACTTGCCTATGTCCATCATCGTCTAGTTGATGAGGCCTCATGCTGTTTTGCTTGAGAATTCTCTAAGCAACCAGGTATCTCTGCTACATAAACAGAAATTTCATCTTATGTACCAAAACAGTATGTACTCTTAAAAAAAAAATAAAATAAAAAGAAGTGCTGAGGAAACCTCACTTCTGTGCCCTGGTCAGCTCGAGGAAGTTTAAACTTATAGTCCCTATCAAGCCAGGGAGCATGTCAGCCAAACAGCTGTGGAGTGTTAAAGACAAAAGGCTCTTTTACTCTTCTGTTAACGTTGGACCTTTGTAGCCAGGGAGGCATGGGGCCAGAGAGACTCTGTTTCTATACGCAGGTCTTGGGAAGATGTATGAATTTTATATAAGCAAATGTATATGGATGAATTTCAATACAGAAAGAGAAACAGCCTGGGAAATACTGCCATTTCTTGACTGAATTGTGCAATTGCTCAGATACTTTCAAAACATTTTTTGTCTGACTTTTTGCTGGAAGGTAATCTGTCCTTCTTTCTCTTTCGGTTTAAAATGGCCACTTCCCCAAAGAGAACCAATTACAGGTTCCAGCACCCTGAATCTAAAAGAGAAGGAGGTCCTGAACGCACTAAGAAAGGCAAGACTTCACCACGAGTTGTGCTAAAGGTCAGAAGAGAGCTGGGGAGCAGGGATTCTATTGGCATTTTCTGGTAGTTCCTTGCAAGGTAACTGGAGAGAGGCAGACACATTGACTGGCTGAAGAGAGAACATCTCCCAAGATCCCCCATACTCATTAATTCTGTGTCCTCTATTTGACATTCTGCTTCTATTAGGATGATTGAATTGGCCACCTTCCCTCTCTTCACCCAGCTCCCCCCCTGAAATGGGCACCTAAAATATAGTCACATCTGCTCACAAATGAAGCACTGTTGGAGCCTTTCCATTATCTACCACATGGGAGCAGGATTAGGTTCACTGTCAGTTTTGGGGAACATGAAAGGGATAAAGGAGCATGAATTATGCATAACAGAATTGCACCCTACTGGTTTCCTAAGACATACAAGATGTTTCAGTCCCATTGTCATCCTAGCATGCTCTTGGAGAAAATGCTTCACACAGCCAGAGGCAGAACTCACAGTGTAGCAGGACTCGTCCAAGACTCCTGATACAGCACCATATTGACATTCTTCTGCTAATGACGTATGTTTCATGTTGTTAAAGATCTGGCAGCAAGTTTGTTAGACTGGCTAAGACTGCATAAAATGTTGTAAGAAATAAACTGAGTAGGGAAAAATTTATTAGAGAACTGTTAAAACCTGAGTGTTTGTTTTTTGGTTTTTTTTTTTTTTTTTTAAAAAAATTTTAAAACCTGAGTTTTTTTTTTTTGTTTTTTTTTTTTTTTTTTTTTTGGTTGGGTTTTTTTTTTATCTTCCTTTTGATTATTTTCATTGCAACTAATGGAAAGAAAAAGAATATTAAACTAGCAATCTGATTACAACCCTCACATACCTTTGGTTTAGACCTAAACTCTTCCAGGTAGTAATACAATCTTTTAAAACCAGACCAATTTATTGAGGGTCTAAATTAATAAGAACGAACTTTTTATGAAAAGCTTTGGACAGTGCTTGGCATGACAAGAGGAGCCCATATATTTCTCCTAGGGACAACTGCGGATTATTCACCAGTTGTCCCACTAAGTTTTTTCACCCGCCCTGGCACAGCTCGGAGATTTGAGGCATTCGGCCCAGCGATGACTTTTACGTGGCCAACGCGAGCCCGAGTGTGACGGGACGGCCGGGTGCGTGGCCCCTGTGCAGGCGGAGAGCTCTTAGCACACGACTCCCGTCCTATCCAGTCGCCAGGAGACCGGCGTCCACTCCGCACCGCACCGGGGACAGCCCCCTCCTCGCACCATCCCTCCTGCCACTTTTTGTCCGGAGTGGAGACGGCGCGGCCGGTAGCTCAGGGAGGGCCTGGGCACCGCTCCCGCCCCCTTTCCTCCCCCGGCGCGGAGAGCGGGGCGCTCCCGGCGCTGCAGACCCCGGCGGCGGCTGCCTGGGCTCCCGCGGCGGGCGGGGGCGGTGCGAGGCGCGGTGCAGCGCGGCGGCGGCCGCGGGGGAGCGCGGCTGCGGCAGCCCCCGCCTGCTGCTGGGGCACGGCCGTGCTGGACGAGGGGAGCGGGCGGCGGTCCCGGCCCGGGCGCTCCGCACCTCTGCCGAGTTCGGCCGGCCCAGAAGGGCAGCCGAGAGTTCAGCATGCAGGAAGTTTTGAGGCAGCTCGGAGAGTAGCGCGGCGGCGGTGACCGCTGCTTCGCGTGCTCTGGGGTTTTGCGCTTTTTTTTTGCGGGGATTGTGCCTTTTTTGCCCCCTCCCCTCCCCTCCCGACCCCCGCCTACAACTCCCCCAAACACACAAGCAACCCGCAACAATCAAAAAGTCCGGTAAGGGGGAAGAGAACACGAGCGAGGGAAGCACCCTCGTCGGGAGAGGAGAGCCCGTTTCTTCGCAGAGACACGGTCCCGCTCTCAGCTGGTCCCAATGCAACTGCTCATCCTCCTCCTGCTCTACGCCGTCGTCTGTGCGAACTTCTGCAGCCGTCAGGGCACCACCGCCCCTGCCCAGAGCGGATCTATAAAAGCCCTGCGGGCTTCCAACATCAGGCGAGATGGTACGTGTCCTGCTGCTTTATTTATTCCCAAGGGCTACTTGTGCGGGGGGTAGCCCTTAAGCGCGCCTCGGGGCTACCGCTCTCCTGTCCCGGGAGCGAGGGCCGCGCACCCAGAGGGCGACTGGGGTCGGTCCGGGTGGGGTCCCGTCCCGGGGGGCTCAGCCAGGTCGTGGGGTCGGTCTCCGGGGTCCCGTTCCGGCGGCCGATCCGGGAGCGTATGGCCAGGTGGCAGGAGGGAGGTGTGGGCTGAGGGGGCTACTCTGCCCGGCGGCTGCACCTCCGGGCCGTCCCAAACTTCTCGGGGCAACTTCGGGGAGGTACCCCCAGCGTCCCGTCTGGGCTTCGGGGAGCACCTCGCCCCTGACAAGGCGGAGTGCTCGGTCCCGGCTGCCCAGGCGGGTCCCGCCGGGCATCCCTGGGCACCCCCGGGCCCGTGTCCCCCGTGTGCCTGCGATGTGCCGGCGGCGGGGCAGAGCGGGGCGAGCGGCGGCTTCGTGGCGTCTCCGGCCGCACGGCGGCCGCGGAGCGGGCTCTCATGGGCGGTGTGTCGGGGGCGCTGCCGTCGCCCCAGAGCTCCTTGGCCGGGAGCGGGATCGTCTCCCGGCCCTGCCACAGCCTCGCCGCCTTCGAGTCCTGTCGAAGGGCTGTCGGCGTGCTGCTCGGCGGGTTAGGGGACTTCCTCGAGCGGAGGATCTGAGCCCAGGGCTTGGTGTTCCCCTGGATCGGCTGGGCACTGCCCCACCAGGACTGGCCTCGTCCCTTGTGATGGCCGGGGACGCTGCGCACCCCTCAGGGCGGCAGCAGGCTCTCGGACACCGCCCGCCCCTGAGGCAGGGTGTTCTCCGCCTGAGCTCCGGTGCTGTTCCCTCCGGGCGCTGCGGCAGAGGATGTCCTGGACAGCCGAGGTGCTGCCCAGGGTCTGCAGCGCAGCAGTGCGGGACGCAGGTGCCTCCAGTGAACGTGGTCGTGTGCCGTGGCCCCACGGGCAGTGAACGGGGAGACTGCATGGAAATAGCGCTGCTGAAATTCACCTCTAGAATCCACGACTTTCAGTTTGGGAAGAGTGATGGGCCTTTGGCCAGGGAGCAGCCTGGAATGTTCCAGCCTCACGTGGGAGAGCTTGCTTTTGCACGGTGCCCTGTACCTGCTTAGACGACGAAATGCAGGATGTTCTCCTTGCAAATGAACAGAGTTAACATCAGTCTTCAAGTTAACATCTTCCAGTTGACAGCAGTTGTATATTTTATAAACCCTTTTCAAAAACCCAGGCCCTTGAGCCATTTCCAAGACTGTATTTGCCAGTGTTTATTTTCCAGCATGTATACAATGCATGTAATGGGTATACAGTTGATTTAGGAAGATGTTTTTGTTTAAAGTTTGGAGCCATATTGAACTTAATAATATTTTTTATGCCTTTCTAGTCACTGAAAGAGGACTTAGAGAAGGTGGAAGATTTTTTCATATAATGGAAATGTTGAGTGAGGAAGCAGGACAGAATTGCAGTTCTTTCTGACAGAAGTCAAATTTAATCTCATTAAAGAAAAAAAAAAGTTTGTGTTTGGAATAAAAGTACATATTTGTTATTTCTATTTCCTTCTTTAAAATGATTCTGTGTTCTATCAAGCTTCATGACTTGTTAGCCTGCCATCTTCATAGAAGAACTGAGACCATCTCTGAATAAGGCTAAGCAAGCTTCCATCCAGCTCAAACTTCAAACAAGCTTTTTCATTGAAAACTTACATACTTAGAACATCAAAATGTCTACTACTCTGATCATCTCTGTATAGACAATGAAGAAATCATTAACCCCTAATATAAATAAAGTTTTTATATTAGTGGAAGTATGATGGGTGTTTTACTCCTCAGAAGCCTTCCTGTGGTGAAATTGATTCTAGGACTGAAGAAGAGAACAAGCCTCTGAAATTATTACTTAATTGCTGTCTTCCTAGTTGTGATAATTTAACAATTTGATTAAGCTTTGCACCTTTAAAATTACCTGAGGCAGCTTGTAGTAGTTGATCTTTGTGGGTACCAGGTGGACTAACACTGGGGTTGTTGGAAGGTCTATGTGTAATTGCATCCTACCTTTCATCTTTGCTGGGACATGTGCTGGTGAGCCTTGCAGCCTACAGTGAATGTGCCCGTGCTAAAGTCAGACGCTTCTGCAATTCTTGAGTGGATGTTCCGAATGTACTGAAGAGGTCACAGGCTTTGATGGAGAGTACATGCAGACCCCTAGCATGCTGCAGCCTTGCTCTCTCCCTGTGCTTGGGAATCATGTTGCTTTTTCTCTGCAAAGGATGGTGTGTTCTGGTGTGGGGTTTCAATATTTAAAGCAGATCAGCTGCTGATCTCCCTGATTTTACACAAATGAAACTGTTGCTTGAGTTCCTTGACTGAGGGTCTCTATTTCTACAGCCAAAGGTTTTGAGCAGTATTCCAAATGTTGCATGCATGTGACAGACTCACAAGCAAATGCTTAGACCACAGTTGGCTGTAGGCCACTAATAGTATTTCTGTCTTTTGTAATTCGCAGTGGTGTTTTTGTGTTGTTTTGGTCTGAGGCAATTATATGGAACAGCATGAAAGACATGTGAGTTGTGTTGCTGAGTCAGACAGTACTTTTTGCTTTGTAAATATTTGCAGACATGACAATACAGAATGGGATCTGAGAGCATGCAGTACATTGGGGTAAATGTGTTACAACAGTCTCTCTCAAAACACACAGCAAAGATAAAAAGTAGTTTAATGTTATGTTCTGGGTTGATGATCATGATTATTAGGTTTTGAAATTAAAAGAGAAGAGGAAAAAAGGCCTATTCAGCTTCAAAAAAATATCTTGGTAAGTTCAAGACCACCTGCACATTTTATTAAAAAAAAGCAACCCTTTGAGTTCCAATTCCAAGCAGGATAGCCTAGTGGTACTGCATACACAGAGTTTAATATGGAGGCTTGGTCTTGCTTCTGGCCAGAACAAACCTTTGCAGTGTGCATGATTCAGTATTGCCTTTCTTCTTTCAGACTAAAAGAAGTTGGCCTATTTGTAATTGCTCTTACTTAAGACTGAAGTTGATCTGATAAGAAATCTATGGAGGAGGGCAGCTCATACAAAAATTGCCATTTAATGACTACCAAACCTAACCAGACTGTACTTTCTGCTGAAGATATTAAGAATATAAATAACTTGCTTCCAAGACATCCTCTTGTCCTAGTTGAAGGACGGTCATTGGTGACTCAGCAGTCCAGTGTAGCACTAATCAATTTTTTAGTGTCCTGGAGGTGCCAGAGACATTTATAGCACAAGTACTGGTATTCACTTAGAGTGTTTATTAATGCTATTAAGTTAAGTACTTTGAAGTCCATCAGAATAACACAGAGGTCTTCCAGATGCTTCCATTGTTCTATTTTGACTCAGTTTCCCAGTTTGCAGTATGCAGGTAATACGGCCTAATTACAAGAAGTATGATATTTTGCTTCTTCTGTTTTGATTGTTTATGTGTACTTGGAGATGAACAGTGGAAGATAAAAAGTGCTAAATAATATTATTTACTATATAATGTCTAACTGAAACATCACATGGTTTTTCTTATCAGTTATTGAACAAACATCTGCTTAGTATAGGGAAGTATGCCTAGGCTGTATCTTCAGACTAAGCATCACCATACATACTTTAAACTTGAAACTCCAGAGTTCAAAGAAAAAACAGAACAGACAGCATAGTGTCAGGTCATTTCAGTATGTAAACAACTGAAAGCCATGGAATCAGTATCTTCTGATGTGGGTTTGAAACCATAACATCAGATGACTCATGATAAGATTCTACACTCTTGTGGTTTTCATTATGAATCCAAAAAAACCTGGAATTTTCAAACTTTGCTTTGCTTGTGCACCACCAAAATACAAGGAAAATACTGTACTTTATAATTCTGGAGAACTGCCAATAGCTTTTAGCTCTTTAAGGCCTGGTCCAAATGGATGTATGCCATTAACTCTACCCTCTTCTTCCCTGTGTTGGCTGATGCCTAATCACAGGGAAAAGTATATGGTGATTTG
This sequence comes from Pyrgilauda ruficollis, assembly GCF_017590135.1. Taxonomy (NCBI): domain Eukaryota; kingdom Metazoa; phylum Chordata; class Aves; order Passeriformes; family Passeridae; genus Pyrgilauda; species Pyrgilauda ruficollis. The sequence goes on from NW_024529932.1 coordinate 9,081,268, forward strand.
GGCAGTATTCTCTCACCAAACAAATGTTAAGTGCCTGTTTTGGGGAGAAAATTGTGTTCTTTTCTGTTTTTTGGTTGTTTGGTTGGTTTTATAAAGAGGATAGATTTAGATTAGATGCTTTAAGGTCCCTTCCAACCCAAGCCATCTTACGATTTTATGGTATTAGGAGGAATTCTTTACTGTGGATGTGGTGAGGCCCTGGCACAGGTTACCCAGAGAGGTCTGTTCAAGGGGTTTCATCAGGCTGGTCTAGTGCAAAGTGTCCCTGCTCATGGCAGAGGGATTGGAACTAGATGACCCTCAAGGTTCCTTTCAACCTAAACCATTCCATGACTCTGTGATTTTATGTTTCTGTGATTCTATGAAATGTCTCTGGTATCACTAGTGATTTAGAACATCACTTTTGGAATGCACTTGCTGAGTTCTTTTATAATAGGCTTGTATACATTTTTAGAGGACTCTGGTAACATAAAATTGTGTCAACTGTAAAATGGCCAAAATAAATTGTTTTTTACAGGCTTTATTTCCTTGTTTTCTATATTTTGTATAGCAATATGTATTTCAGGCTTCATCAGTTAAAAAAAAAAAGCCTTACTAATTTCCCTGCAGTAATGCACTTTGGTCTACAATTATGTGACTTTGATGGTGTTTCTTATCTGTATAATTAACAGTTTGGACTGAAATATCAAAGCATATTGCATGAGAATTCCAACCCTGACTCAGCAGCAAGCAGCACAGAGGAATTCTCTAAAGGAACTTGAAATATGTTTTATCAGGTAGATGTATACCATAGTGTAAGTCACTATAAATTCTTCAGACAGTCTCTTGAAACTTCTTGGTTTTCATTCTGGGCTTTTTAAAGTATTACTGTGAAGCTGAATTAGGCCAGCTAATTCTTAAAGGGCTGGAAGAGAAAACTTAGTTGTATTGCTTTGATTTGTGGAAACTGGACAGTGCAGAAAATCTAAAATAATAATGGGAGTTCTTTTCCACTGTTGTGCCAGCCACATAGATGTTGTGTTTCATAAAACATCTAGGAATAGGCGTAAATAGAAAATTCACAGAGGATCATTAGTGCAGTAATATTCATCATGTGCTTAACTTTGACCATCTTCATAATTCTGCTAAAGTCAAGGGGTTCAAGTCATACAGGACAGTGTAATAAGAAAGCTCAAATAGCTTTTATGTAAATGAGGTGAGTCAAAATAACTATATATTTTTTATGAATCAAGTGTACCAAGGATTTGCAAAATTAGGAATCATAGAATTGTTTCGGTCGGAAAAGACCTCCAAGATCATCAAGCCCAGCTGTTTACTGAGCACTCACACAATTGGCCTTGGGCCCTCGATCCAGCCTGTCCAGATCCCTCTGCAGTGCCTTCCTACCCTGCAGCAAACCAACACTCCTGCCCAGCTTGCTTTTGTCTGCAGGCTTGCTGAGGGTGCACTCACTCATCCAGGGCATCAATAAAGATACTGAACAGGACTGGCCCCAGTACCGAGCTTGTAACTCCATTCAGCACCACTCTCTGGACTTGGACAATAGGATAGTCTTCTATACAGGAAATAATGCACCTCTCCTAGCCGTTTTTGCAGGATAATTCTGTGAGATATGGTGTCAGAAGCTTTACTAAAGTGTCTTGGCTGAGATGGAGTTAAATTTTCCCCACATCAGCCCTCAGTGCTGTGCTCTACTTTGGTAGTTAGGAAGGTGTGAATGAAACAGCAGTGTTGTGGCTACTGCTGAGCAGTGCTGGCACAGCACCAGGGCTGTCTCTCTAACATTCTGCCCCTCTCAAGTGGCTGGGAGTGGGAAAGGTCCTGGGATGGGGAACAACCGGGCCCAAATGACCCAAACGGGTATTCCATACCATATGACATCAGCTCAGATATAAAAGCTAAAGGAGGGAGCAGGAATGGGGGATATTTGTTATTTTACAGTGTTTGCCTTCTGGAGCAATCATTACATGTGCTGCAACTTTGGGAAGTGGCTGGATATCACTCCCTGATGAAAAGTAGAGAATAAGCTTTTTTTCTCTTTGTTTATATGCACCAAATTTTTGCCTTTGTTTTTTGTTTAGTGAAATGCCTTACATCAAGCTACAAGTTGTTTTCCATCTTACTTTCTCTCCCTTGCCCCACTGAGAAGGGGAGTGATAGAGAGGCTTGATGGGCACTTGGTGTCCAGTCAAGGTAAACCCACTACATAAAGTCCAGGCAGACCACATCCACAGCCTTTCCCTCATCCATTGAGCGGATCACCAGACCTTCTTCTGGTCGCAGAAGGAGATCAGGTTGGTCAATCAGGACCTTCCTTTCCTACAGCCATGCTGACTGGGCCTGATCCCCTGGCTGTCATGCATGTTCTGTGTGATGATACTCTGTTGACAAGCTGTGCTATGACTTTCCCCTGCACTGAGCTCAGGCTGATAGGCTGGTATTTCCCTGTATCCTTCTGGCCATTCTTATACATGGGTGCCACATTTGCTGACCTCCAGTTAACTGGACCTTTCAGATTTGCTAGGACTGTTGGTAAAGGGTGGAATGTGGTTTGGTGAGGACTTCTGCCAGCTCTCAAGACCCTTGGGTGGATCCCATCTGTCCCCATAGACTAATGTCTAAGTGGTGTAGCAAGTCACTGATAATTTCCTTTTGGATTGTGGGGGCTTTGTTCTGCTCCCTGTCCCTCTCTTCCAGCACAGGAGGCTGGATACCCAAAGCAAATTAATCTTACTATCAAAGTCTGAGGCAAAGAAGGCATGTGTAACTTCGGCTTTTCTACAGGCGTTGTTGCTATGTGTTTGTCAGTTGTATTTAGTCTATCAGAATAAAAAAGTATGTGTATATATATATATATGTCATAGGCATCAGTCTTTTTTACATGCATTTGCAGATTAAATAAAATTTTTATCTTTAGAATATCATCAAATGTCGCAAAATATTCACCTATCACAGAATCACAAAATATGTTTAGATGGAAGGGACCAAGAATGATCATTGAGTCCAGCTCAATGATTTTAATTCTTAAAAGTTTTTAGCATGATCCCAACCCCAAAGAAGGGGCTACCTGGCCTTCTCTGACTTTTGTGCACCTGCAGGGATTTGACATCAGGATACTAAAAGAGTCCTATGAAATACCATGAAGGCTCTGTGTTGGCATTCTCTGTAGTATGACTTTGCCTACTAATGCAGAGAAATTTAGTAGTAATCTTTTTAGTCATTTGATTCAAGCTATATTCAATAATTGCCTCCAAAATTCCACTATTGTATTTATGAGGTTGATTACATAATACCACATTTTGGATAAAAGAGAGCGCTTCTGGTGAGGTTCTCTTGGCTGAAATACTGGATTGCATAGAGTTGTTTGGCAGTTTGTTTCAAATCAGTCTCCTGTTTACAAAGCTAAGGAAGTGTCCTGTTTAGTGTGAAACTGGAGATACTTTCTCTTGGGAGTTTGGGTTTGGCTCTAATATTTTTGGTAGTGAATAAATCCTCCATGATCTTGAGCTTCCTATTGAACTTAAGTAATCTTCAGTTTCATGTTTCCTTTTTGATCTGTATCCCACACTGTGAAGGCCAACATCCCATGTTCCTGCTTTGTTAATTAGAGCTCTACATATTTGGAGATGGTGCAGGAGGACACACTTAACCTTCTGTTCAAACTTCATGCCAGTGTGTTTTAACCCTGCTGTGCCTTGGAACTTGATGTTGAGACTCTGTAAAACTATTTATTAAGCAGTTAGTCCTTGAAAAATAGCCATCTTGAATTTTGTTCCACTAAAATCAATGACAAAAATTCCATTAGCCTGGCACACAGTTCACATGAATTAGTACAGGATAAAATAAAATGTGTAGGAATTCAGTGATGAGTTTGTAATACAATCACTCTTAGAAATATTTAATTTGAAAAAGACCCTAAGATTGAGTGGTTACACCCTCCTTTCAGGGAGTTGTAGAGGGTGATAAGATCCCCCTGAGCTTCCTGTTCTCTAGGCTGAAAATCCCCAGTTCCCTCGGCCACTCCTCATCAGACTTGTGCTCCAGACCCTTCCTGAGCTTTCCCTTTGTTTCTCTTTGGATGTGCCTCAGCACCTCATTGTCTTTCTTGTAGTGAGGGGCTTGTATATAGTACTCAAAGTTAGGATGTTTGGTTAGTGTCCATGCACTGAGACAAACCAAACAAATCCTTTGCACTGATAGAGATGGAGGGGTAACTGACGTAGTTACAGATTGTGTAGCAAAAATACAGAACAAAGCCTTGTATTCAAATGTCCAGTTTCTTTTTCTCCTACTTTACGTGTCACCCACAGGATATCCTACAAGTGACTTCAGCTGCGGTACATTTCTAAACAAGACCATAAGGAAACCTGTCCATATTTTTTAGTGTCTTGCATTGTTTCTGCTTGTTTTTTAAAGAGGCTCCAAATGTAATATGCGGGGGTTTCTGTTATTGTTTCTTTTTGGATCAGTTGCAAAAGATTTTTCTCATAGTTGAATGCATTTCTAATCTGATGTGACTCACGAAAAAAGTGGATTGAGGATGAAGCAGAGACCCAGACTGGCTAGAGAGAAGGAATAAAAATAGATACACAGAAGGTTGATCACTGGATGTACTGTGAGATCTAGAAACCCTTTATGTACTGTTCTGCCCTTAATTTTTCAGCCAGTTTTCTTGAAAGATAAATCCTTTGCCTTAGCAAACCAGTGGCAGTAATGCTGAGTGAGAACAGCAAATAGGTGGTGATAGTGCCTTGGCATTCTTCGTGGAGATGGACCAACACAGCTTCTTAATCATGATTCCACAGCAGGGATAATCACTGATAGGAGTGATTTCACTCACACATCCAGATGTCAGTAAAAGGATTTAAGACCTCCTTGTAGAAGCCTACGGGGAATTTTCTCCTTTGAAATTGATAGAAAGCCCCAAAGTTATGGCACTGTTTCCCTTTGTAGATCAAGTTGTAAGCCTGTTCCCTTGCTCCATTAGCCACATTCATATTGCTTTGTTAGGTTTCTGAATGTTTGGCAGTTCACACAGGAAGATGCTGGATTGCTTCGTCGCTGACCATATGGTGTGACCTGGGGTTCCCAAACCCCCAGGTATGCATGTATCACTGCTACTCTAGTAAGATGTCTTTGAAATTGTGAGAAGGGGAAAGGGATTCTTTGGGTTTTTTTCATCCTCCTAATGGAAGAAAACTGTTCTGTACCTGAATAGGCTTGGCTTTATTTTTGTTTGGAATTAATACTTGTCACCCAGGAGAGCTTATTGACATGATATGCATTTCTCACCAGTTCCTGGCATTTATAAGATCCTGGAAAATTAAACTCTTCTTTGAAGCAAAATACAAAATTCTACCATCATATATAGTAGTGATCTGGCTGCTCCTAGTATGTGTGTGGACTGCTGCTACATAATTAGCCTGTGCAAACGTTTGAACCTCTAGAGTCAGTTCAGTGCAGATGCCCTGTTTACAGTATACTCAGGGTGTCTTGAGTGGTGCCTCCGAGAAATGGCTGCAGTGACATCCCCATCTTTGCAGAACCCTTGTGTAGTGTTAAGGTGAGTCTGTTCTGGGACCTGCATGGCAAAGCCTGATCTCCATACATACAGCCTTGCCTCCCAACAGACTTCAAGAAATGAGGAATTCTCTTGGCCATGTGACAACATAGAAACAAACATCACTCCAGAAATAAACTTACTTGCACCACAGAGGAACCTCATGCTATACTTTAGCATGCATCTGAGGACTGATCCTCTACCTGTGTTGCTCCCACACTGGCAAGCAAAGGAGGATGAGATGTGGATCAGTATGGCTGATCTTGCTCTTTCCCCAGTCTCCTCACCAGTCACAGCATACACAGTAAGCCTTTCCTGGGCAGTGCACATGCGTTTGACAATATTTTCCTGCAGGCAATATCACTGTATGTAAATTCCTTTAGTTTCAATGTCAGTGTTGAGCCCTGGCAGCTTGGAGAGGCAGAAGTGCCACCCACAGCCAAAGTGGCACATGGGCAAAGACTGGAGATCCTTATCAGGGTGCATCTGTCCTTAAAATGCTGTGGCCTTGCTATCTGTGCTGTTCTACCTCGTGTCTGCTTTCCTGCTCAGAGCTGCCACTGTTTTTGCAGACTGAGAGCCATATGCCATGCATAAGGTAAAATTACAGGCCACATGAATAGTCAGTTTTGGGGAACAAAGAATTACACAAAGTGACAGTGTGATGTCCTGTATAAAAATCAAATATCTTGGTTTTCACATGCTTGCCTGAATATGACTTCAGTGGCGTGGTAGTTAAATAGCAGTCTCTTCTCTAAAGAAACCCTGGAACAAAACAGGGAAAGCTATTATTCTGGTTTTGTTACTTTGCACTTTTGTTCCCTGGGTTTGGTTTCATCTAGTGCATAAGGATATAGAGGAAGGTCACGAAGAAGAAATCACAATGACTGGATATGTCAGTTCAGTTTATTTTTTTGAAGAATGAATTTAAAGGTCTTTTTATCAATGTGTGCAGGATATTTTTCAAGGCTTGCAGGAGCTCCCTTTTATTTTTGTACAGGGATCTTCTCTCAGGATTTGTCTCCAATGACTGTGCCATTTCCTGATTCTCCTGCTATCTTTTGTGCCATCACCAACCTTTGCAGGATCTAAAGTTAAACCTTGTCAAGCAGATTGCTTTTAAAGCTTACCTTAGGCAAGGGAAAAAGTGTCACCTGTTTTTCTTTCAGAAGTCAGACAAAATGTATTTCTATATATGCTTTTACAGTGAAGTGATTGCAAATTTACGTACATGTCATTGCAGTTTTGACAATGAATTGCTAGCACATCAATTTCAAAAAGGTATTTGAAGGTAGCTTCAAAGGTATTTGGCCAAACCAGAACAAAAATACTGTAAGCTGCCTTGTTTCATTCTAGGAAAATACTCAGCCTTGTCACCTAATGCAGCTTCTCCTTCCCTTCTCTTACCAAAGCTGGGATAGAAGCATTTCCTTCAGTTATTTATTATAAATCAGTATTTTAGAATTTTTTAAATTTTTATTTTACAGTTACTGTGGCTAACGCGAAACCTGTTCTTAAAAGACAAACCACTATGAACTACATTATTGAACAGTATTATCATTATCTTGCTGACTTGACGTTCTTTCCAGTTAAAAGTTGCTTAAAATTGCCAGACAAAATAGAGGATCTGATGCCAGCACGTGAAGCCAGTTCTCTAAATTGGTTTTGACAGAGGTTCTGTGTGTGCAGCAGCAGCTGGCAGAGCTTTTCACAGAGCATGAGTGGGCCTGGTGAAGGAGCTGACTTGTGGAAACCCAGCGAGCTCCCACTGGGGGCTTGGCTGAGCCTCTGTCAGAGAGCTACCTGAGACATACACCGTACTTGCTTATGATGGACACTAACAAAGAGTTCTTACCCATAATGGTTGCTGAATAGTTTCACATGGAATGTCCACTTTTTCCTGCACGTATGCACAGCATTTCTGTTAAAAAGCTGGTAAATTTTGACCAGCTGGTGCTGGCATCTGAGGTTCAGAAAAAGAAATTTGAGAGTAGACTGGCAATACTTGAAGCTAAAGATTCCTAGAACCTGTCAAATCCCCACATTTACTGCATTCAAAACAAAGCACTGCTCTCACAAACTTTTCACTAAATATTTCCTTTTAAAATAAAGCAAAGGAAAGCAGCCAGAAAGAAAGAAAGCATCAGAGACATTTTCATTTTGCTTTTTGCCAGGAGACAAAAAAACCCAAAAAAATAAAAGCACTGTCAGATCGCTGAACATGTGGGTTTAGCCTGAAACATACTTTTTAAAAAAAGAAATTCAAAATCACATTAGGTATAAAGTTGAATTGACTACACAGCCTTGTTAAATGTTCAAAATAAAGAAAACAAATGAACTAAAAGTCTTGAAGTTTTTTTTGTGGTGGTGGCAGTTTTTATGTCTTGGGTTTTTTTGTTAGATGCATTGTAGGGCCAGACACAACAGGAGTAAAGGGTGAAATCATGCATGTTCAGCCAGGTGCATTACCAGCCATGTAGTGAGTGTCATAGGGAAGATGAAGGATCTTCAGCCCTGCCTCGCTTTCCCAAATAGTCTTCCCTTTGGGTACCAGCACAGTGCGGTAGAAGGGGGAGGGATGATTGTAAATGACTGGTAAGGCAGAGGGGTCAGAAGAAGTTGGATAGTGTGCCAAGACTCCTCCTTACTTCCTGCTGGAAGTAACTGCTCCATCTCTTGCTGGTGAATGTGGAAGGGCATCTTCTTGTTCCAGTATGCACTGGATGGGGCTCGCTCCTGCCTCCCCCTCTGTCTGTATAACTGAAGCCCCATCTTAGCCCTGTGTCAGCAAGCAATCTTATATATTGCCAGATTTGTCTTTTCCCAGTTCCTCCCTGTGGTACTGCAACTCTTGCTAAGAAAAAATGTCCCTGATCATTGCAGGGTGATTGGACTAGATGACATTCAGAAGTCCATTCCAACCAATTTACGCTTAGATGATTCTATGAAAAACAAATGATGTGTTCAGACTCTGTATTCCTCAATGAGCTGTGTGGGAGAGACTGTCCGTGTGCACCTCATGTGAGATATATGTATATTTTATGCATTTGTTTGTCAGTGCATGCCATTTTTACTTCCTGTGTAAAATGGGCACTAGGTGTAGATCCTATCTTCACTTTTTTCCCACGACTGGGAGTAATGCAATTTTAAGTATTGTGTGATTGTGTTCAGTTTGCAAAAAAGTAATTTATGTAATTGTGACCTTATTAATGCAGTGTGATTTCAGCTGCAACTCACCTCTTAATAATGAACGGTAAATAAAATGCTAATCTCTTTTACAGTTTTTGTGTTGCGAAAGTTCAGGTACTCAGATAACTTAATTAGCACTAATTTCTCCAGTACACTGATTAGTTTCTCAAATTTGTCAATTTTTAGACATCTTAGCTAAAAGTAGTCAAATTATAATGACACTGGTATTGCCACTATGGCTTGAGGTCTGTCTCTTCAGTATTAACTGGTATCATCTTTACATTCATACTCTATGAATCCATATTTGACTTTCAGTAGAGAAGGGAAGGAATAGTATATTATAACAATTATGGCTTTTCTCCCTTGTGGTTGACAGAGGAGAAAGGAACATTACAGAAAACATGAGAGGGAATGTCTTTATGTGTGCTCCCCTCTAGATTTATGTGTGTATGCAAAGAAACATTTGACTGAGGAATACAGTGTCTAGCATTGTACCTCGTAAATCCATCAGGATCACTCAGTCAATACTGGGGCAGCAGCTGATTCTGTCTAATTTTAAGTATGTAAATGATGAGTTACTCTTTTATTATCCTTTAGTGATTACTGTCTCTGTCCTCATGATTATTCTGGTAACTTCTAAACTGAAAAAGGAATACCTCAGACAGCTCCTCATAAAGAAATCCTCTGCTGCAATATGATTCAGGCTTGCATTCATCATGCCAGTTCTGGGGATGTCAAGTGGAACTCTTAGCAATTCTCTGGAGTTCTCTGGTTTCTAGTGCTCTAAAGGATCTGGTTTTAAGACCTTAACCATATTCTGCCACCTTCTCCCACGTCCTGTTTGTCTCGGAGAGGTGGTTCCTGTGCCCATGTGCATAGCAGCTAGTCTGTCTGTGGAAAGGTAATCAAACAGTGTGCAGTCTTGCTTGATTCTAGTGCAAATACCTGTTTCCACAGAGCATTACAAAGATAATAGGCAGTATCTATGCTGTAACATTTTAGTTTTTTCTTTTGGCTCTTCATGCCAGAACAATTTCAGAATAATCCTTTTCCGTTTGCCTCTGTTTTGCAAAGAATTCCTGATGGACCGAGTGACATTGTCAACCAGTGAGAAAGTTTATATGTCACATATAGTTAGGATTTCTCTCAAATAAGTGCAAAGTTTTAAAGATTCATTTCGTTTCACAATCCTTGGTAGTATGCAAGGTCTTAAGCTGATGCTGTTCTCTCAGTACCTGAGACCTAGCTCTGAATTCAGGTGTCAAAATGGTACAATTTTGTTAAGGCCCTACAACCTTCTATTTAAAATCTATGCAGGACTTCTTATTGTTCTGATAGATATTGAAAAGCAGCTCATGCTTTTTTTGCTTTGACAGTTTTGGACTTATCTGGACATAAAACTTTAATGCTACAATCCTAAATGTGTTGTTCTTAGATATAATATTGGTTTATATTTCAGTGAAAATCTTTCTAATTCTATGTTGTTTTGAAGAATTGGTATCATATGGTATTGATGAAATTTGTAGCTTTTTGAAGGTCTGTTTACTTTTCCTGTATTGTTTACATCTGTTGCATTGCAAACTGAATGCTGGTGGTGCTGCTACTCTCCGCATATTATTCTTCACAAATCTCCATAAAATCTGTAAAATTTTCTTTGTGATTATAGATATTTTTCTTTAACTTAGAGCTCCATTGTGTAATAAAAACATTCTTAATAAAAAATGTATGCTATCTAGCTTGAAAAAGAAACCCATTTGAAATCATGACAGCTTATTTGAAGATGTGAGCGAAATGTAATACTTTGCAAAATGTAAGACACATACACTGCAAAAAGCTTTCATTGGAATCTGTTAAATTCTACTTGAAATATTGCTGTTTTCGTAATTATGTATGGAATTGAAGAACTATTTTTATCTCTTGAGGTCAGCCCAAGTTTTTCAACTATAGCACTGTGAGATGCAGTTCATTACATTTCAGTATGGACCACATTTACAGTAGGTTGAATAATAGTTTTGGCAAAGTAGGTTTAAAAAAAATTTTTGGTTTTTTTTTTTTTTTTTTTTTTTTTTTTTTTTTTTCCCAAGATCTGCAATCTTCAATTGCTACTGTATAGAAATTTTGCTTTCATCATACCTGTTAGCAATTTACCTGACAATTGTAGAGTGAATATTCGTTTTTCATTTTGTTCTCTTCACTCAAAATTGAGAAGTTAGTTTGGGCATAAGAAAGTGCCTGAACCAAACAGATCACAAACAGAACATCTGGCTTTCTCTTTCAGTCAATAAGTAAAAACCAAATGTACAAAGTCAGCACTGCAGAGAAAAACATCCAGAATAAAAATAGGAACACACCTGCACAGATGCTTTCAAAAAGATTTAAATTTTCATTTTATTTTGGGGCCCATGAATAATTTCAGAAATATGGCTGTTATTGGTGAGTAGAAGCAGTTGGAGTTGATTAATCGGCAAATTTTCTTTCTAAGTCAAACATGTTATGGTAATTCTTTTTCTGATATTTTCAACACAATTAGGTGCTTTTTCTTCACTAAGAACTATTTAAAATGCTGAGATATACACATTTTAATTGAATTCTGATTCCTGTCTAAATGGAGCTTACCATAGTCAAAACAACTTTATTATGAATATGTTCTCTGACATCTTAAAAAATCATAAAATTCAGGCTGCACAATGTATGTATGATGAGACAAAATAGATTTAAATATTATTAAACATAGCTAATCTTCCTGGGGAGCAGAACTACTTGATCTTGTGCTAGTTATATTTAATTGTAGACAGTGTGTTCTTGATGGTGGTGTCTTTAAATATTCTTTTAAAACAAGCAATCTCGAAAAGTAAAAATGAAAACTCAGAATAAAATAAAGATATACAGCTAGGTTTCCTACCTGTACCTTTAGAACCGAGCTGAAATCTCAGATGTGATTTGATCCATCTGCCTATCTGCACAATAGATCAGAAAATCTGTCATGAAGTCAGTCACTTCATCTCAGGTCCTGGCTGCAGGCCTTTGCAAAGTGTGTGTGTATCTATGTACAGCCATCTGTATCTATGTGTTGGTTTGCTGTGTGCTTAAAGGGATTCATACACATTTACATTTATATTGTGTGCCTTACCTTTTAAATGAGGCTGAAATGCAATTGGTAGAGAAAAAAAAAAGTTCATTTTAAAAAACTTTGGTGGTTTGAAAAATGGGATCTCTTGCTAAAGCTTTGCTTATAATTGAGGGGGAGAGAAAGACACCTGCAGAGAACTGCTCATTCCATTTGTTTTAGATGTCTGCCTTCAGGTGGGATGAATTACCTTCTGCATGTGTCTTGTTTTTGCACTCAGAGCAAGTCTAGGGCAAGTAGGTCACTAGCACAGCAAGCTCACAAAATTACCTAAAAATATTTCTGTTTTTATTGCTGTCTGAGAAACATGGTTTGAATCTTCTAGATCTCTTCAAAATGCTGCATTTATAGGATAAGATTAAAGATTTCTTTAGAGTGATGAGCAATGACATTATAGTAGTTATTTCTGACTAGCAAGTCGTAACAGTCCATTACTCTGCAAAATTATGCTTCAAGAATAAACATTCACTACCACTGCTTCTGGGATAAAATGTGGAGGGTTGACACTACTGTTGGAGTATGAGAAGATTTAGGATTAGATTTGGCTTCCTTTTTTTTTTTTTTTTTTTCCCCCAGGATCTCAGGCAGTTATTAAATAGACTAAGACCAGCATATACTTCACAAGATCTTATGTTAGCAATTTTTTATGTGTACAGAGGTCAACTGAGATTAATACATCTCATTCCTGTCAGCTGGTTTAGACCTTATAATGGTATTAGTGTCTGACTCATGGAGAATGAATTTATCAGAGGTTTCTGGCAAGGTCGAAAATCACTGCTTGTAAGAAAGCAGCTCTTGGCCACACCTGGTTGAAGGTACATAGTCACAAAAATAGAGCCAGGGGTTGCTGCAGAGTTGCAAGTGCTGGAGGGAAAAGGGATTGATTGAATACTGCAAAGAACATAATAAATCTTGTTTGGGTAACATTCGTAGGAATATACTTTGGGTGTGGGTTGGTTGCATGAGCATGTAAGTGCAAACATGAATTTACATATTTTGAGCCCAGTAGCTTTCTACCTTCTGAATCTTTTCAATTGTCTTTGTCTCATTGCTCAGCCAGCTCTTTTCCTTTTCTCTTTCCCCCTCCTAACTCATCCTGACCAAACCCACTCAGGCATAGTGCTGACTGACAGATCTGCACCTGCAGACCTCCTCTCTGGAGCAGCTGTAGTGCATGTAATCATTGACTCCTACATGTGTTCCTGCACCTCAGACTGTGTAGTGGGAGATATTTGGTACTTATCTGCTGCTCACATGTTGTAAGATACTGTTTTCCCTTGTTGATCAGAAGGTATGAAGCAAATAAAAATAAATAATCCCAAATGTATTTTATGTTTTAGCAATTTCTTCCTTAAATTACCTAAATGCAGATGCAAAATGTCTAAATCTTGCTGTGTTAAGGCTCAAACATAATTTATTTAGTTCAAATCAAGTGTAATTCTTTGTACATTTGAAGTGTTGCAAACTTAAGGCTTTTTACCTCATTGGTAGGCTGCCTTACAGAGTTCCAGGAGTGTTTGGACAATATTTTGAGGCACATGCTCTGGCTCTTGAGGATGGTCCTGTGCTGGGAGTTGTACTCCTTGATCTTGGTCTTCCAACTCAGCTGATTCTGTGATTCCATTATTCTGTGATTCCGTGAATGTGAGCTGCATTCTAAACTTCTCCCAGTGTTGAGGCATACTGTAATGTTCTCCCTCTGGATTGACTGCTGAACAGTGAGGATGAGGCTCTTCCCAGCTCCCTGGGAGACATTAATACAGTCTCTCTTCTCTCTCTTTTCCTGCTAGCCTTCAGAAGGCTTACAGAATTGAAATACGTTTGAGGCTTTATCCTCAATTTAGCCAACAGGTTCAAGTTATTAGAGAAACTCACAAGTGGGAATATAGGCATAGAGCAAATCCACACTGGTGATGTTATTGAGTGCTTATGGATTAAAAATAGATTTTGTGTATACCTAGAAGTCCATTTATGGAAACATTACAGCATGAAATCAGGCTTCAGTGCTGCCTAAGCTCTCATTTCACAGGAGTGTGGAATAAACTAGCAGTGACTTCAATGGGAATAGAGTATTGGGAGCTTTCAGAAATCCCCATCCAGTCATATTTTTATTTCTCAGAGAGTTATGAGTATTTCAGATACTAGAATTTAAACACATAAAGGAACAAAGTCAGAGTCATAGAAGTAGGGAATTTCTCTTGTTCAAGCAGAGAAAATGAATGTCTCTTTAAAATGGTAAGTCAAAAGAAATGAAAGCAAGAGCCTGGAGAGATTCTGTTCCATTAAGAATGAACATAAGGTTGTATATCTAAACTTGCCAGTGAAGGTAATTAATGTATAATTCCTATCTAAAAGTAGAACAGATGCATAATATAAATGGCTGTTTGCATGGGAGAAGTAGTAGAGAGGTAAATCACATTTTGGATATTAGACTGAGATTTATATTGTGTTAGGAACACTATGAGTCTCTAAGGTTTGTTTAGCACTGTGCAATAGTTCTGAAACCAAAATAATTGCATCTAGAAACTGAGTATTCTCTGACCATCCAAATACTGTTTCTGGTTCACACATACAGAATTTACAACACAACTAAAATTTTATAACTCAGCATGCTCCATTTCTTTCTTTTCAAGAAAAGACATGGGCAGTTCTTACCCACCCCTTTACATTATTTTCTTTCAGCTACTCATATTAAAAACAACTTATTTGCAACTTGGATGTTTGTCTCCACAAATAATTTGTAGTATTTGTAGTTTAAATAGTATAAATGGTGTGTGTATATATATATATATATATATAAATACATAAATACATATATATAAATGGTTTAAATGGTATATTTGTCTAGTTGTCTTCTCAAACTTAAGCATGAAAAGCTGATATACAGAAACATTCAGTAGGGACTTTGAATGCTGCTTTTTGTGTCTTACTGCATTTATCTGGTTAAACGAACTGCACCAAAAAGAAAAAAAAAATTTTGTGTGTGTATATATATATATATATAATAATAATAATAATAGTAAAAGACCTAGTAAGTAGAAATGCAGAAGTGAGAGGATGTATAAATGGCACAATACTGAAAAGCTAACATGGGGTTCTTTCTTTGACTCTCTTTGGGAATATGGTGGAACCCTATTTAAATGAAAAACAGTAATTCTATAGAGGTCTCATAAGGATTTATTTACTTAATAAATTCACTCACAGAAGTTCATGTGGTAGAAGGCTTGATTCAGAATATTTCTAGAGAGTATTTGATTGCATCTAGTGTGAGAGAAATGGTTTAATATGTTTTGAGCAATGCTAAGACACTTCTGGACTTGACCGTATGCCCTGTGTGTGTATATCTATATATAAAATACATAAATACATATATATAAATGGTTTAAATGGTATATTTGTCTAGTTGTCTTCTCAAACTTAAGCATGAAAAGCTGATATACAGAAACATTCAGTAGGGACTTTGAATGCTGCTTTTTGTGTCTTACTGCATTTATCTGGTTAAACGAACTGCACCAAAAAGAAAAAAAAAATTTTGTGTGTGTATATATATATATATATAATAATAATAATAATAGTAAAAGACCTAGTAAGTAGAAATGCAGAAGTGAGAGGATGTATAAATGGCACAATACTGAAAAGCTAACATGGGGTTCTTTCTTTGACTCTCTTTGGGAATATGGTGGAACCCTATTTAAATGAAAAACAGTAATTCTATAGAGGTCTCATAAGGATTTATTTACTTAATAAATTCACTCACAGAAGTTCATGTGGTAGAAGGCTTGATTCAGAATATTTCTAGAGAGTATTTGATTGCATCTAGTGTGAGAGAAATGGTTTAATATGTTTTGAGCAATGCTAAGACACTTCTGGACTTGACCGTATGCCCTGGAAGATAAAGACATTGCTATCTTTTTTTCCAAAGTTCAGTACTGGACCCTGAATGAAATTGTATAGAAACTGTCATTAAATTAAACAAATGTTTATAGGGCTAGGAGTCCAAATAGAATTTAAAAAAAAATAAAGCCATGAACTACAAGATGTTTTTCTTTGTTATCTAATATTACAGAATTGCTTATTCCTGTTGTTGTTTTAAGTTGCCCTTTGAGGAACTTGGCACAAGGACTATCAGTAGAGAGTTATCAGACTGAGTGACTGATTTGACCTGTTTCATCAGAGTTCCTTCTTGGCTTCTATTATTATTGTGCTTAGATTAAACAGAAAAGCAAAGGCAGATGTATGTAATATATTGGAGATAATGGTTTCGACAAGCTGTGGCTGGTTTTCCTCTCATCAGGTTACTATCCATTGACATACTGAAAAATTCACTTGGGAGTGATCAGAACCAAAGGATTTTAGCATCAGTCCTCTCTTGGACTGAATAGCTGTCCACTGGGGGAAAGGCTAGTTCAGAATGAAGGAACTGAAGAGAATAATAGCATTTCATATCTAAATTTTAGTCTGCAAATTGAAGGCTTTCAACATGAATTAAAAGTAAAGCTAAGGTACTCCTTTCTCTTCCTGCAGCTCTTCATCTTTTCAGTGACATCTTCATGAGGTTCACAATTATTAGGTGGCTTTTTCCTCCTCCTTTCTGGCTTGATCTTAAAAATGCTGAGAGTTCTGGCTCAGATATAACAACAAATTTAAATGTGTTGAATCCTGGGTGCAGATTACTTGGTGTCCTTCACATTTTGCAAACCTGTGGTCTCTCTACCCTAAGCAGTAGTCCACTTTCAGAGACTTGTTTTGCCTTACGTCTGGAGTTTCCTCATCTTGATTGTCCTCTCCCATTCTTTGACGGAACTATTTCTGTCCTTCATTTTCCTGTGCCACTCATTCCACTTTGTATCCTTCAGCAGGGATAAGTATCACCTCACACTACCTACAGGTTGTCTTTCTCTTCTCTTGCCTTTTTTATTATGCTGTATTAAACTAATTTTTCTAGGGTATGAGGTTTTGCCCATTAACAAAGCTGCATCTGTCTTCCTGCTAGGCAGTATTCTTGAGGTTTTCTCCTGCTCTTCACACTTTCTATAAAATCCTTTGCTAAAATTTACATACTTCATTTGTGCCAGTACTTCACCTTTGTCCCTTTTTTTGCTGACACAGCATCTGAAAGGGTTGCCTCAGTCCAAGTATCTGTGTACAGGTCAAGTGAGCTCCATCTTAAAAATAGTATATTCTTTACTACTGCTGGTACTACTTGGGGGCTGTAACAAAGCTGTTCAGCAGCCTTCGTACCATTCTGGCCATGACTTGTATGTGCCAAGTTTTCATCTGTTTGCTCCCAGATGAACTCTTCCCTCCATGTTGGGTGTTTCTCTTTCTTTGAAATTAACACCATGGTGTATTTATAGAAAATGAGCATGTTGTATACTGATAAACTGACCCTTGCTAATGGGAAGATGTTCTGAGTAGTTTTGTTTCCTAGTCCCTTCTGGAATGCAGAACTAGCACCCTGGTCTCCAGTTTTAGCACATGAAAGCTATTCTGCTGTTCAAGTACTGGTCAGCATATTAAAAGTGGCTGAAGACTTATAGAGATGACAGATGAATTAGGTTTTGGGTGCTAAACTATTAAAATTCTTTCCTGAATGACAATAAGTAGTTTTATGAGCAGTGAACCAGTAAAGATTGGTTTCTTTAGGGTTTTCAGCCTTTATGGTGGGAGCCAGTGTGGATTTCCTGATACCTGGTAAGGGTCCTCTGATTGTGCAGCCTTTTCCTGAACCATTGTCATTAGCAGAACCCCTGTTGCTAGCTGGCATCCTGTTTTCTCTTAACTTGCAGAAATACTGTACTTTGCAGCCTCTTTTCCTACCTCACATTGGTTCCAATGGTACTGAAGGTTAAAAATCCAGTAGTGAGTATTGATAAGGAGGCATGGAGACTTAGTATGCTTCCATGGGTAACCAGCTCTAAAATTCTGCATGTAAATGTCTGCCTTGTACAGGATCCCTTTGGCTATTGAATGCTATTGTGCATGCTTCAATCGAAGTGTAATTACTAAATAATAGCTCACCAAGTGAATGTGTCACATACTTAAAAGTAGTAAGGTAGTTTGACAATAAATATATACAACTAAAGAGTTTTTGTGGAAACAGTCTGAAGGCTCGTCTCCTATCTCTGTCTGTTTATCACAGTTCTTGGTGGAAGGTGGAGATAATGTTTATACTCTTGAAATACCAGGCATACACACCCCATTGAGGTGGTGTTAGAGCCCTAAAGCTTTACACCTCGGGGATTTTCTTTTGGCTTAAGTGGAAGAAACTGAGCAAGAGCCTTTGATGCTCATTATTTACTGGATGTTAAATACTTAGAATAATTCTCCATCAGAGTGAGTCTCAACTTCCAATCCATTTTTTGAACCTCGTGTTTTCAAGAGGCCTATTTTTTGGCCCTGAATTGAGATAATACTCAAGCACATACTTCCATCCCATTGACTTCAGTAGCATTAAGCTTCTTTGTGTCCATGTGCGTACATCCTAAACAAAGGGCTAATTGCAGAAGTTATATGAACTAGTAGCCTAAAAGTGAAAATCTCCTTCTGAGATGCACTGTCAAATCCTCATACTTGGGATATCACAGTGCTGCTGTGTGCCAGCAGCTAGAACTAGAGGGACTCTTGGCAAAAGTTTCATGTTACTGCAGGGTGAAATATGCTCAATGCTTGCATTTTTTTCAGAATTACCGAATATATTTGATATTATTAGGTGGTGGGTTGGTTTGTTTTTTTTTTTTCTGTGGAGGGGTGATAATGCGTTTTAAGAATGAATGAGGTTAACATAAACAGTATAATAAAAGAAACTTGAATACTGTTTTAGGGTAGAAAGACTGACAAATTTTTCTCTTACACTGAAATCTCTTTCCACACCATCTGTGTATTATTGTAATTTCCATTGTGGTTGCTGATCACCATGTGGATGTTGAATTGAAACACTGATCTCACCATCTCTCTGATTTCTAAACAAAGGCTAAGTTTTTTTGAGTCTTGGAGACCTTTTTCTTATTTCACACCACTGTAGCTTGAACGATTTCAGCAGAAGTAGGGTACTACAAAGGAGAGGCCTGATGCATTACAGCTGTAATGATGACAGTGGCCTTTCAAATAATGCCATTGTGGTGGGCTCACATGATTGGTATAAATGCAGGGGGTTTTATCCCAGGGTAGTTATTCTACAAGAAGAGTTCTTGCAGAACTGGTAAGCAAGTTATAGACCAGAAAAAACCACTAGATTGATTCTGGCATTCTTCATTAAACAGAGTGCAGTATTTCAGCAAATGGTTACTTCATTGCAATGACATATTTCTGAAGAGGGTTAGAGGAATTTTTTTGTTTCATTACTTAAAAATTCTTTTTAAAAACATTTAAACTTGCTAGAATCCGTTGTTATGTTATTCCACTGGTTTGGAGTTAATTTAATCTCATTCTCAGTCTGAATTTGTCTAGGCTTGTCTGAACTGCAGCAGCTTGCTGTGCCTCAAATATAAATATTTGTGATAATGGTAATGAGAATAGAAGATGTGTACTGGCTAAGAAAATTTTCAGTCTGTGAATTTGCTCTAGTGTGAGAGACTATTCTCAGCATTTTAAAGCAATAAAAAAAGTTGTTCTTAATGTCCATTTTATACAGTTTTGTCACTTAAGAGACTGACTGGAATTCAGATTTTTCACGATAGCTTTACATTTTATTACTAAACTTTAAAATAAGATGTGACATGAAGTCAAATAGCCCTTCTATACTTATGTGAGGTATGTGTCAGAATGATTTCCAGACTCAGAGCAACTTATGATCTACCAGTGAAAATCATGGTTGTAACACAGCTGGTTTGCCAAAAATACATACCTTGCTTTATATCCTGGATCCTCCATGAAGGTTGTTGTTTTGAGAAGAATTTTTTCCCCCACGAAGTTGTGTCTGTTCTTTTCCATATGGGAGAACTCTGCAATTAACTATTTTTCAGCTGATAAAAGAGGACCTCTATCTCCTGTCTCCTACCTGTTAGGGCATGTTGTGTTCCCTCTGACGTCTGCTGCCCTCTGCCCTCCTTACTGCTGAAGAAAGTCTCACATAAAACTTTAAAAGGCAGACATGGTTTTATGTGTAAAATTGTCTTCCTTTTTTTTTTTCCTATCATAAAGAGAGAGGTTTAAGTTTTGTTTGGGAAATACTTGAATCCAACCACTGTCTCCAGTGGTGGTAACCTTTCAGATTTGGTGTAGCTTTATGATACTTCATTAGCTCCATTCATTAGTCTGAGCTGTTACCTCTTGCTTAACAGAAGCATGGGATTGTGGTTTAGAGTGTCATTATGAAAAAAGGAAGTAGTGAAGTTCACTGGAAATTATATTAATCTATTAATTGTTGTAATGAAGCTTTCAAAAACCAAGGTAATACTCCAGAGAGTGTGAGAGTCTTGCAGAGTCAGGAAAGAGTGAATATCAAGTAGTTTTCCAGAGGAAAAAAAAGAGTAGTTTGTGGAAGTGGCAGGCTTCCTGGTTGGAGAATATTTCTAGCATTATCTAGCATGCCAATAAGACAGTGAAACTTTGGCAGAGATCTCTCTGCATACAGTGTTAAATATTGTGCTAAAAATGCTAACATGTGTTGTCAGTTAGTGATTACAGGAGAAATGCTGATGAAATAGTTTGCCAGAGAGGATGAAAATAGAAAGTGATATCATCTTGTTTACAGGGAGATGCAGTGGAACACAGACTTGCAGTGGGTTCAGAGTCACACACTTGCACAGGTGTTCCCTGAGGTCACCTTACAGATAGATTTTTTTCCTCACTGAAGAACATCCCGCTGAAATGGGGCAGAGTTGGTGACACCTTTCAATTCATCTCACTCAATGATTTAAACAATGTGCATGTGAAGTTGTTCATCTGGGTTCTGTCTGCAGGCAGTGAACAGTGGCAGGCTCATCCTGAGAGGTCTTTACCACACCTCAGACTGATGTTAAGGCAAGATGATACTAATCCCCTCATCTTTCCTTTTTTTCTTTTTCCCTAACATTCTGACTGTCCTGTGGGACTGGTTTTGCGCAACAGAAGTCTGTGTCCCACTGTTAGCATTTCAAAGCATGCTAGCTGTTTCTGACTTTCCATTCAATTAAAAACTTTGGTTAGGGTATTTCTTTGATCTGTGACCTGTCTTCTTCCTTCTTTTCCTCATTTTATTTGCCCTAGTCCCCAGGGAAAATATATTAGTTCACATTATTTTTTCAACTTCCTTTCTTTCTCTTTGTAAATGAATAGGCTAGGCCTTGTGTTGCTCTGAAGAGCACATGAAAGCTGTTGCACAACTAGGACCAAAAATTGCTGGAAAAACTTAAAGCTGTGTTAAGCTGCCAATTGCTGTGTTTGTGTCTTGTTGCTAGAGAGAAGTTAATACATTTAATATATGGTAAAAAAATTTGTGAAAAGACGCAGAGTAGAGAATAAATGAAAAATCACTGTGAATGTAGAATGTTTACTGAGAGTCCGTCCCTCATAATTTTAGCAACTTAGGTTAAATTGGACTTTCCATGTAATTTAGCAGAAGCAACTCTGGTGACATAACTCTTGCACAGCACAGGCTGGAGAAAATTGTGCAGCAAAAGTGGGTTAATATGAGCGGTAGCAGAAGTTGCAGAGTGGAATGAAGGGATTTCAGTAGGTGTGATCATGAGTGACCTCGCTCCTTCACATCCTCAGGAGAGCCACACTATAACCAGAATGGATGCTAGATAGTTGCATAAAAGTAATTATTAATGGGGTTTTTTTTCGCCCCCCAAGGAGAGTGAACTGACCTTTCATTCAGGGGTCTGTTATTTGCTGGACTACTACTATTCTGTAGTACATATGTATTTCTTTCTAAGTATACCAATGATAATAGCAAGTAGCAACGTTCAGCAAAAGGTCCTGAAGGTCAGGAAGCTATGAGCTGGGGAGGGAAGAATGGCCTGTGCTGTAGCTGGGCTTGGTGAGAGGAAAGCAGGAGTAGGAGCAGAGCAGGAGGGGAGCGGAGCTCCTTTCCAAGCACTTGCACAGGAGATGGGTGTTAGACCTGACTGTCAGCATCTTGAGGTGCCAGCTGCAGTCAGTGTCCGGCTGGGGAGAGCTCTGCTGGACAGAGGATGTGCTTCTGCACCCCATTTGCTACCATGTGATGCTTGTCTGCTAGGAAATTCCCTGAATTTAAAATATTCAAAGTTCGCTAAATGGCTGCGGTGGCGACACTTCCCTGTGAGTAATAGCTGTGCCTTTTGACATCATTCAGTAACACTGCAGTCATTCAATTCTCTCCTTCTCTTTTGCATAAAGGAGAGGAGATTGCAGTGCCTTGGGGATGAATGTGGACATTTCTCTTTCTTACCCTTATTGATTTCCTGTTATAACTTGTAGCATAATAGTGGTAATAGCTTGAATGCACTGTTTTTCTCAGCAATAAATGATGTGATAAAGTACTGGTCCTTTTGTCTCTTAATTTGCTCTGGCAGCCACATTAAGGCTTTTTACATAGCACCGTGAGACTTTTATTACTTTATTCAATTAGAACAGCAGACAACCTGAATGAAGTATGGAGGTACAAAGGTAGTTCACATTTGGTACCCAGAAAATCTCATGTCCAGAACTGGATATTTATTATTACACACAAAATGTCAGCTTTAGTCCGTGCTTGGACATTCCAGCTCTTTTGACTATGGAGGAAACCCAAACATTGAATTAGGTGGGGTAGGAAGCTTCAGATGGCTTATCCCACCTAGTAAGTTCTTTGACTGTAGGAACTGCATTTGTGTATACCCAGTGTAACATTGGACTACCTTGATTATGTTTTGCCATCAGCATATGTATAGAGCTCTGGATAGATGGGGAAGCTTTCCAAAGGAACTGGGCAAATGCCTTGCACTGTTATTTCACCTTAAGCTTTATGGTGCTGCACCTGTGCTGTTATAGGTATCCAGACTTAGGTGTAGTTTGAAAGATAACGCAGGGGTTTCCATGAATTACTATCGCATCAGACTGTGGCATAGTCATGTCTGTGTTCTGCAGTCTCTGAGACAAGATTGATCTGGAAGATACTGCTTATGTAGTGTCTCATCTCCACAAATTTCTGGCGAGATCCATGTAAACTTAGTACTGTGACTTTGAAGCTAGTACTGTGTAACAATTGAGAAGTGGCTATGTCACCTACATCTCACCCTCAAAGCTGTACAACTTTAATACAATATTTTATTATACTGATGATTTTTGTTTTTTTTTTCATGTCAGGTTGCTGTACTAGAAGCTGTAACTAGAAGCTACTAGTTCAGGTTGCTGTACTAGAAGCTACTTCTTTGTACAAGTTCCTAAAGAAAATGAACTTTTAATAAATATTTTTCTTTGGGGTTTGTAAAATGAGATTAACTGCTGATATGTAGAATATGATATGTAGGATCTTTGCAGGCACATTATCAGGGCTCATTGAGTGACCTTTAAACTAGATTTGAAGGGGAAAAGATTAAAGCCTGGGGACATCACACTGATGTTTGAGAGATGGTGTGCTAGCAAGGTAATTCTGTCTGCCATCTCAGTGGAAGTTGTGGAGGGACATCCAATCAGCAGCAAAGATGGAAGGGTTGATGATGGTCACATTGGAGTTAGGACTTCTCCCCCCAGAAATGCAGTGGGATCAGTAGCCTGTGAAGTGCATCAACAGCAATGCACACACCATGGGCAACAAGCAGGAGGAAATGGAAACTGTGGCCTAGCAGGAAAACTCTGACATTGCCTTCACAGAAATGCGGCATGACTCACACAACTGGTGTGGTGCAGTGGACAGCTACAAGTTCTTGAGAAGGGATAGGCCAGGAGTGAGAGATGGTGGGGTAGCCCTGTATGTTGGGAGTGTCTCCATTGTCTGGAGCATAACGATAGTGACCCTAGGGTTGAGCATTTGTGGCTAAGAACCAGGGGGAAGGCCAGGAGGGCAGCTATCCTGGTGGAAGTCTTTTACAGGTCACCCAGCCAGGATGAGGGAGCACGTAAAATATTCTGGGAGAATATTTTCTGGGAGAAAAATATTCTGGGAGAATAAGCTGGGAGAAATTTCACAATCACTAGTCCTTGTTCTTGTGGGGGATTTCAACTTAACAGATAAGTAAGTTGGAAGTACAACACAGCAGAGAGGAAACTGTCCAGGGTGTTCCTGGAATCTGTGGAAAAGACTTTCCTGAAATAGCTGGTGAGGGAGCAAACTAGGGAAGGTGTCCCCCTGGACCACGTGTTTGTGAGCAGAGAGGGACTGGTGGGTGGTGTAGTGGTTGGAGGCTGTCCAAGGCACAGCAGTCATGTTTTTGGTTCCAGGAGAATTTGGACTTCAGAGGGCAGACTTTGATCCATTTTAGAAGCCCAGCCGAAAGAGTTGTTGGGAGTGACTCATAAAGACCATAGGAATCTAAAAAGGGTGGATGTGCTTTGAGAAGGAAATCTTAAAGATGCAGGAGCAGGCTGCCCCAGATATCAAAAAACAGACCAGTGGGGAATGGTGATTATTGGATGGCTGAATGGAGAGATCTGGATGGAACTTGGGAAGAAAAGGAGAGTTTGTTGTAACCCTTAGGAGAAGAGGAAAACAGCTCAAGAGGACTACAAGTAAGTACCACGAGGTTATGCAGGGAGAAAGTGAAAAGAGCCAAAGCCCAGCTAGAACTTAGGCTAGTGCCATAAAAGACAACAAAAAAATATGTTTTCAAATACCTTAGCAGCAGAAGAAAGGGTCAAGGAGAATCTCTGTCATCTACCAGATATCGGGGGGAAATACAAGCTCTCCAGGGAAATGGTGGAGTCACCACCCCAGGAGGTATTAGAAAGACATGGTGCTTAGGGACATGATTTATAGTGGTGAACTTGGGAGTGCGGGGTTGATGGTTGAACTTGATGATCTTAAAGCTATTTTAAAATCTAAATGATTCTATAATTCTGTTTCATGGTTAAGACATATCAACATTAGCTAACTATTTGTTGACAAACTATTTGCACTTTGGTGATGGCAGAACGACAGCTGAGGTCACATGTCTTCCCAGGGGCCATAAAGGCATTCAGTGCCTAATATAAGGTAGTTTCTGGCTTTCTTGGTGTAGCCTCTTGCATGCAGAGAGGCTCTTTACAGTTGTGCAAAGACTGCAATAACACAAGGTCGAGCCAAGGAATATAAAATCAGAGGAAAGCTGGAGACATTTCCTCTGCTACACTCTCCCAACTTGCAGTAATCAATATCACTATGGAGGCTTGCTGAGCCATAGTTTGCATCCAAACCATCATATTTTACAGCTTATGATGGATCCATACTCTACAAATGTCTAATATTTTTTAAATTCATGTAAACCTTTTCCATTTCTGTTACAGTGAGGTGTACAAGGTAATTATGTGCTGCATGGAAGCTATTTGATTTTGCTGCCTGTAAATGTTCTGCTTATATTGCACAATATCCATTTTTCTCACTGTGATGTGATTTTCATCCTGTCCCTGTGCAGAGGGTAAGAGGTTTTGGAGAGTGTGGCTCAGAGTACCTGGCTGAGCATGGGCACATGGTGACCATCCTTTTGCCTCTTCTCCTGTGTGTGACTGGAGTGATTGGCTTCTTTACATGACATTCCTTGGCTATAGGAAAGCAAAGGAATATCCTTTTCATTTTAAGTCCAACCCAACCATTTCTTGGTCTGCTTTCTTTTGGCAGAAAAAGGTGTCAGTGGCACTTTTGCTCACTTCCTGGAAAGAGACCAAAGTGAAGTTATATTCAGTGAAGTGTCTGACCTTCTCCACACCCTCTGTGTTGCTAACATGCTGTCCCATTTTCAGCCTAGGAATAGAAAAGCATTCAATTCTTAAAACCACCAGCCAATTATTTCAGTTAGTTTTAGTTAAGCCTCCTAAACACACTTACTCCTGCTAATTAAAAAAGAGAAACTTAAAAGTCACATGTAAAGTATTTTTTAATACACAACCAATTGTATTTTAAATGGTGGATAGCAGTAGTATATAAGGTGAAAATTAATATCCGTTTAGATCTGAGTGGTTTCTATTGTTTCTTTTCAATGCAAAGTTGAGGGGAAGGGGTGTGTGTTTGGTATTGTGTTTGAATGCTGGACTGGTTTCTTAGCTTCCACAAGAGAAAGGAGCAGGGAGGAGGCGGCATTCTCTCTTAAACCCACTGTGACTGTGGTGCTCCTTGCAGAGCTGGTGCAGGTCTTTGTGCAGTAACAGGTCCCTCCAGCAGGAGAGGGACCCTACAAGTGCAGCAGCATCACCTTTGCAGTACAACATCTTCCCAGGTCTGCCAGCATTGCTCAGAAATGTTCAAAAGCCCTAAATGCAACTTTTCAAGGTCTTTCTGAGTTGTTCACTTTTTAGGTGGAATTCCCTTTTGCCTGAGGATGGCACTTTTCCTGATTCCTTTTGATTGTTCATTGGAGACCTTCCCACATGTCTTCCCACAGCAGCCATCCACAATAGCACATCTATGCAGCTCAGCTCATGCTCTTTAGGAAAGCTTTCCTTTTCTCTTCTCCTTAAAGAAATAGGAGGGGAGGTGGCAGGTGCTTCATCTCTTTCCTGTGCTGGGCAGCTAGCCAGCAGTTTGTGGAGAATGTGTCACCTTTTGCAGAGATCTGACAGTAGAGAGAAAAATGTCATTGAGAAACCTTTCAAGTGCTTTTGGACCACCACTGGACTAACAGATAAGGATCTCAAACTCTATAGGAATAAAATGCTTGCTGAAAGCTCATGAAACCTTTAATAGAAAATAAGAAAAAAAAAAGTTATATTGGGAACATGCTCTCAAAAGCTGCATACCTATAGTATTATTTTATATGTGATAGGTCAAAATGCTAACAGAAAGTTTAACACCTAATAAATCCTGTGGCTCTTTAGAGTAATTCCTCTTGAACTCCTAACATTTCTGTAGGTCCTAGATGTAGAATACCTGTTCTGCAGGACTGCTCTGCTACAGCCTGTCTTGCTTTGTAGTGTTTTTTTTTTTATTTTATTTTTTTATGGTGCACCGATTATCCATGGTGCTGTCTCCTGGTATCTCCCCAAGTAACTTTTTTCCCCACCTCAGAGACTAAATCCTGTCTTAAGTTGATGATTCTCAATGAGATAATTGATGATCTTGTAGGATAGAGCTTGGCCTTGGGGGATACTGATTTTTCAAGTTCAGCTGGGCGGAGCAGCTTGGGTGTTGGCGAGGAATGGCTCCACACCCACCAGAAATACTCTCGCAGGCGCAGGAACATTGTCTGTGTTTGTGCAACTCCTTGTGCTCAAGACACACCACACAGGGCCACCCGGGCAGAAGCCAAGAAAATAAACTAAACAGCTAACTCCTGCTTTGTCCTGGGAAGCCAAGATGCTTTGGCAGCTTCTGTTTCCTCACTGAGGACTCGGAAATAAATTAAGGATCCTTGAGTTCAGACCTCCTGTGTTGTGTGGGTAACATTGCAGCAATCGTGATGCTGCAGATCATGAGAGCAGCGAGGGGTCTGTGGCAGGTATCTGGAAGTGCCTGTGGTGGCAGCATGGGGAGTCAGGTGGAATCAGGGTTGCCCAAGATTCCCAGTTTTGGGGTTGCAACTCTCTCTGCACTGGGAGCTGGAGTTGATTGATGAACCACTTGTTCTCCTTCTGACCCCCAAAATGCAGCTGGGCAGCTCAGTGTGTGGAGAGTGGTGGGGTATGTGGGCACTGTTCCTCTCCTCTCCAGAGTCTCAGGAATAGCAAAGTCGTGTTGTAGCCGTATGCTGTGAAGTAAACCCTCTTGTTTTACTTTTTTGGTATGAAGCATTGAAATAGGTTGTTTATACAGGTATGGTGATGGATAATCGCTGGTTTCTGCTAGTGGAAATAAAGCAGGCCAGCATTGTTTTAGCTTTTGTGACCCACTGCTGACGAATTCTTCTTGGTGTTTCTCTCCTTGCAGTACAGAAAGGGGTTGGGATTTTTCTACTGCCAAACCATGCAATTCAGGCAGACTTTCTTGTCTGTCACAACAGCAGTCTTTTTCTTGTGCCCAAACAGTGTTTGACATGACCAGACTTCATTTGTATATTGAAGTTTTAATGAAGTGATCTCTTTGAAGAAAACTGCTTAGTCTTTCCAGCAATTGAATCTTTGCATATAGTGGCCAGGCACTCCTGGAGTCTGCTAGCCCTTCATTTCCAGCACAACTTTGGGGGAAGCTGTTGCAGAGCTGTTCAAGGACAAGCACCCAGGAGGCTGTTCGCTACATTGAAGCATTCAAAGCTTCAGCAGTGATGGTATTTTATCTCTTTTATGCAGTAATACAGCAGAGCTAAGAAAAGACTGCGTGACTGAGTGTCAGGTGAAGCTTTTTTGCCTTCATTTCTTCTGGATAAAAAATTAAGCAGTGTAAATTTGTCTTCTCAGAGTGATAAAGGACCTGTGATATTTTAAATTCACAGTTTGAAGAATTTTAACAGAAAACAAATACTTCAACAACATAATCTCTGAAAGAGGAATTCTTCACATTGACTTTCTTAATTTTGTTCTTTTTTGCACTTAGTTATAGTAATTGTTTACAGGTTTGAATCTGCTTCTACAGGAACAAGAAGTGGTTTTGAACACCTTCTTTTTCTGGTTTATTTAAGTACAATTTCTTCAGTCAATTAAAGTATACGATGTACATGTTTATCTATTTTTTATGCAAGTTTTATAATTTATAACAAAGTGATTAAACAAAAGAACATTTTAATTATTGATTTGATGTGTTTATTTCTAGTAGCTGCATTCAAGGCTTCAGAACTGCAGTGCTCATCCTCTCACCCTGTGCTTTTATGCACAAGATGAAGTTAGAAAGCAAGTTATCTCTGAAGCTTTTTGTTTTGGTTCTTATTTCCTCAACTCTTTGCTGGTTTCAGCTTTTAATGAATTATTCAGTGAACCAAAAATACTTAAATAAACTGTCAAGAAAGATACATTATCTGTATTTGCTGAAGAGACTAGTGCTGTCAGAATCAGTTTCAGCACTTTGTATTCTAGGTGCTTAACCACTGTCTTCCATTTAACTTGTTACTAATAAACCACTTTAGGTATTTGACTTTGAAACTTTAGCAACAAGCACGTATTATTTCAATTGTCCAGTGAAAGTAAAACAGTATTAATGTTATATGTTTTAATAGACATAATTGTTCTCATTTTGAGTTTAAATAGGGTTAATAGAGACAGGTGAATTCAAATGCAATAGCATATTTCAAAAATACAGTGTTTATGTTCTCCTTGGTCCTTTCTTAATTGACCTTTACTCACCTGTAGTTGGACAAGAGGCACCCTGGAGACCCAAGTTCAGTCTAGTTCTTGGGTCAGAGACAGCTGAAGCTTGTGCAGGGTCTTGAGAACCCTAAGCACCCACTCATGGAATCATAGAGCCCTTTAGATTGGAAAAGAGCCTCCTTTTCTCCAGGCTGAGCACCCCCAGCTCCCTCAGCTGCTCCTCACAGCACTTGTGCTCCAGACCCTTCCCCAGCTCCGCTGCCCTTCCCTGGACACGCTCCAGCCCCTCAATGTCTTTCCTGCAGTGAGGGGCCCAGAGCTGAGCACAGGATTGGAGCTGTGGCCTCAGCAGTGCTGAGTACAGGGGGACGGTCACTGCCCTGCTCCTGCTGCCACACCAGGGCTGATCCAGGCCAGGATGCCATCGGCCTTCTTGGATCACCTTCTTGGTGCGTTGCTGGCTCATGCTCTGCTGCTGCCGACTAACACTGTCAGGTTCTTTTCTGCTAGACAGCTTTTCAGTGACTCTTCCCAGTTCAGTTACTGTTGATTTTTTATTTTAATGAGTTAGTGTTTTCTGTTTAGATCTCCTCTTCATTGTAGCCTTTCCTATCCTTTATGAGGCTTTAAAATTGTTCTGTTTCAGGGATCATGTATCAACTCCAGCTCACTTTTTATTATGATACATAAAAACTGCTCTCGAAGTATCTTGATGTGTATTCTACATTCAAGGTACCATTTTAGTCTTCCTTCTTCACTTCCGTTCATGGAAAAGGGAAGGTTCTGAATCTTGTGGTCTACAGTTCAGGTGAAGCCACGTCTTTTTCCAGTTTTTGCTCTTTTCTTCTGTATTATTTGTCATTCTTTCTTCTGCAGTACTTTGCTGGGGATCCCGGAAGTTCATCAGGAATGGTTGTGTTGTGAGAGTCCCTGCAAAACAACCAATCTGGGAAAACAATAGTTGATTAAATTTGATAGATTGTGCAAACATTTAATGAGGACCAAGGGAGCAGAGGAGTGAGGCTGCAAGGAATATCTAAAGTAGTGCATTTCCCCTCTGTCTCACTTCTCCATCACTTCACTTGGCATGAAAGAGCTGAAGCCAGCTGCCTTCTAACATCTAAACACAGCAAATTATAGTGGATGATTCTCGTCCCAGTCTGTGTATGCTCTCCTGCCAGCATAGAAGTGCCACAAACACACTGCAGTGGGGTTAGGAGAGCAATCCTATGACACAGAAACATCTTGGTAGCTTGGTCACAAGACCACAGATCTCACTGTGAAATCCAGAGAGCGCCAATTCACTGCTACAGAAATTTCATCATCTTAGGCCTCATCTGAAGCTGGGATTAGCCTGAACTGATGCGGACCACTTCTATTTCAGTATTATTTTGGCAACGATTTCTCTTCTCACAGTTGTCTTATTCTTGTGTAGGAAAGAAGGTACCTGAAAAATGGCACACTTAGTCTAATGGAAATTTGTTATCCAGTTTTGTCCATTTAAGAAAAAAAGTAAAATGGACACCTGTAAGTAAATGGACACCTGTTCTAAGGTGTGTGGAGGTTGAGCTCCTTTCCAAGGCAGCCTCTCTTGGGCTCCAGCTACAGAAAAAGCCTTGAGGTGACAGAGATACCTTTGCTTTAGATGACTGTACTTGGATGAACCCCACCTTGGGTAACATAACATGCATTTATTTTCTACTGCTTAGAGGTAGAGAGGAGAGAAAATTACCTGTGTGGGTTCAAGCTGGTAAGTATCTTGGACTCAAAGCGGGAAGAGGGTGGGAGTGGTCCATTGCCCTCTGGGAGCCATTTGAGCCAGGGATAGTTGCATGACATAAAGAACCAAGTTCAATCTTTGTGTTCAGAAAGCATCAGCAACCAAGTAAGTGTCAGCTTTGCCTTCTTTTTGTGGAATTTTTTACTTAGAAATCCTGGATCTTTGTAAAGGCCTGCATTCCTCTCTATTGCAATGTTGATTTCATTGTGGCTTTTCTTGTTGAGAAACTTTATTGATGATCTTTCCGTTTCCAAACATCTGAGCAAAGAGTGGCCAGAATATCTGTTTCAAATCTTGTTTAATGGCAGAACTGCCACATTTCTCACTGGGGTTGCTCTGAAAGCTCCAGCCTTTCCACCTCTGTCATAGGTCCCAGCTGTCACGCCTGCTGCCGAGGTCTCTGCTGGGGTCTGTGCCAGACCTGAGCTTTGCTGAGGGCTGGCAGCCTCTGCTCTGACCTGGAGCCAATCTCTGCCTCCAGCTCAAGCCCAGTGAGACCAAGAATGAGGAGAGCTCAGCTCAAGGGTAGACAGTGAATTTCATTTGGCCCGAAGCAGGCTTTTGGGTTTGGTATTTTTTTTTTTTTTTTTTTTTTCACAAGCAGCATACTATTTGCACATTTCAATCCCCGGATAATACCAGATAGTTGCAGTGAGTGAAACCACAGAAGTGGCCAGAGTTAAGAAAAGCCTGTCAAAAGCAAAACAGTATCAAGTTGTGGTACTTTGCCAAAATGTGTTAGGCCCAGATTGTATCTAAGTCAATATAAAAGATTAAAGTAGGGGTCAGGGACAGGGTCAGGCATCAGGCTGAAGGTTCGCTTTAGCTAAGAGGCAGCAATTACAGCCTGTCAATAGGCAGAAAGGATTTGCCAGACAATTCAAAAGCTTTATGAACAACCATGGCTTGTTTTCAGAGGAATATGTGCTACAACTGTTGCTTGTTTTTATGTTCATGAGACGAGAATTACTCACATCTTGGTGAGTAATTGGAGTGAATAGTGTGTCTTGGGTTTCTCTTCTTGCTTAAATATATAGAGCTAAACACTCTGTCAGATATGAGAAAGTTGGCACTGATGCAAAGGCACTTTCCAGTCCTCTAATAAACTAATCATAGGGCTCTCACAGCCTCAGACAGCTGAAATTGCTGTGCTACTCTTGTAGACATCTTTTGCATTTGGGATCAAGGAAGTGACATTTATTTGTGTGAGCAACTCCTACTGGAAGGAGTGGCCTCACAGTGGCCTCACTGACATGATGTGAGTTCAGGTTATTTGGAGGGAACAACACAAGAAACTGCAGCAGGATTGTGTTGGTGCCATTGACATCCATTACCCAAAGAAATTGGTGTCAGTAGCATCTGGGGAGTCAAGTGCATTGTTCAGTTATATATTAGCATGTGGGAGGGGAAAACAGATTGCAAAGAGGACAGATGGTAAAACGATTTTGGATAGTCAGGGAATGATGAAACTGACTTGATGTGTAAGGGTTGTTTTTTTTAAGGATCATACACACCTTTTTATTGAGTGTCTGTTGTACCCCACATCCTTCTGTGGCTTCCCTTAAGTTATTATGGAGTTGTGTTGAACAGCCAGTATTTCTGAGAAGTCAGAGCTGTAAATGTCCCAGTAGGGCTGGTCCTTGCCCCAGGAAGTGTAGCCCAGTGACTGTCCTGGGCCTTCTACCCGCCAGCCCTGGGTGACTGCTGTGCTCTGACATTCCTCTGTGACAAGTGCCAGATCTCTTTCCTGGTCATACTGGTATCCATCTGGTTTGGGAGATTTTAAAATTGCACATCAAACCTAGGGAAGGCTTTATCAGTCTTTCTCCACAATGGATGGAAAGAGTTATCCACCTCTGTAAGGGGGTCCATCCAGTCCTAGCATCAATATCTCTGGTGAGTGGTGTGAACCATCCTCTGTGTATTTCTGGTACTCTGGTGGCAACAAGGGAAGCTTCAGTCTGATTTCATAGGAGTAAGGTTTAGCCTTCATTCTCTTTGAGATGACAAGAATAAAGCTGGGTTCTAGCAAGGGCATAAGAGTATGGCTGTGTGGGTGGTGTGGAGCAATGATTTAGATACTGCCTTGCATGGAAAGAAAACAAAGCACAGTCATATTCAAAACCTGTTGGTTTCAGAGGTAGAGATACAGGTTTCCTCTGCATTTCATCAAGTGCGAAGTAAATAAATTTTAAATATATTCAGTTTTCTTTTCAGTTTTTGAGTAAGATTTTCATTGTTAAAGAAACTAAAAGCTTAAATGGTTTTATTTTTAATTTAGTCTTTTAATAGGAATAGGTAGAGATACTATCATTACATTTTGTTTGCTGCAAGGTTTTTTTAAGTCCCATTTTTAAATAGGAAATACTCTTAAGTTCTTTACCATTTTTGTACTAAAATTTAATACTACTTTAATAGTTAGCTGTGATCAAGAAGAAATTGTACCCACTGTGCAAGAATTGTTAATCCGAAGCAAAAGACCAGGGTACTTAACACCTTTTGACAAAGCTGTTTTAAACATAAGGTAGTAAAAGCTGACTCTGTTATTGGAGTCCTCCTGAAGTTCTATAGCTGCATGTAAAAATGTGTGTTAGAACTGTGTCATTGCCTCAGGCAGAGGCATCCCTCTGCTTTGTGACTGATGAATGTCGTCTTTGCCTGTGACATCCTGTCCTTCAGCCCCATAAATGCACTGCTCAGACATAGTGAATTTTCAAAAGTATTGTGATTGTACAAAAAGCATAAATGTTTGAAATATTTGAAATATCTGAATTAGATTGTAGTGGAAATAACTGTGTGTTATAACTGAGACTCTGCCAATGTCTCTGCTGCAAGTGTGTTCTGTTTTACATTCCCGAACGCATGCCAGACTTCAACCACAATACATTTTTCTTTTATCCTTAACATAACCATGCTATTTAGATATGTACTTTTTTTTTTTTTAATGGCCTAGCTTTTGCCGTAGTTTTTGACACTTCGCACAAATTATCCTTAATGCATTTAGGCAGTAGACTGTAACTGAGGTATCTTCTCTTTTAGTGTAGAAACACTCATTATAAGGCAAAAGATGCCAGACATAAACTGGAAATCAAAATGCAGTTCCACATTAATTTCCTAGGTTCTTTCTCCTTCCTCATTAAAAACTTAAAAGAGGCTTGAGTTCCTGATACAAGTTCCCCTTTCTCTTCTTAAACTAATAATTATGGGGGAACAGTAGTTCTCTAATAACAGTTTGCTGTGAAGTCCTCTATGCAGATGGCAAATACAGGTAGCTCAGAGGAGGTTTGAAGGTAGTAAATACTAGATCTGCATAAGTAGGGTGGGAGAGGAGTATGGCTGCTTTAAAAGGGATTGTCTGGATGGTTGCATTCAAGGAGTTATGGTCAGTGGCTCAGTGTCCAAGAGGAGACAGTGGGATTTAGTGCGCTCTCAGAAAGCTTGCCATCGACACCAAGCTGTGTGATGCTGTTGAAAAACTGGAGATTTATTTTCTTGTAGTTTTGTATAATGACCTAACTACAACTGCCATTTAAAAATTAATACTGTGTTTGGTGTCAAGAGTAAATGTACATTGTAGGTTGAGATAATGTCAGTGTCTGATCTGTGGTGTATTGTTGTTTTGAAACAGAATGAATTGCAACAGATCAGACTAGTTTTATGCCATCAAAATAGCTCTACTGATAAATTTATCTGCAAGGTTTTGTTGTGAACTAACCAAATTATACAAGAAGGTTATGCAATTTAGAAGCTCCAAGATTTCTGTTTGGAGCTTGAAAGTAGATGAAGCAGTGCAAGCAAAATCATTCCTGTGTTGTACTTTATCACGTCATTGATCTCAGTTTAGTTGGTAATTGCTTTTAATGCACTGAAGATTCCCTCATATTTTTTCCTTCAGTCTTATACAATGTTCAGTATTACAGTGTTCATCACCCAAAAATTCAGTGATATTCTTGTGGGGCATTATAGTGGAGCATCTTATTGAACTAGTATATAATTTCATCATAGATAATATTTTTAGAAATTGAAGCTCTTAATTTAGTTTTCTCCGATCACAATCACAAAACATTTTGCAATTTTAAAAATGTCTCGAAACCAGTAGATATTATGGCTTTTATTTCAGAAGAAGCTTTTGCAATGTTAAAGGGACAATGCAAGTTTAAAGTTTTTGTTGTAGTAAAGTAGTTCACCTTTTACTGTGGGTAGACATTTCAATCCTGTAGAAATGTGGTTTGTAAGTTGGTTACATTCTGCAAATGTACTGAGGGTGAAAGGATCAATGACAAGGATCAGTCCCTGTTCAAAGTCTGGCCTCTGGTTCCTGCACAAGCGAATAATGTTGCTGTGCTCATGTTCGTGATACAATAGAAAAAAGGTTAATAGGGTGCAGAATTTCTCAGTAAGAAAAAATAAAAGCTGTTTTACTGAAGTGTGTGGAACAAGCTGACATGAAAATGTACCCAGGTTTTATAAAACCTTCTCAACTTCAAATATACCTACAAATAGACCTTCTAGTTTTACTATGACGAGTGAGTGCTCTTGGGCTCAGATTTGTATACTACATGACATGTCTGGAGGAGTTACAAGCTCTTGAAATGGGAATGGTTTGCTGTTTGTTCTGTGTGTATGTATTGAGGGGTGTAGGTAATTGCACATTGACCTTTTGATATAGCAGCCCTAACTATTGCTGCTATAATAATCATCCTCCTTTCAATTCCATGGGAGAATGGAAATTGCAGTTCTACAGATGGCTTCCAATTTTATATATGAGTTTGTTTAGGGTCATCTATCATTGAAGAACATGCTGTCTCCTCATTGTGGCTTTTAAAAAGTCTGTATTTGACTGACTGTATTTGATGACATACTGTCAATGCTGGATACAGGCAGATCAAGTCATCATCACATGTGCATCCTGGCAGCAGCCAAATTGAGTTGCTTGACTCCTCTGCCCATGATGAGGGGTGCTGGTGAACACTACTGCTTTTCCAAGTGAGGGTGAGTGATGGCCCTGCCCTATGTGCTGGCCAGGTGTGCAGTGGGGCTTCCTTCTGTAAGGATTGTTCCCTGCAACCTTTCTTTCAACGTTCCAGTCGCTGTGGTGACTGGAAATAAATTAGCTCCTGCTGATGTGATGTGGCTCGATGTTGCTCAAAAGGTATGGTATTACCTTTAGGGGCAGAGATGTCTTTGAGAACAGTTCTTGACTTTTCAAAGGTCTGCTTTGGTTTGGTTTGATTTTGGTTGGGTTGAGTTTTTTTGCTTGTTTGGGTTTTGAGTTTGGAGTAAGGAGAGAGTGTAATCTGGTTGTCTGTGGTGACAAGAGAAGTCGGTGCCCTTCTGTGACACTAATTCAAGAAATACCTTTTATCCACGTATCAGTTTTAGTGTTCTGGCACTGTGCCTAAATCCATGAGCTGGTTTCTGCTGGAGGTGTGTAATCTCAATGAGCCAAATCCAGAGCTTCTGGCAAAGCTCATATTCAAGTAATAGTCCCATGGCTTTTCTGTAAATGTTAATGGTGTTAAACCAACAGAATGACTTCAGAAGAGTTCAAAGTGCCAGGAGGCTGGAATGGGGGTCCATGGAGCTGAAGGAACGCTTGACACTGGGACTGTGCTGTTTGGAAACATGAAGGCAGAATTGTTAACATGGTGGGGAGAGAAAGTCATGGGCAGATTTTGAGGGGGATCAAAGACAAGGTGAGAGAGTCAACCATGTGAGAGAACTTCCTGCAGATGTTAGTGATAGGCTAGAAAAAAAGTAATGAATATTTTATAAGACAGAAAATAACAGGAAAGGTACTACATCATGATCAGGGAATAGTCATGCTGACGTCGCCATGTGCCTCACTTCAGAGGCCTCAACATGAATGATTACAGACATTGAGTTATCTTTGTGCTCTATGCTCCTAGAATTGACTCCAGTGGATCCAGGAGGTAGTGTATTCTGAGTGTGGAGAATGTTTGCATTGTGTGCATGCATATTGCCAGTTTAAATACAACAAAAGCAGTTAATAAGATTTTACAGGTTATTGTTTTGAATTTCTTTCTTTTCTCAGCTTTTCAAAGTCTTCATCTTTCCCTATATCCACCTTAGGACTCCTGAATTAAGATGTGCAAAAGTGGTCTTTGTTTCCCTGGTATATAATGAGTGTTTTTGTAAAAAAGAAATAGGTACTGCTAAGAAGAATCCAAGAGAACAGCTTTTTCCACACCTTAAAAAAACTACAGCAAATTCATTCCAAAAAAGAGGCTAAAAGAAATGTGGAGGACTCAGAGGAACTAATTGAAATTTGGCTTCAGTTATATTAATGGTAAAACTTCTCAGATAGCCATGGAGCCAGTGTTGCAGCTTTGGATTTAGTTTCCATTACTGCCATTAGAAGTACTGCTGTTCCCCTGATGTAAAATGAACACTGTGGCACTTTCCCATCATTGTACAATACTGCAAGGGTCACTGGAAAGAAAGCCCACACTAAATCCAGGTATTTGCTTCGTTTACAAAGCGTAGTTTTATTGCTGATTTATCATGGGGTAGAAAGTGTGGGGAGGTTTCCCAGCTGTTTCCAGACACCTCCTGTAGGGACTCTCCCCTTCCTGACAGCTGAGGCCATATCCCCCCTGTCTGGCATAACAGTTGTACTGGCAAACAAGAAAGATAGCCACACAAAACTCAGTGTCTTTAGTGTGTGGCTTTAATTCCCCATCTGTCTAGCATCCTGCAGCTATTAGAAATGGATAATCTTTCTGCAGGGTAGAAAACATTCCCTGGAGCTATGGATCATAAGGGATTAGGGGTGCCATTAGAGGGCCACTACCTAGAGAGGGTCTTTACATCTCAGGCAGGCCCTTTGGTTTGTTATCAGAAATGCCTGGGGTTTTGTAGTGACTTTTCTGATATAACTTGTCTTAATTTATACTGTTCTCAGTTACTGTCTCAAAAAGTTTTTCTAGCAGCTGTTTTATCATTGTGGAAGTGTATCTCCAGTGGAGAGCAGCAGATGGGCACCTCACTTCAGACTCTCTGGGGAATTAGCTTTGTGAGTCTGTCTTATAAGCAAGTTGGCTTTAGAATTTGCCTTTGTTTTGAAAGCAGACTTAGGCATTTGGCCGGAGTAGTACCCTGCCTAGGAGTGATGAGGTTAGCATGGGCCCAGTAAGTGTGTAGAATTTGAGCTTCAAATACATTTTCCTCTTGATTGTCCCTGTCCAACACATTCTCTCTTGGGTTAATCAAGTTACTAACTATATTTTAATACGAATTCTGATGCTGATACTTCTGCTTCTGTCTGATACTTCGTATGTCCATGTATCTAGATAAGTTCGTATGCACTGGTGGAAAATTACCTCATAATTTTGCATAGCTGTAGTAAACTAAACTTAAGCTGAAAAATTGACTTGAGAGGAACAGGAAACTGCTAGTAAAAGTTACTAATTGGTAGAGAAAAAGCTAATGCCTCTTCTTCATATTTACAGGAATCTTCCTGTTTACAGGCTTCGGGCAAAGCACCGAAGGTGCTTAAGCAATATCATGTCAAAGAAGTGAGTATATAAGGAAGGAATGTGCAGGTTTGGAAGAGTCTTGCCAGACTGGTAGCTCCATCCTTGTGATCTTGCATGCATGGTTGCTTGGCAGAGTGGCTGCAGTTGTGAGTGTAGCAGAGAAGCTGGGCATCGACCAGGGCAGGGCAGTGATGTGTGCACACCCGAGTGGGAAGGTGGAAATTGCATAGCGTAGGACTGTGATACTAGAAACAAAGCATTTCATCGCTAGTGCTGTTAGAAGGAATTTATGGAGATGCACTTGTGCAGAGTGATCTTGACAGCTGGATCCGTTCTGTGTTATCCCAGAGAGGGCCACTCCCTGTTTCTCCACCTGAAACACCTGCCACTCTTTTAAACAGTATCTTCCCATATCCACACTTCCTGCACAAGATCCTGCCTTCCCCATCACCCCAAGGCAGCAGACATCAGCTGCGACCCACTTGCACCTTTCCCTCCTTAGATATGCTTCCCACCTCATGGGCAACCAGAGATTATTCCTTCTCTCTCTCACCCCCAGAAACAGAAACTCTTCCCATCTGCTCCCTCAGAGCCAGGCAGAGGAGCCCAGAGGCCTGTGAGCTGGCGTGGGAGGAGGGTTGGCTGCTCAGCCAGCTATTCTTTGTGCTGCCCTGGGAAAAGGCAGCCAGCTGAATGTAGGCACTGGGTTTGACACTCCAGCTGCCAATTGGGCCATGCTGCTGCAGCACATTCCAGCCATGAGCAGTGTAAAATGATACACCAGGAGTACAGATGTGGTTTGATGGCTGGCGCTTGCTTCCCAGCATTCCTGATCTGTGCAGCATGCTCATCACACTTTCTCTCTTTTCATTTGATTGAAAAATGATGAATACACTGCTTTTCTGCTGTGTAGAAATTTGGGTCAGTTCTCTCTCTTGGCACTAGAACAGAGGTTGTGGTACAACTTCCACACAGCACTGCAAGCCTGTAAAGGCATTTGCTATTCTGTTTGTGTAGACTGCTTGTGTGCGTGCAAACATTTACGCACTTGGTGCGTTTGTGGTCTTAAAATGCTGTGGAAGGCAACTATCAGGATACTAGGAGAAACAGAATTGCAGTCACAGGATAGTTGAGGTCAGAAGGCACCTCTGAAAATCATCAAGACCATTCAAAGCAAGGTCAGCTGGACCAGATAACCTAGGGCTGTGACCAGCTGCATTTTGAATATATATAAAGATAAAACTCTGCACTTTCTTTGGGCAGCCCTTTATAAAATTTGACCATTCCTGAGACTAAGTTGTTTTTTTTTTATGATGTCTAAATGAAGTTGCATGCATTTCAGTTTGTGATCATTACCTCTTTTTTTTTGGTAGTGCACCAGTAACAAGATTCTAGCTTCATCTTCTTTACACCCCCAT
The DNA here is from genome assembly GCF_017590135.1 of Pyrgilauda ruficollis. Classification (NCBI taxonomy): domain Eukaryota; kingdom Metazoa; phylum Chordata; class Aves; order Passeriformes; family Passeridae; genus Pyrgilauda; species Pyrgilauda ruficollis. The sequence goes on from NW_024529932.1 coordinate 9,121,091, forward strand.
CAGGTATTTAGATTCATAGATAAGAGCCTTTCCTTCTCTAGGCTGAGCAGAACCAGCTCTTACAGCCTCTCATGATATGACAGGTGCTTCAAGACCGCAGTCACCTTTGTGTACCTTTGCTGGATTCTCTCAGTATGTCCATGTCTCCCTTGAACTAAGAACCCCAGCACAGGGCACAGCACTCCAGGTGTGTCTCAGCAGTGCTGTGCAGCGGGGCAAGGCCTCCTGCTGGCAGTGCTCTGCTGATGGAGCTGTTGGCCTTTGTCACAGGGACACATTGCTGGCTTATGTTGAACTAGGTGCTTACCAGGACCTTCTCTGAAGAGCTGCTTTTCAGTTGTTTGATCAGTCTCTCCTGGTCTTTGGCATTATTCCCTCGCAGATTCTTTGTTGAACTTCATGGGGTCCTAGTCAGCTGATTTCTCCTTTTTTTTGAGGTGTCTCAGAATAGCAGCAAATCCATCGGATGTATCAGCCACTCCTCCCAATTTTGTATCATCTGCAAACTTTCTGGTGCCCTCTCCTTCATCATCCAAGTGATTAATGAAAATACTAGGAAGTATTCAGTAGATGCCAATATGAACTGTAGGGTCAACCACTGGTGGCTTGTCTGGATTTCATGTTACTGACCACAGCCCTGTGAGCTTAACAGTTTTCAGTCACACTCACTGTCCACTTACCTAGCTATGCTTCATCTGTTTATAGATAGAAAATGCAGCTGTTTCCTTGTCCTTTGTCAGCAGATCTCAACTCCTATTCAGCAGTAGGCTTACATTTTCCTTAACTTTTCTGTTGTGGATATACTTTTGGAAGCTTTTGCTGTTGCCTATAATCACATTAAACTCCAGTTTGGGCTTTAGTTTTTCACAACCCCATTCCTGCACGTTCAAGCTGTTTCGGCATTTCTTCTGTCCCTGTTTCTACGTCTTATACTCTTCCTTTTTATGTTTGAGCAGGACCTTAATCGTCCATGGAGGCTGCCTGCCACCTGCACTTGACTTCCTGCATTTTAGGAATGGACTAATTTTGAGTTTGAAGGAGGTGATCCTTGGAAGTCAACAAGCTCTTGGACACCTTTTTGCTTCGGGATGATACCCCATGAAGTTCTTCCAAGCAGATCTCCTAACAGGCCAAAGTTGATTCTCTCGAAGTCCAGGGTTATGATCCTGCTGTTTGCCATGATCCATCTTCTCAGGAGCCTGACTTGTACCATTTCATGGTCCTGCAGCCAAGGCTGCCCCCAGCCTTCACATTTCTGGTCAGTCCTTGTTGATGAAGACCTGGTCCAGCAGTGCTGGACATAACTAAATAACCCTCAGACACAGGGGTTTTAAAGTTTGCCTGTGAAATTAGTTACATTTTATTGAGCCATTGGTATCTTGTATTTGATACTTTTTATTAAGTATTATCCTGTATTTCTATGCAGTGGCACTTACGGAAGCAGAGCCACAGTATGGTTATTCCTGGCCAAAATTTTTAACATTATTTGGAGACAATGTGGCCTTGAACTAGAGCATGTGAGCACCGTTCTTTTTAAAGATAAGCCAAAATTAAAGACATAAGGAAAATCATGTCTTTGTTCCCTCACATTGCAGAGAAGTTAAGTTGGTTCTGTTGTCTTTTGTGTGTGCTTGTCACATTGATCTCTTCCTGGCCTGTTGCCTGTGCCAGTATGGACATGTTTTCCTGAAACTGGGCTTTGGGAAGAGACATTAGTACACAAATACCTCAAGTCTTTCATCTGACACTGCTTTTACCAGGTTTAGTTTGACTTTTTTCTTAGGCTTGAATTCTTGCCCAAGGACAAGCCAATGTTTGGCTCTTGATTTTTTTAGAAAGTGCTGGTGGTGATATAATCACTTCCTTACTGTCAGTGTGTCACTTTTCAGTTGGCTAGCACACCAATAGATTGAAAACTTAAGTGGATGGAAAACCAGCTTTAATTAATTAAGATGGTTCATAATTATTTCTAATGTTGCTGTTCTCTGAGGACATAGTCACCCATGAATATGCTGCATTAGTTTAAAAAAGACTAATTTCTCCAAAAGAGAAAGATAATTTTATATTAAAAAGCTAACCACTAACAGTCTATGTAGATATTTCCATTTACTTTTTTTTATTGCAAGTGGATGTTGTTAGCATAGTTCATAAATGATGAATTGCAGTGAATAACATAATCCTGCCTTTTTCTGCATTTGTCTCAACTCATGGGCCTCAGTTGAGTGGCTTTGGTGAAGCTGGGGAGAATATTTGCGCTGGATATGTTTAGGTAAGTAAATATTTTATTGATAAGCTGTACAGACCAAAGGACAACATGGAATATTGTGTTATTCAGTATTATCCCGTTCCCCCAGAACATTTTTATGACTGTCCAAGCTTTTGATCACCATCTTTTTACATTATCAAATTCACTTTCTATGTCTAGAAGCTACAGAGATTAAAAAACTGATATCTCTTAGAAAATTAAGTTTCAACATTCATCTTTGGTATCTCTTCCTAGATCTGTGGCACTCCCTCTGGTGAATACTTGCCAGGAATGCTTTTCATGGGTATTTATAGCAGTATTTTTTTTTAACTAAATCTTTTATGATAGACTTTGGCTTTTGGGCTCATTTTTATTCCATATCTCTACTTTAGTTGCACAAGACCTGTGACATGTGGCAATCCAGTGGAATGAGAAGAGTTTTCGGTTTACTATAGGTTTACACAAGTTTTGAGGCTTTGTGCATGTTTTGGAATATAATTCAAACAACTTTTTTCAGTAGCATTATTAAAGTGTTCCAGATATTTCATAATATACTCTGATAATTCTTGGCTTTATAACATACTGATCATTAAAGTTACCTACCTAAGGAAACAATCTGGGTGAAAATGAAGATTAGGTGAATCAGATATTGAAAATGCATCAGTAGGGATATTTCTTCAAGAAAAGCAGATAGATCAAAGGTCTCAAAAGAGGAGGAGAGGGAACTGACTGACAGCTCATCTGTCTGTGTATACTCCCTTGGGTGAAGGTCTCTGATCCAGAACACTGGGTCACTAAGATAGTGGTTTAAGTCAAACAAGGCTCACCAGTAAGAAATTTCAAAGTTTGTTTTGCAAGTTATATTGTCAATTCACTGATATTCTTTCTGTTTTGTACATGATGCCTGATATGAATTTCCACATGTGGGCAATTTACCAGCACTAATAGCTTGGAAGTGTGCTTATCTTGAAGAAGCAAATAGTTTTAGATGTTTCTTGCATCATACCTGAGGGCCTCCCCCATCTCTATTAATTCTGCTGACCAGTCCTCAGTCACCTGAAAAGTCATCCCTCTCTCACCTGAAAGTTAGCGTATGCTTTCTTGGTTTTCTGGGAGAATTCAAGCAAATGTGTAAGAGTCCATTTACATAACTGCAAATTTAGCTTCTTTCATAGTCCTAAGTTTTACTAAAAGTAATGACTTTCCAAACTTCCTATCATTTGTCATCACATTTCTATGTAGTTCCCAGCCCTGGGAAGTCACTCAACTTGATATTGTCATCCCATTAATTTTCTTTGTGTTTTTTAAAAATTTTTGGCTGTTGACTTCAATTTGAGCAGATCTAGGCCAAAACATTGTTTTACCTGTTAATATGGTAAAAATAGTACTTAGTAACCTGAATGACTTAAGGGATGAAGAAGCCTGTTTTTTGTTTTCTCCCTTCAGCTAATTCATGTTGGTTTTCATCCTTTCTTCTCATTATTTCATTATTCTCCCTTCTTCATTTGTAAACTTAAAATAGTTACAGCAAATATGGAAAAAAAAATAAAAGAACCCCTCATTACAAATGCTGCTGAGGTTGTAGCTCTCTTAGAAATACCTGTGGTAAATTTCAAGGAGCTGCAATATTCGGCATGCTGTGATGTGCTGTGTGCTGTGATAGCTACCCTGCTATCAGTACTGAGATAGCTAATTTAAAGATAGCTCCATATGTTCCCTTGAGCTCTGGTGACTCCCGGAGTGTTGACTGTGAATAAGTACTCTGATTACACAGTGAATGAGTGTTCTATATAATATATGGGGTATACCCAACAAGATAATGGGAAATAGAAAATGGAAAATGGAAAAAGAAGAGTGCTTTTCTCTATTTGCAGGTATTCAGTTTGACTGTAGGAAATGAAAAAGGTGAAGGAAATTATGTAAGGGAGGTGCAGGACACCATCATAAAAATTACTGTCTGTTTCTTCTTCTGAAAGGGCAGCATTAAAATTCAGACCATCCCAGCAGCTGGAGCAGCATCAGTGTCTTTCAGGAATGGGAAAATGCAATTCAACAGTGCTTGCATTTGTCAGCAGATCATGGGCTTGGGGAGGGGGAACCCACATTAAAGGTGTCAGCATTTCTGCACTGACTTCAGGTTCCAGAATAGTATATTGTATCATAATTATTTCCTTTACATTTGATCCAGTGAACTTTACTCCACTTCTGCAGTCCCACATCTGTTTTGTTGCACAGCTGTAACTGGTTTAGAGTCCTCATAATAAAAAGGAAACCTGTTTTCTTTCAAAGCAGTCTGTAGTTTGGCAGGCAATAAAATGGCTACTTCAGCACTGGTGAGAGAAAAATCTGCCTTTCATTGACAGAAATAATTTTCTCCAGACTCTTTTAGGCACACTGTCTGCAAATATATACCCTTAAGTACCTTAGGGGTTAATATGTACCATAGAAATACAGTTTAATCTTTCATGCTTTGTAATAATTTTCTTTACTGTGTTTCTCTGTGAATTCTTCTCCCTCTTATACTGCAGTGTTTCATTCAATTTCATGCATTTCTCTGCTGCAATGCTGTATTGTAGTTTCACTTCATCTTTTGCAGTAAAGCACTTACTTTTCTTTATAAATAATTTGAGTTTCTCTGCTAGTATTTTTTCCAAAACCCTCATTTCCAATTCTGAACAGAAATTGTATGTAGTAGGGTGGTTTTACAGTCCAAGAAGTTCTAGAAACCCAGACCTGACCTGCAAAAATTTTGGGTTTGTAACTCAGAAATATAACATTAATAAATTTGGAGAGCAAAATGTTATTTGGTGAGCCAAACACAGCACAGCCTCTGAATGCTCTCTTCCTACTCTCAAACCAATGCAGAAAACAGGGACAAGACACATTGCACCATTTTTGTCTTGCATCCTGAAATATTTTTCGAATTTCTAGTTCCTTCTCAAGCTGCAGACTCAGCCTTTGGTGAGAAAGAACATGAAGTTGCCTGTGGGCAGTGGGATGGCAGATTTCTGCAGCAGTTGTCTTCTTCAGCCATTCTGTCTCCCTCTGCTTTCCACAAGTTCACCTCAAGCCATTCAGCAGGGAATTTACAAGCTATAAAACTGCATTATTCAGTTATGAAGTAACAACCTCATCATCATGACTTCAGCAAGGGCTCGTAAAAGGCAGCGTCAGATTTATAAGCAGAAGGAGTTGCCAGCTGTGTCTAACAGATGGTTTGCCATGACAGACTTGCTTGTTTTTGTAACTCAAGAAGGTAAAATTCTGACTAGGTGTTCGTTGATAGTCTTTCTTTGTAAATTATTAAATGGGTTAAAAATAAAGCCAAATACTTCATGTGGAGCACTTTTTTTGGGGACATAGGATAGTCCCCTTGGATATGATTTTCTACATTGCAAATGAACATCCATGTTCTTTATTGCTTTTGCAAAAACAGTCGTGATGCAGAAAAACACTGTTCTTCCATGTCACAGTTTCGTCATTGTCCCATGTCCAGTTTGTCAATTTTCTGTTCTTTTGATGCTTTTTCAATATGAAACCAAGTAGTATGTTCACCTGTGGGTCAAGTAGACGGCTGGGGACTCAGCTGCCTGCCTTTGGAAGAGTAAGAGGCACGTTGCTTTGCTCTCCAGGTACTTGTTAACTCTATTTTTGAAAAACAGAGGCCACATTTTCCTTTTTCTCATTTTTTGGGAGCTCGCCAGATCTACGTGATCTTTCAAAACTAATTGCCAGTGGCTCAGAAAGTTCATTTATTTCCCTCTCACTTGAGGCTGTATTTAATAGCATTTATTAGTGAACTGAAAAATATTAATGAAGGCATCAATTTTTATTTTTTTCCCTCACAGAAGCATGAAAAAAGGTTAAAGATGAGATTGCTTATATCACCCACACATATCAGACTGAGTATTTGGAATATCTTAGGAATTGTTCTAAGACACAAAAACTGTTAGTGCAGTCTGGACCTATTATTAAGGACAAGCTGGAACAGAGATGTTGAGAGGGCTTTCACCTTACTTCAGAATAGCTGTTTCCCATTAACCCTACCAGCACCCTCTAATATTGCAGAAGTTGTTAAAACGTATTTAGAGATCATTAAAAGATTAGGCATTTAAAGATCATTTTGAAGGCACAGAGTCATCTGCATGAACCTGGAGATCTTAGTAAGTCCATGACTGCCTGCATGGACACTTCTTTTTTACAAATTAGCCCTGTAGTATTTCAGTAGTCATGAAATTATGACATATTTAATTAGAAACATGGAGACTTCATGATAATATGAACATAGTTCCTATGATATCCTATAATTTTTCCTGTAGCTTGTGGAAGAGTGGGATGTTGTCTCATTTTGGCACCATTGGTGTTCTGGTGGCATGAGTCAGCGACAGTTTAAACAGGGACCGTGTCTGCTTCTGCTTGCTGTGATTGCCCATCTGTTTCTTCTCTATCATTTGCAATTATTTATCTTCAAATTGAGGAAATATAAAAATGGCTATTCTGGTTTGTAATAATGGTATTCAAAGTCTGATTCCACAGCATTCTGAAAATAATAGAATCCTGAGTATAACATTATGCAGTGCGAGATTACAAACAAGAATAATTTCAAGAAATACACTCAATGCATAATGAACTTAGCACAGTTAATAGTTGCTGACATTAGTGTTTGCCTGAAGGTCGGAGTGACAAGTCTGGTTGGACAGAGGGACACTGTGTATCATCATAGGCCTGGGGTGGCATGGACGTGTCAGTGTTGCCAGCCCATTGGTGTACTGAAAACTATTTAATTCTGAGGTTGCACAGACCGTTGCTGTGTGGGGGTGATGCTGAAATGTGTTTCAAAAGAAAAATATTTTGAACATCAAAAGAGGAGTGGAAGCAGCTCTTCAGCAGGTGGCTTCAGAGGTGAGAGGTGTGAGACACGGACAGGGCAGTGATCCATGCTTAGAGGCAGCGTGAGCATTGCCCATGGTCCCTTGGAAGTGGTCAGAGTGAATTGTTCACCTCTTGGTGAATGGATGCTTGGGAGAAAATGGAAGAAGTCCCCTCTCCTGACTGCTTTTAACCTTCGCTCTAGGAGTGCCTTTTGAATAGCAATGTCACAAAGATACTTTAACACATAAAAAAATCATGGTATTAAAAAGAAAAAAGAAAAAAGAAAAGGAACAATTCTGTGAAAATGCATTAGGGGAATGACATGCCCAAAACCACCATGTTAAATCAATAACATTGCTCACCAATGCAACGTGAAAATGTGGTAGTATTTTAATCAGCTAAAACATTACTTTGATACTTCTGACCATCCTGTAAGTGCTATGGTAGTCCTGGAAACACGGGTAGATGTTGCTGCACACCTTCACTTTCTCATTGTAACTTAACAGATTTTGTATAAGGAACGATGACAAAGTCTATTGCAGCCCTATCAGGTAGTATTGTCATTTAGTGGTTCCAAATTACTCCAGTAGCATTTGTAGGCTTTGCAATTATTTACTCTTGATTAGTATCAATTGAGATTATACAAATCCATAGATATCACAGCACTCTAGTCAAGGGTTGAATTAATAGATAAGGAGGTCGTTGGTGTAAATCACAGAATCACAGAGTCATTAAAGTTGGAAAAAACCTCCAAGATCAAGTCTAACCTGTGACTGAGCACCTCCCTGTCAAGTAGACAATGACACTAAGTCACACATCTTGTCATTTCTTGAACACCTCCAAGGTGTTCAAGACTCCACCACCTCCCTGGGCAGTCCATTCCAATGCTTGTGAACCCTTTCAGAGAAAGAAACTCTTCCGGATGTCTGATGTGAACCTCTGCTGGTGCAGTGCGACTCCATTTGCTTTGGTACTGTCACTGGTTGCCTGCAGGAAGAGGCTGACTCCCACCTTGATGCAGCTTCCTTGGGTTTGTGCCAGCTGTGCAGGCTGCTTTTGCACATGTGGAGGCTAAAGCTTGTTAGCTTTTGTACAGATTGATGAATGCAATATGTGCTTGGGCCCTGCTGGGTTTGAGTACAATTAACAATAATGATGCATGCTATTAAAACCTGACATTTATTAAGCACAGACAGACTTCCAAGTCTGCTGCAGCTGTGGGCTTGGGTGTGCCCTCTCCCGTGGGGTGCGTGTCATCTTCCTGAGCCACACCAGCACTGGTGGGAAAACAGGGGAGGCTGCAGGAACTACCAAGAGACCACTTAAACTCCCTTTCCAAGACAGTTGTCAGGATCGTGGGAACAGGAAGCTCAAATCTTCCCTCAGTCTAAAATTCCAGGTAGATGCTGAACCCATTGAATTCAAGAAGCCTCACTGAGTTCAAGAATTTGTCATTAATTTTTGAAATTGTTAACTGCATTTATCTAAAAGATTGTATACATTTTCTAGTGATTTTTTTTGTCAGGGCTTTCATTTAATATGAGACAATTCCTACTTATTTCTTTCATTAGAAATTGCTCAGAAGTCAGTTTTATGCTGGCACATCAGAAAATGAGAACAGTTGTACTTGAAAACAACACTTCAAAGGTTTTATTGATTTTTGGGTTTTTTTTCAGAGGAATGTTTCGTCAAGGGCTTTCAGTGAAGTTCTTTCTTCAACACTTCTTGTAATATACAGTGCTCTGAAGAGTCATAATATTGTCTTCTTAAATGATTAACCTTTGAGGGCAAAAGCATCAATGCCTGAGGAGTAGAATAAGTCGAGACTGATGTATATTAGTTAGTAATGCAGGTTTTTCTACTTAGATTTACAGCATTTAGAACTATATCCTGGCAGGAAGCAAGATAGGAAGGCAATTTTCAGTTCAAGGTGTCTTCTCTGGGAGTACCTGTTCAGCTTCTCAGTTTGTGTGGATGTGTGCACACATATTTTATTCAGTCTTAATCTACAATATCTGAATGTTGTAATGTGATCAGCACCTCATGGTGGTCTTTTTAAAGTTTTATACAAGATTACACTCATGAGCTGCATGTGTTTATAGGTAGAGAGAAGGGTGAGAGGGAACAAGGGGAAAAAAGGTGTTCTGTGGGGTATGAGATAAGAATTTTATTGTGAGTCTTACGGGGTCTCTCTGTATTGCTGGAGATGAGCCATGGCACAATTATGCACTTTTCTTGGAAGAGTGCTGATAAACCCTTGTGTCACACCAAAGCAGGAGGGGGTCTGTGGTGGAGATGGATCAGGGCAGCTCCTGAACAAACAGTTAGAGCGCTCTTTAAAAATATCTGTAGGATTGCTCATATCCATTTTCTTTTAAAGCTACACTCGATTCACTTATGTGGCCTGGAGTTTATCCTTGTAATTCTGTGCTTGTAGAGAGAGCTCAAGTGCTGACCACCATGCCCCCGAGGGCAGCCACCACTCAGCACACCCCGGAGCTGGCTGGCACTCCACCCAGCATGCGGTTTGCACCACCCACCAAACACCACCCAGCGTGTCTTGGAAGGAAGGACTGGCTCAGCTCAGGTCCACTCACAGTCCCACTGAGCATTCTTAGGAGTGACGTCTCTTATGAAGACTTCCTTTACTTCCTCCCTTTTCTTTGTCTCTTTTTTTTTCTTCCCTTAAGATTGATGACTATGCTACACTTTGACAGCCTGGGATGAGTTTTTCCAAGATGAATATCTGCCCTAAGCCATATTATTTTAATTATTTGCTTTAGAAAAATTATGATCGGAAAATGTCAAGAATTTCTGGGAATAAAGCAGGGGAAAAAAGAGTTTATTTTCTGATCTTGATAAATGTGTTGACTTTGAGTAGCTGTAACTTCTCTGTATTTTGATAAAGGCTTGAAATTTGTCAGGGGGTGGTTGGTGGTGGGGATGAGGGACTGAGTTTCCTATAAACAAGTAGTTTTTGTTGTGTTACTCTTACACATATCCAAGAGAAAAGCTGTGTGTTTGTCTGTGCTGAGTGGATACTCTATGGAGCTCCTGTGAGTGAAGCCACATGGAGCATCTCCTGGTTGAGGCTGAAGATGAATTTGCCTGTGGTCACACCAGGGCTTCTGTGGGGAACACAGGGCTGCCTGTGCTTTCTGTGACATCCCAGATGGCTGGGTAGTGTAAAATAATGCTGTCTTGTGTAGGGGGAGCACTGGATTTACCAATGATCACCAGGAGGAAGGGACGGCTCAGCAGGGAGCCCCACACTATGCTCCTCCATCTCCAAGCAGTGGGTGATGTGCTGCCCCGTGTCAGGTGTATTGTCTCCAGCACAGGAACTGGAGCATGCAGCCGTGCATCGTTGGCTTCTACAGCATTTGGGGTCTCTGGTTCACTCCTCACTGACTGGTGACTCCCAAGTCATGGTACTCAGAATACCCAAAACTGTGGCAGAGTGAGGTTGGAAATCACACTCCTGCCACTGAACCCAGCAGTGGTCACTGATGGTGGAAGTCCCATTTTGGTGTGTGCCCTGTTAAAAGTTTGTTTCTAACCTATGTAAATGCTTAGTGGCTGTATCTTGAGGGTGAGGTAACTGATACACACCCCAGGAGTGATTTTAGATGAACTAGGCACTTTGTCTCATGTTTGCAGATGAGTTTTTTCAGACGTAAAGAATGATCACATGGTTTGGGGGCTGGCCATCACATTTATGTTAATATAAAAAAGACAAAGAGCCAAGGTTTGTGATGTCACAGCAGCACCAAATGGTGGAAGGGGAAAAAAAAAAAAAACCATAAATCAAGCTGTACTCTTTTTAACCTCTTTATTCCTCCTAAGCTGTTCCAATTTGGGAAGGCTTACAGATAAGAAACAAGGAGGAGGAAATGGCTGCATATCCAAGCTTGTGCTACTCAGTGAGAACACAGAATCAAACCTGGTTTTCAAGAACGAGTCAGAAACAATATATTTCTACAAAATCAGATAAAGTCAGTGTTGTCAAGTATTGTAGTGTATATCAGATTTTGTCAAGTCTGTTACAGGCATGAGTGCTGTCTCTCTGGTTTTGAGTTAATGGAGGGGAAGAAAAAGACGTGAAATGTGTGGTCTTGTCCAGAAGAAAAAGAATATTGAATCTTTTTAAAATTTCTGCAGTCCCCAGTTAGGCATGATCAAAGTACTCCTGAGGTAGTTTAGCTCCCTGCCTCTCACTAAAACTTAATACAAACCATTCACTTCAAGCTGTGAGTGAGAAGCCCCCTGCGCTCCAGTGAGTGCAGTGTATTGACAGCAGGGCAGGCAGACCAGAGAGCCAATTAATCTTTCCTGAAATCCCACTTGCTGTTGTTGTAGAAGCTATGTTAAATTCTAGTAGATGGTTAAAACTTGTGGCAGTGGTCTCCAAAGTCCTCAGCCCTCTTGGTAACACCAATTGCTGTGATGGTTCAGGTCTAGGTACCCAACTGTGATGAAGGGGACTTAAGCAAAGAAGGTTGTTGGACCTTGCCCAGGTGTGAGCAGGTCCTCAGTGGATGGGATGGGTGCTCCCCAGAGTCCCCAGAGTGGGGTTGGAGAAAGCAACAGCCCCATGCCCTCGTCTGTAGCCTCCTACTTCAAGGTGGACATTGCCACACCAAACAATGAGTGTCTTAAAGTGAGATGATCACATGCTCCTGCCAGCAGATAAATATCTTAATTAATTCTAATTAATTAGAATCACTAATCAGAATCCACTGAATGTAAATGGAGCTTATGAGATGATCACATGCTCCTGCCAGCAGATAAATATCTTAATTAATTCTGAATCCACTGAATGTAAATGGAGCTTACGTGGCAGGTTTAGTGGGATTTTCATCAGCAAAGGTATGACCTTCTTCAGCACGTTCGTATTCCAGTCTTCGTTCTGCTTAGGTCACATTTTCCAAAGATAAACCAGTCTTATCCTCTGCCATCAGTGCTGTTGGGCATCTTTTTTTGTCCTGAGTGTGGCATAAATGAAAAAGAAGAGGAGGTTACTTTGACCAGATGGAGTCCAACACAAGCAGTGTCAGATTAAATTTACAAACTGTTGAGAGCAGTCCTGTGGCGAGGGACTTCAAGGTTCTGGTGGCTAAAAGATTAAAAATGACCTGGCAATGTGCACTCACAACCCAGAAAGCCAGTCGTGTTCTGGGCTGCATCCAAAGCAGCATGTCCAGCAGGTTGAGATAATACCTCACCTGAAGTGCTGCAACCATCTCTGAGGCCCTGAGCCCATAAAGAAAAGCATGGATCTGTTACAGCAAGTCTGGAGAATGGCCCTGAAAATGATCCAAGGGGTGGAACACAACTCCAGTGAATATAGGCTGAAAGGGTTGGAAATGTTCAGTCTTGGGAACAGAAAGCTAGGGGAGATATTACTGCAGCTTTTCAACACATAAAGGGGGCTTATAAGAAAAAGAGAAACTTTTTACCAGGGCATGTCATGACAGTTCAAGGGACAGTAGTTTTAAACTGAAAAGAGGGTAAGTTTGTATTGGATGTGAGGAATATATTTCTGCAGTAATGATGGTGAGATGCTGGAACATGTTGGTGAGAGAATTTGTGAATATCCCATCATGGGTAGTTTCCAAGGCCAGGTTGCATGGAGTCTTGAGCAACCTGATCTAATGACAGGTGTCCCTGGCAATGGCAGGGGGATTGGACTAGATGATCTTGGGAAGATCATCTCCATTGCAGTTCTAAAACAAGGTAGCATAATAGCCAGCATCTGGTCTGACCTGGTTGTAAAGTTTCTGTGGGTATTACATGCAGGAGAGTGTAAGGGAGCTGGTGGCTGGTGGGGACATGCATGTTTCTAAGTTACATGGCAAACTAATTATGACAGTCAAGGGCTGCAGATCATAGGGCACAGTTTGTAATCAAGAGTTGATAGCACATAAGAAGTTACGAGTAAGCCATAATAAATTATACAGCCTTTGGAAGTCAGGACAAGTACTGTGTATGTGCTGCCACGGAGTAGAGTGGGTCAGTAAGTGATGTATAGGTGACGTGATGTGGTCAAAGGCATAGGCCTGAGAAAATGATGTCTGCAGGGGTTTTCAGGATAGATATGAATGGTGCACAAGTCCATGTGATGAAGGTAAAGATGACAGCTTAGACCAGATTTCGGCTATACAGCTTGCTGTGAGACAACAGGTACAGCTTATGCGTGGCAAACATAACAAATAGAGGACCTGGAGTGAGAAGATGCTGCCAACACTACAGACCAGAAATACGGTGGTAGAACCCCAGTAAATGAGATGTAAGGGACTACCTGTTTCTTTTTCTCCTTATTAGTAGATCTTTTGTCATAGATATCTACTTTATTGGATACAGCGAAGCTCAGCATGTCAGCTCTTAATTGAAATGAATTATCCCAGGCTTGGAGTGTGCAGCAAGGCTTTGATGTCTCACTGCCTGGCAGTGATGGTTTCTTAATGGCTGCTGTTGTATTATGTGAAAAAGTACGCAGAGAAGTCTGTGAGCATTGTAGTGTCAGGTTTGGTGATTTACTCCATTTTCTTGTTTAGAATTGCAGAATATCAATGTTTTCAGTCCTCAGAAATGTGACACTTGTACATGATTTGTGACTGTCGCATTAGAAAGGAGCTTGGCACTATGTCAGCTTGGCACACTGTTGACTCTGCAACAAACTCTTGAATGAGGGAAAGCAGGCAAACAAGGAATTTCAGACTCTGGTCCCTGAAAACCGTGAGCACGGTCTTGCTCGTGGTTTGTCATAAGTTTGGTTTTGAAGCACTTCAAAAGGACTTACATGACTAATAAAACTTGAAGTTGTTTTTATTAGAGTTTTACCTTTGGAACAAAGCAAGTCTTCCATAAAGATCCTATTTGTTCCTGAAATCAAAAAACCAAATCCTCTTCTCTGGGCTATTTCTGAGCTTGGAAAATTTTTTTCTTGCATTGTTGCTCTAAATAACTTTTTAAAAGCTGCTCTTTTTTTTGCTGACTATAGCAATCAGAGCTCCCTGACCTGAAGTCCAGCATGCTGTTCAGTTCCATTATAGAGCCTTGCTTGTTTTGAGTGCATGTAGACATGGGTCTGCAGGACTACATGGTTCCACCAAGACAACTCTGTTAGATTGGCATCCTGACCTGGCTCTGGACCTCAGGACCCAGAGCAAACCAAACAAATTGTCAGTGGCAGAATGCCACCATCCCATGGTCCATTGCTGGGCTGGCTGAGCTACACGCAGTCCTTCCAGCAAGCATGGGCTACACATACGGTATAGCCCATTATTTAATTTTTGACAACCAAATGCACACAACCTTATCTCTGCTAGGACAGATAATCCTGAGAGGGCAGGGAGTGAATTTTGCATATATTGTTCATGCTTGTTAGAAAACAAAGGTAATGCAGTGACACTTGTCTCGTTCCAGGCGTTCAGGTCCATATGTAACTTCAGAGACATGAGAGATTGCACCAAGTGCTGTTGGGGGGCTTCAGTCCCTTTGGCAAAGGACAGGAACTCCCTTCACCTCAGTCTCTCCCTGAGCATGAGTGAAGCTCTGTGAATAGCTAGCTGGTTCTCAAGGTTAAAAGTTCTGCTTATGGAATGTGGACTTAGGAAAACAGCTTATTTAAAAATATATATATTTTCCATGCTATATGTGTGACTAAGTGTGATCTGAATGTCTTCAGAATATTAAGGAGCAGCTGCTGGGTCCCATAGGAGTTTTATCTGACTCACATTATAAAGCCAAGGTGCTACTGCAAAGGAAAAATTCTGCAAGGTTCCTGGAATTTTTAGAGGGTCACAGAAAAGTATCTCCCCTGTAGTTGAACTGTACATATCTGTCTTGCAAATTGGAAATTTTTGCTTCATTTGTATAAAATGAGGGGTTTGGAGAAAAAAAATAAAACTCACAAAAAAGACTGCAAACAAAAGCCTTCTTATCTCATAGTAATTGACATCTTTATTGCTTGTTTTCTTCTACTACTGCTGTTTTAAGACATTGTCTAGATTGCACAAAATTTCACAATGTTGCCACCATAACTATGAGTTTGATTATTTGTTCTAACCCTCTTTCTTTACCCAATATTGTTATTGGCTTCTTTTGCTAAGTTGACCCTTCCTTTTTTCTAAATGTGGGTTCCCTATGAAGGATACATTAAAAGTACTTATGACAGAAAGATTAGACAATACTCTTTTAGCAACTTCTTCTGTACACATTGACCTTTTCCATCAGCAGAACAGCCATTTACAGACATGCTCCTTCCAATGCTTAAGATCCAAAGTGGAATAAATTGATACAGTT
The DNA here is from genome assembly GCF_017590135.1 of Pyrgilauda ruficollis. Taxonomy (NCBI): domain Eukaryota; kingdom Metazoa; phylum Chordata; class Aves; order Passeriformes; family Passeridae; genus Pyrgilauda; species Pyrgilauda ruficollis. The sequence continues at coordinate 9,136,515 of NW_024529932.1, forward strand.
GCTGATCTATTTTTCTGCTTTTTTGGTATGTGTGTCCTTTCAAAGCAGCAAGTAGAAGTGGTTGGGCTCCAAAATGAATGGTGACAAGTAATGATCCTCATACCTGTCAAACACATAAACATGCTGTCACACTGGATGAAACTGAAGTAGAGATGTTGTCTGCTTTGCTAGATAATTTCTGGGGAAGGACAGGGTTAGAAATTGAGGCAGCTTGGAACTACTTTCTCTGCATTCCTTTTCCATTCTTTATTTTGCTGGTTTGAAAGATACTTCAGATACCATGTGCAATCTCTGAGATGTGGTTACATCATTCTCAGAGTCCATCATTGACACAGCATTTGGAGAATTAAATTCATACCTGAATTTAGTGGAAAAAGAATGCCAGTACTTTTTTGATGTAGTTTTAATTAGTTTTGCTCATGATCCCTGGAGGCATCTAGAAGAAATCAGATTAATGAAGATATATTCCATCCTGCTGCTGGAATCAAGCTGGGAGACTCCTGTGTGTTGAGTTGTTAATATTTCCCTGTAAGTAGCCAAGTGCCATATCTCGTTCCCATATGCAGGTGTCAGTTATCACAAATATTTGTGTCTCCCAGGCTGTTCCTCTCACATGTTCTCATTCTGCTTTTCTCTGGCCACAATTATACCTGTGCCATAACTTTTATTTTCTTCTTAAAAACGTTACTGTAGAGGTGCTATCACCATTTCTAATTGCCCCAGCCTTGGCCAGCAGCAGCCCCATCTGATTTAGGGTTGCCAGGGATTGGCTCTGCCAGACATGGGGGAGGCATCTGGCAGCTTCTCACAGAAGCCACCCCTGCTACCAAAACTTGGCCACGCAAAATCCAATGCGGCGTTTTGTCAGTTAACTCCTGATCTCTGATCTTCACATTTGAGGTTAAGAAAGGGCAATTTTGGCATTATCTGGTTTCCACAGATCTCTCTGATCCCTCTTATTAAGACACTCAGTCTGAAACTGAGAGTGGGGCTGGCCTTGGAAAATGCTCACCATGAACCCTTGAAGGTCAGGTGCTTGCTGTTCGTGTCAGGTTATTCTGCCCATTCTGCCAGTGTTTTACTGCATGACCTTGAAGGAATCAGTGAAGTGCCGCAGTCATAGCATCTTTGGGACCTCTTTGCTAGAGTGGTCTTTAGAATGCTGCCAAATGCTGTGAAGTAAAATGAATAAGGAGAAAGGCAAAGATAGCAGAATGTGTTAGTATAATTCAACTCAGAAGCTGAGCAAGCAAAAGAGAGACAGAAGGAAAGCAATCTTCATTTGTTCTGCTGTTTGCAGACCCATTGTTTCTAGTCTAATGCATTTGGACTGTGGGCTTGTATGCTGTCAAAGTTAAAATGGATGTTCACGATGCTCTGTTTTGATTTTATTATCTGTGAACTCTTTGTCTGGCAATAATGTATTTGTTGATTCTTGGATACATATTAATACTTATCTTGTCCCCATTTTTCTCTTTCCTTTTTTTTTTAACTGACATTGTGGTTAGAACCTGTAGATCATGGATTTAGATAACAATTTGGGTTTGGTGTGATTGGGTTATTAGTTTATTTATTTATTTATTAGATAGATAACTGTTGCCTGTTATCTCACAACTGCTCTGAAATCACCTCTTCAGTGAGGTGTTAAAGAAGGGGGATCCCAAATTTTACTTCCTTTGTCTGTGTATTTTACTCTAGCTTCAGCCATGGACTGAGGGTCATCCTGCGTGTTCTCAAGACCTGTCTAGGTATTACTGTAGTGTGTTTTAGCACCTTGAGGAACTAAAGGCATGAACAACAATTCTCTTCATACATTATCAAGTTTCTTTTTCACAGTAGTATTCACCAGTTCTTATATCAGTGATCCACGTAAAACACAGAGAAACAATACTGCTCTGAGCTTTGGTTATGACTAGATTGTTCTCTATAGAAATTCTTCCTCTTTGGGAATTATTTATCTTAGTTCTCCATAAAGCTTTTTGGTTGTCGCAAAAAAATATTTAATCCCAATTGTTAACTTCTATTTCTGGAAATTTGGTATTGTGCAAAGACTTTGCTGAAGCAAACAGTGCAGGAGGGAGTGCATCAGGTTCAGATCTTGGGTCCCTAGTCAGTTCTGAATCTCTTTCTCTAATGTAATTGCAATATCTGGACATGGAAAATGTCATTGAAAATATTGCAGAAGAGCCTGATTGTTATAAAAAAAATGTTCTGAATTATTTGAATGCAGTCACAAATACATGTAAGACTAGAGTAAGCATAAGATTTTCACATTTTGGTGATGAAGTTAAGACCAAAATAGCGTTGCCCATAGTTCCTTTTTAGCAGAAATGAATTAGTATTGCATAAAAAAATTGTATTCTGAAGAGGAGCAAGTCCTTCTTCTTACATAGTGCATAATGCTTATGCACGATCAGTAATTTTTGATATTATGAATTCTGTCCACTGCTTCTCTTCTCTTTAATTTCTTTGCCTGTATTCCATGTATTTTTTAAAGAAAGGTTTGGAAGTTTTTAAAATAAATGCTGATATTAATAAATGGTTTTAGCAACCACTTTCTTGTGGTAAATTATTCACAAAAATAAAAAATAAAATGCTGAAATAAAAGTTATTGATTTAATGCTGGAGTGTTTTTCCTTTACAGGTTTAGGAAAAGGTCTGTTGAAAACACAGCTTTCTAAATAATAATTGAATCTTTATATTTCAGATCCGATGTCACTTTAAAAAGGAAACATTAGCATTTTTTCTTCCCATCTTTCTCTAACTACTTTTGCACTGCTTTTACTATAAGTGCAGCCTCATTTTCCAGCCTTTTCCCTTCAAAAGAATCAAAGTCAAGAGTCGATTGCATCCATACTGTTGCCATGGCTGGAATGCAATTTCTTTTTCTTCAATACTTTAAGCATGTGCAGCAACCCCTGAATGGACACAGATTATTGAACAATAGTAGGATAACACAGAGAAATCTTCAATCTCTCATTGTGTTGAAAACATTTGCTTTATTCTGCCTTTAATAGTTTTGCTGGGATATATTCAGTTCCTTTGATGTTTAAATATTAGAAGCTACAGCTCTTTCAGATAACGTTAAACAGAAGTGATATTTCTGTTGAAATCTTGATGGTTGACAGAATTCTCTCACTAATATGTGAACCAGCTGAAGGGACCTTGTACACCTTAATCTGATTCTCATACTAAAACACCTGGGTCCAGAGAATATGAGGTGTATAGTAGTTGGATTTTAAATGTGCTTTGGTCAAAGTTTTGGGTTTGGATTTGATTTTTTTTACCTTGGTTTTTTGATCTGTTTATTCCCTGGGGAGTTTTTGCATTGACTTTAGTAGCATTTGTACTGAGCACATAGGAGTCTGAATAACACGGTTACCTTGCCAAGGAGTTGTTTTCCTTGATCTGTTTAACCAAGCATTGATTTTGCTCCCCCATGTGCTCTGAATGCACTTCAGAATTAAAGCCTGCTTTTATTAGCAGTTTTTAAGGCAGGGAGCAGTGTGATGTCTTCCTGAGCATCTCTAGAGAACAGCAGCATCACAGCTCCTAGAAGATCTTTGCAATCTATGTGTGTTAATTACTGCTAAAAGTTCTTAAAATAAAGTAGGTATGATTCTACTTACAGGTTTTGCTAAAAAATGAAGTCCAGCCCTGACTTTTCTTTGGCATGCAGTAAGGAAGCCGGTTGTTTAAGTCAGGAATGGTTTAGCTCTTCTCCATTTCCTCAAGGTTTTCACTTCCAGAAGAAAAGCTCTGGTCCCAGTGGTCTGGAGAGTGTGTTTCATCTGCCCTTCATGCACTCCCAGCCTGGCATGAGAAGAAGGGAGATCTTAAAAAATCCACTTCTAAACCTCACCAGTGGGACTTGGACAAAAAAAACAGAGAGGATCAATGAAAATCCTATGTGTCCAAAGACTTTTTTTTTTAAGCCAATTCAGTTAGTCTAACTAAAAACGTTAATTTTTCTTGCAAACTTCCTTTTCTACCCTCAGACCACATAATGTTTTTCTGCTGGCAAATGATGGGCATATAATTATGTGATGTGACTATGATTTGCTTTTTATATGTTCTTCTCTTACTTGTCATTGTTGCACTTACCTGGTTTTTGTGCTCCATCTCCAGTTCTTTTCCTGTCCTGCCAGGAGAGACATCTTGTCACTGAAGGTGTCCCCAGATAGTTGTGGCATGCCCCTCTGCCTGCCCAGGAGGAGGGCTTCCAGGAAGCTGTGGGCACGTCTGTCCTGCATTGTGCACTGCACAGCAGGAAACAGTGCAGCGTTTTTTCCCGAGTATTGTGTAACTGTGGTTTAGTTAGGTGTGAAAACCTTCTGTAGACCTTACTATGTTCAAAGGGGGAAGCAGATTGAGAAATGTGTTGCCTGTCATCCTGACCAATGATATACAAGCAGTCTGCTGGGTTTTTTTTGTGTGATTGCAAAAAGGAGGGGAGGGAGGAGAAGGAAGGCTCACACAGCAGATGATGTGATTGATCAACATGTTAACTAGTGTAGCAAAATCCCATCTGTTTATGTGGTTTACATCTTTCCCAGCTATGAAGCAGGGATGAGAAGAAAAGAAGCACAGAAACTAAATCCATCATGAATGAAAAATTAGAGCCCAGTCCTGTTACTGATGAAACTAGCACAGTTTCAAGAAGAACAAGATCACGTCGTAAGAAAGAGTCTACATGAACATCCACTAATACTATCCTCCCCTAATTCTGCTTGGCAAGAAAATGGGGCTTTTTCTCTCCAGATCTCTCTTTTTTGTTCAAAATGTGGTTAAGCTACTGGGCATCTTCTGCAATAATCAGAATCTAGAATAAAGGATATTATAACAAGGGACCCTTTAATAACTAATTGCTACTTAATTGTGGTTGGAGTTTTTCAGTTTCTGTCTGCTTGGTTTCTCTTATTCCTGGCAATGGAAGTAAGTGGGATAGTAAAACATACTGAGATCCAGACCTATTCTGATAATTGCATTTCTTCCTATTAAAATATTATGACACTTAAAAATTATTTGTGCTGTGAGCAGATTCCGTGGAGTAACAGCATCATGTCTGCCTCGCTTCTCTCTGTAGTTTCTACGAAAGAAGTAGCTGAAGTGGCTTTAATTCTGAATGAAGCAATGTTTATGGTTTCTTTAATCACTGTTTACTTTCAGTAAGAGAGATTTTTCAAGTAATGGGAGTAAAATATATTCTTCTATCAATCTGTCTAAACATTAAGAATGCTATGTAGAAAACTATTATAATTTAATCATAGATGTACTCATCTAGGGGGAGGAAAAATCACCAGAGGCATGCATGCAGAAATGTCTTAGCTGTGTATGCAGATTCTTAAAAAAGGGCTGTGAATGTATAATTCTGCATGCACAGAAATTCAAACTATCAACATTTTGACTTCTGTCACAGTATGTGTGCTCCATGGCATGCCTGATGAAAAGCTTCTGTGATCTGCCAGAAAATAACTATGATCTCTTACAAACACAGAATCGGGGTAATTTATGTCCAGTCAGTCTGTCTTTGAGATCTCCTGGATGTGGGCTGGGGCAGGAAGTGTAAAGACTTGCAGAAGGTGTGATGCTCACAGATACCTAAGAAGAGAGGTGGCAATTTTACAGTGAGGTTAAGAAACACAATTTTGCCAGAATTGTAGAACAAATGTGATGCCCAAGTGGTATTTTTGGATCTAGACACAATTCGGAGTACAAATAATATGAGTAATGACAAATGTATTGGTTTCTCCTTATAAAGTAATCCAGTGTCCAGTCTCCCTGAATTGCAAATTTTGTCTGAATCCCAAGGTAATTTAGATTGCTTTGGTGAAATCTCTTCAACACAAGGCCTCCTAGGACTACAGTCTTTTTCCCATTCTGTTTGTCAACACCTGCCATAACAGAGCCTTGGTGTTAGTCTGCAGGAAGTACCTGTGTATTAACAATATTTCTGCTGCTATCGTGATGCTAATAATTTATAGCTCTAACATTCTCATATCTTTTCCAGAAGCCAAGAAAACTCCCTTCTCTTACCTGCCACTGTTTAATTTAGAGAGTAATACTTTCTTTCATGTTCTCCCACTAACCTTAGATATTTATGGTAGCATCAGATGCCTTGACAGTCTTTGTGTCCTGCTCCTTAATTTCTGAGAGAAGATACAGTCTTCTGGCTTCCCCATAATCGGCCATGTGTTGTGTTCAGGTAAAAAACCATTCTCTGCAAACCTTTTTCTCTCCAACAGTTGGTGCAGTTTATGAGCTCTTGTCTATTTGGAGGAGAAGTTAATCCCTACATCCCTTCTATTCATTTTCATTTAAAAAAAGAAATCCCTGCTTTTTAAAATTTTTCTTTTCATTGTTTATCTTTTTCAAACCTGTAGTTGGCTTGAGGTTTGGTTTTTTATTTCTGTTAATATTTCTTTTTTTAAAATGGCGTTGCCAGTGGACTTTTTTGAAACCACCTCCTCCAAAATTTTTTTTGAGCTATCTCCTTCAGCTCTTGGATTTCTTAATTAATTGTTATAGTACATAAAGACTGATAATTCTGCATCTTGACAAAACAGCAGCATGTATTTGGAGAATGTGAAGAACTCAGCACATATATAATTGATTCCTAGGCTTTTAATGACTAGTTAGCATTTCTTTCAGGACCTGCTTTTTAAAAGCAGTCTTTTTATAGCCGTATGGAAATATTTCATATGATTAAAGAAAGGGAGGCAAAAACTCCCTAAAGTCAAGTATCATATACAGGAATCTGGTATTGAAAAGATTTTAGGTGAATTTTGAAATAAGGCCCTGAAAATATCTATGTGTTTACATCCGTAACAGACATTACATTAGTTTTTAAACATCCACAAATGGTATAGCATCTGAGTGTTTTTGCAAATGGTAAACTCTGTATTTCAATTTCAAATTCTTACTTCAAAATCTGTGTTTCATCTCTGTGCAGTAGTGGCCATTTTGTTCAAAAGGTGTGACCAGGAAAGGAAAAAACCATGACAGGAACAATTGCCTGGGTGAAAGCTCCATTTGGGTCACATGAGCAAAACTGGTTTGCACTGGCTGAGGAGCTGACATTCTCTTGAATCACATGGGAGTCCCCAGAGCATGTGGCTGAGACTTTCAAAGGTGCCTGATTTGCTGATCCCAGCAAATTCTAACAGCACTAAAAGTGTGAAAAGAGGGAATGAAAATCACAAATTCTTTTCTGAATTCAAATCTTATGTTTATGTAGAGAATTTGGAAATGACAAAATAAATAACAATGTATTAATATTTGTGTAAAAATAAATGCAAATGTTTTCCTTTGAATTAAATAACTCAGTCCATGTTGATATAATTAGGAATCTTCCCCAACTCTACCTGCAAATATAAAAAAACATGCATAAGTTCTTCAACTCTGTTTAATATGTCAGACACACCTTGAATTTTCCCTATGAGCCAATTTAGTTCAATTTCTCATGAGTTCAGCGTATCACAGCACTGGGCACTTATTGCTGCTGGGCCTGCTCAGATTAAAGTTTTCTCTTCCTCTTTTCACCTGCTGCTCTGGTCAGATCCTCAGCTGGTGTAAATAGCTGTGATCACTGTAGGGATGCTGCTGATTTACGCAAGCAGGTGGTCTGGTTCCAGGCTGTCTCACTGCTCTGTGAAAATGCATTTGGTGAGAGCTTCTTCTGTAAATGTCTGAGCTGAGTTCATTAACATCTTAGTATGCCTCCGACAAGCAAGGGGTTTTTTTAGAGTGTTTTCATTTTATTTCTTAGGAGAATGTTATGTTTATTCTTTCTTTATTACTTGAAGGCTGCATTGGAGAAACAAATTGTCCATTGAGATGGGTTTAGTGGGGCATTTGTTTTGTTCTTGACAGAATGATTCTCTGCATCCATTAAAAAGTAGGAAGAAAAAAGAAAGGCATTTAATTTAAAGCTTTATGTATGAAATAACCAAGTAAATGTGTATGTGGCTAGACTTGAACTGGTAGGTGGGGGACCACCAGTCCCTTAATTAAAGTGAATGAATCAAGGAAGACTCTCAGCCTTTACCTTGCAGCTGTGTAGCAGACAAACCCTCAGCTGGTGAGAGCCTGGGGTTCTGCTGGGCTTTTAGGGTTTCTGGAAGCTTTTTGGGGAATGCCGCCACCTTCTGCCAGTGCATGCAAGGACTGACCCTTGCTGCTCCTGGGCAGGGAGGGGGAGAGAAAGGGAGGATTGCCTTCTCCTTGGCAAATATGTGCTGCACAAATCATGGTAGTGTTTGCATATGCCAGTGTGGGCTTCAAAAATTCCTACAAACCTGTAGCTGAGAGAAGTGCCTGGATGTGGGCAGCCTGTGCCATTGCATACTCCATCCTGTCCATGGCCCGTGATGCCCTTGGGGAGCGCAGTGAGAACGATGGCTCTGACACGCTGCCCCTCATTTTGGGCAATGAAAGGGCAAAGACTGGGTCGGCAAGTCTGCTGTGTGGGAAGCAAGTGGCATGAAATGTCTTGCTGTGATTCCACCAGTGCTCTTGGAGCCTCTCTTAGCTGGTGTCTGCTCCCCTACCCTACCGCTGTAGCCAAGTCCAGCATCTCACTGGTCCTTGCACCTATGAGCACAGAGGAGAAATGGCTAATCATGGAGTGTATCAGTGTCCTTAACAGCTCATCAGGTTTACCAGGTGGGAACTTTTTTTTTAGTAGCAAATGAGAACTGAAGGTCTGAGAAAGATGGAGCTGTTGTGAGATGGGGAGTGTCATGAAAATGCAAAAAATGAACTACTTTAAATAAAGTAAATCAGTACATAGGCCAGCAAATGATAGGACAGTAGTGCTTTGTAGAGTACTTAAACTGCTCACAGCTGATTTTAGTAACATGCAATGAAGCTGTCATTTACCAAAGTTGTCAGTTACTTAATTATAGTTTATACTAGATGTTATTTAAGGTCATACTTGTGTTATTTTCTTATTTACAGTCTAAACTATAAAAAGACCCAGAACATTTCACCCTAGGGAATCCAAAAATGGTTGCTGCTATGTAATCTAGAGTGTCTGCTGTAAAGTAGGACTTCTGAAGTCGATAAATCAAGAAAGATGTAAAATTTCATCCTTTGATGGACTGTTCTTCCATGACTTCCGTAGAAAAGACTAAGGACGAATAAATGAAACAAGTTGGAAGTTCAAATAAAAAAGGTGGTCTCTGGAATTCTTGCCAATAAATATAAATCAGAAAAATACAATTATGACACACCAAATTTGTCATTAATCCAACTTTCATATTTGTTTTTCCAATATTAATTTTTTTTTCTTTCTTGTGTCAAACACATGAATGAAAACATTTTTCTGACATTGTATATTCCATTGCTGTTATAAGTAGAGATGGTTCTTTTTGTCTTACGGGACTGTAATTCTAGATGCCAAAAAAATATGCAAAGCCAGTTGAGTAGAAGCCATTTGTTTGGGTAGTCCAGAGAGTGCCAAGGTATCCTTATGCATTTCAAGCATTAGTGTGGAAAACAGTTCTTGCCGGAAATGGTGCAGTTTGTCCCTGTTTCCCTTCAATAGCTCTGATACAGGGTGTTAATGAAATGATGTGCGAGTACTGTATTTACTGGACTTTCTCACCCTTTTTATCTCTGTTACATAAGCCTCTTATCTGCCTCCTCCTTGGCCAAACAGCTGCTCGGAGCTGTGTTTAATAGTCAACATACAGCTGTGCCCTCTGAAGGGTCAGGATCTCAGCACATGGTGTTCATCCAGATGTGCAACATCAGTATCAGCACAGAACTGGAGTGACGCAGGAGTAAAATAGTCCCCTCTGACCTCCCAGTCTGAAACAGATGGAGGTTAGACCTTCTCACCTGCAGGCTGCAAGCCTCGGTGGCTTGGTGTTGATCCCTTGGGTTTCACATGCTCTCAGGGACCTATTCTGGTCATGCCTCAGCCAAGCATCGAAGTCCTGCCTGCTGTGCTGGCACATGCATGCCACCATTGTGTGCATCTCTCCTTTTTTGCTGTGCAATCTACGTCAGGAAGTGTAAAGCAGAACCTGAGATGGCTCCCTTAAATCCTCTGCCATGATATCTACAGACATTTCTCCTCCCTATTATGCTTTCAGCAGGGTGGGGGCAAACTGGGTTTGGTTGGTTCACCATGTTTCTCTGGAAGCTTTAATGTGAGGGGCTGCTGGTGGTGTCTGCTGGTCAACCTTAAGTCATCTCATGTGTCTTCTGAAAGTTGGAGGAGTGAAATGTGTCCCATTGTGTTCCTGCTGGTGAGATCTGTAGCCAAAGCTGGCTGAATTTTTCATCATAACCACTCCATTTTTTTAGTCGGACATTTCACTGAATCCATGGTCAAAGGGTGACTTTTGAAGTTTGGCTTTGTCTCCAGTGCAATTGCATGGGGTACTCCAGCTTTCCATTTAAAAGTGAGAGTTCATTGAAGGTCTATGAAAGTGAAGGATTATTTAATTACATCCTGATTTGCCCGCAGTATCCTCAGCCTTGCTCAGAACATAAAGATACATAATGTCTGCTCCCCGTGGAGTCTTAGCAAAGTCCTGGTTATCATTGGCTCCATGCAGGTTTCAGTATGTTTTCATCTGCTCACATAGGATCTGTTGTGCCTCTAACTTAACAAACCTAAGAGTAAGTTAGGCTCTTCCTTTTTTTCATCAACATCCCCCCAATACAGCTGAGAAGGAATGTTTCCAATAACTTCTTCTTGGTTATGAGCCAAACAGCTGTTTTTTCAAGAAAAGACTTGGGAAGCTGAGGTGTATAAATCAAACGTTTGGAGATAGTCCTTTTTCCAGTTTTGATTTTGGCTTATGGTGGTCAGGTTGTGTCTGTGCCAGTATGAGAGATTGTTGCTGCCTGTGGTACAGCAGCTCTTGAGCTTGTGGGCTGTGCTGATACACACCAGTATCACCTTCCCAGACACTAGTCCCTAAATATCGGCAGTGAATTAGCTCTCCTGCACTCCAGCCACATGTAGCTTTGTTCCTAGGTGAAGGACTAAGGAAATGTCTAGATGATCCTTTGGTGCAAGATCATAACAGTAAAAGAAGGCCACAGCCAAGAATTTTATGTGCCTGGAAACTTTGTTGAATTGCAGTATCTATCCACATGACAGCTCTGCAGCATTCTGATGCCAAACCTCCAGAGAAAATCCTAAGCACTTACAGGAAAGATCCCCCGCACTTCAAGTTCTCAGTACTTTCAGTATGCATGACTTAAATTACTTTCCAGACTGGGAATTTTGTTTCTCAACATGGGTTTTATCTAAAGGATGTAAAGCCGCCCCGGTGGCCCTACTCGTGTTCTGCCTTCATTCCAGGAAAAGATCTCAATGTCTTCTGCTCTCCTTGCATCAGTGCTGTGGTTTTCAGCAGAGGGAAACTGAGACATGGGGGCAAAAAGGAGGCTATGGTATGCTCTGGTCTGGTCTGAACTGTCAGAGACTGATGACAGAGTGCCTTGGAGTTGAAAGTAGAAAAGCTGCTGGGTCTTTAATTTTTTGGCTTAATCTTGGGTCCTGGTCCTTGTGCCAAGAATTTCTCCTGCATTTTACCTCCATCTATTCCTTGGAAAATGGACAAGCCATTTTTGAAGCAATGTCCAGAACCTATCAGTCCATTGAGAAGAGACAGAAGTGGTCTGAATTTTCTTGAGCAAATAGAAGAATTACAACACAGGCTTCTGTTTCCTTGGAGGAGATTAAGCTGTGTCCTGATTTTGAGAATAGAGTTCATTTTTTAGCTGTTAGGCTACTGTACAAAAAGGAACAGACTACCAACAATCATACTTTAATGCAATGAGATCTGCCTTATTTAAAAAAAAAATTAGGTAACTTTATGGTATTAGGTGTACCTGCCTTAAAGGGACTGAAGTATCCCCACAAGCTTTTCTTTGTGCAGATATATGGACTCTAAGAGACAAAAAAACATGCCCAAGGCAAAAGCAGTCCAAGGAAAGGGTGTCTGTTAGAATACTTTTGCCAGACTTTCCATTGTAAGAAGTGACCTTTCACTCCCTTTCACAGATTTTAGATCTTCAATGCTGACATGGAGGATAAGGAAACATCACATCACAGAGAAAATTGCCTTGATTTGTCTTATGGAACAGATCTCCTTTTTCTGCCTAATGTCCCAGCATGTGACCTCCACTCTGTAATTGCCTATCTATCTGCTACAATATGTTCAACATGAGAAGATTTTCCCCATTTGATTGGACTTTCTTTTTCCTTCTATCAGCACTTTTTTTTCTGTAAGAAAATTCCATGTCTTGTTCAGGCGTAGAAGTGCTTGAATGAAACAGTTTCTAAAACAGTATTTTGAAACAAATTCTAAGACTTGATCTATGCTAGACTTACAAGGCAAAGTCTTTGGTTGTGAAAAACTGAAAAACAATGAAGAGAAAATGGAAAAGGAATATATTTTTGTATATATATGAAAATATATTTTCAGGAGAATTTGAAGGAAGCTTCCCATAAAGGTCTACTTTCTTGAAGCCACTGCCTAAACAGGAAAATTCAGAGTGTCTAAGTTCACAGCTTGCTATTTCTTTGCAAAACATTATGCGCCAGTGTCCAGTGTTTGTGCTTAATAGCAATTGTGTCTCTAATTGGCACCATCTTGTCCAAGGCACTACAGAGTTTTATGTACCAGCCTTCTTACAAAGATGTTGGCACTCACTGCAGACATCTGCTTCAGTTATCATGTTTCCCTTAAGCTCTTTGCAGCACCAGGAGAACCATTTCCTTCTGTATTTTTTTTCTCATGGTTTCTCAAGGTTTTATGTGTTTTTATGCTCACAATCATGAGGATATATGCATTAGTCGTACTGCACATCATTAGAGTTACACATTCTTGATATATGCATTTCCTTCTTTCATACTTAATTATAAAATCCCAAGGGAAAGAAATACATAAATATACAGCATTCAGCTTGCTGTTGGCTTAAGGGTCCAACAGAGGTGCATTGCAACACTACCACCCATCAGGAAAGAGCTAGCAGTTAACCAAGTGTTTTATATGTTGGCCTAACATATGTTACTTTTCTAAAGACACTTTTGCTTTACTATAAGACAGATAGGATGTTCTTTTGTGTAGAAGAAAATCTCTATCAAGAAGTCATATAAAAACAAGTAATACAAGTCACTGCTGAAAGCAAACTGATCTGAGTTCAGTATCTTTATAAACGTAATTAAGGAATTGTTTTCTCAGTATTCATCTGTGGAAGTCTGAGCAAGGCCCCCACTGCAACAGGTAACAGGAGAGCTTTCACCCCACCAAAATGCAGTCCCACCTGTTCTTCATTTCAGGACTGCTTTTTCAGTTCTGTATGCAAAATGCAGTTATGATGGTGACCATTTCACAGGAAAAACAGTATTATTAAATGCAAACAAAACTATGCTTATTACAGTGAGAAGCATAGAGACAGACTGTCTCTTTGAAATATGTGCCTGGACTTCCTTATCAAGTGGTCATTTAAAATTCTCATAAGTGGTCTTCGCTGAGGTCATGTTCAACCACAGATTGCATGGCACCAAGACTAGGGGTTGCTCTGCACAGAACCACAAGCAGACTACTAATCCTTCTGTTACCAAATGGATGATGGCTCTGAATTGAATTTTACATGTCTGGAGTACATCTGTACCTTCTGTATACCTTCTGATACCTTCTGTACTGGTGTTGTGCCCTGGCTAATTTTGTTTCTTTAAAATAAAGCTCAATTTTATTTCTTTTGTAAATCCTCTATGGATATATTTTTCTAGCAAAGATCTGCACACAGCTCAGGGACTTGGAGTGAGCTGATTACATGTGAGGTCTGAATTGAGCTGAACATGCAGAGAGCATCTTTTGATACTACCTCTGTGACAGAACAGGTCATGCTTTAGATTTGAACTGTGATGTTGCTTGGAGTGTCTTTCATGCTCCTGATAAAAAGAAGAAGCCTGTTAATAAGAGAAGGAGCAGGTACCTGGAGCTTCTTCTTTGAAGTCCAGTGGCAAACCAACCAAGTTGATAGTCTTTCATCAGCTCTTGTGGGATTTAGGTTCACTTTTTAAGTGTTCATTTTCTGGGTGGTAAGTAACATGTTAGGTGGTGTTAAAATGCTGTTTTCTTTTTTTGGGTCTTGATCCAGCAAACTCCTTAAGTATGAGCTTAACTATAAGTTTGTTGTGTTCTTGAAATAAATGGGGTTATTGAAGTTGAATAAAGCTGAAAGCAACTTGAAGTGATGTTTTGGATGTATCCACTGCCTTAATATATTCCTACATATACATCCTTATATCAGATTGGCTGTTTCTCATTTTAGTGCCTCTGTAAGAGACAATTTGGATCTTTTAGCCTGTCTGGAAGTGTGCTGTACCTCTTTTATCACTGACCATCCCAATCCTTTCCCTCCTTTGGTTTGCATTCTTAGAGAACTGCTGGTGAATAGTGATGGGAGCAGAGCTGACTTAGTTGAGTTGGGCCTCTGTTGTTAAAAGGACAGGGATGTGTAGGACTGGTACTACCATACAGGATTATATTTTGCATTAGAGAGCAGAAGTGTGATATTGTGTTCACTGTCAAGGATTCATTTTATTGTTTATATCCATTTAAACAAACAAACCCACAAAAACTAAAAAAAAAACAAGTCCAAAACCTGCTCTATTTTTAACAAGGAAAATGACCTTACTGTTTTACATCTTCCAACAAGCTGTGATCAGCTATGGCATACACTATTTTTACAAAGAACTCTTGTCATCTTTTCATCTGATTTACACAGAACCTTATGGATAACAAAGTTTCTGCTTATTGCAGGAGGGTAGGGAGTAAAAAAAAAGCCAGTGAACAGGCTATGATAAATACAACTCGCTTGGCATTCCTGTCCCTGAGATGAACTGATTTGTGGTCTGGGTTCAAAAGTATTTTACTGTTCTTTGCTTCTCTGTGGATTCAGCTATTTAGATCAGGCTAATTTTCAACTGGAGGAGCTGAAGAGCTATTATTCTCCCTGAAGGTTATCTCATTTGTTTAAAAACTGGTGGCAAACCACTGACTGCTGTATTTTTAAATTTTTTTTAAGACAACAGCAATGGGGGGAGGAGAGTTATATCTGGAAAACTCCCACGTGCAAAATCCTAAGGTCCTTCCCTGAAATAACAAATACTTTCATAAGTAATAAAATGAACTTCACCATGGTTCTCAGAAACTCTCTCCTCAGCTGTGCTAGAGGATGAGCTCATGAGGTTGCACTCCATGGCATTTCAGAGGGTGTATTTCTTGTCTATAAATAATACATTCAGAGTATGGTATTTTTTCAGCCTTTGCTGCTGTATCAAAGATGGTTGGCCAAATTTCCCAAGGGGAAGAAAGAGAGAAGCAAGCTTACAAACAAAACAACACCTTAGGAAGTGTTGGAAGTGTTGAAATTCCAGAAACCTTAGAATGGTAGAGCTGAGTATTCCATATTGTTGGTTAGGTCCTTAGACAAGGTCATTTTCGTAATTCTTATTCTTTCTAAAGGAATTGACACTTACAGACTCTCCTTGCTGGATATATCACAGAACAGATGTCCTATTAGCTATTATCAGTTAGAAATTACCTTTTAGGTTGGTTGGGATTTTATTATTATTACCATTGATTTAGTGAAGGAATTCATTGTCTGTTGAATGATGATGATACAAGCAGACTGCTGTCTGTAGTAATAGGCATGTCACTAAAAGCAAAGTGTTGATATCTTGCTAAAGCTCATAAGGAAGTGCAGGCATCCAGAGAAAACACAGGATGAAATGCTCTTTTCTGATTCTTGCTGCTCCTGCAGCATGGCCTCACTGGGAAAAGGAAACATTGGATGCACTGGCACCCATGGTGGGGACTGTCTTGAGACAAGCACATTTTCCTGAATATTGAACTGTACATCCCAGTTTCCACTCTGACAGCCAGCTGCACTCCTTGCAGGGGGAGGAAGCCAAGCACTTTGGAAAATGCAGTTGCCTTGAGCATTTAAATGGAAGCTCCTCTGGACAGCTGGACTATCATGTATGCCATTATGTTTAAAATTAGTGGTTGCGAAAAAATTAGGGGAAAAATAAAAGGAGAGATTAGTTCAGATAAATAAAATATAGAGCAAGCTGCTTCACCATTGGCACAGACTCTCTACAGGGAATTGCCTCACCAAAAAGGATGTCTTCCAGATTACTTCCCACTCGTCTTCCTTATGAGATAGTTTTTCTCTCCCAGTGCAAGGATGTGTTTGTGGCTTCTGCCATCTAGAATATCCTCCTTCTGTGTATGGTCTAAATGGCCTTTTTGCCTTATGACTTAGCACCTGCTTTTATTCATTGTGAAATGATTTTATATGCTTTTTAGTAAATGTGACAGGCAGTGCATTATGTACTGTCGTGTTTTATTTACTCCCATAAAGCATTATGGAATACAGTTAGAATGTGACATCCAGGACACGGTGTAGTGCTGCATTGTGTTGTGTTGCAACATGGGACAGTTCAGTGCCTTGAAAGATGCACTGTCTTTGCCTATATCTTTTATTAAATGTTTTTTATTCCAACTTTCCCCTTGGTGAATGTGTGATTTCCATGAGTTCCCCCAGTGTATCTTGTCTGCTTGGTAAGGTCTTATTTTAGTCTCATAGCTTTGTTGATACAAAAGGTGTGAGTGTTGCTCACATCTTTTCAAGCTGTTTCCCAGATGCTTGATGATTCATGAGGAGCCAACCTCCTGGGAGCGACTCTGTGCTGACTGTGATCTATCTGTGAAATCCTAATGAAAAGCACCTTAGAAAATTCTGTGGTGTTTGATCACAGTGCTGGCTACACCACTTCAGGTTGTAATTTAGTGCATGGTGAGGAGGGTGAGAGGGAATCAGGCTGTTTCAGAGCTCCTGAAAAGTCTGCTCCAGCATCGGGTGAAGGCTCCAAATAGCTTTAGATTTCATCCCATGTGGCTGTAGAAACAGTATTTATGGCCATTCTCATCAAACTTTTCCTCAGGGTGGAGTATTTGAATATCCCTTATTTTACTATAGAGACAGTTTTATCCCCATGCTTCTCTCCAACCTTTCCTCCACAATGACTTTATAATTGCCACGTTTACCATGATGAAAATAACAAGTTATTGTGCTTTGATTTTTAAGCTTCATAACACATGCAGCTCTATTGCTTCATGTACCTGTACAGCTTGGATACTGCAGAGCTGTGCCAGCCATGACATTTCAGCACTAGTCTTGGTCAGGTGTGACTCCCTTGCAGGCAGAGCGCTGTAGTCTGCACGATTCAGAGTTTAATTTAAATGAAAAGCTGTGACCCTCTTCTTGATGTACAAGAGAGAAGGTAGTGTTCATTCTCAGTTGGTGTGGTTGCACAGATGTTTTGTTTGGGGGTATGTGTATGAGCACATTTCAGAGATACTGTCCCCAGAACTCTAATTTCAGCAGCTGACGACATGAGACTAAAGCCTGTGCTAGGACTGCCTGGGAAAAGGGAACCTTTCCCTCAGAATAATGAACCAGATTGAACCACACAGTGAAGTGCATGGTGACAGAGGGAAAATGACCATAGTTTGCTGTTCGAGAAAGAAGAGTAATGGACTCTCAGCTACTGGATGAGTTTTGCCATGCTATACTGCAGTAACTTTTGCTCTGACTTAGGGAATGATTGTTTTTCACTAGAATTTGTTATCATCAAATCTGGTTTATTTTTATCCCATTTCTTGGATATTTTGGATAAAGTCCTGTGAAATAGTGTCCTCTTAGTGTACTGTGTGTTTTCAGAGTTCAGAGGTCCTCAGGATTTCAGTAAGAGCTCAGTAGTGTTGGCTGGACATTTTGTTTCATTCCAGATCAGGGGAAAAAAACCCCCGCAGATGTCTTTTTTGCCCTTTTTTTAGAGTAAAAGCAAATACAAAACAGACTTCAGCATAGATGTCCCTGATGAAAACAGCAACAAAACTAATAGGTGGGTGGTCTTTATTTTCACCAAATTGGCACTTTTCCAATGCAAATTGTTTGGTTAAAGCAGAATGAAACAAAACTGACTAGTTCTGCACTTTTTGAACCAGGGCTGTGTTTGCTTAGAAAGGGTGGCTCAGAGTGTGAAAGCATCTTAGAAAGATGTCACAATTAGGTCTGTGGAGATAGTTTTATAAGAAACATAGTACTTTTTTCTTCTGAGTTTCAGGTTGTTTGGAAGCTAGAATTACTGTGCTGTCAGAAGAGTACAATGAATAGTTAGACAACCGTGCTTTGTTTACAGCGGCATGCAGGGAGGTATTTACAGCCAGGAACCAGTGAAAAGCAACCTGAAAAATAGATGTACTAATCAAGAAGTTTGTACTGTTTGTCTGGATTCCTGGTTTCAATGAGCATTTATAAAACAAGTATATTTATTTCATATAAAGAACTTAGAAAAATTCAGTCACACAGTAGATTTTATTTCAAAAGTGAAGACTTAGATTAGTGTGTGTGACAGATGGCTGTGACTGGTTGCTTTGGTTTTGTATTTCCAGTGTTCACGGAGTGGCCTGGTGGAGATATTTTTCCCCCTTTTGTTCTTCCTCAGTAGCCAGATTCAGGAGAAGGGACCAGTTTTCTATTTCTGTTGCTTGCAGTAGAACTGGAGGTTGACGTGGCATTCAGCAAAGTGGAGTGATGTTCAGTTTAAGATAAAAACACCAGAGTTTGGGTGTTTACATGAAAACAAGTGTCCAAATTCATGTAGATCCCCACACATCATGTGGGCTAGGAAGGCTCAGAAGTGCGTGTCTTGACTGGGAACTAAAACCTGCTGTCATCTGAATGTTGCCTTGGAGCCTTCTGATCCTCAAAATTTCTCCATACTAAAGTTGTCAATGGACGGAAAAATGGTTATTTACAGTTCTTTGATGCAAACTGAACCAAATTCCAGTATCAGAAATGTCTGGGCAGTGCAAGTGCATGGTGCAACTGAGAAGACATTTTGACTTTAGAGATCTGAGTCTTGACACAGTTCCTATAATCCTTGGAGCCATGGATTTACAGCAGCAGAGGTTTTACCTCGGTAAAAGTAAACCTTAGGAACAATTAAATATTTGCTCAGGCAAAAGTTGTGGAATTTTAATTAAGTAAAGACTTGGCTATTTGTCTTGAAGTTACTGAGTAAGATGGTTGATGGGATAGGATCTGGCCTCAGTTACATTGGTATAAGCATGGAGTAGCTGTTTGAGTAACCAGACCATAGGCAGAAAATGGTTCAAACAATATAAATAAAATCAAAAATGACCTTTACATATTTTATATATATTTATAAATAAAATCAAAACATGACCTTACACATGTTTCTGGGAGGAAATACTTAAGCACAGTAAAGAAATTTTAATTCACCCATACTCATTTTCCTGCAGCCCTTCATTTCTGCTTTTGCTTAGAGGGCATTGCTCCCCAGAGCACAAAATTTGGGAAGCAGGACTATTTATTTTTTTTCATTGCAGTCTGTCTTACTTCATTGTTCTCAAGCTTTTATTATTTTATTGTTTTAAAACCAAAGTGGTGAGAATGAACTTATATAATCAATATAAATGTAAAAATATAATTGTACATTTCTTGTAAAATAAAGAGTTTATATACTTGAGCTCTCTTGTTCTTACTGTTTAATAGGGGATTGAATTAAGAGAAAATGCAGTACTTCCTATTTAATAATTACTGTTCCTAGACCAAACATTTTATAGACTTGAAATGCTAATAATTGTGCTGTGTTATAAACTGTTGTGTTTTTTGCCTTCCTGTAACTGGAACAACATACTAATTTCTACAAGTTGTGACTACTAACAGAGAGCAATCACCTCACAGACTTGTACCGAAAAGAAGAGACCATCAGCGTGGCAGGGAACGGCTGCATCCACAGTCCTCGCTTCCCCAGCAGCTACCCCAGGAACCTCCTGCTGACGTGGCGGCTCCACTCCCCAGAGAGCACCAGGATCCAACTGGCTTTTGATAATCAGTTTGGGCTGGAGGAACCCGAAAATGAGATCTGCAGGTGAGTGCCATGTGAAAGTTTTGCAAAGGGTTCTTAAGACCACTTTGAGCTCACTGGCATGAGACTGCAAAGCAAAATCAGGGCATCTCTGGATGGGTCTAGGATGTCCTTGCAAGGAGGACAGACCTTTAAGGGGCTCTCCCAGCTGAAATTGGTGTTTGAGTTCATAAATAAACTGAGCTGTCCTGGACCCAAAGCAGTTTTGTCAGGTTTTAGTCCTTCTATAACGTTTTAAGCACAAGGTACTTGTATGCTCAAATCCAGCTATCTAACAACATAGGTGCTACTTTAATAGGATTTTGTCCTCTGTCACCTCTGTTGCATTTCAGCTAGACAAGAAACATCTTTTTTAGTAGGTGGAGGGCTCTAGAAGGTTTGAATGAGTAGGTAAGCATTTATATTAGGGTGTGAGGGACAGATAAAAATGTATTGAAAAAATAGAATTATGTTCAAATTACTTGCTTATCTTTATTTTTACTCTTCACTGGTACAATTCCTTTTAAAACTTTCAAATGTAGGTCCACAAATGTCAGTGTACTGATGCATGCTGATGTATCTGTAAATCTGTTAAAGCCTACCCTATTATATCCCAGTTGCTTTGGTTCCCCTTTTAAGCAAAAGTGACCTTAAGCTAAGCTGATCTGGCTGATGAACCTGGGTGGATAAACTGTTTTGCATTAGTAGAGTACAGAGGTGAATCTTGCCAGCATTCACTAAAACAGTATAAATCCATGTATTTATATTTCTTTTATTCAGCTCTCTTTTCTGTGGGAGAAAACAGGCTCAGGATTCCCATGCCCTCCAAAAGGCAGATTGATGCTACTTGAAATGCTCAAGTCCCAGCCTCCAGCTCTGCGTGATCATGTTGTTACTTACACCTTATCTGTGCACAGAACTTGGTTGTTAGCGTTCCTGCACACCCAGCCTCTTCTTATCTTATCTTTGTCAATTAATTTGTGTTTGTAGGGCTTGGCATCTCTGCAGGCATTTTACAGGTTGGATTTTTTTCCTTATTTTTCTTTGTTAAAGTTTCTGCATTGCTGATAGAGAGAACCATTCCTGCAGGTTTGTTTTCCATATAGCAATAAAAGAATGCAGCTTAAAATTGGCTCTCCTTCCCTGCTCCTTGGCAGGTCTGCTCTGATGATGTTGGTCCAAGATCAGCAGCAGAGTCAGTAACAACAGTAACCTCCCAGTACCCCAAATGCTTTCCCAGATTCAGATCCTAATGCACACAGAAGCAGCCTGTTAATATTTACATAGTGGATAAACTGTGGCTGACCTTAAAGCATTGCAACTTTGAAACAGAGGACTAATTTACTGTGGAAAAAAAAAAAAAAAAGATGAAGTATTCTCTGTCAAAAGCCATTAAAGGTGGTGCCACACTGAGGGAAAGTCAAGCTGTTACTGGCATTATGTGCTTGGAGAGCATCTTGGAAGACAGTCTGCTTGCTTTTTCCAGAGTACCTAATTTAGAATGCAGAGAAAAGCAAAGACCTTCCATCATCCATAGTGCTTGAGAAATATCACATCCTTTTCTGCAGTAAAACTTTCCCTAGAGTTTCTGGAATACCTTTATTTGGGTGGTATTACTTCCAGAGCAAGGAATTTTTTGGTCAGACAGATTGTGATGGCTTTAAGTCTGTTAAATACTGTATGCAGTTGGATGTTTTGCTAATGCTCAATATATTTTCCAAAACTAGATCCTTTCTGCAGCTTCAGTCCCTGACAATCCCTGCAGTGCTGCTTTAGCAAGACAGCCAGGACTGTTTTAATTGAAATGAATGCCGAGAGCTAAGCATATGCTTGAAGGCTGGGCTTACTGGACAAGTAATTCAGCACCTCTGCACCTTATCTTGCCTTTGTATTTGCTTTTGACCTTAAGATTTTTTCTCCAGAAACTTCCTAGTGTTTTCTTTCAATTTTTCGTTAATGCTAATTATTGTAATTTGCATACTATTAAGTCTGAGCTGATTGAAATTCATTCAGGCTGAGGAATGAAAAGGTATATTTTAGCAGAGCTATATTTCTTCAGAGCTTCTGAAGAAGGAGAGGAAATATTCAAGGTCTTACAGAATGTTCAAGAAGTGCTGTTAGCATTTCCACAGGCACTTGATAAGAGATGATTCTGAAAAGCAATTAAATTACCCAGCCTCTGAGGCTCCTTGGATGCACAGAAGCAACTGAGAATACACCTACTTCCATGATCATTGCAGCAAAGCCTCTGCTGTTGAAAGCAGATATAATCCTTGAAAGTCCCTGGGTTTTCCCTGGTTTTGCTGCTGGGTCTGGCTTCTGGCATTCAAAAATGGCGAGGCCAGTCAGGACAGCTTTCACCAAAGCTTACAAGGTTATCTCCTGTCGAACACCACAACCCCTTGTGTTGCAGTAGGCATTCACAGTTCCCTGCTTCCCAGGGGGCTGGGGTGGATCCTTGGGAGCTCTGCTGGGTACCACATCCATCGCCACCAGGGAGTGGGAGCTTGGGTTGGTGGAGGGAGATTGAGACAAGTTTACTTCTGTCTGAAGCTAAATCTTGGTGTGCTTCAAAAAAAGAGTATTTCAGCAGAGTTTGGGCAGATTTAAGTGGTCATGGTGGGTCTGTTATTTTCTGTTCTGTGCAATTTGGCATTGGTGAATATAAAAGCAGCAGAGCTGATATTCTCAAACCACATAGTACTTGTGGTTTTTTTCTCATGGGCTCTCAGCAGAAAAAGAAAAGCAGGTCTGTTATTTACAGAGCTATTCAACTCCCACAAGTTGGGCAGGGAGGAGGGTGCTTGGCCCACAGACTTGGGGGTGGGAAGCAGTGCATTGCTAGCAAGGATCACTCAACAGTCCTGAGCTCCTTCTTTGGAGGGAGCAGATGCTTTGATAATAGAAAACATTCCTGGTAAAGACCTCCAGAGTTTTAAGGCTTAATTGTACTGTGAGGATGGCACTCAAGCTGCCCCTCTTGTCATCACCTCTGCCTCACTGGCAGCAATGTGTGGGGCCTAATTCTGGCTCCAAAGATATTGAGACACATTTTGTCATAGATGTAGTAAAGAGCAGAACTTCATTCTCTGTCCCCTTATTCTCCAGCTCAGTAACTTTACTCATTTATTTATTTATTTATCTGTATGGTCATTTATACCCAAGCGGGTGAATGCGCAGGCTGGAGCAGTGAGTGCTGCCACTGTGTCCCTTCATCCTTGGGGTTTCGTGCCTTCTGCTTCTGGCAGAGCCCTCTTTGGGCTCAGGCATCAGTGCTGTGGCAGGGGTGCCTGGCCAAAATGGGACTTTTCACAGAACAAAATGTGCTGTTTCATTTTCCCTGGTGACAGCATGCACATGAACTCCCCACTGCAGCACGCAGAGCAGCAGCACGCTTTCCTACTTGAAAGCTAGACATAAATCTTTCCAAACCAGCTGCAGGAGCAATGTTCTGCCTACAAAGAAGGTCTTGAAAAGCACCTTTCAGTATTATGCACTGCCCTGTGTCCCTCCAGCGTCTCCCTTTGCTCCTGGCACAGTGGCTGCCCCTCTCTAGCCCTCTGACTGACAGAGCAGGCGGGCGCCTGTGGCTGCTGCTGCTGCAGGGAGTTGGGTGACCACCAGAAAGTGCACAAGTGCTTGCAGCTGCTCAGGTTGGGCAGCTTGCCTTAAATAATATTTTATCAGGTCTTTAAATTATTTATCCACCACATGAAATGCAATGGGTATGCTTACTGTATACTAAGCACATGCAAGTGCCTCTTATTGCTCTTTTAACTTGGTAGCAAATACTGTCATGTTCCAGGAGCACAGAAATCAGTCATTTGAGCACTCAGGCAGTAGTTTGCAGCTTAGTGTATTTAGTGGCACACAAACTTGTCCACCATTTGTAATATTTAGTCTGATGTTTTGGAGTGGAGAACAAGGGACAGTTGTCTTTGTGTCTCCAGCTGTGCTCCTGTCAATTTGCAAACACTGTCTGTAAACAGAGTCAGCAGAAACTGAGTCTTCATACTCTTTGTCAGGTATGACTTCGTGGAAGTGGAAGATGTATCAGAGACCAGCACAGTTATTCGAGGACGGTGGTGTGGACACAAGGAAGTACCTCCAAGAATAACATCAAGGACAAATCACATAAAGATAACTTTCAAATCCGATGACTACTTTGTGGCTAAACCTGGATTCAAGATATGTTACTCTCTTGTGGTAAGTCTCCTAGGGGTAATAGGGGTAAGAGACAGCTTGCAGTGTAAAAGAGCATCAGTTCTTGAAGACTGGATGATGTAGCTAAACGTGGGATCAAAACACTAAATGACTGAAAGTAATTTTATTCCAGCAACTGCATTAATGCAGATCAAAGTATTTTTGACATTGTGTCATTAAATATAAAATAAAGTCAAGTTCAGTTCAAGATTTACTCTAATTACATGTTTCAGAAGCACTAACACTCTCTACACTAAAGCTGCACTGCCACTGCCTTGAGAGATGCTGCAGAAATAGCAAAGAAATGGCTGTTCTGTGAACCCCTTTTTCATGTTCATTCGAGGTCAGATAAAAATACCTTGAGGGGTTATGGCTGTGATTCTCAGATAAAGAGTAGTTTATCATGTATTCAGTAAAAGTATGCATGCAAGACAGTGTGCTAAGGCTCAGACTGTATTTTTAATCAGATATCAACATACCTCTGTATATGCAGAAGCATTAGTAGTGTGTCATGTACTATTACAATGAGATGAAAATCTCCTCTTTTTTTTTGCTTTTATTTTGGTTTTGCTTTTAGGGAGCGGGAATGCTCAGTACACTTAAGTAGATTTTGATACAAATATGTATTGCTTTGTGTTGCCCTGATTAATATTATAATGCTTTTGGTGCAGTGTAGCTCGAAAGAGGCAGATTTTGCAAACACTCAGGACATGGTAAGCAATAATTTATTATACTGTTATTGTTATATTTTCCTATCCATCACACTTCTTATTCCCTTTTTATTCAATCCACTGTCCTTTAACAAGAGTAAGAAAGCCTGGAATAGCAATAACGTTGTAACAGGAAGGATTAATTGTTTGAGTCATTTCACTTCCACCTCTTGGCTTTGCATGCATGTATGCCTGTGTATGCTAAAAAGAGTCCATAAACATATTGTCAAGACCGAGCAAAGCTATAAAGATTTTGCTCCCTTGCATTTAAATTGTTAGGCTTTTAGTGGAGTAAGGCATTAAATTGTAAGTACATCCTGAGCCCTAATTTGAAGATAATCTACTAAAACTGAAATTCAGGCAGAACAGTCTATGAAAGACCAATGTGCATAAAAATGAGAGTGAAGCAGCAGCCTTTCTTTACACTGTTTGTATTTCAGCACAGCCACAGCAAGTCTGCTGCATTTAGCAAGTTTTATTCCAGAGAATATACAGCTAGTCTGATAGTATTAGGCTTTCCAAAAATGAATGTTATCACTCATAAGACACAGGACTCTCTGCACTAGAAAGCTCAGAAAAGGCTACTGTATTTATCTAATTTCAAAACTAGGGAGTAAACTGAGCATTTGCAATCTTGCAAATCTGTTTAGAAGAATAATCTCTAAGTGCACCCTCTGAATGAAATACTGCTTTGTTTCAGAGAAGAGCCCTGATGATTAGTGGTATTTGTGAGATAGGGAGTGATTTTCAGTTAACTGCTCTTCAAATTCCGAACCATACAACCTAAAAGTGCAGCATTAATTCTGTGCAGAATCAGCCCTTATTCCATAGTCCCCACAGTTGCCTGTTCAGAGATATCCTGAGCACTGCTGACCCCTGAAGGTTGGACTCACTGTGTGTTTCTAGTCAGTAAACCAGGGAGCATTAATGAAGCATGCAAAAACATATGGTATTTTCTATGAGGTGAAATTAAGGACCTTTACATTGCCTTTTTTCCTTCACTTCATAACCTTCTCCAGCAAAGGGCTACTTTCTGGGGCCTTTCTTGGAACATGGTGCACAAGATATGCACAAATCTCTTAATTCCCTTGCTCTTTCATATATTTGAAGTTTGGATCTGCGTGGTAGTTGTTTATTTGTATACCAGACTCTGATAATTTTCCAGAGAAAATAGGTGATTTGGAATTTATTGATCAGCTCCATCTTCTGTGTATCATGCCAGAATGACTGGGTGAATTTCTCACAGTTACTCATGCAGCCAAGAAGCCTTGCAGCCTGACTCTTTGGCCTCTCATTAATAAATCTTCAAGGAAGTCAGTGAAGTTCACTACATTTGATGCAGATCAAGCTTTTACTTAGTTCAGCACTCTACATGAGGCACAAATAAGTCACCAGAGTGCTTAGCAGAAACATCCTTCACTATCTTTGTATATTTGTGTTTTTCTATTAACTGCACATCTCAGTGCCATTTAGCAAAACAAAAGGGGATTATTTTTCTAGAGAAGACATAAATTAGACTTGTATGACTTGTATCACATATGCCTTTGTAAAACAAGGTATAGAAAGTAAACACCCCATGTAGGATGAAAGGGCTCGATGGGATTAGAACTCAAGACTGATTCTGGAAAATTAGACCAAAAAGATTCAACAATGGTCTTTAACAGTATAAGATTGAAAACTGTATGGATACATGTGAATATTTAACTGTCCCAATATAAGATAAGAGACAAGGGACAGGGGAGAAAAATCTGTGAAATAAAGTCTGACCATCTAATTATAGCATTTAGCAACTTTTGCTTGTCAAGGCTGTCTCCCTCCACCTTCATCCACCCCTTCCCTCATCTTCTGTGTTTTGGCACCTCTGCCTCTCCCCTCTGTGGGTCTGAGGGACTCAGAGGGCTGGAAGTGGAGCAGTGGTGGTGGTCTTGAAGGCATGGGACGGGTCCAGCATGCTGCGGCATGCTGCCTGTCCCAGATCTGCTCTTCCCTCACAAAATTATACCATTCACTGGAGTGGGAGCTCCAGGGTGGACCTGACTCCAGGAGTTTGTTAATGAGTTTATTGTGTCCCACTTCCCACTGCTGAACTCAAGTTGCCTGAGTCAAAAGAGGTCCTAACCTCTCTGAAAAAAGTCCCTCCTCTTGTGTGCTGCTTGCAGGAGGAGGAAGGTGTGCACAGCTGGAGGCTGGTCTCTACACTCCACACGTCACGTTCAAAGCCCCCAGCTGTAGCTGTGTGGTTTGTTGGCTTGATCTGGGTATTTGCACAGAGAATTATTTCCCTTGAACCTCTTTAAAAATTGCCTTTTTCTTTAAGGTTCACAGATCTAGAGCAAAAATGGTCTGGAGTAAGACCTAGACAGCTATTAGGCATGAGCCTCATGTGATTGCAAATTTGTTTGAAACTCCTCCCTGCCATTATGACTTAAAGCCATTATTTCTTAATATTTTTTAATCCTTTTCTTGAGTTGCCTTAGAAATACTAAATTGTATTATAGAAAGAACCAAGGTATTCTAGGGTGGTGGGTTTTTTGTTTGTTTTTGTTTGTTTGTGGGGTTTGGGGTTTTTTGTTGCTTTTTGGTTTTTGTTACATTATTTTTACGCTAAGGACATAATCATTCACAACAAACAGTGTAGAAATCCACGAAGCAGAGGAGGATAAATTTATATAATCCCCTTTTTCCTTCTGAAGTTCTTTCAGTGTCATAATTCTGGAAAGGGATGTTAACAAGATTTGATCCCATGTTTTACAACTTCATTTGCATGGACATTTAGTGAAAGAGTCTAGGAACTCATTCAGGATCATGTTTCAGCAATAAAGGTGTATGTTAGGAATTCAAATTCCCAACTCTGCATCTAATTTCATTTTAATGAGACAGCTAGAAAATGTTGGATTCCATTTGCTAATTAGAAACATTATTTTAAGTTTATGTAAAAGGCACATATTTGTTATACATTTATAACGATAAATTCCTATTGCTGTACTAATTGCTTGATTAATCCTAAATTAAATCCATACTTTGGAATTTCGACTAAAATCTTTATTGGAAGCAAGGGCTACCAAAAATCTAGGAACATATGTATTTGTACTTGTATAAGCATGCATGTTTATAAAGGTGTAAGGTTACTTTTACATCTTTTTTACATGCATACACATATACTTGTGGACATGTGGTATTAAACAGGAGAACATAAGAGCATTTGTCCTAAGATAAGCTTATGCATCAAAATAAAAAGGTGTTAAATCCTAAGTAATTTTGACTTGTTTAAAAATTAAGGTTTTTTTAATAAGGGAGCCATAAAAAATTAATGCAATGGAGGAGGGAGGAACTTTGAGTTTGAATCCATATGTGAAATTTTATAGGGAATAGCTTTCTGCTAAACACCCTGTATATAGGTCACCACACCTATAATCGAAAAGAGAGCATTAGTCACAAACAGGGGTAAGACACCACAATAAAATTCAAACACTTTTCCATACAGAGAATATTGACCAGTCAAAATTTGCTCAAACTCTAGGTTTAAACTGTTTAATACTTGCCTATTAAGCTCAGAAGAAAACAAACCAAATTGTAAGAGCCATCAGAAAATGAAAATGGGAAAAATAAGAAGCTGATCCTGATACTTGTACTCACTGCTATCACTCTGAATTAAGTGACTGGTTCCCCATATTTTACTACACTTCCCTGCACAAGCAGTACAGCAGCAGGCTTAAGGGGTTTTTTTTAATAAGTCAATAAATAAATGCCCTTAAGAGTTAACACAATTACAAAAAGACTCACCAGTGGGAATACAGATCCATAAAGATCATAAGGAATGATTAATTCTAAGCTGAAGCCAGTCTGGAAGCCGCATGAGTCTGCTGCTATACTTCTGGCTTAGCTTGTCACTTCTTTCACAGAATGGATAGATAACTAATGTCTGTATCCAGGACAAAATATTCTGCCTAAAACTCTATGTAATATATCTCATGTGACAACAGGAGTGATAATGGTGCATCTATACCTGCCCTGCTATTAGATAATCCACAGAAGGAATCCCAGTAAATTGCTGGGAGTACAGAAGAAAGGGAATGGGGTGGAGTGGCATGTCTTAGTTAATAAAGTGAACATGTAATAGATTTCACAATGAAGAAAAAACTTAATTGTGACCTTTTATCAATTCTTCTGCTATTTTCTCTGATTTCAGTTTTGATTGCCTGTCTATGCTAGATAGCGAAGACTTTATAAATACAACCCATATGCAAAACAACAATCTATATGATGAAACATCTGTTTTCTTAAGTTTTGACATAAAACTATTTTCTGTGTTTTGCTCAAGGCATACTATCTCCATAAAATTATCTCCCAGAGGCTCATCTTTCAGGAGAGAAGTAATTAAGTCCTAGGCTCTAATTAGATAAGACTTGCTCAAAATCTTTAACATTACTTCTCGAACTTCACATAAGCAGGGAATTTAAGAGATTATCTATGCCCTTTTTTTTTTTTTAACTTTGGAAGATGTTAAAATTTTTAAACACCAACATAAGATGACAGCATGTTAAAAAGAGATATTACTTTTTGGTGCATCTTGAGACATGGAGTATCTCAGAGTAATTTTATATGGGGAGGAGGAATGCTTTCGATTTAATAAGGGTTCCTGAGAATCCAGCAATCCTCAACCTGCTACTTAATTAACAGGACATAACCTGTCCTTCAGCAAAGTTTGATGAAGAAAGGAAGGTGGCATGGTAGAAAAGCAAAGCAGTATGGTAGGCCAGCAAATTCTGGTTCTCCCAACGCTCAGAGCAGAACAAAAGATAGTGAAGGATACAAAAAAAAAATAAAAAGTGGGAGTCAGATAGCTTGGCAATAAGGAAAGGGTATTCTTAGATTCAGAGAGCATGTCTGGATGATCAGTTTCACAGGCAGCATTGGCTGCTCCAGGGACAGCCAAAGTTTCTAATTAAAAGATCCATGCTGACATTTGCATCAAACCAGGAGCTTTTTCTGCCTTCAGCATCCTGTCACACCTTCCAAAACCCTAAACCTTTACTGACTAACTCCTAAGTTTCATCCGCCTGATCGCTTTTCCTCCAGGGTGGAAAAACTTGCAGGTTTTCAAGTCTGAGATGCACCAGCTGAATGCAGCACATGAGTCACAGGGAGCCAGGGGGCTGCAGTCAGAGCAGCCAAACCTGACATGACCAAGCACTTCAGTCAGTTGTCCCGGACTGCATTGTTCCCCAGTGTTCCCTAGGCTGTGATCTTAACATAGTCCTTCTCTTGGCAGCTCTTCTGAAGGCCTGATGCCCCTTCCATGTTTACTCTTGTCTCAGACTCTAAGATTGGTTC
Source organism: Pyrgilauda ruficollis (assembly GCF_017590135.1). Lineage (NCBI taxonomy): Eukaryota > Metazoa > Chordata > Aves > Passeriformes > Passeridae > Pyrgilauda > Pyrgilauda ruficollis. The sequence goes on from NW_024529932.1 coordinate 9,166,743, forward strand.
CAATCCTTCTGCTGTGTGGCTCTCTAAACTTTAAACTTCATTGGAATCTCCCTGTTTTTTGTCTTAGTTTTTAAAACCATTCAAAATTCAGAGGTTTCGGGGAGAAGAGGAATCATCTGCCAGCTTGGCACTAGAGGATGCTACAAGTACTAGAGGGAAGGACTGATACAGGATCATCCAGGAATGGCAATGAAACAGTGGCAGCAGCAAAAACAGAGGGCAGTAAAATATAGTCCAAGTTCAGAAATAAAGGTTTTTGTGGGTAAGGCAAACACACACAGTAGAAGAGTCAAGTCCACAGAGAGAAGGCAGCAGAAGCAACAAAATGCCATGGTGGGACATGTAGGTGAAGCCCCAGACAAGCAAATATTCTTGAACGTGAAAGGAAAAATTACAAAACCGAAGGACGGGGAGGCTGTGACTAACAGTATCAAACTTGGCAAGCACACCATGAAAGAAAGAGCTTTCCCTCTTTGCTAGGAACATGTCACTTATTCATTATAGTCACATGAATGCAATTTCACTTTGACTGAAGAGTGTGAATGGATATAAGGAAACATTTTTAACAAGGCAATGAAGAGAAGGAAGGATTTGCATAACCCAGAAGAGTCATGGTGGCATGGTTCAGAAGGAAAAGAGGAAAACCAATGGGAGATATTAAAGAGGAAGTGGACTTGAAATAAGAAAGACTGTATTCAGGAAAGGAGGGAGTGCAGGTAGAAAGCAAGACAGAAGTAAGACCATTTTGCTATATCAACCTCTTTCAGCAGAACCTCTGGCTGTGAACTTGAGGACTGGGTTTGAATATATTTCAAAAGTGAAAAGGGTTGACTGGGAACATGAACGAGGAATTGAGTTATGGCCAGGGAAATACAGATCTTCTTGCAAGGAAGATAGAACCAGAAGCAGTGGGACCATATAAGCACACAGAAGCTCCCGGAAGCTGTCAGACTTCAACTGATAAAACAATTGTTTTAATCAGAAAGGAAAATAGACCTTAATGCCTGTGTTTTCTCAGCTGCAAGCATGTGTGCCTGGCAGTTTTGTTGTTTGAACAGCATGAGAGAGAACTGGCCATTTGCTTCTCTGTCCTTGATTTGTTGACAGCTCTGTTAAAGTGTGGCTTCTTTGCAGGATGTTGTCATTGATCTGTCTTAACTTAGCAGTAGTCCTGTTAATGTCCAATTCCTGCTGAAAATGCTCTATCTTAACTCCAGTCATGTGCTATACACTGGATGAGAATTCACCAAACTCGTGGTGGTGGCCAAGAAAGGGGAAATGCAGCACATTGCACCTTCAAAGTACTGTACAAGCACAAATGTGTTATTTTCAAATCCAGTATCCTGTCTCAAATAATCAATTCTAACAAGACTTAGAGGCATTTAGGTTCATTTAGGACAGCTTTAGATTTTGAAGAACTGCATTTCCTGCAGTCAGAACTTACCCGGTTAAAGAATTCCTGACAAAATTAGTGACCCAGAGGAAAATTCCACTTTTCCAAGATAAGTTAGAGGTATAAAAGACACGAACAGGAAAAGATGATCATGTGCAGTACAAGAGGGTTACTTACCCATGTTAGACAAAAATAATCAGAGACTCACAAGCCTCATTCAATATGAAGATGATTTCCTGCAAAATACAGCAGAAGCAAATTGGAAAATGCAAATTGCAAGAAGCACACATTCATATTAGCAATGAGATCGTAGCATGTAAGAATAACAGATAAGCACACATTTATATTAGCAATGAGATCGTAGCATGTAAGAATAACAGATAAGAGCCACAGGAATGTTGTAGTTGTTAGGAAGTGTGTAATACTGGCAGAATAGTGACTTCAGTATTTTCATTGAATGAAGGGAGCCATGGTATCATAGCAACTGGCCATTATCTTGCCACTGTATTTGACTAAGTGAGGGCATGTGTGAAGATTCACAGTAAATCTCCTGCCCTGTTAGCTTTCATGCTGTTGTGGTTTAAGCTCCAATGGAAATTAAGCGCCGCACAGCCGCTCACTCATGCCCCTCCTCTCTCCACCCTGGTGGAATGGGGAGGAGGATTGAAGTAAAACTTGTATGTTGAGATAGGAACAGTTTAATAATTGAAAATAAAGTAAAATACAGTAATAATGATGATAATAAAAAATAAACAAAAAGTGATGTTCTGTGGTGTGGTATATGCCCGTGGACAGTCTGGGTCGGCTGTCTCAGCTCCCTCCCAGTTTCTTTTGCATGTCTGCTCACTGGCATAGCATGAGACCAGGAGAGAAAAACAACTTCTTGGAGCTGACCATTAAGAAGACACCAGAAGGAAAGATGGCAAATGCAGTAGCAAACTGAGCCAACATAAACACACAGTCAGTGCTGCATGTAGACTTATGATCCTCTTTTGTATCTGCACTAAAGAGGAGGGTCCAACCATTGTCCCCTGTTAACTAACCCTAAACAGCACATCAGTATGCATGAGCATGAGGTGAGTTTACACTGTCAGACTTTTTAAAAAGCACTCATTATTAACCTGTCAATCACATTAGCTGTTTGTTTGAAAAGCAGAACTGTTTTAGACCTTTGACTTGAGGATGTAATGCTTTCTCTGTAAATCCATCTTCTGTCCTTTACTTCCAGTTCAGCAACAGTTGAATTTTGGTATGTGAAATGTTCATAACAATATATGAAGAACTTGGTTTGGTAAATCTGGAGGGTGTTTTCTAAAAATTTAGTTAAAATGGAAGAATTTTTGCGAGAAGAGAGGGCCTATGCTTGATTCTGTAAAAAGATTAATTCTATTGCAATGCTGCAAAGAGGTGTTAATTAACTTATCCTGGTTCTTCAGTGTGGCAGCACTAGTGTGACTTACTACCATGGCCACCAGGGAAGAGGAGATGACCTGTTCTTCCCAGGCCCTGTTCCTGTTGAGCAGCCTCTGCTGTAGATTTTCTACAAAAGACGAAGGTGCACAGCTTAATTTAAGTGTACCAACTGTGCTGGAGAAGAGTAGGAAGTCAGTCTGCTTCCTCTGGAAGTCTGTCAGAAGCAAATACCAAAAGTGGTATGATGCACTGAAACATGCTAGACCTCCAACTGCACTGAGGAACTTGTGAAAATCCATCACAGCAGGTGTTGGTTGCAAGTTGTCTTTTAAATCAAAACAAGGATTGCGTGTCTTCGCAGCCTTGTGTGGAGAGAGGCTTGAAGGCACAACTTCATGTTCTGTGCTCCTCCAATACTATTTATTTGACTGTGTGTCAGCACCTTGCAAAGCCTGGCAGCACAATCCTGCTCTTGTACTGTTCTAGCTGAGTTTGGGTTGCAGAGTCTCTTTCAACCTTAGCACTGTTCAATGTGTTTTTGTCATTCTTGGCAAGCCAGGGAACACAATGCATTGTGTATAATGGGTGTTTAATTGCTTACATAATAAATCTTTGCCTTGTTTGTTGCAGCAGCTGTAAATGCTGTAGACTACTTACATCTCTGGATCAGATGATACTGATTGTTTTAAGATTACTGAATCTAAATTTAGGCTTTTTTTTTTCCCCCAGTAATGTCTAATGCAGACAAACCTAGAATTCTGATGTGAGGTGATTCATTCAACTTTCCTTCAGGACAAGAATTTTCTGTATTGTAAATTCATTGCTTGATCATTTGGTATAATATAACAAGCACATACAGAACATTTATCCATGGAGTAATAAATCACTGTTGCAAAGACATTTTTTCTTTCATAATAAGTTTTAATTTCCTTTTTTTTTTAATGCCACACCATTGCCTGCAATTATATCTCTTATTGATTTATGATAAAGAAGTCTGTTCATTTTGTTATGGGTGTATATCTCCCTTAGATATTTGCAGTGTGCTTTCATGCTTCTTTGCTTTTTGCTTAGTCAAGCAATGATGTCCATATTTAGCTTTTAATCTTATCCAAAAAATCAGGCTATTTAATCCCCTCAGAGATTTTGATGTTCTTGTCAAAACTGCCCCAGATTTTCTTAACTTTTTACAATGTCTACAGTAGTGAACAGAGCTGGGTCTGGTGATTCAGGCATCACCAGGGCTGTGTTTTTGGTGGTGTTACTGTCAAAAATGATTTTGGCATCAGTGTCACCTGCCAGGTTACCCTTCTTAGGCAGGTCTGCATGACAGTTGCTGGCCTGTCTACCCTAACACTGGGAATGTGTCCTTTAATGGGTTTTCTTTTGTCAGCTCACACCATCTTTGGGCTCCCAAGTTTCCTATGCCCCTCCTTCCATTCAGCATTTAATCTAGAAACACAGGAAGTTGCAACTTTACACAGCAAACTTTCCTTGTGTTGGGTTAGGATACCCATGCAATGATTTTTGCATGTCCTCAATGAAGATGGTTGTGTGTGCAGTTGCAGTTTCCATGGGTTTGGATGCAGCATCATGACCGAAGGGAGGATGCTGGCTTCCAGGCCAGGCTCCACCACTGCCCTAACACCTTCTCACAGCCTGAGACCTTCTCACCTCAAAGACAGGCACATCAGTTGTAAAATGCCACAAAATTAACTTCTGAAAGAGAGTACAGAAGCAGGTGGTGGTGTTCCAGCTTCTAGTCTGGGACACTGCCGGCAGGGTGGGCTGCATGGTCAGACCAAGAGTGATGAGCAAAGGGGTTTGTCTGCTGTGCTGTTTTATTAGGATGCTCACTTTTCCTGTGCCTGCCAGATGTACCTGGGTCCTCTCTAGTGTAAGAAATTGCATGCCCACAAAATAGAGAACAGCAATCCCGGATTCCAAACCAGGAAAGTGAAAGAACAAAAATCAGCTTCAGACCACACTGAGCCACTGGTCTGGTGGGTGTGAGAAGGCTTGCCACTATTCTCATCCCCGCCTTCCTTCTTAGGTGGCAATGATGACTGGAGCACTTGGGATCTCCACACTTCCTTTTAACAATGCTTAGTTTTGTTCTGACTCTGTAGCCCCAGGCACAGGTCATCAGACATGGTCCTTCCTCCCTGCTGGGGAAGCTGGTTTGCTCCCAGGCTGCTGCTGCTTTTTGCTGAGCACAGTGGTTCTGGCTTCAATAAGCTTCACACTCTACACCACATTTCCAAAGACAGTCACTGCACTGTGTAAATCTGACTTGTGTTTTGTATGCATACATCTTTATTAAATTTACAACCTCTGATTTTGCCCTGAGCACTCGATAAAGTCCATGCATGTCTTCATAATAAATTAGGTGACAGACATGGCAGAGGGGTTTTGGTTTGCCCTTACACATGTATATTTACACGCACATCTTTTATTAGTTGCAGGGTTCCTGTCATTTTTAGACTTGATAGGATAAATCTTAGTTGAAAAATTTTGGCTAAATGGCACTGTTACCTAAAATAACCCCCTGCATGTTGCTGAGCTTTATGCTACTGAACTGAACACCTCTAGCCCGGGGCTTGCGTTATCATCATTCTTTGCCTGCAACCTTGTCTCTGTTTCAACCCACAGATTCCTCTCCATGTTGAACTGATTTTGAACATACATGGCATGCCATTAAAAAAAAAAAAAAAACAAACATATTTTCTATCTCTTGTAATACCAAGAAAAATGTGGTTCTGTTTTCCTCAGTTGTCAGTTTGATAACTAGTCAGAACTTAATTAGAGAATGTCTGAGCCTATAACACAGGGTCAGATTTTGCAACTCATCTGTAGCACTGAAAGCTAAAAATAGCTTTTAGGTTTGTGGAATTAGTGTATCTTGTTAGATCATTTTCAGCAGAATCAAATAACATTCAATTTTTCTGTGACCAGTAACAACAGGGTTTTTTTTTTCATTTTAATAGTTTTTGTTCAGGAATATAGCTTAATTGCACAAAATGGTGTTCTGTGGCAGATAAAACTTATTTTCCATGTTCCTTTCCTAACCTGAAGAAGCCTTTTTTTTTTTTTTAAATAACACTTCTGATCTTGGAAGCTATAAAAATGCTTCCTTTCAATCAATATTTATGTCCTGATGTAGTCCTTAGGTCATGTTTTGTGAAAAACAGTAATAAACTTTTTCTCAGACTGTAGGAATCAGGCGCTATGTGGTCTCATTTTGTGTTCCTGACTCTTGGCACCGTTGTTGTCCAGCCAGGAACCAAATAAATGAAGCTTAAATGCACAGTCTTGCAGGATCAGACCCTCTAATAAGGAAGTCTGTGTATCCAGAATTGTCAGCAGAGACTTTTCAATGGGATGTATGTAAGTCAAGGCATAGGCTCAAGGTTGTTTGCACCCATCACATTTTTAGCGTGGTTAGTTTGGAGCTAGCACGGGCCCCAGGCTGTTTTTAATGTGCAGCTTGTTGTGGCCACTCGGTTTTACAGGGCAGCAGTTCTGTCTGAAGACATGAGTCACACTGTATCTGATCAATCTCTACCTCATTTTACCACTTAATATAGATGTAGCCCAGAAGTTCTTATATGGAGGTCATCTTTTCTTTAATTTTCTTGTCACTCCTGCCTACACTGAGAGTGACACAGTTAACAGCATTTGCGAGCCCTGGGATTTAATGTTTGCAGACTTACAGGTAAGTTTGAAAAAGAATTTTATCTTTGAGGAAAGAAAAATGAAAATAACAGAAAAACCCTGAAACTTGAGAAAACAGCTTAGAAAGCATGAGGCTAATGTAGGGCAGAGTAAAAAAACCAACTTGGGACTGCAGAAATTTATCTCACACCAAGGTCTGGCCAATAAACTTGAAACAAAAAAAATTCCTGAAAGAACCTGGGCATCATGAGGACAAGTAGTCTGACTGCTCTGTGTGGTTTGTGTTGCATGCTGAAGAGGCCACTAGTGATAGAAACAGGCAGCTGAAAACTTCGCTTTCTCTACTCCCAGGAATTTGGAATTTGAAATGCTGTGTTGGTGTGGGAACCTAAACCAAGCACAAAGCAATTGCTGTTTTTTACACATGAGGTGGAACTTTTGTGCCTGGAAATGAGATCCTATTTCAAAATGTGCATTAAACTTACATGTGTGTATTAAACTCTGAACCACCTCTCCTCTAAGCAGCCGTGGTGTACTCAAGGTCTTGTGTGCTTATCTTGTGCTGGTGGTTAGGAAAGAACCTGAATGTATCAGTCATGTTCTTATTCAGGCCTTTCACCTCTTTTTGCATATGCATGAGTTTATACAGAAAAATTGGCATTACTAAGCTCTGAAGAGAGAGCAAAAAGACCAACTCCGAGAAGATAATGTAAGGCAGCAGAAATGGGACATTCTGCTCCCTATACATATAATTTATCTCTGTCAGAAATATGTGAAAATAAACACTCTGTTTTCCCACCTTAGCAGCAACTTTGTGTGCTGACAGTGCTAGCTCAGTGCTGGTTCAGGTACATTTTCCAGGTGCATTAAGGAACAGATTAAAAGCAGAGACAGTGCTTGTAATAGCAGCTGCTGAAATTAGGAGTATTGCATGGGTGCAGGCCTACTGCTGGTGCAGTCCAGGTCTAGTCCTCCTGGACAAAGTGGACCAAGATGGACAAAGTGACCAGGAGGGCTGTGCTAAAAACCAGCAGTAAAAACTAAACAGTCTGTGGGTCTGGTACTTTAAAAGTGCTGTCTGGTGTTCAGGAAATGTTCAAGAGTTTTTATACCATAGAGCAAGGTCTTTCTGCTGGAGTGTGTGAGAAGAGCGTTTTCTCTTCATAAGCCTGCATTGCTGATGGAGGTGGGCAGCTGAAATGCCTGGCCTGTGCAGACCAGCACTGCAAGGCCAGGGTGGCAGGGGTTTGGTGTCACCTTGGCATCTCCATAGATGGGCTATGTAGCTACTTCCTGCAATTTTTATCAATACTGATATCACACCATGCAGTATGAACCTAACTCAGCCTGTTGTCTTGAGAATACCCATCTTCAGTTTCCAGAAGAGCTGCTTCCACAAACAAACGTCATATTTTTTCTGAGCATAACCCTGTTCTGCACCCATAGGAGGGTGGTGAAGATGTGCAAATGCTCACACATCCCTGCAGTGAGGAGAAGTCCTACCTGTGCCTATGGTTCCCTGGGAGGTGGTGTTTTATGGTGATGTGGTATCCCCTTGGTGGTGATTTGCAGTAGTGGGTGTTCCCTTGGTATGGGGAGAGCATCTCCTTGTGCCTGGGGAAGATCTCTGTGTGTGCAGGCATAAGTCACCCTCCATGCTGTGCCACTGCGTTACATTTCAGATTAATGTCACGGTTTTTTATCTTGGTTCCATTCAGTCTCTTGGCACCAGTTCCTTTCAGAGTCCGTGTGTGCCATCAAATAGAGTTTATGGCTTTTACCTTTTTTCCACTTACATTCTTTAAAGTGAAACTTGTCTTTTCTTACCTGCCACTGCTTCTGACCTCTGGTAATCCTACCATTTTTCTTTGTATTAAATGATGTTTACAACTTTTTTTTACTTTTTTGCCAGCTCAATTTTCTGTGACATTTTCCATGTCATTAGTATAAAACTGAATTAAACTGTTTGTCTTGATTTTCATTGCTTGAAAATATTTAGCCTATTATAATTTTACAGCCACCCTTAGTCTGTTTGGTTATGCTTATGTTTAGTCAGAATTCAAATAAAATGTGTCACACACTAATTGTGGCCCAGTACACCCCTCCTGGTTCTGAGGTTATGGTCTCAGTTTGGTGTTTAGAAGGATTTTCAAGGCTGTTTTTTGGTAAGCTGATCCCAAAACTGATAACACGGTTTAGTTAGATTGTTTGCAAAAGGTGGTAAATGTAAAGTGCTCTTTACCTGGTCTTTACTCATAGTGTCACTTACTGTTGATATTTGTAAAATTATGCATAAGAGAAATGGAAGCTTAACTGCTCCTAAAGTACTTGTATTTAGCTTTAATAGCAGTGGTGTTTCTGAGAAATAGATCTGCATCTGGAAGTTCAGTTGCAATAGCTTGGTTTTTTCTTTAATTTAGCTGTTTGATGAAACTCATGTTAAAATCCCCAATAAGCAGTATCCTGTGCTGTATGCAGTAAATTGACTGCTTTTGATCACATCAAAAACCTGAAAATCTACGAGAAAATAGTTCTTTTATTCTTCAAAGATTAGGTTTTCTCACTATTTTTATGATTATTGCACATCTTAGAAAGCTTGGATAGCAGTCCTTTTTTGTTGTCCTAGAAAATGCAATGCCTTCCAGTCAAAGCAGGAGGGTGAACAAATTGCTTTGTTTTGCATTATCTGTGAAACATAACACATGCTCCTGCTGCATGCTTACTGCAGAATTAAACACCATCCTCTGACAGAGAGCTCAAAAACAAATGGATCCTTCACGAAAAATCAATAGGCTGGGATTACTGCTAGGACAGCTAATGTCCCTTACCAGTACCCTTCAGAATTAAATTTGCTTAGCTCCATTAGAGTTTTTTGTTATTATTATTATTGCTTCCATGTTTCTCCCAAATCACATCTGAAGATGTAAGTGTGCGTGTCCGAGCACTTAGTAGATCCTCCTGGTAGAACAATGGAAAACTTGGAATATTAAATGAAATTACACTGTATTTGTTAATGATTATTTTTCTGTGATTATGGACCGTGTTTAAGTTTATAAAAAATGTGTAGAAACCCAAGTGGAAAGAAGTCAGAAATTTAATAGCTTGCTCCTAGGAGGTTTTCTCTCATTAATATTTTTCCTTCTATCCTGAGTACTGGGGCCTTTCAGTGCATTCCCATTTGGTATGAGTCACACCAAGAAGGAGGACCTGAAATAACCAGCTGTCACTGCCTTCTGTTAACTCTGAAAGAGTTTTTTGCCCACCTGGACACTACTGAGCAAGTGAAGTATCAGCTTTTCAGTTTTGCTCAGGGCAGAGTCGCCTATTACCAGGGAGGCTGCTTCCAAAACCCTGCCAGTCAGTGTGGCAGAAGTTCACCAAAGTCCTCACAAGGGCACTAGATACTGACCTGACATCAAGTTTTTGGCTCATGGGATCATTCCTCCCAAACTGTTTTCCCACTGATCAGGATGTGGGAAAAGAACTTGGGAGGAGTGATCTCATGAGCCAAAAACTTGATGTCAGGTCAGTATCTAGTGCCTGCAGCATCACCCTGATCAGGACCCTTCTGGAAGTTTGCTTCCCACTGCCCTGGCAGAGCCAGCATGGGGCATCACAGGGGACCAGCAAGCCCTGCAAAATGGGATGCCACCATGGCCCAGGCATGCTTAGACACAGACCCAAGGTGAGCAAGGAGCCTAGTTGCCTTCAGACTGCTCCACTGTCACTGCCAGAAGATGGGCACTGCAGACCATAAGGCACCAAGAATCACTTCTGAAAGCAGGTGTCCTTTACGTACAATAGGAATAGAAAGGGGCTGAGGAGCAGATGCAGTGTTAGAGTAATGTATCTGGATTGCATCCCTGGATTGCAGTAAAGTGAGCCAGGGCTCTCATGGAGATGGTGAATGCAGTGGCAGCCTATAGGATCAATGGCAGGAATGTGGCCAGGGCACCTTCATGCTCCTAAGTCTGACCTAGAGTGCTTACAGAGCACTTGTCAGCAAAAAAGGTGGTTAAGGATGCAGGAATTTAGGAATAAATCTCCACATCTCTTTATAAAAGAAGCTCATTCCAGACTGAAGGATAGCCTGGAGTAGAAGGAAGTGCTGTGTAGCAAATGTAATTGGACTCCAGAGGAGCATCTCACCCCGTGTCACTCAGGAAACAGTCCCTTGTGCTGGAGAAGATGGCACGTGGCAGTCAAAGGGCAGGCAGTGTCCTGTACTGCTGAAGGGAGTATCCAGCCAGGGACAGCTTGCTAATAGGAGTTTCTAAAAGGTTAATCTTATGGTCAGTTATTTTTGGGATGTTTTAGGGACCAGAGAACAATCTGCAGAGTAGCATTTTAGTGGGTTTTGCAGCACACACAGTGCTGAAGTGCATTGCTCATGAATGGGAAAATCAGAGTATCGGAGAGGCAAGTTGGATGACCTTGAGCAGCACAGAATTGATTTGCAGTGAAATGGAACAGCCCAAAAATGAGCAAAGAGGTCACTCATGTAGAGATTAATAGCAAAAGTATTTGCTGTTAAAAGCATCTCACTGGTTATTGAAGAGGGGAAAAGAAAATTTCTCAGTGTACTAGGCATGTGACCAATAGGCTGTAGTTGCATCTCTTCTGGAATACTTTGTACAGTTCTGGTCTCCATGGTACAGAGCAACCACATTTTTCTTGGACTGAGTTCAGGGACAATGAGGGAGAAGAGGGCATTTCTTACTAAGGGCCAAGACAGCTTGGCTTGCTTAGTGTAATAAAACAGATGCTGAGAGGAGATATAACATCTCTTCAGAATTACTGCAGGAAGCAAACATGGGAGAGGAAGAAAAGGATAAAGCTGGTACTTACATAAGTGCAATAAAGATAAATTTAGCTTGGAAACAGCCAACCAGTCTGAGGGGTTTGGAAGAGACAGCCTGAGAGAACCTTTCAAGTTTTTTGTCCTGGTGTTTAACTGCAGAATCAAAATTTGCCATTCAGATAAAAATGGCAAAGGAGGAATTGCAGAATATTTACAATGAATGTTAGTTGATTTGTGTTTTGTTTACAGTTGCTTAACTGCAGTATGCAGCAGATTAGCTGTTAGCAAATCCCTTGTACATGGATATATGAGGACAGGTTTCTGTGATAAATGGAAAAAATAAAGGCAATGCACAATTTGCACAGCTTGGTATTGAAGTCCTTGTGGGTATGAGTAGCAAACAGGATGCTCATAGGCATAATAGTGTCAGATGACTCCTGATTTTTCAAAGGCATAACTATCATCTCATCTGAACAAGTATTATGTGACCTTTTAGACAGATCACTTAAAGTCAGTGTCTCGGACATTCTTCCAGTATGCACCCCGCAATGCCTGTTTCCAGAGCTAGGTGAAGGATGGAGTGTTGACAAAACATAACTTATTAAATATATTCTTCTGCTTCAGTTTTACTTCAGCTTTTCATAAATCAATGTAACAAACTGCAGTTAATCTAAGTCATTATTAGAGCCTTAAACTTTTGGAATTTTAAGTATCTTATGTTTCTCGTTCATTTATAGCTAGTAAATGTGTCATAAAAAATCAAGAGGGATTTTATATGTTACCTTGCACTAGTATTAACTTGGTTGATAAGGTTGTAACTACTGACATGTAGTGACAACTGGGCTTCAGAAACTCAATTTTTGTCTTTTTGAGGGGCAAGAATCACACTGTTACACTTGAGATCAGACAGTTTGGTGCCTGTCTGACCTTTTGGTACTGACTTTAAAATACTGTTGTCATGGATGCCCTGCCTTTATGGGACTGCATCAAAAAGCAGAAAAGAAAATTCTATATGATTAAAGTTATTTGTTAATTTCTTAGCTGTTCCAGAAATAGCCGGCATCAGTGGTAAAATTTGCTCTTACCTCCAGTTTGGATACTGATACTTGGGGTTTGTTAATGCTTGTACTGCCAAATGAAAGAGCTGGTTGACATTGGTAATAGGCTTTTTTAGCAGAGTATGGGTTATTATCTGGAGAAACGAGGTCAATTCACGTCTAACCTTTGTTAAAAACACTGGCCTGCACTTAATGTTTCATAGCAAGGCATGATTCCCAGACTATGAACCATCATTGTTGCTCGCTCTCCAAATTCAGTAACTTTTATTTTTATTAATGTCTGGTCACCAGAGCTGAACAGAGCAGCAGTGGTTTGACCATTGCTGTAAGAAAAACGCAGCCTCTGGCTTCCTAGTAGCCTGCTGTAGGTATCTTTCAGCATCCTTAGGAGGTGTTAATAAACATCATTCTGATACTAAATTAAAACCCAGCAATGTGACAAAGTAAAAGTATGGTGCAACAAAAAGGTATTTCAAAGTGTAAATCTATATGCTTATATTTACAGAAATTGGAGTGTCCTAAAATGCTACATGAGAAATTAAATTTAATCAGTTGAAGTGTACAAACTTGAATGTGTATCACAGCATTTTTTTGGATGGAACTATGATTTTTCTTTTATCTCTAACTTATATAACACCGTTTCTGTTATACAGTATGTTCTGAGTTTGGAGTTTATTTGCTTGAAATATGTGTTGCTTTGTATAGGAAATGTAATACCTGCAAATCTAATTGTTAGTGAGAATATAGGTACTATTGCTTGTGGCAGGAAAAAAATAATGATTTACGGGTTATTGTATTTTGTTGTTACTGTATACAAATACAAGTTTATCTGCTTATCAGCTACCTGTCTGCGCATGACTCTGAATGCAATAGATATATGTTGACTGTTGTTCAACAGTGAGTATCATTGAGTTTCTGTTTATTAATCTAAATGTTAGGATAATTTTGTCTCTTTTTTCTTCAAGTTGCAATTTACTTTAACTTTTCCTTACAGACCTTCCATGTCCTTCATCCCCAGTTATTTCATTCCAGGGAGAGCTCACAACTTCTTTTTGTTTCTGTACTGGACCTCTTTAAACATGCTCCATTTCACCCATGATTTGTTTTTGCAGGATCTTCTGTGTGTCTCAGGACACCCATTAGTCCAGTTCTTCTGTAAATTTCTAGAAACTGCTTTTCTTTTGCATCGTTTATAATTATGGTGTCTAAATACCACACATGGGGTGACCACAGGCCGAGCTCAACACTTCAGCTTCTTTGTCTTAATTTTTTCTTTGTTTACTTAATTCTTCCTATTTCTCATGCTTATTTCCCCAAGAACATGCCTGCATTTTGACCCTTTCCCCCTCACTTCTCTTCTGCGTAGAAGGGCACAGTAGAGAAGATGGCTCCTTTAGGAGAGGACCTTTCTGAACCAGTGGGCCCAAATCATCAGTCAGGGGCACTGCCTGGACTCTAATTCTTAATCCCAACTCCTTTGAGAACCTTTCCCACTCACTGAAGTGGAGAGCATCACCTCAGCTTTCATGAGCAATATTTTGTAGTTGTTTTGTCAGATTAACAATTTTTTACCAAATCTAGTCCAGTCACCCCAGAAACCTGCAGATTAAGGAAAAGAATTGACAGAGAAGCTTGTAGAAAAGTGGGGCTGCTTCTTTGCACTGAAGAGAACTGTCAGAGTGCTGTGCCCATCCTGTGGTGGTTACTGCCTATCCCAGGCATCCTTCCTCATAGTAGTCATGCACCAAGATGACAAAAGACTAACCTACAGTGAAAAAATACGTTAAAAAGGCGAAGAATCAGTGCTTCTTGCAATGAAGTGCTTCTTGCTTTTAATTTGAGGACCAGGCAGTAACTCAGTCTAGCTTGGAGGACTCACATATTTTGCCACATGGGTGGTACAACAAAGTGAGTCATGGCAAAATGCTTCTCAAACTGGCGAGCTTCCCAGCCACATCCCGGGTGTTTTCCTGGTGTCTCTCAGTTCCTACTGACCCTGCCAAGCCCTGTGGCTTCAACGCAGCAGAGCCTGTGCTGCTGCAGGTCATGGCTGCAAATCATCTTCCCCAGGAGCCAGTGCTATCTGGCTCTGCTCTCTCATATATCATTGATAGCTGTGATTTTGCATCATGATCTCCACTTGGAAAGTCCTGGCTGAAAAAGGGATTATTCCCTGTGACTCCTTGTCACTTAGTGGCCATCAGTGGTGGGAGACAGGCTATAAAGTCCGTCTGCAAAGCAGAGAGTGGCTTTTCTTTGTCTAAAACAGAGCCAGGAACAATATATCAGTGTCCATATATATATTTAACTCTGAGGACTGACACAGAATTTGTCTTGCTGAGGTGTAATTTTGGAAGTTGATGTTTGGAAGTAATTTTTCTTCACTGAGTGTAGCTGCTATCAGAAGGTGATTGGTAGTTCTGTTGTTTTGCCTGTATTTTTGCTGCTTGTGGAACAGTTAATTCAATGCTTTGCTGAAGTCTCTAGTAAAGTTTTTATGTTACCATGACACAAATACAAAAATAGAAGCACTGTTGTCAAGGTGATATAGCCAAATTATTACCACCCTGTTGTTCCTGATTCAGTAGGAAAAGGTATGAGAATTTTGATGGTTTTTTAATGTTTAAACTAAAAGTTTTAATGTTGTTTCAAGTAATTAAGAAACAACAGCAAAACAACAGCCAAAGCGATCACAGGCAAATTCACATGAACGAGGTAGAATGAATTGAACAGATAGCACTGAAAATAGATTTGTCCTTCAGCTTCTGCTAGGGGCAGTGGTGAGAAGGAGGAGAGGATTTTGTAATGATGAGAACCACTTTGATATTATTATTTGAAATAGCTGCAAGCAGAAGCCATAGATAATAATAATCTCCAAACTGTAGAGGTTGAAAGCGCCGAGAAGCCAAGAATGACTGCAGCTGCCTTGAGTGATGGTGGAACAAAGCCATAGAGTTGTGAATAGTTTATGCAGATTGAATATAATCACAGTTGAAATGTGCAGTCATCAGGTTTGAGATCCAAGAAGCAGGTGGTACACGTGTCTATATCAGGATTTTGGAGGGGTTTCCTGGCATGAACCAATTCAAAGAATCACAGACTAAAGAAACAGTTTTGATATCCACATTTAAAAGTGGTCCATCCCTATTAACGTAAGACTACAGTCTTCTCAAAACATTCAGCGAAGCAAATTGTTTCTGTTTTAAAATAATGCTTTAGAACTCAATGCCACTTTTTTTCCTGGAAGTGCTAAATGGAAGCTAATGACAGAGAGGAAATTATTTCCAAGTTCTGCAACTGGCAGACTTTACAAGAGGATTCATGAGCTTTTCAAATACATTTTTATTTGATTTAAATTGTTGCTTGTCAAGAACTGGGCAACCAAATGTGTAGAGAATATGGCCAAGGGAGGCATATTCAGAATGGTGTATGATCTGATTATAGCTTGCAGATCTCTTTACTAATTTTAAGAAAAAAATCTGCATTGAAAAGTTCACCAGTTTTTCTTCTGTATTCTTAGCAGAAAATGACCACAATTAATGTGTTTATTGCTCTGCAGCTTCAGTGGTCACTTAGTGATGGAATTTCTTAATTTCTATTAATCTTAAGTACTGAAGAAGAAGAAACAGTAACAGTTTTAAATAAACAATATTGTAACTTCTGAGGCATTTACATATTTTTCTATAGCAAATGAAAAACATTAAAAACCCAAGTATATTGATTCTGGATCTGAAAGCAGCTCTGTTCCTTCTTGAGTAAAGGAACATTTTATTGGTGAATTAGGAAATTATGAGATCAATTTTCTGTTTTCCATTCCTAAGAAATAATTTAATATATGCATATATATATATACATATATATATATATATATATATGTATGGTCCAATACAGGATCAAGTCTAGCAAGCATCAGCTGTGCGGTTTCCTTTCCATTTCCCCTTTCAGTTGCCAGCTTAAAAAAAAGCTGATCAGATACTGAGTCAGTATGAAATTGTCAGCAAAGGCATTGATCCATCTTCCTTAAACCTTTTAATTATAAATTCTATTATTAGAAATTAAAACCTTGGTATGCTGTCACTTCAGTCTGCTTTCCTTACCTGCTTATTCATGCCGATCATTAGCTATTCGCTGCATGTGTGTGTTTAATAACCATTCTGTAATGCTGCCTTTTTTTTCCATTTTTCACAGTTTAGTTATTCCAGTTGGAAATTAGTAAAGCTGCCAAAAGATTAAAGAAATGGCTTCTTCATTATTTAAGTAGTGATTGCTCATCACTGGTCATACAAGTGGATTGGGATTTAGGTGATCACATGTCAATATCTACAGTTTTGACATCTGTTTCTAAGATCAGCCTCCCAGGTTTCCTTTATAGAAACAATGAAGACAAAAATGCAGTTTCAGGGTGCACTGTCATCCCAAGTAAAGCTTCTAAAACAGATCAGATGATTTGCACCCCAGAAATGCCAGGTTTAGTTTATTGTAAATGAAAACAAGACTAACTAGCTTAGATGTTGGCTTCATAGTTGTCCAAAGGTAGATGATATGAATCCCACCCCTTGCTCAAATTAATCATAAATGCCCAGAGATTCTGTCCAATGGCACTGTTAATGGGAATGTACTGTGGCTGGGTTTTTTGATGTAACAAAACATAGTGCAGCGATGATCATGTACTGTTCAGCACAAGTATCAAAAGCAGTACAGTCATGTTAGGACTGCTTTTGAGATGGATTAGATTATCCTGCTTTTCACCTTGGCTAAGTAGTACCAGGGAATTAGCATGTTCACATTCTTTCCAACAGATCTGTTTGGCAACTGCATTAATAATCTGGTTGTAGACATACAGAGATGTTGTTAAATATTTATGTTGGCAGATGAATGTAATGTCCTTGACCAGATTAGGTCCTGCTATGCAAAGCAGCATATATCAGATTGGTACTATTATTACTGTTATTGTGTTTGATGATGATGATGATAATGATAATAACAATAACAATAATAATATTCACCCATTCTTGTCCAAGCAATCTCACAAGGAGTTTATAAACATTGAAAAGGGGACAACCTGAATGGAAGTAGCTTTATTGAGGAGTGACACATAGCGAGGGACTTTTGCATTAAAAAGGGTTAAAAAAAGTGACAGATGTTGAATGCTGAAACATTTTTTAGATTTTATAGTTAATTCAGAATATTGCCCTAATGGTGATTTTTCCGGTGTGTTCTTCCCCTTAGGATGATTTCCAGCATGCAGCCTCAGAAACCAACTGGGAGTCAGTCACAAGCTCTGTCTCAGTAAGTAATTTCTCACTGTTTTGCCCATCGATGGATTGATAGGGTGGCTTGAATCCAGCTCAATATAATGGCATCTGCACAGAGAAACCATGTGTTCACCTTTGAAAGAGGATGAATAAAGAATTTATCCAACTGATACTGGACTCAAACAGTATGTTTTTAGGGATAAACAATTCAGGATATGCCCTTTGCTGTTGTAAACACATGAGACAGCCATTGGGAAACATTTCTTGCTCTCGAACTCATCCTGCCAGTATGAAAATACCAGATACAAACCTAAATTTTTTATCATTGAATGTCTTGACTTGCATGGAAGACCATACGTAAAGCAGGCTGGCACGAAAATGGATCTGGCATTTCATTGTCAATACTGAGAATTTTTCTTTAAGCATTTCCAATGAAATATTATATCTGAAGTCAGATACAGTTACTCCATATTCAGCAGTGGATTGCAACTTGGGAGAAAAATCAAGAAAGAAAAAAAAACCCAAATAATCTAGTAAAAAAATTAATTTTCACTTCATTACATTTGATTTGTCTTGTTGGCAAAAAATCTGCCCTCTCTGCCATTTCCCAGTGCTGGGGAATGGCACAGTAGCATGAGAATTCATAATATGGGCAGCCCTCTTCTGTGTGCTTTGCTGCCTGCTCCACACCACGTCATGGTTCTTGTTAACTCCTCTTAAAACACATGAGATGAGGGTAAATGCTTAAAGCAGGCTTGAGACCAATGTCTGAGGCATTCATAGAAGAGAGCTTAGTGACAGCACCTTTGTTACAGTAGCTGCCAGGAGTAGCTAGTGAAGGAGCAGTAAATAAAATATGGGTTAATTCTACTGATCAGGGTCCAATCAAGGCAGCAAGTATAGAGAAAACTCTGTGCTGCCGAAATTAGAAGATGTTAAGCCAATCTTGCTTGTGTTTACTCTTGAATTTGCAAATGACTCTTGCCCTTCATGATACGATTCACTAATTGCCTGGAACCAACTGTGCTGAAAGTCTCGAGGAGTGATGTTAGCAGGGCTGAGATCTACTGGATGTGCCAAGCAGGAGATGCTAGAACAGGTTTATTAAAAGACACAAATCCATTTTTCGTTCTAATGTGGGCATGGGAAAAAAAAATGTAATGGAATATTTTGTTTAAAAATGTGGTAGGCTGATGTTTGAAAAAGTAAGCCTAGGGCTCCCTCATCAGGTACCTATGTAAATGAGACTAAGCCTATGGTAAACGCCATGTTAGCTATCATCCTTAATGTCATAAAATGCACAGTATACCAAACAATAACCCTGTATCCTTTTCATTTTGAAAAAACAAGTTCATCTTTTTGCTTCTATTTTTTTTGTCCTTAAAAATTGTTTTTAATGTGTTGGAGCTAAGGAAATTCAAATATTACAGGTAGCAAGCTGATGCCCAAGGTCACATGGAAATCTACAGCTAAACCAGAAGCAGAACCTTGGTTTCATTGGTTTTCCCCTGTCATTCCCTATCTATTACTTTCTCCAGCACATTGCACCCACAAGTCCTTTTTAATCCTTAGAGAAAATAAGGCAGGGAGATTGAGCAATTTTTCACAAAAGCACCAAGGAAAATGTCTGAGGACATCCAAGTTCTTCAGCAGAGAAAGATTCAGGGATTTTGTTATGGTCTTGAGAGGTAGAAGGACAAACTCAGACCTGTGAGTCAGTATTGGACAAGATGGCATACAATTCTGCTGATGCTCAGATAGCATGGCAGGTCTGAGATTCTTCTCTCAATCCCACAAGTAACCCAAAGACTCATTTTATGATATAGACACATTACAACTCTCAGAATAAGAATTTTAGAGTGAGCAAATTCTTTCTTCCATGTCTGAGGTCGTATTACAGAGTTATATTTTGGTTTGGTTTTTTGTTTGAGTTTTTTCTCAGAAAGTTAAAAAAAACCCTTCTACCCTTAACCCATCATGGCAAACCCAGGGAAAAAAAAAAGGAAACAAAATTGAACTCCTTATAAGGTTAACCTTATTATACACCTTTTATTATATGTATTATATTTATTATATGTATTATATTATTAAACACCTTTTATTATATGTAATATATCATTATTTTATGACCAACAAAAAACTGTGAGGCACACTGAATTGTCTGTCAGGCTCACAGTAGAGATAGGAAAGTGAAAAGAATGAATGAACAGAAATTAAGGGCAAGAGCACATACCAAAAAAAGATACCTTTGTGTTCCAGTAAATTAAAAATGTACTCAGTGCTTTTCAGAAGTGCAAAGGAGATACATAATGTGGAAGATCTTTGCTCCTCATTGCTTCTTATGTTTCCTCTTGCCCCCTCTTTGGATGTGATCTCAGAAGTCAGATTATGACAAGCACAAACTCTCCCAAAGCCAGTGCCTCATTCTTGGCAGGACAAAAGAGAGGCAGTTGGGTTGGCAGCTTTGAAGTTGCTTTTGGGCCTGTCACATGATGTTGCTGCCAGGAGGCTATCTCAGCTGTTGAAATAATTCCTCTTGATTTGGCTGTCACTGAGAAAAAGTTAAGCTTTCTTCTGTGTTTGAACGAGGCTGCACAAATGTCTTGAGTAGGAACTTTTATTTGAAAAGAAAATGGGGAATCCCAGCTGCCTGTATGAGTTTGAAATGCCCTGCATATTCGGAGTTTGTCCTTCACTTCTGTAATGAAACGTGCAGTTGAACATGTGGGAAAAAACCTCCTGTACTGAGTAAACCACACACTTGTGGCCTGATTTTTATGCTTTTGTTTCTTTAGCATCCTTGGAGCATCTCTCACACTTTTTAAAGGCAGTCAGGGGCTGATCTTTCCCTACTGGACTGCCATGAGCTCCAGCAAGCTCTCCTCAGTAAGAAAGCAGCATTTAGGTGCCTTTTCCTTTTGTAACCCAAGCCCCTGTGTTAGCACACTGCATGATGCTGGCTGCAGCACAGTCTCTCCTGCTTTAGATACCAGTGCTGTGTTGTTCACTTTGCTGGTGTGAGCTTTTCCACTGCTGGGACTTCCGCCTCTCCGACATTCTCTATTCCCAGCTATGTTGAAGTCAGGAGAGAGGCTTCAAGATTTGCCTTCCTTTTTAAGGGGTCATGAATTTTTACAGACCTCTGCACTGTGTCTTGGCACTGCACTAGAAAGGCACTGCAATCACAAGTGGGCCCACTGAAACTTCTCGGGCTGTTGGTGATGAGCTGTAAAGTGCAGTACGCTTTCTTGACTGCACTATTGTTATGTTTGCTGTTTCTTCTCTTCCTGATTTTTAATGATTAGCACTGTCCATATTTTCAGCAAACATGCAGGAAAATGTAGAGTTGTTAGTTCTGTGATATAGCCTACCATTGAAGACAAGTGTTTCATTTTAAAAGATAGATAGATATATATATATATACACACTTTAAAACCATTATAGGAGGAATTGAAAGACACAATCCTGCAAACAAGTGAGTGAATTTACTCAAATGAGTTGACCCTCCCATTATGACCCAACTGAGTGAAGTTAATCACAAAGATTAATAGTTTAACATATGCATTTACTTGGGAGATGAGGCAAAACAAATATTTTGGGAAGCCATTAATTTTAACTGGCAAATTTCTGCTGCATTACTTCAGAGCTGAGTTTTCATGAAACAATTTAGATTTCTAGGGGTTTCTCTCCAACGTTTCAACTTACAAGACCAAACAATTTGTGTGCTATACTATGCCTGGTTTTGGAAAAAATTTATTGTGGTCCTTTGGAAAGTAAGAGATCTGTATTAATAGTTTTTCTTGTACATACTTTACACACTATTTGGCCTTGTGCTTGGATAGGGGAAAAAGTGATATCAGGATAGTGAATATTGTGATTCTAAATTAAGAATTTTAACAAAGTTTCAAGTTCTCTCCAATAAAACTGAAAATGCCGCAATCAATCTGTCAAAGTCAAATTGTGCCAGAAGTTCAGTGGGAACACTCAGAGAATGGTACTTGGTCCTTACTGGTGGAAAATAATTATTCCATTTGGTGTTGTGATATAATTGAGAGGATACTACTATGTTAGTCATCCAAATATTCATTGTTGCTTTGCTGAGATCATAGAATTATAGAATGTCTAGGCTTGGAAGGTTCCTTAGAGATCACCTAGTTTCAGTCCCCTTGCAGTGAGCAGGGATGCCTTTCACTGGACCAGGCTGCTCACATCCCTCTCCATCCTGACTGTGAACACTGTCAGAGGTGGGGCATCCACAGACTCTTTCCAGAAATCTGTTCCAGTGTCTCACCCACCCTCACAGTAAAGAATTTCTTCCTCAAATCTAATCCAGACCTGCCTTCTTTCTTTTTAAAGCTGTTTCACCTTGTCTCATCACTACCTGCTCTTGTAAAAAGCTTTTTGTCTTTCTTGTAGGCACCCTTCAGATCACAGTTAGGTCACCCTGATGCCTTTTTTTTTCTAGGCTGAACAATTCCAATTCTCCTAGTCTTTTCTCTGTCCCGCTGTTCATCTTGGTGTCCTTCCTCTGCACTCGCTCCAACAGGTCCATGTCCTCCCTGTGCTGGATGCAGCCCTGCAGGTGGGGTCTCAGCAGAGCAGAGGGGTAGAATCCCCCTCTGGCCCTGCTGCCCACGCTGCATTGGACGCAGCCCAGGACACCATTGGCTTTCCTGGCTGCAAGCACATTGCCAGACCATGTCCAGACTCTCACCCACCAACATCTCCAAGATCCAAATATCATGTTTTTTCTGTTTGTTTAGTAAGTTGTATTTTTAGTAAAATGTCATTTCAATGTCAATTCGTCGTTGTTTTGTGATACATTTAATTTTGGGTAATAAAGGGTCATTTTTCCAAGTCTCTAACCATGCCAAAGTTGTTGTCCAAATCGACCAGAGAAAGATAGTCTAGTGGACTTCTCTGATGTGGTTTCTGATCTGCCTCATGTGAAATAAGCAGCAGGACTGCCATCTCCATTTCTGTGGCCATGGCCATCAAAAGATGGTTTCATTGCATCTTTGTATATATGCAAACCATCATTCCCTTTGAGGACTGCATGTGAATACTGACAGTCCACCAGTGGCAGTACTTTTGCTCCCTGCATATCCTCTGGGATTTACTTGGGAATTTCTTGGTATGTCTTCTTACAAAAAGAAAACACAGGTATAAGAAAGTCCTGGCCCAAAGACTTGAAAAGATGGCCCGAAGTAACTGTTTCACTCAATAATGAAACAAGCTTGTCAATAACTGTTTTCAGTTGTTTAAAGTGGTGCTGTAATTCATTCCAAGTGCACTGAGATGTATGTCACTCTTAGGGGGTATCCTATCCCTCTCCATCAGTGACTGACCCTACGCTCACGGCGGAAGCCCTGGATCAGACCATTGCCGCCTTTGACACGGTGGAGGATCTGCTCAAGCACTTCAACCCGGACTCCTGGCAAGAAGACCTTGAGAATCTGTACACAGACAGTGGGCACCATTATCGAGGCAGGAGCTACCATGACAGGAAGTCCAAAGGTAGGAAGAGACTTTGGGACATACTTACGCATACTTTGGGAAAAGGACAGGATATTCCTTCACTCCTCATAGGAAAGTCCATCAGTCAGGTATTACATTCTGGCACTCATATTCCTGTTGGAGTCACATGGCAAGGTACCACCTATTAAAACCAGGGGTGTGTCATTCAATCCTTAATCAGTTTCCAGGTAGGATCTCACTTGAGAAATCAGGCTGAAAACTGCCCTTTTTTATGGTAAATTCACAAATAAAAACACAGGTCCACATGTAAAGACAGATGGTTTCTAAGCATTATCCTCTTAATCATTGCTTTGTATCTGAAGCATGGGGCTGCTAATTACCTGTGTTATCATCCTTCTTTAAATACCCTGCTTAGGGACTGTTCTCTGTTGAGTGAGGAATAATCACTTTTATCACATTGTGCTTAGGGAAGCATCTGGTGCAGGCACCTGTATGTGCAGCTGGTTTTTTTAGGATGTGAGCATTTCACTGTTTTTCATTATGTTGGCAGGGAACATTATTATGGCTTAACATCTTTGTCTGTAATTGAGCAAAGCACACATTTCTGCGTTATGTTTCTTGTTTCCTTCTGTTAGTTCAAATCATCCACCAAATGGTAAAGCAAAGGGGTGTTTAGCTGGCAGTACAAAGCCATAATGATAAAGAAACACTACTGGGAAGTCACAGTTGTGCTCTGGGGTAACCATGCACTCAAGGGCCTGACAAAATTGCCCTTCATGTGCAGTACAGATGTAGGAGGTCTGTTAGGATTCTTCAGGATGACAGTCACTGTAGTTTTCGCAGCAGATCTGGAGTTAAGAATTTTATATTTCTCATGTTGTCATTTATTTTCAAGTTGTGTGATCACATGCATTCTTATTTGTAACTTTAAAATTATAATTCCCAAATCACAGTTCCAATTCTGTGCAATCTACCATTTATTTACATCTCAGATCCCATCCCCCCATACATTAACCATGTTCTAAGGAGGGAGAGGGAGTTGTAGTTCTGTGTTTGTAACTTGTTGTCAAATTATGAGGCTTTGCTCTTAAAAGGAATATACAGACTGCATCCGTATTAGGGAAAACTGTGTCAAGAAGTGTTCCCAGGCCCTGAAATACAATCACCATATTGCTAAATTGTGAGCCTGGTCATTGCTGGGCATGAACCAGGATCTGGCAGAGGCCACCTGCCATTCATGTGCCCACCCTGACTTGGAGAATGGTAGTAACATGGGCTGTCCTGTGGTTGTTGTCCTTGGAGCAGGAGAATAACCTCAGGCACATACAGTGTATTAGTAGACACAGTACTGGTGTAAAATTTCCAGGATAGGTTGGTTTTCTTTGTTTCTGCGCTCAGCACTTCAAAGGAATCTGTGATAAAGTCCTGAGCACCCATCCAGCAAAAAGTGAACCCCTTTACTTTGCTCCCTTTTGGCACATCAAAAATTTCAGGCAACCACCACAGCCATTGTTGGGGAGAAACTACACCTATGTGTCACTGCATGACTTTCAAGAGTGTTTTGATCTCTCTGTGGGTGTGTGGAACATGATCTCTGTGTCCCTTATTCATCCAGGCTGGATTTGTCTCCAGTAGATATGTCTAAAAAAGAAATAAAGGGTCTGTTCTGTTTTTAACAGGAGCTGATTATAATCCTGTATCTTATACTGGTTCTATTCTCCAGATATCGTTTCATTCTCAGATCCTGTTTGGCTCAGTATCCCATATATTTAAATAACCACATAAATATAAAATAGCATTTGATGCTTTATTGATGCTAATTATGCAGGCTGCAGGTATCAAACTGATCTGATAGTGCTCAGAAAATTCAGATGCATAACATTTTTCCAGTTACAGTTTTAATACTTGATTTATTTTAATAGGATTTTTGTTGGTGGTGGTTTGGTTACAGGAAAAAGAAAAAAGGTTTTATAACAGTTTTCCTTTTGTTTTCAAACTAAAGGCCAAATTCCCTGTCTGTTAGCAGTTCTCTGGGCTAAAGTACCTCACCACAGTGAAATCTTTTAAAAATTTCAGTTAAGAATTTTTATTTAGTCATAAACTTCTGACAAGATTAAAGGCTTGTTCTTGGAGGATCTGAGGAATAATGAATAGTTTTAACAAATCCTTAAATTAGAAATGTTTGGTGGCTTTTAAACACAGACAGAGTGGATCTCTGAGGAATGTTTATAGGCACTGGGGTAACCTTGCAGCAGAGAGAGCAGTAGATTATATCATAATTTATTTCAGATACCTATCTGTTTCAGCTTACAGCTTGGGTTTTATTTTTTTATGCTAAGTTAGAACAGCCCTGAGGCAGGTAAGAACAATTTGATGTAATCTCTGCCTATCTTTCACAGCATTTTCAGATCACACCATGTAAATGGTATAAATTAATCACTAATAATTTCACTCCTATTCCAACCTTCTACCCATACCAAACTCTGGCACAAAATTGAGCTAAGAGAGGCAGTGTTGCTGAATACTAATTCTGATAACAGGGATGGGTGATAAATGATACTTAAATTATATGTTTTCTTAATTCGCCACTTCATAATTTACAGCTATCAAGGTCAAGCAAATAAGAACTCAGTATTTTATCATAACTGAAACTCACAGAATCAGGGAATAGATGAAGTGGGAAGACTCCTCAAGAACTGAAATGCCCCTCCTCAAGGCAGGGCCATCAATAGAAGGTTGCTCATGACCATGTCAAGTCAAGTGTTTAATATCTCCTAGCATGGAGGCTGCTCGATCTCTCTGGAACCACTCTCTGAACAAAAACAAAAAAACAACGAAAACTCAATATCTAGTTGTCAGCATTTACATAGGTTTTCATATGTTAAAATTTGAGTCCAGAACCTTTTGTTCTTTAAAAGTAGTCTCCGGCTCTATTCTTGCTTCCTCCCATCATTGCTGCATTGATGCAAACTGTATGAGGCTCAGCAGGGCCAAGTTCTGCATCCTGCCCTTGGGTCACAGCAGCCCCAGGCAGTGCTACAGGCTGGGGACAGGAGCTGGAAAGCTGCCCAGTGAAAAAGGTGTGCTGATCAGGAGCAGCTGAACATGATCCAGTGTGTGCCCAGGTGGCCAAGAAGGCCGATGGCACCCTGGCCTGGATCAGCCCTGGTGTGGCAGCAGGAGCAGGGCAGTGACCGTCCCCCTGTACTCAGCACTGCTGAGGCCACAGCTCCAATCCTGTGCTCAGCTCTGGGCCCCTCACTGCAGGAAAGACATTGAGGGGCTGGAGCGTGTCCAGGGAAGGGCAACGGAGCTGGGGAAGGGTCTGGAGCACAAGTGCTGTGAGGAGCAGCTGAGGGAGCTGGGGGTGTTCAGCCTGGAGAAAAGGAGGCTCAGGGGAACCTCATCACTCTCTGCAGCTGCCTGACAGGAGGGTGCAGCTGAATTGGGATTGGTCTCCTCTCCCAGGCTACAAATGACATGACAAGAGGAAATGGGCTGAAGTTGCAACAGGGGAGGTTTAGATTGGATATTAAGGAAATGAATTTCACAGAAACGGTCATCAGGCATTGGAATGGATTGCCCAGGGAAAGCGGTGGAGTCACCATCCCAAGAAATGTTCAAAAGGTGTGTGGATGTGGCATATGGGGATATGGTTTAGAGATGATTATGGCAGTGCTTGATTTATGGTTGTATTTTTGATGTTTGAAGGTCTTTTCCAGGCCAAAGGATTCTATGATTTTTTTTTTATTTGTGCACATTAATATGTGCATATACAGATCAGTCTCTTCCTGGATATCTCTTGCAAGTACCTGAAAGTTGAAGAGTGTGTGGATTAAATACATATTTATGGTAACTCCATTCAGTCTGATCTCACACCTCTACAATACTGATGCAATTCTATTAAGTGCATTTCTTTCTACTGAAATAAAAATTGCATTTCTGTTGAAATTGCTATTGCATTTCTTAACATTGAAGTGAGATATTGGCATGAAATGTGTCTCACTAATAGCCACATGAAGTTTGAAATTTAATTCTCTATATGTTCAGCAAGATTTGCTGTTAACCAGTCCAGTGAAAGCTGACTATAAAATCACAATGCAATCCAGACTGGCAGAACAGGACGGAAAAGAAAGAAGATACATTCAGATTTTCACAATACTGAAATGAGAGGCCTTGTGTAAGCTATAAACTATGGTGCACACCTGTATGAAGATATGATAGTTATTTCTAATAACCTCTGCAGCTGGAAATATAAAGGTTTGCTACCAATTTCTGCATTTTAGAAACACTGAAAGTAAGAATATTAAGCTTTATGTTCATTCTAGACTCTTAGAAAAAAAAGCAGGTCATACCATATATATTTTAAAATAATTCCTTTTACATTGCTGTAATATATTGATGATCTCAGTGTCAGGTTATTACAAATATTAAGCATCTCCAGAAAGATACCACTGGCTCTTGGGCTATTTAATACTGTTCATGGCAAGAACACAGGGGAAGAAGTAAACATCCATGCTTCACAAGTATGTTGAACTTCTTCACAAACAGGTTTCTGTTCTTCTAGAGAGTCATGAGGAGAGTTCAGACATGTTTCAAGGAAGCATCTTCATCCTAGTTTAAATTTCTGAAAGCATGAATTTATCTGGCTAATAGCATTAGAAGAGCTTCTAGGAGATACCGTTGCAAGCAGTTCCATCCATCAATTAAACATTATTTAACTTTTCCCACATACTTGTTTGCATTTATGTTATGTTTTGTTTGTCTCTGATTTTTTACCTCCCATTGAATAAGGATTTTTAATTTAAAAAAGACCTCCACCTGTGAAATGGTTTCTGTACAAATGAAGAAAGAAAGGAAAAAGAACAAGGTCACTGTTTCTCATCATAGAATTAAATCCAAATGTCATGGGTCTGTTTACCCAAGGAAAGGTGTTGTCTTTAGAAAGGAATGGAGTGTTTTGTTTTGTTTTCCCATAAATAAACCTTGGAAGCAGGAGCACGTGTAGATAGATGCATTCTGGTAATTAGAAAGGCTACCCCTTCCTCTAAGCTCATTTTCATTTTTAGAAATAATACACAAGAAGCCTTTGGCTATGAGAGGAAATTAATCAGGTGGGACATTCTTGCAATAGCATCTGTCTCCAGTGACAGCTTTACAAGTTAAATAAATAAACGCTGGCATAGCCACACTGCTCTCCGGAAGGGGAATAGTGAGCTCAGACCATGGGTCTTCACAGAACGTTTCTGCTGTTCATTGCCAAATCAGTTCCCAAGATCAGGCAAGTTTCACCATGTCCTTAACAATAGTTTTTAATTGTCGTTACTTAAAATGGTCTAGCAACAAGTTAAAATTTTAATGTTATTTCTCGGAGGCTTGCAAGCAGTGGCCAATAAATTACTGCAAACGTCCATGCACTCTTCTTTGTAAGATTCTGGGACGGCTGCCAGCAAGTTTCAGTGCACCAGACAGGGAGTGCAGGCATCAAAAATGCTGAATGCTCCTTCTCATGGCAAATTTGAATATTCCAAGTACATGGAATACCTTCTTAAATTGCTGATAATTTAAAGTATTCCCTGTACCTCTAAACGAGAATATTTCTCCCACCCTTCTTCAGTTAGGAGCCAAGTTGTCTGTTGCATGCAAACTGCACACATTCCTTCATTTCACAATCTAATTTAGATCTGCATTCCTACCTTCCCTCTCTGTGACAAATGAGATTTTCCCTCGCATGTTCCACGATGTAATTGTTGGTCACTGCAGTGAAAGATTTTCTTATTAAACCCTTTTTTAAAATGCTATTGAAACTTATAGCATGTTATTTATCACTGGAATAAGCTGCTCTTTTTCATTGATTTCAGTGAAGCGGTGTCCAATAGTTTGGCCTGCTTTTGCTACTTGACCTGTACCACAGCTGGTAATTGGTTTGCCAGTCCATAATAGGCCTATATATTTTGCCCTTTGTTCCATAAAAACAGCTATAATCCTACTGAAATCTTGATCTCTCATTCCTCTAAAATAATGGCTGCTGTATTGAGGAGGTTTATATTGGTGCTGTGATTCTGCAGTAAATGCAAATGCCAAGATCTTCTTAGCTCCCATGAGAAGGATTTAGATAGCTCCCAAGTTTCCAGGTATATTTAACAAATTTTTTATTGTGATATTATTAAGCATGCACAGTGGAACAGTCAAAACCATCAGCCATATGTGTTGAAGTCTAAAGGCCACAGTATTTGGTCAAAATTTGGTATGGAGAAGAATTATTTCATCAGTGTCAGAGCATTTAGATGATTTAACCAGTGGAAGATGAGACTGGGAAATTATATTTCATTTGTTATTGCCATATAATTGTGAGGATAGCATTATTTTTGTAATCCAAATGTTCTTTGTTACATTGTTGAGATCATAGAAACACTGAATGGTTTGGATTGGAAGGGACCTTAGAGATCATCCAGTTCCATTGTCCTTGCTGAGGACAGAGACTTCTTTCACCTGACCAGGTTGCTCAAAACCCATCCAACCTAGAACACTTACAGGGATGGGGCATCCACAGCCTCTCTGGATAACCTTTTCCAGTGTCTCACCAGCATCACATTAAAGAATTTCTTCCTAATATCTAATCTAAACCTACCTTTTTTCAGTATGAAATAATGTCCCCTTGTCCTATCACTACTTGCCCTTGTAAAAAGTCCCTCTCCAGCTTATTTGTGAATTTTCCAACTCAAGTTCAGCCACACCATAGCTTCAGTCACATACAGCACTGCTCTGAATGTCTTTGATGGCTTTTACAGTGCCTCTAGTTTACCTGCAGATCTTTAGCAGTATTGACCCCAGCATTACCCTGTGGGGAACACAAATATTAACCAGCTGCCAGTTGTACTTGGAATTGCTGACCATTTTCATCAAGTCTCTCAAATATTCCACTTATCTACTGAATTTGTAGTCCACCTATTCCATTGCATCTCAGATATCTGGCTGCAAGGGTGCTATGGATCACTTTCAAAAATCAGCAGATGCCTCTGCTGCTTTCACCTCATCCAGCAAGACAGATGTCTTGTCATAGCCAGCTCTGAGGTTGGTCTTGTTAAATCTGTTCTGGGTGTTCCCAGTCACCCCCTTGTCTGTCATGTGTCTGGGCATTGCTTCCAAGAAGGATTTGCCCCTTAATTTTATCATAGGCTGACCAGTCTGTAGCTGCCCAAATCCTCCTTGCCTTGCTTGTAGATGGCTTTGACATGCAGTATAGGAATGCCATGGCAAGGTGGCTACCATCTCTTACACCTTAGCTCTGCTCTGTGACTGATACACAAAAAAAATGATGTTAAAACCATGTGTGAACTTGAAGCAAAGTGTTAAAAGAAACCCTAACAGACCACCTGTCTTTTTAAAATTAATCAGTGATCAGCAGCAGCGGTTTTCTCCTCAGTCTTTAAGGCCTCCCTTTTTCAGAATAAAACATGGCATTAGCTGCCATCTCTGATTTCAGTGCCTACCTCTGATTAAGATCATAGAATCATAGAATGTTTTGGTGAATGCTTCAAGGTAAACACATGCCATAAAGCTGTGTGAAATGAGGATGGTTTTAATCAGAGGATTTAAGGGAAGGAGGGGGTAAACATTGGGCCCCAAGTATCCAGTTTAGTGCTCCAGTGCATCTCTTTTATGTTTGCCTTACTTTTAAGCTGTCTCTGATGCAGACATTCTGCAATAATACTTAGGAATTATTTTCATCCAGTCTAAAGAACCTTTTCGTTCTAGTTTTAAATTAAGGACTCCAGTAGTTTCAGTCCTTGATAAGTAAAGCAGCTGGATTTCACACCAATCACACCAAGGCTCAGTTACATTTTAGTCACAGCAGTGAAGTGATGCATGAAACTGACTGTACTGTAAAATCACATTCCTATATGGATGAGGAAATGGACTAGCTCCAGACAGTAAAACAATCCAAAGACAGGAAAAAATGCATATTGAAGCTTTCAGCAGAGAGAGTTCTTTAGAATAAAATGTGCTCTTTTGTTGGGGAGCAATAACCTGTGGTCTAGAGTTTAGAATTTAATTAGGCATTGGGAACTGCTCTTGTGTGTCAGTGTGGTGCTACCAGAGTATGAGATACATTGTTCACTGAGTACTCCGCATGCCCACCTTTTTCCCACCAAGCGCTGCAGTTCTGTTGAACAGAGTGAAAAAGAATGTAGGTGTTCACTTCCAAATGAATTTTAATGGAGGATGACTTCTGTGTCTCTTAAATTGTTTATTTAGCTTTTCTTCTCTGCTTGAGAATAATTTTTGTTTTCAACATCACTAAAATAAGACCTTTCTGCTTATCTGAGTATGTCATAGATATTCCCCTGGACTGCTGCAGTGTCAGTGTAGATGATCCAGGTTTTCCCCTCAAGCAATCTCATTAGTGGTGAAGGGAGCAAATTTTCAGGCCTCTTCTTCCTTTAGTAGATTTCTCCTTCACATCAGTTGGCTGAAGTGAATAGTAGCCAGCTACTGCTTTGCTTTACCACTTAGCAAAGCTGATGGCAAAGGTCCTGGTGAGAATGTTTAGAGGTGTGGGAAACACTTTCTTGTGGAAAGAATTGGCCTGAAAGCCTGCAGTGAGAAGAGGGGGCTTTGAAGGATGACAGTGGAGAAGAAAATATCATCTGTTAAAACAAAGAAATCAATATACCCTGGACTTGCCAGTCCTGGCAAGTATTTTTCTCTCAGTGCATGAGTATACCACCAGTCCCATTGACTTTGTGCTTATAGAAGGAGGATGATCTATACCTCTTCTGGAGAGATGCTAGCTCTCTGGAAAGAACCACTGAGATTTCATGGGGGAATGTATCATAATTGCTGTAAAATAGCAATTTATCTGCTAAATTCCCATTGACTGAGATAGCACTTTGTCAGGAAAGTGAATCTGCTACGATTTTCTATAATAGCACTTCTGATATTTATGTACCCTTGTCTCTTTGCTATCAGCCTTGTGATTATCTCCAGGTTAGAATGTAAAGGTGCATGATGTTTACAAATCAACAGCTTTTTCTACGATTAACTTAATGATGTTGACAAGGCCTGAGTCACAGAAAGGCTGAAGTGTCTTTGTTGTAAGTTTTCACATATTTGTATTAAAGCACAAGCATAAATGTTCTCAGAACCAGAGGTTATGTTATCTTTTGAACATGCCCTGAAAATCTGATATGTTCACAAACTCTAGACTGTTACCTCAGTTCTCATTTGGGCCATCCCTGTTTTCTTGTTGATGCTTCTGTTAGCAAATACTGTTTGGAGTCGAACTCAACACAAGTTCACATGCCACCCACTCCTGAATGAATTACTGAGCTTTGAACACTTAGTTGGTGGACAGAATCCTAAAGGAAAGAGGACAGAAAAGGAAGGAAAAATAAATTTATTTCCATAGAAATAGAACTCATTAAATTTGTTACTTTGGTCTGTTTCACAGTTGTGGAAAATATATTTATAAAAGCGGGTAGCGGGTTTTGGTTTTGTTTTAGCTTTACAAGCTAAAGCTAGAAACAGCATTTAAACTCACATTTGATAGTCTATAAGTTCATTTTATGGCTGGCTTTACCACTTGTTTATATGACAGATCTCACATACTAGGCATTTAAACATAAACCAACTACTGGCATTCAATGGGCCTATTAATTTTCATTGTATTTATTTGTATGCCTATTATAGTGACATTTACCAGATTAAATTAATGCTGCTTAGATTGGTTTCTCTCCCATCTAAAAATGAATTATCTAAATTCTGTTCATAAACAGTATAGACAAGCAACTTGAGGAAGAATGCTCTCCTAAATGCTCTTGCCAAGGAAGGGATGAATCACTCCCCAAAAATGTTTCTCTAGTGACCACAGGAAGGGCCTTGTTTTTGCCCATAATAAAAAAAATAGATCTTAGCATCTAAGTAAGCCAGGTATAAACAGAGGAGGGAAGAGATTGGCAGAGGTGGAATCTCTTGCCCAAGGATCCAGTGTGGAGTGACAAAGCAAATAAAATGACCAGTCTTCAGCTTTCAGGCCAGTATTTTACTGCAAACCTTCCCTGCACCTTTGTAGTTGGTGTGATCTGTGCTGTGGCAGTCAGTGGGAGAAGGATGACAGGCTGGATGGCCACCTGTAATGATTTAAAATTGGTAGGTTTATGTTTATTTGTTTGGAAATCACTCCTATAGTTCACATATTTTTCAACCTGCACCCCATCACTCTGTGTTATTGACTGCTCGGGGAGCAGCATCAACCAGAGGAATGTCCCACACTAACCTCACTAATAAAACTTCTTTTGCATTGCAGTTGACCTGGACAGGTTGAATGATGATGTGAAGCGTTACAGCTGCACTCCAAGAAACTACTCTGTCAATTTAAGGGAGGAGCTGAAGCTGACAAATGTCGTTTTCTTCCCCCGCTGCCTCCTTGTCCAGCGCTGTGGCGGAAACTGTGGCTGTGGGACTCCAAACTGGAAATCCTGCACCTGCGTGTCAGGGAAAACAGTGAAAAAGTATCATGAGGTATTTTCATTCTTTCTTTGTTACTTCTTTTGGGTATTTTTTGCTTCCATGGATTCTGAAGTCTTTTCTCAGAGCTGTGTGTGCTGCTTGTTAAGAGACTATGTGTGTGAGAGAAAGGGATGTTGGCAGTATTTATGTGTAAGTTAACTTAGAAGTTGGAGAGAACTTTGGCCACCTCTGAGTAGATGCCACCACAGCATCCTAATGAACTTTGTTTCAAGAATGAGCCTTATGTTGGACTGATTTTTCCCAGTCAAGGACTAATACAAAGCAAATGTATATACCACTGGAAATACTCTTTTTAATAACACAGAGACATGGGTTCCTTAAGATATTTGATGTCATTTCCTCTTGCTTTAAACTTATGCTCACACTTGGAAATTGCAATTAAGTCCCTAGTAAACTCTGTTCCCTTCCAGATTTATTACTTATAGAAGGCAGCTGAATCATTCAGCCTTAGCATTTTTTTCCTCACTCAGCAATTTTTCAGGAAGGCAAAATTTTTGCATAGGAACAATGCCCATTATTTTAATCCATTCAGGATGCGTCTAGAGAGGAATAACACAATGAAAGAGCATTTTGTATTCTTTCCACTTACACAGTATTTTCAGATCAAGACATGAGCAGTGTTCCCTAAAGTGAGCATATGTAGGAAATTTACTTGGTAGTTGCCTTCCAGTTGTTGGAAGGTAGGGTAGCTGTATGCCATGCCAGCTTCTGACTTCTGACACATATCTCTTGTAAGAGTATGATTTACCACTTGGCTTAAGGCCCAAGTGAAAATGAACTTTATGAACTTCAAACCTGGATGCGATGTAGGTTCATAACATTAAGGCATTATCTTGAGAGACCCTGGGGCTGCAATTGAAGGCCAGAGCAGTGTGGTTACTCTTTTCAAAGGTAAGAGATATCTTCTCACACATAACTGCAGAATACAGCATACTCCACATGCTAGGACTGGAGAATAGTTAATATTTTCTCTAATTTTAAACAAGATGCAGGGGATGACCCTAGTAATTACAGAGCAGAAAGCCTTATCGCAGTGGTAGAAAAGTTAATTGGAAAAAGAAATTAATAATATAAAGCATCTAGATGACTGTGAGCTGATAAAATTAACACAGAATGCCTTATATATGAATAAATACTTATTCATTAGCACAGCACCACAATATTGCACAAGAATGCTAACAGGACTGGCACCTCCTGCAGAGAGCAAACAGTCAGCCAGACAAGATCAGACATGGATTAGAAGCTGGTTAAGAGATAAAAAGCAACGAGGTGGAAGAGACAAGCAATTTTCTAAATGGGAAAGGGCTATCTGAGGGTGCCCCCAGTACAAAGATTATTATTTCATGTGTGTTCAGTCTGGAGGAGTTGAACAGAGAGGTGGCAAAAATGACAGGTGGCACAGGAGATAACATACTTGAACAGCAGAGAAGGCTGTGAGGAATTTCAGAAGGTCTTTGTAACTGCTTATAAATGCAGGTTAGAAAAGCAGCAAGCATTAGGATGAGTGATCTCAACTATTTATTCATATAATACTGGGTGTGTGAGGGGAGGAGGAAGAAATGAGGGGTGGAAATTGGGCTAAAGGTCAAACAATGAATCCCTGTGAAGAGCTTCAGGAAAACAGTTTAGTGCAGTGATAAGAAAAAGACAAGTGACAGTCTTCTTCAGGAATGGAGGTGAAGGGGTAGTAACACAGTACATATTGTGGTCTGGATAAATTGGTGGGGGACTTGACCATTGGTGCTTAAAAAGAAAGTCAGGACTAGAAAAAATAAAGAGAAGCAGCAAGCATACATCATGAGAGATGTAGGGGAAGATACAGATCAAAAACATATTTAAGGAAAGTGGCTCAAAAGTTTTCGATCATTTCATTTAGGAAAAAAAAATCTAAAGAGAGGACACAGAGAAAGATAGAAAATAATGAATAGTAGCTAAAGGAAGATTAGACCTTCCTAAGTAATCTTTTTGTTAAGAAAAGAACAAGAGAGAGACTGGAAGGGAGCTAAATTAAAATTATAAAAAGGAATTGGGTTTTTTTTTCCAAAGTAAATCGGTATGGAATTTCAACACTTAAATATGAGTTGTGCATAATTCAGAAGATTTCTGAAAGAACTAGAAGTCAAATATAATTAGGAATCCTGTGTTACAGCTGTATCAGAAATTAAGTCAACTGTTGACAGTAGCTAGAAAGAAAAATGCTGATTATAAGTATGTTGTAAAGCACTTACTTTTTCAGGTGTTTTGAAATAGGTAGTGCTGGAATACCACAATATCGCACAAGCCAGGTATTGCTCAGCATCAGGATGTCATGAATTATGACTGCCCCAAATTAATCACTAAATTCAGGAAATTCAACATTCACTCAAATATATCACTGCTAATTTATTTTCCTACTAATTTCTACTCCAAATTCAATGTCTGAAACACTGTCTTGAATATGAATTCAAGACAGTGTTTCATCTTTAACATTAAATGGCCTTTGTAAGTTGAAATTTAAATTTTATCCCTTAGGGATGAATTAACAGCTCACTGAGCAGATATTTAGCCAAGTGTCTCCCATTAACATGAATGGAAGTCATGCAGATAAATTCTTGTATGACATACTAAAGATGTGTCCATTAATTTTAGTCCAAAATGTTTTCCACTTTATTATTATTATTAGCCACACACAGTTAATCAGTTTTATTCTTATTCTCCTTTGACACTTTAATTTTCCTTAAATACCAGGTGGAAAAGGCACATGCCAGTTTTAGAACCATAGAGCCAGTTTACTCATTTAAAAGCCAATTTGAAACCCACTAACCTTATCCAAAGAGCCTTTACTTGCATAACGAAGGATGGAGCTTCACACTTTATGAAATCCCCAGCACCATTAATTTGGTTAAAAAGTTCAGCCTTCTGCTGCAGGAGAACATAGGCCAGATTCAAACACAAGTCTCAGTTAATTTGATTTACAGAAGACACCAGAAGGAAATATTAGGTGGTGGAACAAAGAAAGTGTTTGAAGTAGCTGAAACTGAGTCCTGCAGACCCCAGACCCCTTCTCTTGTCAGACTGATTTTCCCTAACTTCTATCCTGGAGTTTCATCTGCTGAGCTCCTGAACCTGCAAGAGCTTTGTGTCCTGCACATGGATATGCTTGTCCTCAAAGGTAAAAATGTCTCTGGAGATCATTTAAAAATTCCCTGGCATTTCTGAGCTACCTAGTATTTCTGTGCAAGACAGGCAAATTTTCCAGAAGCGATAGGCTCCTTTTTGGCTTTGTGGCAAGTGCTGGAGTAGCTGCATGTTGGCAGCTGTGGGGACCTTAAAGTCCAGGGCGTTTCTTGAAAGAGAGGCTTCTAGTCCAGAGAAATTTCAAGGTTATCTTCTCCTTATGCACTTAATGCTTTTTAGTTCCCTCTCAGTTCCTGTTCAAAGCCTCCCACTGTAATCACTGAGCACTCTCTCCTGGCCTAGCCTCTCAGGACTAATAGCTGTCATGTGGAGCCTTTAATTTTCCCAAGCTGAGAGTGCTGCTCCAGTTCCCTGAATGGAATGTACAGCTCTTTTCTATCATGTCTGACTGTAGGAAGTGATGCAAAAGCAGGGAAAATGAGAACATGAGATGGCCACAGTAAGGGGTAGCTTTTTCCTTATTGCCCTGGGAGATGTCAATCATGAGATCTTTGGTCTTCTTTATAGCCTGGAAGTTTGCCATGACTTTACCAAAATACTCAGCAGTTTTTTAGAAATGAATGGGGTCATAACTTGGGTAAACAGATAGTTTTATTGGTGGGTTATTTTTTTTTCCTTGCAGGAGTCTTGTGATGCTCTGTGGTTTTCCATGGCTTCTGGGTTTGCTTTGGAGCAGAGCAAATACTCTGGACAAATACTCATGACTTACCACATAGTGTCACGAACCCTTCAAACCAAACAGGCCAAGTCCTGGCAGTGTCTGCAAACATCTCTCAGGCATAGTCTGCCATGAGTGATACTGAGTTATGTTGCAATGCTCTGTGCAAGGGAAAGACAAAGCAATACATGGAAGTGGATGCAGCACACCTTAATCAAAGCTCAGCCTACTTTATAAAGCGGACCTGATATAAAAATGTGTTTCCCACTACAGTTCATTTCCTTAAAAATGCCTGGAGTTTCTCTTTAAAGAGGCACAGGCTCTAAACCTGGAGATTACTCAGCTCAGAGCAGGTGTAGGGGAACTCAGGCCAGGACTCAGATCAGCTGGGGCTGTACTATCCAGCCAGCATGCACATATCTCAGAGAAACAAGAAATCAGTTTCCCCATCTCATTGCTGTACCTGATGAGATGTGAAGTGCGTTTCCCTGGGGAATATGTGCTCTTAAGGTAGCAACCAGAATTTGTCAGAATGTGTAAACCTCTGCAAACACAGTGCTGAGCTGCACAACTAAGGGACATACAAGGAAAAAATAAAAATGGTGCTAGCTGATTGCGATTTACCTACTTATTTGTCTCTCCTGTAAAGCCTGATGTGTTGTCAACTGTCTATAAGGTGCTTCTTCCCCCACTCCTTTTTGAAGAATTATGCCTCAATTCAAGTTCGATGTTGACTGCAGCTTGTCTGGTGCCTTCACAGGATGTACATTCAGTTGATTCTCAGAGAAAAGGTTTTGGTTAGTATTAGGGTGGCAATTTCATAACCTTTGGTTCCCTTGAGAGAGGCAGTAGGTACC
The DNA here is from genome assembly GCF_017590135.1 of Pyrgilauda ruficollis. Taxonomy (NCBI): domain Eukaryota; kingdom Metazoa; phylum Chordata; class Aves; order Passeriformes; family Passeridae; genus Pyrgilauda; species Pyrgilauda ruficollis. The sequence goes on from NW_024529932.1 coordinate 9,205,038, forward strand.
CCAGAGCACACAACACTGTATCTTGGCACAAGTTTCTAGGGCATAAAAGCAGCTTCAACTGAACCCAACATTGCAAAGGGAAAACAAGGCAGAGGGAATATTACAGGGGAGACGAGAACATGGGAGCACAATAGAGAATTAAAAAGCAGAACTTCAGTAAGACAAACTTACTGCAGTGGAGTTAAGAAATGTAACTAATACAATTTGATGCTTTTGGGGCTTTTTTCTTTTCTTCTTTCGTTTTTCACAGAAATGGGAAGCAAACCTTAAGGAGGCACTTGAGAGAAAGGACAATAATTCTCAGCCTATCCTTACACAGGGAAAGATAAGATAAGTGGTCAAAAAATGCTGCTGACACAACAAAGGGAATTTGCTAAGGGATTAAAAAGAGCTAGAATCATCAAAGCAGTGTGCAAGGAATATGGGCTGATTGCTGTATGTCCTAGAGTTGATAGTACATGTTTAAAGGAGATAAAAGGTTGTTATGGTAATAAAGGCATAGAATTAGCCTGACAAAAGAGTTAATTCATGGAATATTGTACAAGAAGCAGCAATGGGATTTATTTGGAAAGCAAGTACAAGGAAACAAAATGAGTCAGAAATGACTGCTCGGTCACGGGATGAGCAGAGAGTGCACAGAAGTGCAGTGAGAGAAAAAGATTCATTTTTAGCTAGATGAAAAATGAAGTTTTTTGGTTGACATCTGGAAGTGAAGTGAGACATCCTGTGACATGTCAGGACAGAGGCAGTTTGTGAAGGAGGAACACCTGTGTCTGATCAGTGAGAAAACAACAGCTGTAGCATAATGCACACATAATTCCTGACAAGATCAGAATAAGTGAGGGTCTTGTTGATGTCCCATATGTCAAAAACATCATAGCTTTAGTGAGTGCTTCAGGTGCTTGAGTTTTAAGCCAATTCATTTTTTCCATGTTTGTTGTATTAAAAGCAGGTATTTCTTATGCATACAAATAAAAAAAACAAGAAACAATAATCCCATCTATATTTAATAATCCCTTACTTTGCTTGCTACCACTGATCAGCAAGCCAACTCATTTTTCTTGTTCCCAATACCCTGTAATTATCTCTGGTAAGAAAGCATATATCTTTGGGTCTATGTCATTGGTTTAGGCTATGTTCCTACTAGAGTAAAGGTCCTTGTGCTACATTATGAACCACATTCCCATAATACTTGGCTTCTTATACTCAGAGCACAGCTAAACCATGTGTGACCTTTGGATTAGATAACTTTCAAAAATTGCAGAGTAAGATTTTTTTCTGTCTATCAGAAGTTGGATCTATGTTGACTGTTTTGCACTTTTGATGCTTCCTCTTTCATGAATCTCAGACAAATATAATTTGGTTTTTATGCTAGAATGGTGTTATTTTTAGATGTGCAGAAGGAGATTAGATAATGCTGCATAGCAGAATTTTAAAATAAGTTCTGCAAAGTACAAATTTCACTATCTAAAATAGCATCCAGAGTTGCTCACCATCCTCTGTCACAAGAATATGAAGCTAATTAGATAGTGGATAAGCCATAGTCATATTATCGATTTTCTGTAGGCTTCTTAAGCTAATCAGAAAGAAAAAAAAAAAGCCGATTTTTGAGTGAGGCCTTGTTTTTCTGTTGGTGCTTAAAATACTGGTCAAGAATTTAAAAAAAACATGTTACTGTTGTTACGAATAAGTAAATGATAAGTCAAATTCCTCAGCCTGTGAGGAATTTTATTTTTTTTCTTTTTTAAGTTTTGACTGGGTTTGCTATCCCTGTTTGCTTTTTGATAAAACAGAAATCAGCCATCATGGACTGTCATGGCTAAATGTTGCCTGACCTCAAGGGTCAGTGATACCTGGCCAGGACCATCAGCAAATGCTGAAGGGATGGTTCACCTCATCTGGCTCTACCCATCTAACACTGTGAGTCCAAGCTTTGGGCTCCTTTCCTAGTCCCCAGAGGTAGCCCTGCCAGAGGTGGGTGTTCCAGGTGAATCATGCTCTGCAGTTCTACTGGAGACATGCCATCCATGGATCCGAGTGAACAAGTTCTCTCCAGCTGGGTCCTTTTCCTGGCAGTCACTGCCACTCTGCTGTTCTTAGCCCCAGACCCTGAAGTGCTAAGAGTTCTTAAGTGTTCTTACAGACCTGCTGAGATGATAGGGGCCATCAGCCCTGACTTTCTGTGCTCCACAGGCAACAGGAGAGCACCTGCTGCCCCCAAAGCACAACCCAAACTGGTACCATACACCTCCTGGAAAGGCAGCCCTCAAACAGGCTGGAAACGCCCCAGTTCCCTGGAGGGCTGTCCAAGTGGTGCATGGGTCTGACTTAAACATGTGTGCCCTGATTCCACTTGAAGTTTTTCTGCCTTCAGCTTCCAGATCCTGTTTTTTTGTCATGGCTTTGATCTCATTTAAACAGGCTTTCAGAAACTGGCATCCAAATTCAATACATGATCAATGAGCAAGATTGCTGGCAGGAAAACACGTGTGAGCATTTTCTTTATATTTCCAACATCACCACCCCCAAAGAAAGTTATGTGGAGGCTACAGTCATCTTACCTTGAAACTTCTCAGATGCTCAGGCACATCTACAAAGTAGAATGCCATCCAGCATATTGGTGTGATCCTGTGGGGATATCTGCACAGAAAATTCCTTGCTGCACTTTTTTTTTGTATCACCTGTAAGCACCAAATCCAGCTCCAAAGCAGAATAATCTGTCTTGATTTAATTTTAATTATTCTAATAGTTTGATGACCATAATTTACTCAGTGTTTGATGAGAGGGACATGGCTGTAGTTGCATGCTCTTTGTGAGGCAGTGATCTGCGTCTGAGGCACTGCAATTTGATGAGAGGTGACAGACACTGATCCTTTAATTTGAAAACTACAAGGTTGTTCCTTTTCACCCTTAAAAAAAAAAGCCCTTTGAGCATTCTAGACCTGTCATATCCATATTTTCTTGCAGCTCCTGATCCCATGAAAAAATGAGTCATTAAATGTCCTCAACAGAATTTATTTGAACTGTTCTCATTAATTCAGTAGTTCCTCAGTGTTAAGGCTGTGACCATGTGATAAATAAACAGCAGCTATTTGCAGAATAAAGGCTTGTCTTCCTTCTACTGTGGTCACCAGAAATGGCCTTATTTCCAGGTTCTTTTCAATTTCCTTGTACTTAGATGAAAATAAAACTACTAGGTGGGAGTGAGACAGGGAGCTTTGAATATCAGTTCTGTGATCAGCTATTAAAGTAGCTCTGGAGAAGGACCTGGACAGGCTGAATCTGAGACCACTTGTGTGAGGTTCAGCAGGGCCGAGTGCTGGGTCCTGCACTTGTGTCACCACAGCCCCAGGCAGTGCTACAGGATGTGGCAGGGTGTCTGGAAAGCTCTCTGGCAGAAAAGGCCCTGGGGGTGCTGGTTGACAGCAGCTGAACATCAGCCAAGGTGTGCCCAAGTGGCCAAGAAGGCCGATGGCATCCTGGCCTGGATCAGCCCTGGTGTGGCAGCAGGAGCAGGGCAGTGACCGTCCCCCTGTACTCAGCACTGCTGAGGCCACAGCTCCAACCCAGGGAAGGGGAACAGAGCTGGAGAAGGGTCTGGAGCACAAGGCTCACATCTGTGGGTGCTCAGGGTGTTTAGATTGGAGCAAAAGAGGCTCAGGGGGAACCTTATCACTCTCTCTGAGTGCCTGAAAGCAGGGTGTAGCAGGTGGGGTGTGCCTCTTCTCCCAGATAACAAGCATCAAAACAAGAGGATGTAGCCTCAAGTTGCAGCAGGGGAGATTTAGACTGGATATGAGGGAAATTTTCTTTACTGCAACGATGGTCAAATATTGAAACAGGGAAGTGCTAGAGTTGCTATTCCTGGAAGTATTCAAAAAGCATGTGAGATTTGGTGTTAGGGGACAGAAGTTAGTGATTGACTTGCTGGTGCTGGGATGAGGATTGGACACAATGATCTCAGAGGCCTTTTCCCACCTAAAGGACTCTATGATTTGATAATTTTAGCTGTGTTAAATCACTGTTTTCCTGTCTTGTCTGAGGAAGTGCCTGACAGTTAATTTTCTTATCAGCAAAGCCTACATACTGTGCTCATGCTTCTTAATAAAAAACATAGGGAAAGTCCCCAAGCTGTCAGATGGTCTGTTAACTTAAATACAGTCCACATCTTTGCTCTCATCCCACTGCATACTTTGATTTGCTCTAGCTGGAAAAAATCAGATCTACCTACCCTATGATTTTGCAAGCTGCCAGTCATCGGGATTGGTCATAATTTGCTGGAAGACTTCTTTAAATAAGGAATTTATCATGGGTTCAGTGTCAGCATCTGTACTTGATTTTTAAAGTACATTTTCTTTGAAAAAGCATTTTTGAAGTTGTGGTCTATTTTTAGCTCTGTAATAGTTGCAGCAACCTGACTGGGTTCAGTTCCTTTGTGCTTGGGATGACAGTGTGATACAGCAAATTGTCCTAGTGTCCATCAGGATTTATTGCATATGCAGATGTAAACAATGTTGGAAATCAGTTCAAAGATACTATATTTCTGTTGCTCAAAAAAAAAAAAAAATTTTCGTTTCCATATTTCTAACAGGGCAAAATAATTCTGTTTTCCCAACACAGAACAGCAGCGTGTCTGTACCTTGCTACCTTGCTTAGGCACAGTCCTTCCTTCCAGTATTACGTAGGCTAAATATAAATTTCATCACAAAACAGAGTACAAAATAATAGACTGTGTTCAGTGTTTATCACTTCTGTTATAGCTCATGACTTTTCTAGCCTCAAGGCATTAATGGCAGAGGTCTCATCCTGAGAGCTGCTAACCTGCCTGCCCTTCCTCACCCACCCTGCCCAGCATCTCTGGTTGTCCTTTGGCAAGTGCTTCACATTTACTTTCTGGGGCATTCTAATTCTGTTGAAAATGCTAATACTCTGTTGATCTGGAACACAGCCTCTTATTCCCTGTCATTTGTGGACCCATCTCAACTCTTGTATGGTGTTATGACATCAAAATAAACTGCTTTGAAAAAAGGAAAAAGAAAAAAGAATTGTTGAGTAACAGAGTGATCTGTTAGTTATAAACCAGTATGATCTGTTAGGACAGAAACATGAGTGCTTCAGTGGCTGAGGTGTTACAGATTTTTAGGTCCCACTTCCCAGTTGGCCACTGGCTTTGGGAGGTCATGCACTTAAAAAGACATCTCTCCATCTTTGAACAAGCAAGAGAAATCTAGCTGATCTGGCAGTCACTTGGGCAAGCTAGCTCCTTTTTGCAACCTTCCTAGGGGTCTTGAGATCATCTTCCCTAGACAGAATTTTTTTAGTAGTGTCTATTGTGATGCATATTTCCCTAGGAAGTAACTTTGTTTTCTTGTTTGCTTGACATTATTCACATTAAATTCTTCAGAAATCATTTAGGTTGAGGCAGATATTTTTGAGGTAAGCCAACAAAACTCAGATTCCACCAAAACTCAGTGGTATCTGACACATGTTTTGTGCAATCTGCTTCATCTCCTTCTGCCCTTCACAAGTATTTCAGTTTTGGACCAATTCTAATGATATGTGCTTCAGAAATTTCAAATTGTGTAAAAAAATGTTCCTTGTTCTTAAGAGCAGAAATATTCTACAAGGGAGAGGAGGGACAGGGCAACTCAAATAGGAATGGGACTGCAAAAATGAGCCAAAGGAAACCTGCTTGATAGTTCGCATGCAAAGGAGCAGCTCTGGACATGGTTAGGAAACTGCGTGATACAAAGATACCTGACGAGGGAAAAAATACAGTCTGTCCAAGCTCCAGGACAAACAATACAGCAGGATGTCAAAGTGTGCAAAGAAAAAGCTGGAAATAAAACAAAAATGTGTCCAAATTAATGATGGTCAGGGCCATTAAGGGCTGTTGGTGCCCTTGGGGCCCCAACATTCTCATCCTCAGGTCTCCAGCAGCGTTTTCTAATTCAGTGCATTTTTGTTGATCCTCCCAGGTGCTGAAGTTCGTCCCTGAGGCTGGGCATACCAGAAGAAGAGGCAGAATCAGGAACAACATGTCCTTGGTAGACATACAGCTGGATCACCATGAGCGCTGTGATTGTGTCTGCAGTTCAAGACCACCCCGATAAAAAAGGAAAAAAAAAGAAGGAAAAGAAAAAACCAGACACACTAATTGCATCTTACCGGACATTTACTTTCAAGCAGGATTGCTCTGAGGACCTTTACTCACTAATCATTTGAAATTTGCTACTAGCCTGCCTTAGCAATTAGCAAAAAATCATTGCTGTGCTGATTAGTGTCATGGCAACTAAACAGATATAGAATACATTTATGTATCAGCATCCAAGAATTTAGGATTGTGGTTATCTGTAGCTACATTCTGAGGATTGAGATTTTAAAAGCTCAGTTGCTGTCCTTAGGCACACAGTGCCCACTGAATTTTAATACCAGGTATGTAGGTATTTTTGGTAGCTGGCAATGAAATAGCATTGTGTTTCTTTTTCACTCACCAGTTCCTACACTCAGATTCTGTTCCCATTTCTACCTCCTCAGCTTTCCTGATGGTAGGTGGGGTTTTATGGTGGGTAAAAATGAGGCGAGAATTTGAGCCTGTAGGAGTGCAAAATGGTTTGCCCCACTCTCAGAGGGAACTTCCCAGCATTCTGGCCCAACAGAGTGAGATAGAATGCTTAAAGTCCATCATTACATAAAATCACACATCAGTAAAGTCAAATCTCGCTGTTTGTACTCGAGCAAATAGTGTGCTGAAGTTAGTAGATGCTTTGCATAAGCCAGGACACTGAGGGTGGTAGGGGGTGCTGAGGCTGGAGCTTTTGCCATGGTGGCTCCATGGCAGCCATCACCCAAGTGCTTCTGCAAGAGGGGGCTCCTGCCAGCTCCCCAGGTAAATAAAACCTGTGGGCTGGAACTGATTTTGGTCACTACCTACCTGATCTGGATCCCTGCCCCTTGCCCAGAGGGGCCCCACAGTTGCCCAAGAGGAGCCCCCTCTGCCCAAGAAGGGAGAGCCAGACCTCCCCTTGGATCCTCCTCGCAGCGTTTTGAGGAGTGCCATGCTTTCCTGTGGAGGAGATGAAAAGAGGGCACTTGTTTGTTGAAAATATTGATTTGTTTTGCAGTTGTGTTACTGGGAAACAAAACTGTGTTTGAGATTTAATTGTCATTATTTGGTTTGTGATTTCTTTATTTGTTTTTTAACTTCGTCATATATGCATTAATCTTAGTTATCTGAGGTTAGTTGTTTCGTTCCAGCTCTGCGTATTGCCATGGTTAAAGTGTTGACAGTGAATTTCTTTTTTTTTTTATTGCATTTTGCTGAAGCGTATTAGCTCATTAAGTATTGTCTGTCAGTCATCGAAAATGTGCATCAACTTCCAGAAAATTATTACTAAATACCACCTCATAATAAAATTAGCACTTTAAAAGCTACAGCATGGCTTTCTATGCCTTTTAAACTATTACAAAAGTGCTCTAGCTGAAATAAGAAAAAAGATCCTTCCAAACTAGCGTTAAGGATTTTCAAATGCTGCTCCAAAAATGTAAAAACCAGGCAGATGTAAGTTTTGCAAAGAATTGGAGTTTTGATCATGAATGTAACAGAGGGAATAGGGTGGCACATTTAATGGCTGAGGTTTTATGTTTTATAGTAGACATAGGCTGCATCAAATCATCTTGTCCATGTTGGCTCTTGTCTTTCTGCCTCTCTGAAAGAGTGAAGTAGGTTGACAGTAATGCATTATAATTAGTGGAAAATGGCATGTGCTATAAAATACAAGGCCTTCAAACCAGTATGTTTTAGTACTCCACAGGTTTGTTACAAAAGCACCCTAATGGTCTCATTTTCCCTCTTCATCAGCTCAAGTATTTTGTAAGTGCTTTTTTATAATTTTAGCAAAACTTCGCTGAAAGATCCCTTAGAAATGTTGTGTTACTTTCTTTCCTGTACTTTAACCTTGGAGATTCAGAAAATGTGGAGATTTTATTATTTATATTAATTTTTCCTCTCTGGCTCCCAGATGTCTGTTTAAAAATGCTCCTGAATGCTTACTTGGGAAGTGATTCATCATTTTTCAAAGCAACTCACATTTAAAGAACAGCCCTGTACCCAAAGATTACCACCTTCATTTTGTAGTTCAGGACTATTTAAAGAACATCTCATTCTTTTTCTGTCTCTAGCTCAATAACACGATTGACCCAGCCCTTCCATAAGTCTTAGCTAAGTTTGGAATAAATCTGCGTGCAAGACCTTGGCAGTACGGATTGTTTCTGAGATACTGAACTCCTGTTTGTATCTCTGACTGAGTCATGCCTAAGCACTCTGATTTCATAGCTAGCGTTGGTTGCAGGATACACAGATTTCACAAGGCTTTGTGCTCTAAGTGATCCTTTGATTCCCACCCTCCAAGGGGGACTGGGCAGCAGGCAGTGCTGTGCCACACCAGTGTGTGCCACGCAGCACCGCCTGCTTGCGCAGTCCCACCCCTTCAGCTGCGGGTTGTGCCTCCTGATCGGGGAATTTCAGCCTTGGCTGGGAGCTGAGTTACCCCTGGAGGCAACTGGGAGAGGCTCTGCCATAGTGTGCCTTCGTCCAAAGGTTGAAATCACACAGTTTGGGAGCATTCCTTTCTCTCCTTTGACTGTACAGAAAGATTAGAAATTTGATTTGGATATCTAAGTGGGATGCACAGAGGTAGATTGTATGAATAGTCCTTTTAAAGACTGAGCAGCTGAGAATTCAGCTGAGTCAGACAAAGGCAGCAGTGGATGCCAGGGTCCAACAGAAAAATTCAGATGCAAAGTAAAAAAAAATCCTCTTGCTTAATGATAGGTTTGCCTTCTTAAATGTAAGCTAAGCTTGTCACAAAGTTTAAAGTATTACTCCTGGGGCACTTACTAATTAATGGAACCATTCAGTGCTTCCTGCTGCCATACAGACACCATGCTCCCAGCCAGTGCAGGCAGGTCAAGGATGGGCTTTGTGTGGCAGTGTGGGGATGATAACATACATGTGAACTAAGGAAAACTCCCCAAAATCCAAGCCCCGGGATGCAGTGACCCTGTTGAACTCAAAAATCAGAAAAATTTTTCCTTTTTATCTGTTAGCAGAAATTGCAAAAGTGTACCTCCATACTTTTTTCCCTCTTTTGTCTTTGTATAAAATTGTTATGTTGTTTACATACTATTTTAAGTTAATGAGCAAAGATGTTACAAAACCCTAATCTGGTTCAGTTTTATTCGTGGAATTGGAAACCCCCCAAAATAAATACATTTTCAAAGGCAATTCAGAAAGAGTCCTAATTTTGAACTACTCGTCAGCTTTTTATTTACTATATTCTTCTGGGATAGAGCCTACTTTCTCAAGTGCAATCTATGTATATTTTTTTTTTATCTCAGTTAAATGCAGCTTTCCTAGCAGTACTTCTTACTTGATGCAGTATGTAATGTGTCTTATCTTGATGAAAAAATAAATACTGCTTTTGAAAGAAGATACTCTGAGTGATTATTCATATTTGGATGAAGAAAAACCTGTTATTTACTGAAAGACATTTCTACAATATGACATCATCCACACTCACAAGGTCTCCTTTTGAATTTTAGCAGTCATTCTCGGGAGCATCAGGGAAGGACCAAAGTGCAATTTTGGTATAATCGAGTTTGAACCCCCGAGCTGGCACAGCTTCCTTGTGGAGCAGCAGCAGTGTGACAGCAGCAGAGCATTTCTTAGAGCTGGATTAGGGCACCCCCCCGTATTTGGTGCTGATCTCAGCCTGCAGGCTTGGCTTGGCTCCAGGAGAGATGTCCGCACTCGTCTTGCTATAGCTGCTCCTTACTGCCGAAGGAAGCTGCTGCAGGAGCTCTGCATCTCACCTCAGCAAGGGCAGAGCTAAGCATCCAATGTGTGCCAGGCAGCTGAAGGAGCCTAGGGCCTCTCGAGCTGGGCAAATCTGAGCTGTGCTTCTGCGTTTGGGCATTTCCTCCAGCTTTGCCAGAAGCAACTTTTGCTCTGCTGTGGCAAATAACTTTCAAAGCTTTGGTAACTACTTTCAATTTAAGGTTCTTGTGTTAAGATGAAGCTGCCTTAGGCCTCCACTGGATCTTGGACTGAATAAGAACATTAAATTTTTGCGTAATTGATTATTCACCAGCCAGATCCCCTGTCTGATAAGGGAAATACAGACAGCGTACAGTAGCCTGGGAACCCCACTTTTTAGTCGGTCCTTGTGCATGAGCACCTTTTTCTGTACAGTAATGCAACTGATCTGAAACAGTCAGCCATACAGAGGATCTTATTTATCCTCTTTGGTCCTTGTTACTCAGAGCAAAAAAAAATACTGTATATTTTTTCCATTTTTTATTTTTTAAAGGCAGTCAGAAGAGATATTTGCTAACATTTGCTAACAAAGGAATCATTTCTCATTTCTCTTGCATACAGTGAACAGGGCCATAGTTAATGGGTAGAGGAGATATTTTTTGCCTTTTGGAAGAGCACTGAATAAACTTCATAGACAGCAACTCAGCAACTGCAAAATGTTCAAGGATGATATAAAGCTCCTCCCACCTGGCATTGCTACACACCTCCATAAGTAATGGCTAGCTAACACCAGTTTGTCCTTATGCTCACAGGACAAGGAGTGTGTGAGAGAAAGCTTTAATAAATCTGAAATTTGGAAAGCAGCTCTGCATCTCTCTTAGTCTGTAAAAGTATATGGTTCACAACATCATTCAGGAACTCACCATCACCTTTTTCTAAACACCTTTTTCTTTTTTTAAACATTCTTCTTCTCCTTTTTGAAGAACACAGAATCTTCCTCTAGCTAATTTTAAGATCTGTAACAGCTGTAGAAATATTTGCCTGTAAATTTAGTTAAGATTTCTCTTGTTCTTGCCCATACACACTGCTGTAATGTAAATTCAGCAGAAGTCCAATTTGTACTTATTCTCCCAGGGGCTCCAGTGCAGCACATAATGAAAATTTAGAAATCAGTATTCCTGTCTCTCATTCTAGGAGTTTTAACTTTGTTTATTGACAGTCTTGGTGAAGTATGCTGAAATAAAGATTCATAGTTTATTTAGTCATTCATTAACAGGCTGTGAAAATCTGCTTTAAATGTTCAAAGTACAAATTCAATTTTCCATTTCTTTTCAAAGAATCATAGAATGGCTTGGGTTGGAAGGGACCTTAAAGATCATCTAGTTCCAAATGCTTCTCCTAGAAATGGAATTTCCACACCAGCAAATGTTCTGCCATGAATAATAGGAGGGAAATATTCTAGGTTCAGTCTGTCTTTTAAAACTGATCTGACTTAGGATGGTCTGAAATTCTTGTGGCAAAAAATTGTATTTCAAAACTGAGTTTACATAACCTGATTTTTTTTTGAAACTGAGTTTCAAAGCCTCATTTATGTATTGCTTATAGAAACTTGCTGTGGCACAGACATGCTTTAATAAAAATGGAAATAGTTATGTAATAACAGTTAATGTATTTGATGCTCCAATTTCAAGCTGACAAAGATTTCTGCTTCACTTGAAAGAATTTCAGTTTCAGAACTAGTACAAAGCAAACAGGATAAAAACGACCTTCAAATATTTTGACATAAAGGGTCAGAAAATAACCCTTAACTTTTATTCATTGCATTTCCTTAGAAAAATTATAAGTGCAGATATCTTAACCTTTTTGTTCTGAGTGTGGAGAGTATCATCTCAAGTAGGGAATACACTGAAATGACCTCTCTCTGAAACCAATTTACCCTTTCTGAGATGAAGATGGTCTGGAGAACCACCCTTCATATCAATGCAATTCTGTCAAATCATTCTTTGTGCTCCCATTCTTATTGCCTTTTGTCAAAGAATAAAAAAAATTCATTTGGTTTGGTAATACTGTCCTTCCACTTGCATGTACTGTGGGAAGAAAGAGGATTCCCTCCCCCAAAATGGGGGACCACTTTACATTGCAGAATCCCAGGCTGGCTGAGGTGGGAAGGGACCTCTGGAGATGGTCTTGTCCAGCCCTCTGTTCAAAGCAGAGTCATCTACAGCACTACAGCAGTGCTCAGTCCTGTCCAGTTGGGTTTTGAATTTCTTCAAGGAAGGAGATTCAGCTCTTTTTACTAGATTATGTAGAGCAAAGGTGAGGCATTAGTTTTGACAAATTGTGTGGAGACAGAGAAAAGTCTGATGAACCCTTACTGTGGCCCACGGAAGACTCTCCAGTCTGTGATGACCAGGCCTTTCTCCCTGCCACATATATCCAATAGTATCACCAGGATGTTAAATTCCAGGACCAGAAAAAGTATCTTAGGTGGTGTGGGGAGAAGGGCTAAACATCCACGCTGGAGGATTTTCCCCCAAGGTACTGTAACAATTTTTTAGCTTAAATGTTTGAAGACTTCTACCAGTGCACAAGACGAGCAGAGGGACACATGGTACAGGAAGGAGCCCCAGTCACGTCACCACAGCAATGGAGACCCCACACCCTCACTCCGGGCTGTCCTGGAGAGTCTCAGGGATGTGGAATACCCATCACCAGAAGCCAAGAGGACAGAGTCCCCATCACCCCACAGAGGAGGAATGGTGACTGCCAGGGGACCATCATGGGAGGGTGAATGCGTCAGCCTCTATCTGGCTGCCAGGCTCAGGAGCCACTAACACTGTTCAGCAAGCAGGGATCCCTTATACATCAGGGAAAGACTGGAGACTGCAGTTATTTTGCAGCTTCCAGACAGATTCTCTCATTAAGGCACAGGAAAGCAAATTGTCCAGCTTTCCCAGAATATACAGGTCAGAGGCAGCGCAGAGCAGAGCCCCCAGAGCATCTTCCTGAACTTGCAGAGCACCTGATGTAAGAGGCCTTCATTAAATTGTTCTGATACCCAACAGATGGCATTCATTGCAACCTTTACATCAAAATACCAACCCTTGGATTCTGTTGCTAATTTATTTCAAAAGGTCAGGCAAGGATTTGTGTGCCCTCAAGGAATTGATCACATTATAGGAAGCAGCACTTTCAGTATTCAAATAACCTCACATTGGCAAAACACTGCAATTTTCTCAGTTAAACTGTATCTGAGCGCCAATTACACAACTGATTATTAAATGAAGATAAGCCATGTAGGCTTGCATGAAGAAGACTAATTGTTTTTTTTCAATTAAAATGAAGACACTTGGGTCCAAATTAGGACCCTGACAAGAAAAGGTAAGCAAATTAGTTTCACTGGAAAGTGCAGCTACCGCATACCTGAAATGTTCAGGAGCAAATGAGTCAGCGATTTTAATAATCAAAATGGAAGTATCCCTTGAAAAGTCCTTCTACATAAAGCTAATTCAAGGAGCAAATGAAAACTAGCCCTTGAATACCATAGCTGATTGCAATGAGCTATGGCCAGCATCAAGAGCTTATTATTTTATCGGAGTTCTGTCTGACAAGCATTTTAAGAAGCTATGCAATGTTCAGCAAATACCCAACTGCTGTTCTTTACCCCTCACAAAAGTGCTTATTGAAAAACAAAGACCAAAGGGTACTCATTGGATAGACCACAGCTCCCATGGACATGCAAATCTATACATTAAAAAAAGCCACAGCATGTTTAGAATGATTTGTGGGTGTGTGCTGAGGGAGTTTTCTCATGGCTGATGTGTTTACAGGCAGCAGTTTGCTTTTAGTTTCCAAAACACTATGTTGAATATTCATGGAGGACCCTACTGAATAATCAACAGCCGCTACAAGTAGGCAAAGTAATAAACCCACCTATCAGCTGAAAGTGATAACCCACCTATAAACCACATTTGAGGCACCTGCTAAGTCAACTGTTCCTCCCACTGGCATCTCCTGCCTTTTCCACTGCATCCTGACACTAAACCAGATTAACATTACACAAACTGCAGTGTCTGATTCCAGACGACATTGACCTTCAGGAACATGCAAGTAAACACTTGACAACTGGTTTGACCAAAGAACCAACCTGATAGATTTTAGCATATCAAAGTGAAGGCTGGCACAAAATATTGTTATTTACTCTTTATAAAATGTGTGTAAGCCACAAAATTACATGCAGCATAAAGCAGGTAAAAAGTTGCCTGTAGATAAATGCTGGAAATTTTAAAAACCATTCTAAAGCCTTAACTCAGAGAAAACTTATGGAGGCTGCATGCTACAGAAAAAAAAAAAAAAATTATCTATGTGGTCCTTGAAAACTGCAAAGGACCTTATGAACTTTCCTGCATGTAGAGCACCTGATAAGGTACCAAATAACAGAGAAACTTGCTGTACAATAGTGTGTAATAAATTACTCTTAAGTTCTAGTGATTTTTATGGTCTCAGGAATTTTCCAGAGTAATTTCTTTAACTTTCTTTAGCATTTTGTTCCAAGCAGCTGCTTCTCCTCAGTTTAATTAAAAAACCAACAATTCCCTGATCAAATGCATCTTGGGAACTTATCTGAGTATGCATGAATATAGCCACAATATATATAAATATTTTTTTTTCATATACAAGTATACAAACTATTCCATAACTCTATATTTAAAAATAAGCAGAAAACGTTCAAATCCTCCACTAAGATAAAATTCATCTTCAGGTAAAGAGAAATATTCTTACACTGTAGGTAAATTTCCTTTCTTTAAAAATCACTGAAGTCTTTTAATACAAAAGCTGTGCAAGACAGTCTCATTTTTCTCTCAGTCTTCTCTTCCAGGCTTCCATTGTTCACACAAGTAATCCTGAGATGTCTGCTCAGCACAGTTACTGAAGGTTGTTAGTTGTAGTTCATTGAAACTCTTCAGCTGAATTTCTTTCTGTGAATTTTGTAGTTTGGCTTTTCTGCACAAGGCTTGAAAGATTGCCAACAGCTACACTTTGTCTTTTGGGTGTTTAAGCCTACATCAAAGAAATGTGCCTTTGACAGAGAAATTCAGTGCACGAGAAAAGAGGAAACGCTACATATACCTCTGCCAAGGTCTTTGAATTCCAGGCATTGCTGTTGACCTCAGACCTCTGTTAGAAGAATCCCGAGGTCTTACAGTCTCAAGATATAGCAAAGCCTGAAGGTCCTAGGGAAATGGTGAACTGCATGAAAGCATGAACATCCTCCTTACCTTATTTCACTTGCAAGCAGCAACCTTGAGCTGTAACTCCTAGAAAACCCTCTAGCACTATCATCTTCATCTATGGTGGTAATTAGTCTCAGGTTCATAGGGCCACAACCTATGGAGAGAGGAGACCTTAAAGAAGTTATCCAATATGTACTACAGCAGTCTTGACAGAGTGGGAAAAGATACACAAGGATGAATGATGAATATGAGCCTTCTTTCCTCTAAAAGCAGCAAGATTAGTCTGGCTTTGAGACTTTGCTTCAATTCGATAACATGATTGTACACTGCTTAACAGATGTTAGCACTGGATAACTAAGGGAATCTTTGGCCCAGAAACCCAGCATCGTTAAAATGTCTGGTAATACGTCTCTGGCCTCGCCTTTTATCCTCTGACAGTCACAAGGGAGAATCAGGTCGATGCAGGGCAGCTTCCCTGACCATAACACAAAATCTAAACCAGGTCAGGCAAGAAGAACAGAGAGGAAGAAATGCTCCCTTGTCCAGGTCACCCAAAATTTCGCTTTGGTAGAACTTCTACAGCTTTGGTTCCTAATACATACGGCTAATTAGCAGGTGGTGCCATAAGAAGTAGGGGCTGGTGAGGCATGGAAAGAGTAGCTCACACAAGGCAATTCAGAGGGTTATGAAGTCTTTTTGATGAAGGTTGAAGGCTGGTCCCAGTAGACACATTTGTAGATGGAAAGTTGAATAATTGGACTGAGTTGTCACTGGTAACTAAACACACCTCTCCCTAAGCTTTGAATAAAGGTCACGTAGATTAACTGTTCCTACTTGATTGTGTAACCATTCCCCACCTCTTCCTTCTTAAACAGTGGTTTTACATGTTATTGCTACACAGGCCTGAACTGAATATGAGGTTAAATGCAGTTATATTTGTTAAATATGGCCTTGAGGCAGCATTTACATGACTAGAATGCAGATAAGTTGGCATGTTCTGTAGAGGGTAAGGTAAATTCAAGAACAAGCACACTATTGCATTGCAATTAAATAATTTTCCTTGTTGAAGAAAATTACTAATACAATGCTGTTTATTCACACTGCCTGGTCCAAGGCAGTTTTTGCCAACTAAACTGGCCGTGATGATGACATCATCCATTATTTCACACTAAATCCATTGAAACTAAAAATAAATGATAGATCACTGCAAAGTCCTCTCCCGTATCTATTGGCAAACAATGCTCTCTGTTCTTTCCAGTGATGACTGAATGGCAGGATGCAATGTAACAAGAAAGTCATAAAAACTGCAGAAAACAGAAACTTCCCGTCTATTAATTCTGAACTGCCTCTTCATTCTGAACAGTCAGGACAGAGTGAAGCAATGGGCAATTCTAAAGTACATTCTGACTAATAACAGGAAGACTGAGTTCCCTTAAAAGAATTATTATGAGAGAATGTACAAGTGGCTGGGAAACCTACCCTGCCCAACTGTTGTTTGGAATTCAGCTGAAATGGATTGTGTGAGGCAGAGGAAGCTATAGAAATTCCTCCTTCCTTCGGGAAGGATGGCAGATGGATTTATCATGCTTGTAGAGTACTAATTCTATTCAGGCATACAATGTCATATATCATGTCATTTGTGGTGTGGATCATTACAATTGTTTTGAGAGGTCGTTCTACAGGAAAATACCAATCCCTAAGCTCCCAAGTTTAGTTGGAGTACATGCTTAAATCTAATGGTTTGGTATTTCTATTATTTCTATTCCAACACAACCAGTTTGCTCCAGGTTTTTCAGGTCCCTCCATATCAGCTAGTGAGCAAAAGCAAGATTTAATTTTAACTCCATGTCCATGCCAGCTGTTTTCCCCAGTGGATTCACAGCCCAGGCTTTCAGTTTTCCCATATTTCCTGATGTGTGATATTATTTGGAAAAATTGTGAAACTTAGAATAAATAGATACCTTCCTCACAAATACTTATTTTCTGTTGTAGGGCTTTCCTGAGTTTTTGAAGATAAAATCCCACCTAAAACCAATTTTTTTTCTGAGAAAAAAGCCAATTTTTAAAGCAGGTTCCATTCCAACCTGTGCACAGCTGGTGATTTGCAACCCCTGATTCCACCTACTGTCCCTGCAGCAACATTGCTCAGTCAAACCTCATCAGCATCAGCCAGTGCTCATTCCTGAGCAATGGGTGCCAATAAAATGCACCAGAAGAAGCTGAACTGTTGAGCATTCCAGGAAACTGTAGATATTGCAGATGTAATGACAGAAAGCTGGCACTCACAGGATTATTTTTTTAAGAGACACAGATATGCTAATTCTGGTTCCATAAAAATAAAAATATTTCTTTAGCTGTCTAACATAGGTGATTATAAATTCTCAGTCACTTTAAAGACAAACTGAATATTGAAAATCACCTTTGAAATTCAGAATTTTTCATTTACTCAGTGTTGGGCATGTTGAAGGGTGTGGTGCATTAGTAAAATCCCAAAGAAATAATTCAGCAGATTAATATGGACAGGATAAGCAATATGAATTTGAGAAGAGATATTAGACTGAGACACCATGGTGCAGTACGCCTGGTGGGAACTTCACAATAGCCAAAAGCTCTGATGATTAACTCCCCATGACATTCAGGTATCACAGAGAGTAGAACTGGTCTTATTAGTTGATGAATGGGTCAAGAAGCATGCTATAAATTATGCTTTTGCTCTCTCAGAAATCTTCTCTGTGTTTCTTACCGTGCTAAAGAAATCCTAGATTGCAGAGAAACAAATGAAAGAAGCCTTGCAGGAATTATGTGCAAGATAGGTACTATGGCATCTTATTTCTAGTGCTGTATTTCTTAGCAGCACTGGCAGAATGATAGAGAAGATACCATTTAATTTAATGCTGCTTTCATACTGTAGAGAGAGACTGGATTAATTTTGTTTTGATCCAGCAAACAGAGACAGATTCTAAACACTAAAACAAATTTGTGCTGCAGTATATTTTGCAAAACATTTTAATTATAGACAGTAAATATCATAAGTGAGCTTAAAAATAATTACCTGTGCAGTTTTTGAGACAAAAACCAACATTATCCAGAAGGACCACTTGCAAGAACTGTTCTACAATGAGGTAGAAAGATTTATATTCAGAATATATAAAGTATCAGTTTCCTGCATTTGAAAGGATTTTGGGTTTAAGGTATAACATTAAAGAAAAAGAGAAGTGCCAGAGGGGTACAAGTGTCCCAAAGCTGGAAGCTGAGAAGAAAATTCATCATAAGCTGGAAAACAAGTTAATTTGTGTGTTGTTAATTCTGGTTTGGTTTCATGGATCTGAGCATGTCTAGAGGGTACATCTTCAATCTCTGAATCTCAAAGAGACTTGTTCACAGCGGAATTTCAGCAAAGCTTGTGTGTGCATGCTTAAGTTAATTTCTTGAAGGTAATGAGGTTTGGTAATGTTGTCACTTTGACTTAGGATGGTTTGTACTTCATCCAAAAAGCTAAGTTCCAGTAGCTTTGATATCAGTCTAGTGGACTTTAGCTTCTTCTGCTTGACCTCCACTGTTGCTAACACATAGTCATGAAGTGAGCTACGCCATGGAAGTATCTGCATTAAAATTAACTGAAAAGAAAAAAACCCAAAACCTCAGAATCATCACTTTAAGCTGTTAGGAAAGGCTGGCTGGGGAAGGCAGTATCACATTGTTCCCTGACAGCATATTATGGAGCTTATTCAGCTTTGCATTTTTGCAGTTGAAAGTAAATTCTTTATCACAAATTAGGTAATTTTAATAATTAATTGTTTTAGCTAGCTAAACTCAACTTTATTAGGAAGGAAGGAAGGAAGGAAGGAAGGAAGGAAGGAAGGAAGGAAGGAAGGAAGGAAGGAAGGAAGGAAGGAAGGAAGGAAGGAAGGAAGGAAGGAAGGAAGGAAGGAAGGAAGGAAGGAAGGAAGGAAGGAAGGAAGGAAGGAAGGAAGGAAGGAACACATAAATAAATTTAAAGAAATTAAAAATCTAGTGCCGAAGGAGAGAGATACAACTGCAGAAAATTATGCCTTGGCATGGAGTTGCAATGGCACAAAGTGAGACAATTCTGAAAAACAGCAAAAATCCTGCAAGTTGAAAAAAGTAAGTGTTCTGAAAATTATCAATCTTGCTTTAATGCCCTTTTGATTACAGCTTTGTGATCCTAGCAACACCACCTGCCACGAGGAACAATAGCCAGATCGTGAATTGGTGTTATTAATAAAATGTGATATTTTTCCTTGTTTGAATGTTCATAGCAGAACATGCAGGCATTTAAATATGTAATTAAATGTTACCTGCCACCCCTGCTGACTGCACAGTAAATAGTGCCAATTTTTCAACAATTTTTTTCTTTTGAATAATGCTGTGCTGCAGTCAGCAAATGATTCTTAAAACTCTGCAGTCAGAACAAATATGCTGTAAGTTTTACACAGTCTTTAAAAGAGGTGAAACTTTAATCACCTTGTTAGTTGCCAAAAGCATACATTACCACTTTGGATTTTGAGGCAAGAATCAACAGCTTGCCAGAGAAGAAATACTATCTGAGCAGTGCACACCAGCGCTTTCCATAGAACCTACAGAATTTTACTACACCAGGAGGGGTGTGTTTTACAGCCAATAAAAGCATGATTTCGTTAAGGAATTTTATCATATGCAACACCACATAAACTACCTCTTTTTTCACTATGAAAATTCCCACTGAGATCAACTGGGCAACTTTCCAATTCCCAGACTAGAATTCTATGTAACAAACAGAATATGAAACAGTAGAAAATAGTTTTATTTCAAACAAATTATGATTTCTAGGTAGTGGCTGGCATTGCCTTGTGAAGAATCCTGTTTCCCCACTGAAGTCTAAAGTTGTGGTTCCATAGCACAAAAAGGCCCGAGCGCTCTCAGGCTTATGTCAGGGCTCTTCTATGCTAGAACATTGCTGAGGGTTGCAAAAGAAGTTCCTCATCAAGCAGAAGCAAATTTTTCTGGGTAGCAGATCCCAAGTTACAAGAAATAGCTGAGAAAAAAGTAAGGACCCAAGGAAACAGCAACGAGCTGAGTTGGGGGAAACATATGTTATGGACATGTATGGACATGTGTGGACATCTCCATAACACAAGCATTCACAAGTAAATCAACAATAAGAACAGCACATGTATAACTAAGAGAGAGAAACAGACAACCTAAGGTGTATTTCTACATTTAGTCAGAAGAATTATGCCTGAAAATGCTGATTTCCCTACCGCAATTTTAACAGCATGCTCAGTATCTGCGTGTAGACCTGAATCCCACTGTAGGAGTCAAAGGTGCTTCTGAGGTGGGATGAAGAACCTGCTGGACAAAACTGTGTGTGGCTGGAGCTGTGCTTCTCTGTTCCTACCTTCCTATCTTCCTTTGCTAGATTTAGTAATGAGATGCAGCTTCTACTTTAGACATCTGTTAAGTATCTGACAATAGAGATTAGTGCATTCTCTGGGCATTGTACAAGCCATAAATTTCATTAATAATACGACATTTAATCACAAAAAATTAGTACCTAAGTCCATATTTAAACTAGTTTTTTTCTGTACTCTTTCAAAGTTACTGAGTTCACCCAGCTGTCTTTGTTTTCTGCAGGAAGTATATGTTCCCAGCACTTAGACCTTAATTGTCTGTTTTAATTTAAGAGGTCTATTGAGTTTAAGAATATGCAGTGCCGGTGTAATCTGATACATGTGAGCAAACAACAAAGTATTGACTGGGAAATAATGTAACCCAGATAACAGTTGTGAATTCTCTGCAGGACTGCAAACACGATACCCAAAGGCCAGTACAAAAGCAGTCTTGTTTAGTGTCTTCTTCGTTGTCCTGTACATGGAGAAGTAAAAACTTTTGCATATCTTTAAATGACAATACATAGGAGGTGAAAAAAAAGAAGGCATTATGAAGACAGTGCATTATAAAGTCTCATAAGGATCCTATTTCTGTCCAGAAGAAATTACATGGATTTCAGTAGTGGGAAGGAAAAATCTCTGTTCCCAGGTGGACTAACTGGATCCACCAATACAATCTGGGAGATAACCAGCTGAGTAGCAGTAATGATCAAAGGACAATTGCTGTTGGCACCAGGCTGAACATCAGCCAGCTGTGTGCTCTCAGTGCTAATAGTGCAAACTGCATCCTGAGATACTTTAGGGTGATTTTCATCAGCTGAAAAGAAGGTGGTGTCCCCCAACATTTACCACTGATGAGGCAACACCAGCAATCCCATGTCTAGATTTAGTCCCATTGAAAGACTGGAGAAAATACAAGATGGTGAGGAAAACTTGAGCTCATGGCCCATAGGGAAAGGCTGAGGAAATGGATTTGTTTGATCTGGTGGAGAGGAGAGTTAAGGGAAAACTAATAGCTGTCAGTGGCTGCTTGAAGGAGATTTAGAGAAGCAGCAGTGTGAAACTCATTTTGATATAAGATAGTGTAAGAAGGAGCAACAGTCACAGTTCCTGGCTTGAGACATTCTGCATGGACATGAGGAAATTTTTTTTTTTTTTTTTTTTTTGCAGCAGTGCAGCCCTGGCAAAGGCTGCCTAGAGAGTTTGTCAAACCTCCATCCTTGGAGGCTTTCAAGCCTCAGATGGGACCAGCAGATGTGAAACAAGGTCTGGACAGTCCCAAACCCTTGCAGAAAGGCAGCTTGAAACCTGTATTTAGAAGACTGCATGCCACTCTATTAGTCAAATAATTTGTCGAATTTCTGAGAAAGCACAGTGGCAGCATGGCTAGACTAATGTTTCAGTGAAGCTTTTTTGTTTAAATGTGTCAGTTGTGGCAGATATTAATGCTAGCAATAATTTGCTACTGCTGATTAAAACATAAAATTGCAATATCTCATTCAAAACAATTTTCAGGGGTCTTAGGGCACTTCCTTCTAATATTTTCATTCAATACACAGAAAGGGCTTTATAAATATCCTGGAGAGCACAACTACATTTTAAGCATTATTTTCCTTTAACCGTACAATCTGTGTATTCAAGACTGACACCAGTGATTATAAATAACCGTCATCCAAATTAATAACTGTAATACTACAAATTTAGGAAAAAAAGGAAGATACAGGATTATCTGGGCAGGTTTATAATTTGCTAGTGTGCAACTCAGAATTTGAAGGAGAAATTAAATATCCACAAAGAATAGAAGACAAGCATAGATGTTTTTTTTCAAGATTTTGTTCTTCAGCAGTTTTGACTGTTAAAAAAATGGAGCAACAACAGTTAGACAGCCAAGACATAAAAAAAATATCTATTATGAAAGACTCAAAATCACAACGAATTAGACAAATAGTTCTTATTATGCCCATGTTCCCGAGAGAAAAGGATTTCAGAAATTGCCAAAGACATTGAGGAAATATAAGGATTTAGCTGAGTCTAGGGACTTCTGGAACTTTTCTTTATTAATTCCATGTTGAATCACCTGTATTGTTTTTCTTCCTTTGGTTGTTGTTGGGTTTTCTTTGTTTTATTTATGTTGCTAAAATATCAATCATCAAGAAACCAACAAAAACATAAACAGTTAACTCAATCACTGCTTATATTATACCCAGCAGAAAGTACAAACACAGATATGCTGGTACACATTTGCATGTTCTTGTTGTCAGCTGTACTAATTAATCATCATGGGGTCATTTTCCTAAGATGTTTTAGTTCTGAGTTTTATTTGGTTAAATTAAATAGAAGGTATTCTCAGGAATTCAGGTCTTTTGTTTTACCAATTATTCACAGAGAATTTATTGGACCAGAATAAAGTGAACATCAGTCACAGTCAATTTTGTTGCCTGGAATGAGAACCCACAACACGCACGGCTCTATGGATGACCCCCAAAAGACATTAAAAACTTAGGAGAGCTAAAGACACTGAGAAAAAATCTCATCAGATAGGGATACCAAAAATTTAAAGTCACAATTGAAACATCAACCCAAACACTTGAACCTCTATACAGTCCCCAAACCAGTATTTACTTTTTAATATTTCTCTCCAAAGCTACAGCCAGTGAAAAGCAACTGCTAACTCTCAGTGACATTTAGCAACAGTGCTTCCATCTTTAGGGAATCAAAATTGATTTTCCATAGCTACCAGTGTAAAGACCTTTTGCCTGGGAACATAAAATGATACCAAGGTCAGATGATTTGTAGGCAGCAACTTTTAGAGGGTTGGACTTCAGCCATGTGGTCATTACAACTACTGATTAATGTCTCTCATTTTACATCCTGAAGTCACCTGCAGTTTCAAAACAGATTAAGCAAAGTGGTTCCTGCAAATTTGTGGAGGCTATTCTCTAAAGTCAAATATCAGGCTCAAAAGAATCTGGCAGGAGACAAGACAAAAATCAAAACTAATAATAAAATAGCACTGCACTTAGTGCTTGATCTGTAGTTGTAACATGGTACAGCCAACATACATGCTGTTCTCTTTAATCCTGCTGCTGTTGCTTTTTGGCGAAAGTGGGCTTATGCAAACAAGAAAAGGGAGTTGACCTGCTTGGTGGATAGGCTTCTGGCAGGGTCACATTGGTTTTTCCTTTATAAAGAATATTTTAGAGTCACATTTCTCTTTTTTTTCTCAGGGTCCCACCTTGTCTGAAGCAATACTTGCTCTTAGGTAGACAATTTATACACAGCATGCATCTTCTCTCCATCACTATTTTCTCCACATATCTTTGAAATTCTGAACCTCTTCTACTGCGAACCTTAAGTATCATTCAGCCAGACAAGAAGGCAGAAGAAGGAAAATTTTATATGGCACTGTACAAACCAATGCAGAGAAAGTGCTGCTCATACACACTAACAATGAAGTACCCTAAAACACACAGAAACAAGTTACTCTGTACCCTCCCTGCCTTGAAGTATAGCCCTTTGGATCTGAAAAAGAGCTGAGAACATGATAACAGTATATGGGGAGTTAACCCTGACTGGATACCAGGTGCCCACCAGAGCTCCATCATTCACCTCTGCAACTGGAGAGGAGAGAAAAAAATTAAAATAGAATTCTCATGGCTTAAAATAAGAACAGGGAGAGATCACTCACCAGTTACTGTTATGAGCTAAACAGACTTGGCTGAGGGAAATTATTTGAATTTATTAGTAATCAAAATCAGAGTAGAATAATGAGAAGTAAAACTGATTTTAAAGACACCCTTCCACCACTTTTTCCTCCTTCCTGAGCATCACTTAATTCCCATTTCTCTATCTCCTCCCCTCCAGTGACACAGGGAGACAAGAATGGGGTTTATGGTCAGTTCATACCATGTTGTTTCTTCTGCCCCTTCCTCCTCAGTGACCCCTTCCCACAGGCTACAGTTCCTCATGAACTGCCCCTGCATGGGTCCCTCCCACAGGGTGAAGTCTTTAGGAATGGGGTGCTCCAACCTGTGTCCCCCCCAGGACCACAAGTCCTGCCAGCAAATCTCCTCCCGTGTGGGCTTCTCTCTCTATGGGGCCACAGGTCCTGCCAGGGACGTTCTCCAATGTGGGCTCTCCACAGGGCCATAGCATTCTTTTGGACATCCACCCGCTCCAGTGGGGTTCCTCCAGGGGCTGCAGGTGGACCTCTGCTCCATCATGGATTTCCATGGGGAAACAGGGGCACAGCTGCCTCACCATAGTCTGCACCATGGGTTACAGGGAAATCTCAGCTCTGGTGACTGAAGCACATCTTTCCCTTCCATCTCCACTGACCTTTGGCTCTGCAAGGCTGATCCTCTCACATATTCTCACTCTTCTCTCTTCTGGTCACAATTACATCTGTGCAATAACTTCTTTTCCTTCATAAATCTGTTATCCCAAAGGCACTACCACCATTGCTGGTTGGCTTGGCCTTGCCCTGTGGCCCTATGTCCATCTTGGAGCCAGCTGGCATTGGCTCTCTCAGACATGGGAGAAGTACCTGGCAGCTTCTCACTGCTCCTGTGGTCCCTCCCAGCTCCAAAACCTGTCCATAAAAACCCAATACACTGTAATACACTTTGGAGACACATCCTTCCTTCACTTCCTTCCCATCCTGTGCTGAATACCAGGTTGTTGGAGTGGGTGCATTGCCTCACACCTGAGAACAAACATTGACAGCTTTCTATAGACTATTAGATACTGAAGTCAAGATAGGACTGAATGCCTTCAGGGTCTCTCTATTTTTAGTGGAAAGAAATCTGATTGAAGGAGAATCAGAAAGTAATTTATTGTATTCATGTCACCACACAATGTAAAACCCTGTAGGTACAGGAGTTATATGACTGATATAAAGGAATAAATTAATTTATGTATGAAATGTGGCTTCTTTAATTTTGTGAAGAGGCACTGACTTAATGCCTTTGCTATTCTTCTGAAGGTGTTGCACTGGGTATGTTGTTTATCCATAGTTATCGACTGCCCAGTAAAAGACTTTGAATTCAGAAGTGCTAAAGGGGCAGAGAAATCCATGAAAATATATTTTTGAAAATGAGTCTGCCCACTGTTAGAAAGATCTAAGTGGAAAAGCTCAGAGCTGCTAATTATTTGAACCATTTAAATGGCACGTGCTGGTTTTGTATTTAACAGTATTGCATTGCACTAATCTGTGCTAGCAGCAGAGTCAATGAAAGCTTTACAGAGAGTTTGAAGACAATGTGATTTTTCCTAGCCAGATAAATCTTACCTGTCCCCACTATCCTTATTATCCTCCTGACAATGCATCTAGCAATTGGAATAAATGTGTGATTGAGATATATGCGGCAGAGTGAACTTGCTCTGAAAACACTTTGCAGGAAACAGCCACAAGTGAAGGCTCAAGCTTTGTATGAGTTGTGTGTAGTTCTCATTGCTCTGGGGGACGGGCGTCTCATCTAGAAAACAGGAATGTGCATCAGTCAGGGAACTGTTTGACTTCCAAATTCATTTCTGATTCCAATTCAGTAGCTGTAAGGCTTTCCTAGAGAAAAAAAGAAATCCAATTGCTAACAGCTGTGGGATTATCTCAGGTGTTTATTGCCTGTGTTCCTCCTGATTGAAAACAAGAACAACAAAACCTGATCACAGGTATCACTTTGGATGAAAAGTGGAAATGAAATGGCAGAAACAAGAGGCAAAATTGACTGGATGAAAAATAGCAATTCCCTCATAATCTTCTCATGTAAGCTGCCAAGTCTTGCCCCAAAGGCGCTTGCTAAGATGATAGCTATAAGAATATAAACCAAAAAGTCTTCCTGATTCACTCAGTCCAGTCTCTTGGTGTTACATTCAGCCAAGTTCTAAGTTTCTCCTAATTATCTTTAACAAACTCTGCCTTAAAGAGTGTTGACTTTCTTTCCCCAGTTGGAGGAGCTTTGGAGAAATCTACCAAAGATTCAGTCTTTAGAAGTTTAGGAAATTTCTTGTAAATTCTGATCTATTTGTATTTATACATTTTTACATCTATTTGTATTTATACAATTTACTTATACCAATTAATTTTTCTGCCAGAGAAGTCCTAGAGTTCAAATGATTCTTACCCACCTTGGAGAAATATTACCCATATTTTCACAATGAGCCAGCATCAATTTATTTGCAACCTACCTTTAAACCCTTTCTATACACAATAGCACCTTTGACCATTCAAAATCTCCTCAGAAGAGATCTACTCTGGAAGACTACTTATCAACCAGACTTCTGCCTAGTAAAAAAGAAGAAGTTTGTGATTTTTTTCCTTCTCAGGCTTTGAGGGTTTGAATTCCTTATTCTTGGCTCCCTTCCCTTCCCAGAATATGCCCTTAGTTCACAAAAAAATTCCACAACACTAGCAGAACCTGGGGGTATTACACAAGAAGGCAAGTCAAATTCCAGCTGAAAGGACAGAATATATCTGGGAGGAAGCCTGACTCCTGCTTGCATTCAGTGACCTGAACATCAGCCTTTCCCTTTCCCACTGATAGAGAAGACTTGCTCAAAGTCAGAACAACCACCTGTGTCTGTCAGTAGCTGTGAAGATTTAATACCCCTTTATCTCTTCTCTTTGGAGGTCACTAGAGTTCTGTGACTGATATCACATGAGTTGGGCAGTGTGAGAAGATCACTTCAGTGTAAGGTGGTCACAGAAGTGTGGGACAGAGCATTTCAGCCTCAAAACACCTCTCCAAACACCTTTTTCTCAGCTATTGATGCATGTACTGGGGGTTATGTACCCTTTTTACTGTCCCAGCTCACTGGGAAGATGGTAATTTCTTCCAGCAGCACTACAGAGGGAATTTCTACATTTCTTTGTGAGATGGGAAGGTCTATTCTTCTGTCTATGACTCTTGGAAATGCTACAGGCAATGGGAAAGTGTCAGTAGAGGTAAATGAGTGCAAAGGAATAAGTCATGCTGGTCAGTGGACACAGAGGTCCTTTTCCTTGTGAGAATTAGGGATTCTTGTCTTAAGTGATTTATAAACTAGGTTTCTCTACCACAAATATTGGCAAGTCATCCTCTAGTAGCCTGCTTTTGATTCCTTCAGTTGGATTAATTACTGTGTAAGAAACAAGAGTACAGAATCAAATTTGGTCTGCACGTACCCTCTTCCAGCCCGACCCACACTGTTTTCAAGGTTTATGTAAGAGGATCCTGTCAGTAACACAGGTCTGCATCAAAAGTCACATCACTTCAGTGCACCAGCTCTAGTGCTGCATTGCAAGCTATCTCTCATTTGGTGAAATTATAGCACAATTAATGGCTGCATTAAAATAGAATTTTCATTGGGGTACTTCTGACATTCCCATTAAAATCACATTAGTTCATAATGATTAACACTCTTTTACTGAGCATGGAACAAATTGATCTGTGGATGCTTTGTTTTACCTGTGCCCAGGAAAGCAACTTGCAGAAGTAGATAGGGGACATGCATTGTCTCTGTTGTGGATAGCTATTCAGTGCCTGTTTCAAATCAGAGCAGGTGGAAAGGAAACCTTAACAGGGCTCTGTGTAAACAAGAACACAAGAAATTCGTAGTTCACAGGAATGGCCAAGTGACTCAAAACCACACTTACTTTCTCTGTGATGAAGAGAGCCATGACCATTTCCAAAATTAGTGCATTAGATTGTATTTTTTTTCAGTGATGCTAATTATTTTGAATTTGCTGAAATGATAACTTTTTAAGCCTGTGAGAGCAGAGATCAACTGATGCTGAACACAAAAATCCTTCACTTCTTCAGCCCATGCTTAGATGTGATCCATTGGTGTGGTGTTTCTAACTAAGCTTTGCAGAGTGCAAATCTTGATAGTGACGGGAAATAAAGCTGGTTTGTGTTTTGGAGCATCTGTCCTACTGGGAGAAGGTGAGTGAGCTGGCACTGCTCACCCTGGAAGAGACTGGAAAACAGGTGATGTTGTCTACAGTTATCTGATGGGCCATTACAGAGGAGATGGAGCCAGGCTATTCTCAGACCATCATGGTTTTTCATGTTCCAGATGAGATTGACATTAGCTTCTTAAGTCTGAGCCAAAACTGACCCCAAAACAGCACAAAAAACTCTGCTAGCAACTAGCTAGCCCAGAAGCCTTTCATCCTCTGCAGAAAATGCTTCTTTGATGCCATTATTTTGCCCAACTGACTTTAAAGAAAGTGAACATTGTCTCTGTACTTTTCATTTTGTTAGCTACTTGGTGGTAAAATATTCAAGGCTACTGGTGGGAAAGTGGTGTTTCCTAGCTGAGCTATATTGTTTCTTCTCCAAACCAAAATCCTATGAGTTGTTAAAAGAATATTAAAAGCAGTTCACTCTGAGGCTAAAATAAGGAGCACAGAGCTCTACAACTCAACACTTCAGGATATCAATACTCTTAAATAAAGGGTAGTTTGTTAATCTCCATATTTTTTAGTTAACTTAGTATTGCCTCTCACGTATACTTTACAGGAGATTTTTTAACTGGTCAGCAAGAGAGATCCTGAAAGATTAACTCCCTGAACATGGAGCAGAATACATTTTGATTAACAGGTTGCCTTGTTAACAAAATTAAGTAATTAGAGACAAAATATTCATAGATGCTACAGAAGCCCATTGCAAAGATGCAAACTGCAGCAGTAGATTAAAAAGCAAGTCTCCTCAATCATACTTTGAGATACACTGTTGGAGAAATCATGATTGATTTATTCATGGCAGGCATAAATAATTTGCATGGATTCCTTGCACAAAACTGATTTCACCTTCTGTCTTCTTCAGTAGCCACACAATCATCATGATGGCTTAAAACTGCCACACTGTTGGAGAAATACTGCAGAGAACCACTCAAAAATTGCTGATAACCTAAAATGGGTTTGATAAAGCCTAATCAACATCAGGAATCACCTTAATAAAAATATCATTATGTTCATAGTAGTCATGAATGCAAAGATGCAAAGACAAATCTGTGTTTTCAAAACCAAAAAAATAGTCCTAATTTATTGAAAAAGGCACTACATTTAAGGCTACGAATTTGGGAAACAATTATCATGCACTCCTCATTTTTTTCTCAAAAAGCTGTCTATAAACCTGTAGTTTCCAGTATTTATCTATGACAAGCAGAGCATTTGGAGAGAGTTTGAGCTAAATCACTTCAAGGTCATTAAACAGCTGTTGCTATTTGTTTTGTTTTATTATTAAAATATTCCATTCATATAAAACACTTTTAAAGAGATCAACATGTCTATGCATGATTCTTTACTTTTTTATGACAAATTTTAAAAGACCATGTAGTATAGACCAGTTAAATTCTTCTCCACAATAACTCATTTCTGATTCCTCAGAAATTTAGAAGCCAGACAAGCAGCTATTGTCTCTTGCTTTTCTCTGTTCTCTTTATGTTTGCACTAAAATTTGTTATACCTAATTTGTGTATATATAGTATAACCATTTATTGGCATATATAATGCAGCAATATGCTTTCCTTTCTTCCATTTTCTGCATAGCTATTTTTGTGTACAATAAATGAGGGTGGGTTTTTAAATATATCCTTGTGAATTTGGTAAATCTTGGCTGCAGTGTTCATGGTAAAATTTTCTGATTGTTACTTTGGATCACTGTGCAGTTTATGTGATCTCTTTAAAACCAGTTTCAGTATTTCAGTGCAAAATCAGAAAGCTGGTTTATATATTTGTCATAATAAAATAAAATCTGCAGAACTCTTCCACCTGATTCACCTCCCACTTATGAAATGGTATCTACTGTTAATATTTCTAGAGGTATTTTGAACATTTTCCTCCATGTGTGCATAGAAAACTAGCAGATTTTTCTCCCAAGTAACACTAAATATGCATTAATGTACAACTATACAGTAAAATAATGGCTAGCCTTTACTTAATCTTATCTACCAGTGCATTTCTAGATAACTTGGATGTGCAGAAAATGGAAGGATAATTTCTCAGGATAGGTTTTAAAGGACAGGCTAAGGGATATTTTGTCTGAGAGGGATTTCTTAACCACACCTTTTGCACCCGTAACTAGTAATAGGCTGCATGACATGGCCTAGGGAGGAAAAAACCTCCAGTTCTTAGGATTGGCACATTTTTGTGTAAGGAAATGGTGCAAAGCAAAAAGTACAAGTACAAGTCACCTCACAGTCTGAAAGGTGCTGCAAAATGTGATTCATGTGCTTAGGTCTGCATAGAACCCATCAAACTTGGCCTATCTTTATACCCACCACCACCCTTACTATGCACTGGCCAGTGAAAAAGTCCAGGAAAGCTGAGTTAACAGGGGGTTCCCAAATCTCCTGCAAAGATATGGGAAAATGTAGTGTGGTCTGTCGTTTTTTTACTCATGGGAGTAGGTCTAGGTCTCATGCTTTCTCTGCAAGCATCCTCAATTACAAGGCTAAACAGTGACAAACATTACAGCAATGACAACTATGCAGTGAAATTTCCATTCATTCTAGAGGAACAGCTCATATTTACTGGAAAAAAGAGGCCCATCTCTGGTTTATACAGCCTAAAAATGCTCACAGAAAAGGTACATTCATCCTAAAACGCTGTGGCTCTATAACTCTTGCTGTTGGATTTTGCTTTAAACCAGGGTATAACTCCTAAAACATGCTCATCACATTATTCTCTGTCCTCAACGGGATGTGCCATCAGACAAACAGTGCACTCTAACAGATAGAGAATCATCTCACCAACATCTACAAATGGCAGAGTGATAACATTTTGCAAATAACAGAAGAGAAAGAAATGTATTAGAGTGCTCGTTATATTAGCATCCCTGTTAGAAATACACCTCAGCTCCTAAAAAATCCCCCTGTGTATGCCTGATTACAAAATATGACACGGTGTCAGTCTGTACTTCACAGTGTAGTGTATTGCTTGACAGCTAATGTGCTGCACTGTTATTAGCTGTCTTGCTGCAATGCAGTATGTTACAGAGGGTAGCTCTGGTCTGTGTGCCTCTGACCTGCTCAGCCTCGAATTCACAGAGTTAATGCTGATTATCTTGGAATGGTAATGACATGATTTTCCAGTACACGCCACAAAAGCGATCATATAGTTAACAGGATCGGTGACTGTCAGCCAAATCGCACACTGAGCACAATTATTTGAGCCATTAATTGGGGTATAGCATTTCCTCTTGAGATAACAATGATTAAAATTTATGCTGATAGATAGCTCTAGAGTAGGACTGAAAAAGGAGATTTCTGAATGCACATGCAAGTCACACCTTTGACAAGAACTTGCTGATAAGCCTGACAGTTTATCACTGCCGTAACAAGAAGTGTAAGCAGCATCGATGTGAAACAGCAGCATCCAATGGACTGAACACCAACACTGAGTTTTCTAGGCAGCTCCTGAAAGATTTGTGCTGCTGTCCATCTGCAGATGGTCTGAGCACCTCTTATGTAAAATCAGCAGGCATAATGAGGCATTATTAGACACTCAGCAGGAGTCTCTGTCCTTGTTTTTCAGAGCAAAAGCTGCGCTTGCTGAGCTGATGAAGCTTAGGAGTCCATTGGCCCAGATCTTCAGAGCTGGTCAGATAACTAACAGGTATTGATTTCAGCAAAGCTCTGTGCATCTGGACACCCAGGCACTAAATCACTGTCACTGTATAGTCTCTCTGTCTCTAAGGGTTGTTAACCGTCATCTAATAATGAATCTGAGAGTGCCCATTGTGGCAATGTCAATACTATGAGATAAGATTTTGTGACTACGTAAGCTTCATGCCGTCAGCCACTGGTGCAAAGCAGTCCCTGCCTCTCTATAAAAGGTGATCTAAACCCAAGAATATCACAATCTGCATTTGCACAGGTCACCCTGATCTTAACCAGCTGTGAGTTCAGCTGTGCAGTGCAAGCTCAACTGCAGAGTCCTTGTGGGTGCCAGCAGCTCCCACTGCCCTGCTGCTGTCTGTGGATGGCCAAACCATAGGACAGGAGGCAGCACAGGGGGGCTGGAGGGACTGTGGTGTCCACAAAGAGCATCCCTCCTCACCTGAAATACTGAGAATATCACGGAAAATCCCCAAAGTGAAAAAGCTGCAGAATTAACATAGTGTTGTGCCCTCAGTGACCTGCACGTGCACACAAAAACAATGCAGCCGTGAGCATGGATCCGCACAAGTGGCAGCAGTCAGCAATACGCAGCACAGTTATTCCAAATGCTCTGCTGCAGGATGGGGATTGGGGAGATCAACTCTGTGCCACTTTTATTAACCTGTTTTAACCTTCTAAACTCAAAAATCTGTCAGTCATGAGGAGTCATCAAGAGCAAAAACACTGCTGATGTATTCTATTTTTTTTTTTCTGTGACTGATATTTTGGACCCAAACCCCTATCCTGTAACACAACTCTGTGTGAATGCTAATACCCAAGGCCTTCAGGTGCTGTAATCTGCATATTGTTTATTGGGCTTGAGTAACTGACTACCACACTGCCAGAGCAGAGAAAGCTTTGGTGATCCACTCCCATGTGATGTACAGATTCTAGGAAGTCAGGAAAAGGACAGGGAAGCATGGCTGTGCACTGCAGCAAAACATTTTTTCTTAAAGGCATTTTTTCTGAAAGCAAAAAAACCTTTCAGGGTGGTAATAAATTGCTTTAAGTTATAAATGTTAGAGTCCATCTTATAAATTGTGATGTCTTTGTGAGGGTCCTTGTCTCCTGTGCATTCCCTTGCCTTTGCTAATAACTCTCTGAACATTGCAGTATTGCACCACATATGGTAAGTTCACTAGGTGCACAAAAGACCCTCAGCCCCCACACCTTCTTCTATTTTTTGGCTTGTCCAAGCAGCTTGTGGGATGAACTGCATAGAAAGTCCAAGTGCCTTTCCCATGAGCAACATACCAATAAGCTGAATATATTCTTACTTGACCCTTATCTTCAAAAGAGTCTATCAACCAGCTCCTTCACCTCTCTTCAGTTCATAGTTTAGCATGAAGAACAAAGGTTCATGAGTTTGGATTTCTCTGGGCTCTGTAATTAAATAACAAACCACAACAGAGTAATCAGATGGCATGTCTAAGCATATTGTTATAAGTTTGAAAAATAGTACCTATGAGAGATACAGAGAAATAATCAAGAATACAGAATGTCAAAGAGGTGCTGTAGGGTCAGGATTTTCTTGTTATGGGGGACAAAACAATTATCCTTGATTCCTACAAGAAACATGAGGATTGCAAAGACAGAGCAATACACCCCAGTGCATTGTGAGACCCTGAGAAACAGGAAATCACTTGTCCTTTAATTTTAATACTTATTATTACATCACTGAATGTCCACTGCCCATTAGACACTAATTAGCAAATTGAACCAGAATCCATGGGCCATGTCTCACATGTAACTTCTTGCTATGTTTTTCTGCAACCTGGCTTGACTGGGAAAGAGTTGTGGCAGGTCTTTAAACAAGCACCAAACAATGCATAAAATGTGCCCATAAAATGACCCTCTAGAGCTTCTGTTTGGTGTTTGACAAACATTTCTTATAGATGTGTATCCCAGCCATCTGCTGGTTCCTGCTCTGTTTGTTTCCTCTCTCTGGGTAGGTTGTTGGTATTCTCCCCACACTGGCTCTGCTGCTCAAGCAATCCATCACAGCAATCCATCCCACCTCACATGTCAGTAATGTTGTTGCCATTCAGGCAGCAAGACATGGGTAGAAATATGAAATAGAAAATGACCCTCTTATGTCAAGGAAAAAAATAAACTGAAAATTGGTCATTGGCTAAATCTGGTGTTTTCAGTCCCAGGAATCATTCCCTATTGTCTGGTGTAGAGGAAGTTGTCACATCTGCACAGCTTGGGTACAGGACAGAAAAAAAAATCTTTGATAAATGTCAAAGCTGCTTTGACCCAAGAGTCACTGTCTAGGATTTCAGTTTTGTTTCCCAGCAATTACTGTAATTCTCCAGACAATTATTTGCACTGACTCATGAAACAAAATCTCAACACAGATAAGGAAATTAACAAAACTTAGTTTTTAAATTTGTAGAAAAGACTAGAGCTCAATAGCCATAACTTCCTCATGGTTTAAACTCTACCTGAGTTTCCAAGTGATTTCATTGAGATTGGCTCTGCACTGCTATTCCTGAAAACCAGATAATCTTATTCACCTGAACTGCCTGGTCTCACACCTCAGCTCAGATCAGAGACCACACAATCACAGAACCATAGATTGTTTTGAGTCCTTTGAACACCACATTTTTTGTTCCAAGTTAAAAATTGCTTAAGGACAACTTCTTTAATTTGAACTTTGTATGTTAGAGAACAGAGGACTGCCTTGCTATTGGCACTTACAGGAAGGTGAAGCTGCACACGATGTTAGGAGATTGCTAAATCCTGCAGCTTAACAGAGGCAAGATTGCCACATCTCCACAGCCCAGATCCAGCCATCAGTGAGGGTGCATTGGTGTCCCCAGAAGGTACATGTATGTATACAGCACATTTATCCATCATATGTACATATGTACATAGCTGGCCACACGGAGCAACAGAGATGGAGAATACAGCACTCCAAAAGACATAAAATGCACCAATATGGCCTCATTCCTCTGTCTGTCGGTTCAGGCAGAATGTTCTGTGCTGGGAAATGTGATTCTGCAAGGTGAATTCCTTCAGTAACTGGGCTGAGACCCTCAGCTGTTTCAGCAGTTGCCCTGGGTTCCCAGTTTCCCCAGCTGCTGGCACTTGGACATCCGAGCCTCTGAGGCTGCTGCCCTGCAGCTGCTGCTGTGGAAACTCTCTGATATGCAAACACACACACAGAGGTAGATCTCAGGTGACATCCCAGTTCCAGTTTCTCTGATCTGGACCCTCTGGTCCCTCCAGCAGCCAACTTGGTCTCTCCAGACACCAGAGTCTCTTTTCCACCAGACAGACAGGGCCCTCCAGCCCCTAGTCTCAGTCTGGGGGCTGTCACTGAGACCCCCCGCACAGAGGACAGGGCTGTTTGCCTGGAAAAATGGCTAGAAGTGTGGTTTAGTCAGAGTCCAGGATGGACTGCACTGGTCACACATGGGGCATAGCCTGGCAGGTGCACTGACAGCCCATTCTTGTACACTGCATCCCCTTATCCTCCTGCTTTCCCACTCATCTCTCTCCAAAACACTCAGTCCCCCTTTCCCCCATCCTTCACAGAACATCCTCTAAATCCCATTCAATCCTAAAATATCCTTTCCCTGCCCCTCAGTGGTCAGATCCTCACATCCCTGGCAGTGACCCCTTTGGCAGTGGGGTCTTCCTTTGGCTTGTGGTGATGAGGTGCTCCAGCCCAGGGCCTGAGGCTCCCCAGAACACCCCAGAGGGGTGATCTGGGGCTCGTGTCAGTGATGGGGACACCGGGAGTCTGCATAGCTCTGTGCCTTAGGGTCCTTCATGGTAGGGAACAAGCCTTCAGGGGGTAGTCATCCTCCTTTGATGCCCAAAGAGCAGCCACGTGGGACATATCTGGGATTCCCCACACTGATTCTGAGGGCTCCTCTATGTGTGGGACCAGCTTCATGCTGCATAACCCAGCACAAGAACAATTACATTATTTGCCAAAGGCTACGTCATTACAGTGCGTCAAATGCTTCACTTTAATCTTTGAGGTGTTTAAGTTCTTTTAAAAGCTTAGTCCTATGTTCAGTCACCAAAATGTGGATTAAAAAAAAAAAAAAACAAATTAGGTTTGAAAATACTCATCTGAAGGAAGTCACTTAACTGCTCATTTCCTAAAATATGGTCTCAGGCTTAAGTTTTTTTTTCGTGAAAATGCCACAATAGAGCATGTGTATTTCCTGTGGTATCATGTTTAGGACAAATGTGAAGTACCTGAAAACTCCACCTGTGCCTGAGCCCTCTAAACAGCCAAACCAACAGTTCAGGAGCAGGTTGTCAAAAATGAATCAATTCTGATGCAGCTGAACTCTAATTAAACCATATTTTTATATTCTTTTAAGCTCCTTTTAATAGAAAGTTATTTTTATATAAATAAAATAGAACAGGAAGCTGCTAATAGAATCATAATTTAGACATTGAAAAGAGCTTTACTGCAAATGATTCAGTGAAGAAAGTTTTTACTTAAACTGAAATGCTGTACTGCAAAGCTTGTATCATGGTATATAATACTACTAGTAAGAAATAAAACACATCATAGCCTTGCAAAGAATTATTACAATGTGTGAAACAGTCATATAGAAAGGGATAGGCTCCCCATAGTCTGAGGAACTTCAGTTGCTTTGCTGAAGCTAGGCTATTTTCAGAAACTCTGATACATTATTTATATTGTCAAGAATGATTACGAAAAGTCTTTTTCTCATATGTAATAAAAACTTACTCTTTCTGTTCTAAGCCATTCACCCTTGTCCTGTCACTACATGCCCTTGTAAACAACATCTCTCTGTCTTTCCTGTAGGCTCCCTTCAGGTACTTGAAGGCTGCAATTAGGTCACCCAAGAACCTTCCCTTTTCCAGGCTGAACAATCCCAGTTCTCAGCATTCCTCATATGAGAGGTGTTCCATCCCTCTGATCATTTTTGTGGCCTCCTCTGTACTAACTCCAACAGCTCCATGTCCTTTTTATGCTAGCAGATCCAGAGCTGAAGCAGCCCTGCAGCTGGGGTCTGAGCAGAGCAGAGGGGCAGAATCCCCTCCCTGGCCCTGCTGCCCACCGCTGGGTGCAGCCCAGGACACGTTTGGCTCTCTGGGATGTGAGAGCACACTGACAGCTCATGGCCAGCCTCTCACCCACCCCCAGGTCCCTCTCAGCAGGGCTGCTCTCCATCTCTTTCCAGCCTGTGTTGATACTGGGGGATGCCCTGACCCAGGTGCAGCACCTTGCACTTCATTTAGTGCAGCACCTCATGAGATTGCCATGGACCCACTTCTCAAGCTTGCCCAGGTCCCTCTGGATGGCATCCTGTCCTTCAGGTGTGTCAACAGCACCACTTAGCTTGGTGTCCTCTCAAAACCTGCCAAGGGTGCACTCAATCCCTTAATTTGTGTCATTAATGAAGGTATTAATTAACAGAGGTCCCAATATGGACCCCTGAGGGACACCACTTATCACTGATGTCCATAAGGACTCTGAGTCATTGACTACCGCCCTCTGGATGTGACCATCCAACCACTTTCCTATCCATCTCACAATCTACCCATCACATCCATTTCTCCACACTGTACACTAACCCAAATTAATACAGAAAAACTGCAACATCTTTAAAATATTTTATACAGAAAAAATGCAATATCTTTAAAATATTTTATATAGCAAAGCTTTCTTAGTATGTCCTCCTTTTCTTTGGTGTTATGCTCAGTCTGTCAGTGCTGTTCTGGGTACTAATGCTGACAGTCAATCAGGAGGGTGTCAGCATCCTGAGGTCTGTGCATGGAGATAGGCTGGGAGCAGATGTGTCTTCTTCCTTTTCTTCAGGAGAGGTTGGATGGTTATTCTGATTGTCTTGGGGTGCACACTGCATCATTTTTGTAATTTTTCTTATCCTTTTTCCTCAATTCCAAGTTATTTAGTTTTGGTCAGTTCTCTTTGGGACCTCAATAACTAATTTTCTGGAACAAGTCCCTTAGAGCAAGCCAAAGGTTTTTTCTCTCTCCATGTTGTCTATATAATGAGCTGTCCAGATGCTACCTTTTTAGGTTAACCATAATTTATGCTTATCTTTCTGAAAAAGAATATGGATTATGGGATGCATACTTTCTTTCCAGCCCCAAATCATTGATGGAGTTACATTTACATTCAAATCTCACCTTCTCTGCCATTTTTTTTCTTCCCTGCCTTAGTTTTTTCAGTTTAATTAGGGAATAAATTAAAGCATAATATCATTAAATTACTGGATGCACTGGCATTTAAATAAGTTATGAACATGTTGTTTGATACTCTGAATAAAACACTTGGGCAATGCAATGTTCCAGCACCAGGAACTTGCACTGCACTGTACACTTTATAATTGGCATCTGGACCTCATACAAATAAGATATTTGACTTAGGTTGGGAAGGGTAACAGCCATTGCTTTTCAACCTACTTAAATTTTAATATTATTTTAATTTTTTTAAATTGTAGTCCATTTTAAGTCAATAAGGATAAATATTCCTTATTCCTTTTGTTGAATAATAAGAAAAGAGTCCTACAACATGGGGAAATCATTGCTTAAAATACAAGTAGTCTTTACACAGCATTCTAATATTTATTTAAGCTCCTATACCTCCATGCTAGAACATTTTAACAGACTTATACAGTAATAAATGTGCAATCAGAAATACATTATATACGGTCAGCAGGTTGTGCAGCTTTGCCTAAACTGAACAAGCTGTTCAACTTACTCATCAGTGACCTGGATGTGGAGACAGAGTGCACCCCCAGCAAGTTTGCTGATGATACAGAACTGCGAGGAGAGAATGATACCCAAAGGCAAATGCAGGGTCCTGCACCTGGGGAGGAACAAACCCAGGCACCAGCACAGGCTGGGGCTGACCTGCTGGAGAGCAGCTCTGCAGAGAAGGACCTGGGGGTCCTGGAGGACAATGAACTGTCCATGAGCCAGCAGCGTCCCCGTGGCCAAGAAGGTCAGTGGGATCCTGGGGTGCATCAGGAAGAGCAGTGCCAGCAGGTCAGGGGAGGTTATCCTGTCCCTCTGCTCATCCATGGTGAGGCACATCTGGAGTGCTGTGTCCAGGACTGGGTTCCCCATTTCAAGAAAGACAAGCCTTCAACTGGCAGTCCTGCCCAGCGGTAGGGCCTGGCTTCAGCTTCCCAGAAAGCTGACAAGCTGGGGAAATGCTTAGCTGGCTTACTTTCTGCCAATGAGTAATGACTAAGACTGTGCACAAAGAATATCCTGATATACTTTCCCTTGTTTGTTGGGACCTCGTACACATTCAGAAAGATTCTATAAAGGATGTACACAATGTATGTATTTTTGTATTGAGGTGGTGGGTGTAATTACAGATTTTCTACTGCGTAATTCAGCAGAAAACAATTCCCTGGATTCAGATTTTGCCCATTTATTTTTGTCAATCTCTGTCTTTCAGCAGGTTTCATCTATCCACATGTGTGCTTTCAATCACTTTCAGGAGACTCATAATCATTAGAAGGCATTATCCTGACAGCATTCTCTAAAACAGAGAGGCACTGCAATCCATATTTTATAAATGAGGAAATGAGATGCAGTAGCTGACACAGACCATCTATGATGTCCATGATGAAGCTGTAGAATGATCCAGGTCCTTTGAGTCTCAACAGCTGTCCCAGGCTGTGGATACAATAACTCCCAGTGTTAAAAGCACTGTTAAAAGCACTGTTTTTCACACTTGAGAGGATACAGGTAACAGAGTGAAAAATACTTCCATCAACATCTTAATTTATATCAGAGAAATAAAAAAAAAACCAGAGCTAAAAAACAAAAAATCAGATATTTCATGAAATCTGTCCATTCCAAAACATGTTCTAGGTTTGGCAAAACTTTCATGAAATCCACTCACAAACTTACACTGACTAATTTTGATTCTGTTCCATCATTCCTGTTAAGGAGCAGAACTCTTGCTTTTCCCTTTGCTTTGCTGCATTTTGAGCTGTTATCGCTCTGTTGCCACACAACCTTTGAAGCATGGTCTCTGTGAACTCCCAAAGGATGCAGCAAAGCTTCTAAATACTTGCCTGAAGTCAGCAGGATAACTTGAGGTGCAAAGCTGGTCTATGTAGGTACCCTGAGGAGCTGTAGGTTTCAGGGCCAGTTTCCAGTATCCCCAGAAATAGGCAGGAATTTTTTCACCGACCACAGTGGGATTTGGTTCAAGTTCATTTTCACTTCAACTTGCAAAGACATGAAAGGAGTAGTACATGAGGGACATGTTTCAGCCCTTTTGCTCAGGCCAGTCGGCTCACCAGGTCCACGCTTGCAGTGGATGCTTACCCACAATTGCACAAAGCCATTCCCGTGCTGAGGGGCTGTCTGCACTTTCAGAGAAGCATTGAAAACCCGTGAACCAGAGCTCACTGAAATCATTGAAATAATTGAAAACCCATGAGCTCAGATGCTGCCAGCAGCTGCAGAGGCAGCAGAGGCACTGCAGAGTCTGAAGGACTGTAGTGGAGGTCTGCAGGGACACTTAACAGCCTTGAAATGATAAAGTGAGCTGTTGTCTATGAAGATGTATCATATCGATTATAGGAGAGCAAAAATCTTGTCCCAGACCAGCAAAATATAAGGCAAAGTGAAGAAAGAAAAATGCATATCAGTTCAAATGAATATGAACGATCAAATGAAGGCAGGTGCCACTTTATATCTCCCAGACATATTAATCTATCAAAAATTACATCAGGTATTGGTTTCAGCTGGGGCAGAGTTAATGCTCTTCCTAGTACCTGCTATGGGGCTGTGTTTTGGCTTTGTGCTGAAACTGTTGAAAACACAGACATGTTTTCATTCCTGCTGAGCAGAGCCAAGGCTTTTCTGCTCCTCACCCCACCCCACCAGTGAGGAGGCTGAGGGTGCACCAGGTGCTGGGAGGGGACACAGCTGGGACAGCTGGCCCCAACTGATCCAAAGGATGTTCCAGACCTTATGGCATCATGTTCAGCATGTCAAGCTGGGGGAGAAGAAGCAAGGGGGACACATTCAGAAGGATGAAGTTTGTCTTCCCAAAAATGGCTATGTGTGATGGAACTCTGCTTTCCTGGGGATGGCTGAACACCTGCCTGACCAAAGGAAGGGATGAATTAATTCCTTGTTTTAGTTTGTTTGCATGCACAGCTTTTGCTTTATCTATTAAACTGTCTTTAATCTCAGCCCAGGAGTTTTCTCACACTTACCTTTCTGATTCTCTCTCCTATGCCTCTAGAGGCAGTGAGCAAACAGCTGTGTGGGGGTTAGCTGCTGGCAGGGGTTAGGCCACAACAACATCAGGGAACATAGGACTTCTTTCTCTTTGTCACACATGTATCTTGCTTTGCTCATGTAGTGCAAGAGGAAAAGAAGTAAAACCTAGCAAACTTTTCATTTTCTTAAAGAGAAACAAAGGCCTGTTGCCCAGAGAAATGGTGGAGTCACTATCCCTGGAGTATTTAAAAGATGTGTGGGTGTAGCACTTAAGGACGTGCTTAAGCGGGGGATTTGGCAATGCTGGATTAATGACCAGATCAGTGATCTCATAGGTGTTTCCCAACCTACACAACTCCATGATTCTATAAAATCAGCACCTCTCCATCGCTGTTAGCAGACTTCCCCGTGCTCCTCGGTGCTGAGCAGGTTGCTCTTTGGCAGCACAGAGACCAGCACGGCAGCTGCCATGTCCAGGGCAGAGCACTGCAGGGGAAGCTGTGGAGACAAGGGAAGCAGCACAGACAGAGTTAGTCATGCTGGGAGGCAGGCAGAGGAAATGAGGCAGGAACGGAAACAAACAAGCAAACCCAGCTCAAGGCTAAGCTGCACCCAGAACAAAGGTTCAACTAAAAAATAATTTATAGCATTGTAAACAAGAAGGGAAAACATTCAGCACACAGAACGAGGGAAACAGCTGTGTCCATTGCTCTATTCTCACACCCTCCCAGCCAGCGACATCCCCTAGGAGAAGTTTCACAAGCATGCACGGAATTCCCCTGGGAGGGCAGTGGTGATTAGGACTGCGGCTTCGTTACTTCCCAACCTGTGCAGAACCTGGCATGGGCTGACATGCACTAATGCATTTGACATGTCTCAGCAACTGTGCCAGACCGTCTTGGGGCTCTACATACTCTGCATTTCCCTGTCCAACTCATGTTAAATGCTAAATGGAAAGAAGCAAACTTCAAAGTGCACTGGGTATGTCATAGGTTTTGATGAAGAGCCCTTGAGGAAGGGAGAATCTCTTTGATTCGGAAGGCATAGGAAAAAACTGCAGTCTGGACCATGAAAAAATGCATTCTGCTGCAAATTAGCACCTGAATCTCAGTGAAAAAGAAGTTGAAATGTTTTGTCTTCAAGGCTGATGATGTGGCTTTTCCATGTCCAAAGAACACATGTAATATCTCATGCAATGAGATAAATATATCTAA
Organism: Pyrgilauda ruficollis; assembly: GCF_017590135.1. Taxonomy (NCBI): domain Eukaryota; kingdom Metazoa; phylum Chordata; class Aves; order Passeriformes; family Passeridae; genus Pyrgilauda; species Pyrgilauda ruficollis. The sequence goes on from NW_024529932.1 coordinate 9,247,555, forward strand.
ATAATCTAAAATAATGGTTAAGGACAAAAAAGCAGTGGCAATGTCTTGGCTAAAAGACACTGGCCTAGGAATTGAGTATTCTACACTTACCATATTCTTCCAAAGTACTTGTAAGTGAGCACCCCTCTGTAAGAGATTCAGAAGCCAATAGGACAGACAGCAGGTTGGATCCTGTTCGCTGGTTCCCACATTCAAGGCTTCTCATCCTCTAGGGTTGCTGGAGTATTCCCACTGACTTCACAGAGGCCAGGTGTCACCATAGACAGTGCTGTTTTGTGCAAAACCCCCTTCAGCTTCAAGAATAAATCTCTAACATGTAGAGTCACACAACCTTGTTACCACTATCAAAGTTTTTTTGTATGATCTACTTGGCTGTTGTGTTTCAGACCTTTTGGGGAGAAAATACAAAATTATTTTAAAGTTCTTGCATCACTTTTAATCCCCTTTCTCCCTCAAAAGGTTTGTTTTCCTTTCTACTCAAGGAATGTTTTCTCAGTTCCAGGAAACCAAATACCCACACCATGGCAGATACAGGTTTCAGGTCTCCAGAGACACACTGGACTGGCTGTCTAAGTACCATTTCAGTTCTCAAGCCCTCTGCCCAACTACAGCCTAACTTTACAGCAGCTGAGAGCCTGAACAGACAGCAGCATCCATTAGGTGCTTATGTTCATGTCTGCATTCTTGTTCCAGCCCACCAACAATGTGTCCCTGCTGAACTGCTGAGAGCTCTCATCACAGTCTCTGCTGCTGACCTCATCTGAGGCTAAACAGGGTCATTATCCTCACAAAACACAGTGAAGTACATTTCTTGGAGCAGGTTAAGTCCAAGAGCTCAGGGACCTGACAATTCCTTCTTTCTGGAAGAAAACACAGGAGTATGACAGGGAGTCATGAGTTATTTAACTACACTCTTCAGTAATTATGGGAAAGAAGAGGACACAGACCTCATCTATGGAGCACATTGGCAAGAGACTTTGCAGTCCTTCATGGTAAAGAGTTGACCTGGATACATTGACTGGGAATGCCAAGATATCCACTGCTTTTAAATGGCAGAGATTCCTGTTCCTATTAGACACATTATATTTATTTCACTGTGTTTTCTGAAAATTCCCTGCTTGCATGGCTCTATGTCTCCTTGCGTTGCACAGAGGAGTCCACAGGCCACACCGAAGGTAGAATTTTCCTGGCTGGCAGTAATAGCTGGTGACTACCATAGCTAAGGTCCTGATTGATACTGCCAGAGGAAATACATTAGAAATTATTACAACTTAACCTAAAAGGCTCAAATTTCAAGAAAAAAACAACTAAGTGTCAGAAGTTGAAGGATTTATACTTCAGTGCTGATGATTGTAACAATATTTTGCATTAATTTTAAGGGAGAAGAAGATACATTAAAAAAATTACAAAATTAAAAAAAAAAAAAAATTGGGTCTCAACCTGATATTTTAGTGTGATTTTCCTTGTAGCGAGGTCTACCAGGCTGAAAAGCCTCCCAAGGTAGGGGATGGCAGCTCCATCAATTGGGTGATATAATTGCTGCATTCTGTGCCTTTGGTAAAGCCTAAGAATCTCTCTCTGAACTGAATCCAGCCCAGGATATGCCTTTCTAGAGAAAGGAGAATGCCTAATAAAGATCCCAGAATATTTACTTTTTTTTTGCAGATTTAATAGCTGTGAGTTGAACAAGCGTGCCATATGCTTGTAAGTCAAAGCATCCCTTTTATGTTTTGAACTACAACCATTCCCTTGGGCATGAGCAAACTTGTGAAACACTTTCTTTATTTTCAGCCTCATAGTTGTTTTATTCTACCCCTTTCCAGTCCCTTATTTAATGAGGTGTTGGACTCCTAAGTAAATCTTTGCTAGGTTTGTTCTTCACGCTGCCAAGATCACAGCAGCCGGTGTTCACCAGTCAGATTCTGTTATACATTCAAGGTGATGATGAAAAAAATAATGCACAATGGTTACTAATGTTGGTCCTAAAGATATTGTAGTCAACATCTGGTACCTGTCTCTTCACATGTGCACGCAGGCATATCAAGTCAACACCATCAAAAAGTAATAAATAGTAATAAATATTAAATAAATAGTAATAAATTGTAATTTCAGCAAAATTTTTGGGGGAGTAAGGAATTACAGTAAGGATAACCATCTTTTGTCCATAGAGCTTGAAGCATATTGCAAAATTGGTATCAGAAGCTCACAATTTAAAACAGAGAATAAAATGAATAGAATACTCTGGTGTGCAGGGCATGTGAAGAGCGCATACTGTGGAGCCTTGTGGAAATGTTGTTCATGTGAAAACAGATTTTGTATTTTTAATCAATTTTTCAAATCTTTTTTTTCTTCTTTTCCAGAAGTTGGAAATTTCTACCAGCTCTGGTAAACTCTTAGCACAATGGCTTTACCATCCTCACTCAAAACAGCTCTGACTCTCTAATTTTGAGCACCAACCATGGAGTCAGGGCTGACCAGATTTCAAGCAGCTGTGGAAACTTGCCTCTGAACTGGTAGAATTTTTCACTGTAGGATGACATGGAGAGCTGGTTTTGTCCCAAATCCACTCTTACACAGAAGTACTGGAGCTTCTGATGATAGCTGCAAGCCTGGTGTGGCCCATGGCTCTGTCACCTTCTTTGACTGGCACACTTCTGGTGTATTTTGGGTTACTAAAGACAGGATTTACCTAATTCCATGCATCTTGAGTATGGTGTCCAGTCCAAGCTGGCTGTTTGAGCTTACTGAAAAAACGAAAAGTGCATCCAGAAAGAAATTTGTGGTATTTTTGAACAGTCCTCCATCCCTATAGTCACCCCAAAGGAAACTGAGATTACCAGAAACAAGATGCTTTGGACACCTGGAGTTAAGGGACTTGATTCCACCCCCTTATATGATTGCCAACAAGGTTTGTGAATGTCTGCACAATTCTTTGTTGCCACATCTAGGCTGAGAGAGCTCCTTACATTTCCCAGCTTATTTTGTTTTTTCAACCCTGAAAACTTCAAATAATTCCAAACAGCAGAAGGGCACCTGGTTTCTGTACAATGTTTGGGTCTTTCCTCCACAAGAACCCATGCTGAAGCTTTCTTACTGCCCTTGAGCTAGGCAGGATCCCATCACTCTGGTCAGGTTTTTGAAGGCTTTCCAATTAATTTCTGGAGGATGAGGGAGGAAATTAATTTCTTTCACTATTAGCATTTGGAATCCTGACCTCTCTCCTGACTTCTAGTGAGATTAATTCACAGACAAAAGCAGTTGACCATACTGTGTCAAGCAGCTCTTCACAGATGAAGGATGGTTCCACCCTGACAAAATCAGATGACTTTGTGTTTCATCATTTCTCCCAGATAGTTTCTATCTTGCTGCTGTCAGAGGTCCAGATTCTTTTTACACAAATGGAGGTGAGGTAGGACTTTCTATGACCTGCCCTACCTCCATTTCTAAGATCTTGACATTATTGTTGTTTAAATGTAAAGTAAACATGAATATGATCAGAACTGAACAAGAAAGACAAATAGGGGAAACAGATGCTGTTTCTTTCATTATCTTTCAGTATTTGGGAGAGGTTTTAATTATTTTTTGTAATTTATTCTAAAATATTAGGCTACAGTTTTGCTGTGTCAAAGCTTCTTCACTTACAACTCCACCACATTTCTCTGTCTTTACTCAGAGACACACACAAGAGTAATAAATTATTTTCCTTATGGGAACTGCAGCATCTCAGGACATCTCAGGACAATTGATTTAACCACTGCTCTTGGTTTTGTCTATATTACTCTGGCTCTCCACCAACATTCCTGCACTGATAACTTAGACAGAAGCTTTCTATGTCCCTGAATTGTTTTGGGTTTTGAGTTAATTTCGTATTCAATGCACAGTTATGACAAAGACAAATACATGGCTGTGCTCATTGTCATCTGTGTCTGCAGTATACTATTAATTTGAAGCAATATATTTTGTGTGCACAAAACATTCTGTTTTCCTGATTTTTTCACTATTAAATTACCCCTTAACTGAACTCAGAATATTTTTCTCCATATTTTACATCACTGTCATTTCATCTAAACACCTGTGCTTTTCCTAGGTGAATGAAATTCTGTGCATTAGATGGGCCCATTTCAGTGGAAGCAGAATCACTGCTAATGCACTTTTTTTGCATGCCTTTCCTTAGTTCCATAAAACAAATCCTGTTAATTACATGCAGCATAAGTTCCCTCATCACAGATTATCTTTAAAAAAGGCCTTCAGAGCTGGCAATTACTTATAAGAGGTAACTACATGAGATTTTTTAAATCTCAACCTTTTTTGCCAGTTTCCAGATATCAGAAACATCCAGATTCTGGTGAAGCTATTTCAACTGAGAGAGTGAAACTCATTTGGGATGAATGGGGGATCATTAGGAGGATACATTTGAAAAACCAAGCGAACAGAATGGAAGGAAGTATAGATGACTGGGAATGGATGGGTTCTCCAGCAGCAGCATGCAGAAATGGCCTTGCAGCTCACTGCCAGACACAAGCTGGAAGAACAGTGAGCAAAGATAATTTAAAAAATTGATATTCAGGTAGTATTCATACTGCTGAAGAGATTGTTTTGTCTCGGGTGTACTCTTGTATTGTGACTTAGGCCAGTATGGACCAGGGAGTGTTAGCAGAAATAATATTTTATTATGCTTTTGAATGGTAAAGCTGTTGGAAGGATTATCCTTTGTCCTGTGCTAGTAGGAGCCTGGCATTGTGAGGTGCTGATGTATGGCAGGTGTTCTTTGAGGTTGCTGCTGCAGTAACAGCAATTACAGCAGCAGTGGAACATTTGACTTTATTGGCTTTCTTCTGCCCACCTCTGGCAATGATGAAAGACTGCAAGCCAATCCCTTCTGCATGATCTGTACAAATAAACCCTTTTACTACACACTTTCTCCCACCTTTGTTGTGGGACAGAAGAAGGTGACTTCTGTCTGCGTTTCTTTCTGCTAAGAGCAAAAGCAGCAAGAAATTTTGTAGTTTTCTGTAACCTTTATTAGGACAAAGACCTTAGTTTTTTAACTAAGTGTTGACAGTCACACTGCTTGAGTCTAGATATTTGTAAATTTAGAATCTAATGTAAGCTAACTACCCAGGACTCCTGCAAGAAATAGGAAGAATTTCACCATTTCAATGAAATAGCATTGGGCTTGATCTTCCCTTACTTAATGTGTCTTGCCATGGGAATACAAGGTTTTCAGATCAGCCCCAAATCAGGGATCCCATAGGGAGGCCAAATGCACAAACTGCGATGGAGAATTATGGTTGTAAATAATCCTGTAGAGATAGTTTGCAATTAACATTATTTAGCATGTATAGGGTATCCTGTGTTAAATAGGCTTCACTTCATATTATCTTACCAAGTTTGGTTGCCAATATCATGTGTAGAAGAAGAAGGAAAAGTTTAAAACAAACTGAAAAATTACTTGTTGGACTAGAATTGTAAATGGGTGTTTATTTATGATGCTATACTGAGTTAATGGGTTCTAGATTTTGCTATTTGATCAGTCTTTAGATTTTGCTATTTGTCTGTTCAAGAAAAAAGTCTCAGCATAAAAATACCATCTTGCTGCTTCTGAATGGTGATGAGTTTCCATGTTATTGAGATCCTCACATTAAAGGCTGTAAGAATACTTAGCACTATTCACCTCTAGACATCAATTTATTTCATAGTTTTGAGTTTTACAAATCTTGAAACTGGAGATGGCTTGGGGTCTGTCTGTGCACAAAGACCCTGATGAAACCATGAGCTAAAGCAATCTGGTCCTGTCATGGTGAGCTGCCTCTTGTACCCATATTGTGCCTCTGCTGGGGGGACAGCAGTAGCTGCAGCATTCTCCACCTCTATCCTCCCTGTCTGGTGCAACCCTGTGCTATCATGCAGTGCCTCATCAATGACACAGCTGTATTTTTTTTTTCTGTGTGTCACAGAGAGGCATTTTGCCTGTTGACTTCCCCCAGCCTTTTCCAGGAATTATTTCTTGTGTGCCTGGTTTTGCACTGCTTCCCAACAATTTGAATCTGATTTCCCCTTTAACAACATTAATGCACTCAATATCATGTTTCAGAAAACATTTTGCTCATCAGCTTTTCATTGATTTGTGCTAATATGGTGATGGTCAGGAGATTTGTTCTCTGCTTACATTACTCTTACACAATCATGTCTTGACAGTGGGACTGACAAGAACAGTAGTCCTTAATGAGAAAATAAAGAGGCAGATGAGGATTCCACTTATGCAATCATGCATAGCACCCTAGCACCCCCTCTGCCAAAGCCACCTGGAGCTGGGAGATCCAGGGTGACAGTCTGCTCCATCCTCCCCATCTTGGGAAGTTACAGAGGGGTCTGACTCAGTAATGTACCAGTTAAGCACAGGGTGTGCACATATATGAGTAAATTAAATGTGCCCAGGGTCTTTCTTTGGCCCTGAGACCCACAGGGCTGAACTAACTTTTGTCCATAGAGTGAGCTGTCGGAGCTTCTAAGACCACATGTCTGTATCCAGGCAGCCCCTTGGAAATAGCCATTGTGTCATATCCAGGAATAGTGTGGGTGAGGGTACTGGCAAGAATGAAAAGCATATAGGGAACGCTACTAACAGGTCAATTTAGCTCTTGTGCCCGTAAATATCTTTTCACCACTGTTTAATCCACAGTCATCTCTGGTGGAGGAAGGGAAGAGAGGTATCTACTATATTTTTTGCAATATTCCATCACACAGGAGCTTCCTTTATCTTTATCCTGGAAGCAGCAAGAATGTGGAAGACGTTTAAGGCAAAATGGACTCCTAAACATGGCTTAGCTGCACTGAAAATTGCTAAAAAACATTTCTATCATGCCCTGCTCCATCTCTCAGTCTTCTGAGTAAAATCCCACCTGGTGTGCTGGCTGGTGCTGCACTAGCCTCCCTGCGTGGCTGTGGAGGGCCCTGCAAACCCTTGTACAAGACGTGACATCCTCCACAGCAGCAGTGCTGGTGGTGGGAGTCTGCCTGAGCTGGGAACAGGTTGGGCAACAGGCACTTTCAGAGGCAGCTGCCTGACTTTGACTCACAGCAAATCCTATGTGATGTCACATTGAAGAATTATCTGTAGTCCTTAATACGAAGCACTATCCCTTCATATCTGCTTCCAGTGTGCAAGGAATTAAACTTTCTTTTTAAACCTGTGCCTCTGTCTCAGTCAGGAAGGGTGCAGAGCTGGCCTTTAATCCCTGAAGGAAATATAAGTGAGAAATGTTTAACATTTTGCAATCACAGTAGAATTGTTCCTTATTGTTCATATTCTGTGAATACAGCTGAAGAGACTTAGACATCTAGCTCCCCAAAACACTTTCTACACAATAAAGGTGAATCACAGTTTCCAACTCCTGCAGCTAATGCCTGTTCACACTAGTCCATTTTGTGCATTGCTCACAAATCAGGTTTTTTTACTCCTCACTGCTCAGAGCTTTGGAAACAGGCTCGTACATAGGAAAAGCTTTTCTGATTCCTGCAGTTTGTATGAGAAGGATTCAGTGGAACTGTTTTTTCCTGTCTTTAATTGCTTCCTCATCAGCTCAGTTCACAAAGCTCCCAAAACACAGCAATACTGTCCTTCAGCATTTTACTTTATCTTCGTGTGAAAAGCTCTGATCTGACTCTACCCGTGGCTGAAAAGGATGGTGGTTTATTTTACTGCAGAATAATGACAGCATATGGATATAGAGACTTATCAAATGGTGTTCACTCATGAACAAGCAACTGCAAGTATTGGCACTGTCAAAGGAAAGCTGTCAGGGAAAGATCATGTCATAAACCAAGAGAAGCTAAAATTAAATTAGATGCCAAACATATTGAGCATACAACCAATAACAAAATGATTCTTTCCTTTTAAGAAACCTGAAATGGCTGTTTTTCATATGCTAAAACCCACACACCATTCAAATATTTAAATTGTTTATAATAATTAATAGATATTAAAAGCGTGGAACAGGTCTAAGCTGCACATGTAACAAATTGTTTTAAGTTCATCATGCACATAAATACATGAAATTGGCAAAACAATGAGCTGATAAGGTCTGTAATAATTCATTATTTATTTAAATAGTTATTAACCATCTATTAATCCTCTATACATAAATTTATATATGAATGTTTAATAAAAATTCCTTCTTTCCTAGTCATGCAGTAATGACTCAGAGCATAGCCTGCAATAGTATTTAATAATGTTTACTGTGGAGCAGTGCAGTACACGTTATGAGATGATCTGAGAGGAGTCTGTTATTAAGGATTTGTTTTACAGAGCTGAAAAAGAAAACACAGTTGGGTTTTGTGTTGATTTTCCATTACTAAGAGCTACACTATGAGGTTGGAGGAAAGCTAGGAAGAATAAGATGGGCTTTCTCTCTTCTGTATAATCCTATCACCTACTAGTAGAAACAACATTTCTGCTACATGTGGTCGCCTTGTTGTTTTTTATACCCGTACAAGGAATTTTAAAATAATAAATACTCCTGGAAAACACAAATAAAAATGAGTATTTGGAAACATTATGCAGTCTCCAGCAGGGTGCCTTCCCTTATCCAGTTAGATATATAATTCAGTCTCAGAGCTGTCATATATTTTGTGTTTGCTGGGGCACCTTGTGTTCCAGAAGCCCATTACAGATAGAACTACCCTTTCACAATAGGCTGGATGATTATATATTGGCGTTAATATTTCACAGAGTGATGAAGGAACCCAGCACCTTGCTTAGAGCCACACAGATGGCAGAGTGCTTTATGCCAGTGAAGATCAGTAGGATGCACCCTGCTCTCTGAGTATAGTGAGCAGGCTCCTGCCCAACATAAGGGCTGTCATGCCTCCTTCTTTTCTCAGATGTGATGCAAATGTCAAAAGAAAGAAGTTTTGCCTCCCAGTTGCTGGTCCTGCTGCATATTATTCCCCTTAATGATACATCAGGCACAATTACATCCCAAGGTCCCCCAGAAAATAGCCAGTGTGCTACTCACAGACGCATAAAAGGAGAAATATTATCTGTCTGCAGAAAGAAAAAGGGTTAACTACAGTAATTTACATCTCATCCCTACACCAAATAGACTATAAATGAGAGAATGAAATTGCAAAACGTGTTTGCATGGTTTAAGAAAAAGCAAATATACAAGAACTGCCTAATTATGCGAGAAGCTAGGATTGCACAGATGTTTTCATCTGTTCTCATGCCATCAGGAAGCATTGAACAACCCCACTACAGACACTGTGAGGTCATTTTTTCAGAGTTCTTTGTAATTATATAACAGATAGCCCTTTGGAAAACAGCCCTTATTAATGAACCACAAATAGACTCCTCCCTGAGGCCATGTTAAACACATTGTACTCATTGTGAATAGAGCACTGGAAAGATGGGATGAAAAAATTCTCTTATAAGCTCATACAAACTCCTCATAAAATATATATCTATTATTCAATTTTTATTACAGCAATGCTTATGAGGAATGCATTGAGACACTTGTAAACTCGTAAATAAACCTGTCTTTTAGACATGTGCAAAATCTGGTTCTAGATTCTATAGAAGACAATGGAGCTGCAAAATGCAGCTGTAAATAATTTGCATTTTTAAAGTTTTGTATTAGTCCAGGAAAGGTTTTATTAATTTTTTTTAAAGTATGTAACCATAGGATACTACAGCCATGGTAGCCTTTATAGTTCCATAGTTACTGTTCTTATAGATTCTTAGTTCTGGTCTTAGAGACATTTATGTTGAAATCTGTGAATGAGAGTTTCCATTGTGAAAAGGCCAGAAAGCTGACCAAGTCCCTCTGAAAGCCCTGAATTTCTGCATCAGTTCTGATTATGGTCACTTAATATCTCTCATCCCAGAAAGCTGTATTAGTTTAGAAAACCTACACATTCTTGCAGGCCAGGCTCTGTCTTCAGTGCCTGAAGTTAGTCCTTAAATCTCTTCTTTGCCTGGATATTAGAGACTCTGACTAAGAAGAAGCACTGAAATGTGAAGAAGCTTTAGGTGCTTGGCATATTTCAAGATGTCAGACCGCTTTTACCTAAATGCCAATTAAATATGTCAGACAAGGTAATGGAAATTCACAGAATTTGAAAATTATGGTTATCCTTGTTTTGGGTTACTGAAGAATATCCAAAGCCAAGCAAAAAGTATGGCCATCTACAGTTTTCTCATACATATAGCTAAAAATGACATTTGCATCTTTCACTTTTACACTTCTCCAAACAAAATCCTTCTCTCAGCCTTCCTTGTCAATCAAACCCAATCCATCCTTGGCTCTGAAACACCAGGGTTTTATGCTGTGTGAGACATCTGCCTGTCTGCTGAAGGTGATCATTCTGAGTACCACTTTGCTCTACCCTAGGCAGTAGAACAAATGATCAGATCACAACATGCACCAAGGGACTAATGAGTCATCTGAGTGAATGCCAATATCTTGAATTCAGATATGTATTGGCCTTAGACTCTTCTCATAATCAGCGGAAAAATTAGGGTGCCTGGTGTTTCTCTGATGGATTTTACCCTGAGTAGGTGTCTAGCATGGACCAGCTGATGCCCAGCACAGATTACCACTTTCCTCCAGTCATTATGAACACTCTAGAGACACGAACTCAGCTATAGCTATTAGTAGGGATGTCTGCAGCTAGTTAGGATGAATCCCTCCTGTGCTTCTGATGAATGACATAGAACAGGCAAGGCAGCTCTCCTACAATGAATTGAAACCTTGCAAGAGGGAGCTCCTTTGATCTTATACCTTTTAATAGCATAAGCATTGAATATTCAGCTAAAAGAAGGAAGACTCGGTGTATAGCAATGCGATAAACATACACAAGAATATGCTGGAGCATTGCAAAATAAAAGGACAACTCTTAATTCAAATTTTGGGTATGACTGCAAATTTTGTTGGAAAACATTTGTGATCATCACGCATGCACTTGACTGAGTAATCTACCTTTTCCTAAATAACATCACCCTTGATCACAAAATACAGAGGGCAAAAATGAGTTAACACTGGAACTCCTGCACAAAATAACCAGGGAAATGCAAGTCAGTCTAAATATTTTGTATGATCCTCTCTTAATAATCTCAAACATCCTCATGTTTTCAACGTGCCACTTAAGCCTACATATTCAGAAAGAATTCTCTGAAGAAACAAATATTTCTCTTGTATTTTTCAAACTACACTTGGCTCTTGAGTTTATATCTTTGTAATAGTAAAATCTAAGAAAAAATTTATATAAAACCAATACATTTATATGCAATTACTTTATTCTATCAGTTGGGTCCTTATACAATAATGCAGAACTGTTTCAAATCCTCAGGTGTAAATATCTAAACTTTTTTTTTTTTTTTGGTCTTGGAGTTAGAATGACCATCAACTGAGGCATTTTGAAAAGCATCTGTTTTTTGGTGCTATAAGGTAATAAATGTAACACATCCAACACTGTAAGAACAGCCAAAGCAGGAAGTCTGAAAGAAGTTTTTGGCATGAACCTTTTTCACTATATTCATATAAACATTATTTTTCAGTGGCCCCAAATTCTCTGTGAAATATGAGAACTTGTTTTGTTTATTTTGAAGCTGAGAGAAAGTTAGCCAACAAAGTAACAGCCAATGACAATGTGAAAAAATTCCATGGGCATTGAAGACTTCTCAAAAACTGGCCTTTATTTTCTTATGACTATAGCAGGATCACGGGATATTTAGCAATATGATGTAAGTAAGCATAATGTAAATCTGCACATGCAAATCAAACTTTTCTGATATAATAAATTGGTAGGACCTTGCCAAAATTTATGCTGAGGGGAACGTTTGGGTATGTGCTTCCCAGTAATGTGTGTGAAACTTATGCAATTGGCTCTCAAAAACATAAACTATCTATACATTAAGTAGGCCCTCCTTGAAAAAATTCCTCAAACATGCAGTTTTTACTTACTGGTAGTGACTGAACAAGGGAAGTAAAAAGAATTTCATGGCTGAGTATGGTTTACAAGCATTACTTAGAGTGGCTAATATTATTTTTATTATTAAATAATAAAAAATATCTGCTAGCTGAAGGTTCAAAAAACCTTGATAGTGTTGAATAAGAACCAATGTGGACTCAAAAGAGTTTTAGTGAAAAAGAAAAGAATATAGAAAAGATTTAGAACACTCTCAAACTGGATTTTAGTACTAAAAACCTATCTGTGGAAACCCAGGGCACCAGGAACGTTTCCCTCTCTGCTGTGGGGTGCCTTGACCCCCAGAGGAACATTGACTTTGACCCTCATTCATGGAGAAAGTTTCCTAAACTCCTGAACTAGTTTCCTAAACTAGAATAGACTAGAATCCACTAGGGTATGAAGTAGATTGTAGAGAGTAATGTAGGTGTATCACTTAGGTGGGAAATTTAGGTTTTGGGATTTTAGTATGTTGTAGGTGGAAGGACGATGGAGGGCACAAGGTGTCATCCTGGGTTTCTTCTTCATGCTTCTTCTTCCTTCTTCTTCATGGGTTTGGGTGGCATTTTGTAACTGGGTGGAAAAGTCCGCATTGTGGTCTTTTGGGGATCAGTTATTGGGTTAAAAGGAAAAATAATCTAGGTGTCAGTTCTTAATTGAATAGTTTAGCTTTAAAATAACTTGTAACGAAAGACTGTTAGCCATTTTTGTGGTGCTTTTCCAGTGCACTGAGCCTTGTGTGGACAGTGTGCAAAACTCTAGATAACACAACAATAAACAAGAACTGAAGACTGAAAAAAATCCAGTGAGACTCTCTTTCCTGACTCAAGACTGCTCCAGGAGGGTCTCCCCCTACAGGGGAGCCCCCTGGGAGGGCCCAGCCTGAGTCCCAGAAGTCAGGGAATCCGCAACAGGTACCCGACACCAATCCACAATGATTTCTGAATCTTCACATAAGGAAATGAATTTTCATTTTAATTGCTGTTGGACTATTATTTTTCTGGAAAGGTCTATTCTAAATACACCAGCACAGAACTCTGTCTCAAAACTGAGCAAAATTGTTTTGTCTAGGACAGTCTTAGCATGATGTTCTGAAATCCAGGTTGACTCATTGACTCACTGTGTCAAATGTATGTTACAAATGCTTAGATTTTTTGCTAGTGCCTTGGATACACTTCCAAAGATAAAAATGGTGCTTGTTTTTCTGCACTTTATCCAGTGTGACATTGCAATTTCAGAAGTCTTTTTTTTTTTTTCCACAGGAACACCACTAGGATATCTAAGAGAAGACCAAGCCAGCAACTGTCAGGTTTTCCTCTTCCTTAAAGCCTTTTTTGATGTGACTGACAGTATATAAAGTCCAAACCCACAACATTCATCAGCATCAACCAGATTAGGGAAGTTAATAAAGTCATGTAGTTGGGAGACTGCTGCCTGGATCAAATCTCTAGGCATGGTTCCAGGTTGTTACGAAGGAGCTGAACCCACTTTGTCCCAGCTTGTTTAAAATGGCAACAGACTCCTCAAATTATATACTATTTGTCAGTTACACCAACACCAAAACACCAAGCATGTAAATTTAAGGATTGATATATGTCTTCTCAATCTTTGATCTGTGGTCTTGACTAGTTCCCTCCAACCAGAGCTTTTCTAGAAACTGCCTCCGCCTGCAGTGCGTGTATGGTTATTGTCAGGCTATGCATGCGATTCATCAGCCTTGACACAAGAATATGGGCTTTTCATACAAAGTAACCAGATTTTGGCTTAAAAATAAATTTTCATAACAGCCATCGTTCTGCTGATTAAGTCATATACCTACCTAGCACAATCTATGCTTCTTGTTTAAATAACTGTTAAACTGAAAGAACTTTTACATCATTTAAACTAGGAATTTGGAGCTAGAAGAAAAAGTAGTGTAAAGTTTGCTGTTCTTCCTAATACAATAATTCTTGGAAAGAGTTTCAGAAGCAGGTGCAGCAGCTGTGAGCATCAGACCAGCTCTTTGATTTCCTGTAATTTTTGCAAAACTAGCCTCACCATTTGCTTTGCAGCTGTTAGGCAGTATTGGGTTGAATTTTTGGACGCAGATTTGTGTTAAGTGCTTCAGTGACCCATCCAACAGCAATAATCACATGTAACAGACGTTTAAAATCCCTTTCTGGTCTTCTTCTGTTCAAAAAAACAACCAAGCTCACAAAGGACCATATAGTGCTGCTGTGGTGTTGTCCATCTTATGAGGTCAGGGAATTTTATCTCAATTTATATGTGTAGCCAAATACAAAAGTCAAACAAGCTTTCAGCTTGCAGCTTATGAGGTCACTGAGCTCAAGGTAGTATATTTGATTTGCTCTGATAATTCCATCATAAATGATACCTAAATGCTTATGATGGTTACAATGTTTTTGTAGCAAGAAGCAAATGTGCATCAGGCAATCCTCTCTGCTTTCCCAGTAGGTTGCCCAGTTTAGGAGAATTCTCAGTATTTATGACAAAGCTAACATCAACAGGATGCCATTTCACAGCAGAACAGATCTTTCATGAGATAGTTATATACCACACCACAATTTTTGCCCTTCTGAGTATATACTCTCAGTCAGGAGGTCTTGTACATTTTCTGCTCTTAATTCTATTTCATCTTTACAGTTAATTTTAAATGCACCCTCACTCTCCTAGAGCATAAAAAAATAAGGAATGCAGTTTTTTATCAAAGGTCTAAAAGCAAAGAAGACTTATTCAGAAAAAATGGGGTGTTATAAGTTGATAATATCTGAAAAGACTTTCTGAATGAGTATGGTTTACTGCCAGCCTTCATCCAAGACAGATTTTAATCCAGAGGGTCATTTGAAAATTTATCCAAGCAATGGTCCATGAAATGATTGTAGGGAAATAAATAGAAAATTGCTAAATGAGGATCAGTGAAATTTAAAAGTATAAAGACCACAGAAGAAAAATAGGAAACAGTGGAATGAGACATAAGCAGCTGGAGATGCAGAATAGCATTAACTGACAAACTAATAAAGGACAGGAGCAACAGTGACCAATCATGCAATATCAATCAAGAAAATTTCATAATGAAGATTCCTCAAGAGCTCTCAGATCAACTTAAACTCAGCAGTTGGGGGCAAAAGATCAGAATCTGACCTTGCATGACATTCACAGAATAGAATGGAATAGAATAGTTCCAGTTGCAGGAGACCTACAACACTCTTCTGGTCCATCTGCCTGACTACTTCAGAGCTGATCAAAAATAAAAGCACACTACTATGGCCATTGTTCCGGTGCTTCTTAATGGCTTGGGGGATCTATCACCTCTGCAGGAAGCCTGCTCCAGTGTTTTTCCACCCTCTCAGTAAAAAAATGCTTCCTAATACCATGCTTGAACCTTCACTTCTTTTGTTGGGCTTTGGTTGTTTGGGTTTTTTGTTAAATGAAGGCCACCACTGGGCTTAATTTTTTAGGATTTCAAGTTGATATGCATCATGATGACATTGTACATGAAAGTTTGCTGAAGAAGAAATTCTTTCAAGAGCACTGTGCAGTACAAACACAAAAAAAAAAAAAGCAGATATGTTTAGACAGGAGAGTGGAATTACTTGC
Source organism: Pyrgilauda ruficollis (assembly GCF_017590135.1). Taxonomy (NCBI): domain Eukaryota; kingdom Metazoa; phylum Chordata; class Aves; order Passeriformes; family Passeridae; genus Pyrgilauda; species Pyrgilauda ruficollis. The sequence goes on from NW_024529932.1 coordinate 9,263,119, forward strand.
TGTGTGTCTTTAAACGTATCAGTAAAAGATATTTAAATACCAAGATCTTCCTGATATCCTCCTTAAAGTTCAAATTGAGAATTCCAGGCTCTCAGAAACAAGCTAGAGAGAAACTATATTGGGACAGGTACAGAAAACTATATTTTCACAGGATATAAATAAGACAGATTACAGAAGACATAAGGACATACTCAACATGGTCCCATCACACCCTATAGATTTAACCTGGGTTACACAAGGTACCTGTTTGCAGTGAGTGTGTTTCCTGTTTTCCACAGGCACACCAGACTTTCTTTGAGTGAAGCAAAAAGAATGTCTCTTAATGTAATACAAATTTTACTTTTGGTGCTTAAGACTTTTTAGCTCCATCCACTTTTCAAACCATCACTGCAGGTATTAGCCACTCAACAGCTTTCATTTGCATTGATCAGTTGACACAATCTATTCTCAAGAGAATTAATCATTAAATTACATCCTAAGAGATACAGGAACAGCAAGCTCTGTGTTAATTTTATGCCATTCTTAATTTTTCATATCTCCTAGGTGCTGCAGGCTGTGCACACGAGGGTGTTCATGCATCACTTAGTAATGAGACCTATTTGAGTTTCTGAAACTTCTTTCTCATTTTCTGTATTCAAGTAGTGTGAGAGCTGCAAAATGCCAGATGATTGCTGCACAACCAATTCTGCCTATGAATATATAAGCATGTCCTATCAAAATCAAAGAAAACCTCTTTGATTCATAAACTTTTAACTCATTTTGGTTTCCTTTTTCACCAGTTTAAATTGAGAGTAATTCCAGGGAAATTGGCATTTCATAAAGTCAAAATTCACACCCCAAAAGATGACATCAAGAAATATTAATATTCATTCCCTAGCAGATTAACCTGACCTATGTAATGAAAGCATTTTGAATAGCATAGAAAATACAAGGTATCAACGGGCTATTGTGATTCTTTGATAATAACAAACACATCTGAAATTTTGCCATCAAAGAAACTCTGATCACATCATATAAGTTAATACATCTGATTTCCCTTTCCATGAAGGTTGAAAAATAAATTTCTACAGTCATCAGAACGACTTTACAAGGCATGACAAAATGCCCTGGTTTTTTGTATGCTACATTGGACTCCACAAATACTGCCCAGACTTTTTTAATTTCCTAAGAGTTCTATGAACGAAAATGCATTGGAGATACTGGACTAGAGTTAAAGGTGATAGGGAAGCTATATGGTTGAGGAAAAGAGGATGCAGGAAGAGTGTGAACTGGAGTTCTTGATCCTGCATGGTGCTGCTGAGCCACCATACAGCCATGTGCAACCTGGAGGGAGAGGTACCCAAGTGCAAAGAGTTTTTACTCATCCACTGAGATTCTTCAAATGGGAGTAGAGCTCTCATAAATTTCTCTTGCAAATTCAGTTTGCCCTGGTTAAGTAACTCTACTAACAGAGAGCATTTGCCTGTGACAAGCACTATCCAGAAGTACTTAATTTTGCAGCTTCAAAACAAATAACATGGGGTTATGTAACTTTGTTCTCTGGGTGCACAACATTTTCATTGTCACTAGCCATAAGAAGCATTTTAAATCGAGCTGACTGAGCTCTTTCTATCAAACTGGTCAGGTACCTCTACTCAAGCCCATGACATAACAGGCTGAATGCCCGTCATGTGGCCAAAACATGACAGCCCTTGCTTTACCCATTTACCCTTGTCTGATGGCTTCTGAAATAAAAAGGCAGGAGGGAACAGACTTAAGCAGATGTATTTTTCTGGAAGTCTGGATCCAGTATCCTGAGCAGAGATTGACAGCTTCTGAATGCATAAGTATTTCCATAATTGCTTTGTGGGTACAATTTTGTAGGTGGTCTACATAAAAATGTTTGAAATAACTTGAGATCACTGAATATGAGGATGAAATATAGGAGATACTGTAAATGTCAAAATTTAGCATTGTAATTCTTGCCTTTTCGTGGTTAGTCCACTGATAATTTGTTATGGATTTCTTTGTAAGCAGCTAACAGAAAGATCAGAGGGAGAGGAACGTAAATTATGTAAAGCTTTGAAGCAATGTCCTTTATGCAAAAATTCCACCGCTACAGATACAGTTTTAAAGAAGAAACTGAAGGTGAGGAAGGTAGTCTAAAAACACCTATCTAAACCTAAGCCCAGCCTGCTCACCTTCCCTTCTTTGCCATCTTCACTTTTGTAAATTCATGGCTCACGGCAGTTCTCTATTCCAAAACTGTGTTTGTACCTTCAAGTTTTGATCTGTCATAGCACAACAGATTAGCCTGGGCAAAGGAATAACCTTGGCTTTTTTTAAATAGACTTTGTTTCTGTTTGATAAGTTCCCAGGAAGCATATGACTGCAACTTTTGCCCTTCTTAGCTTTCCTTTCTCTGCATAACTCTGCATAATCTTTAGTATGCTCAAGCACAGTTTGAAGTGGGCTAGTGGTGGTTTGTAAATCCTAAAGGTATATATGCCAGTTAAACAATACTCAGCTGTATCTAGCTTGGCTATTAATTAAAAGTCAATTAAGAGTTTCCATAGCACCCAAACAAATGAAAAGAACAACAATTACATTCTGAAGTTGGAGGGAAAAGTTACAATAATTGTTTCTGCTGATAGGTCTCCCACATTTCAGTAAAGAGGGACAATACAAAATTAGCAGGAAAAAAAAGTATCTAACATATTGCAAGGCAGGGAGATATAACAAGCTGAAAGAATGAGTTTTGTGTGAATATTTTAGCAGACTGAATAAGGAAAAAGTGTTAAAAACTTTGCCTATAATAATTGCTTTAAACAAGGTGCATTAACTCTTTGGGTGCTTTTTCAACAAGCCATATGGAGAAAAATTGTTGCTACAGCTCCAGTAATTTAAGAGTTTGGGTTTTTTTCAGTGTCAGGTTTAATTTTATCCTCATATTTTCTATTAACAAGAACTTTTGAAAAGTTTCATTTTCCTTGTACAAGCCTTTGTTCAGCCATCCTGAAAGACCCATGGAAGGGAGACACAAGCAGCCATTGCAGTATCATCACTTCAGGCTTCCTGACCATCAGCCTGAAGTAAAATCATTATATCAATGGAAGAAAAAGTGCTAGACGGCCTCGGGGATATCCTCTTCAATAGCCTAACTGGTAGATTTAATTGTTTAGGATCTCAGAGATAATACAGATTCTGCCACAGTTCTATGTGACATATTTTCTTGTGGCTATATCAGCTCAATCGATTTGGGAAGAGAAGTGGACTTCAGAGCAAGCCTCAGCATGGTCTTACTTGCCTTTAAGTTGGATATCATAGCACAAATACTTTATATGCCTGGCACCAATGGGAAACCCAAAGGTCACTCATATTATGAACAAAAATCCTCAGAAAAGAAATCTGCAATATCCAGATAGTCAGCAAAAGCCACACATACTAAGCAATAGGAATTTCTTCATACAGGAACGTACCTGAATTTCCCTATTTTTTATGGCTACCAGACAGATGGTTCTTCATATAAACTCCAGTATCTGACAAACAATTCCTGTATTAAACACTTGTTTAAATGGTTTAATGGCCCCCACAGGTTTCTAAACATAGCTGGGAGCAGGTAGGGTTTAAGATGTATGACTGCAAATGTACAGTGATTAGAAAGCCCAGGAAGCAGCTTCAAGGGAAAAGATTTGGCAAGCATAAGTGTATCATGTGCAAAGTCTTGTAGGAGCCCATTTCTTGATTTCAGGAGCTGAGATCCATCCCAAACCCATTGCATTGGTCTATCCTGGTTGAATATCTAGGCTTTCATAGGTAGAACAGGGGACAGCCAGAACCCAGTGTCCTACCCCGCACAACAAAAACAGTGAAACTTTTCCACTGAGTGGGCAGCAGCCAATATCTTTGAGTCCTTATTGTTCCCATTAACTGTCTTGGAAGACTTTGTTATAGTCCACGATGAGTCATCTGTGCAATTATAATAGCAGAGCAATATCAAAGTGATAGATGAGCCTCAGGTTCCCTTGGAACTGAATGACACCTCAGTAGCCACAAAGAGTGACTGGGACACTGCCAGTAATGTCTGAATGCCAGCAAGTTAGGCTATTACTGGGCTCAGCTCCTATTGACAGTGGCAGAAAAGAAAAGGTGTATAAAACCTGCTCAATGGCTCATTGAAAGGAGCCTTGTGGCTTCTCTTTACAGAAGGTAACACTAAAACTAGCCTTTACTGAAAAAATAATTGGCAGTCTTAATGTAGGGAACCAGTAAAGGAGTTTCTCAGAAAGGCTCACAGTGGTATGGAGGGATTTCCAGCGGCGCTCCACATGCTGTTTTACAGCCAGCAAGATGCTCTTGTCTTGAAGCTGCTCCCAGTAAAGCAACTTCAATTGATTTTTTATTCAAGTACAAAGAAGAATAGAATGTGTAAAAAAACATTTGTTTGCTCTTTGGGCAACGGGTGGCAATGCTGTGCTGAGAGGAAAGTGCTATTGTCCACCTGCAACACAAAAGCTTCAGGGTACACACCTCTTCTGGTAGGATGACCTGCAGTCTTCAGGTGCCACCTGTGCCCACTGAACAAAAGGAAAATTGAGTTCAACAGTTTGATTCAGGTCTATCATCAGGATAAGTTGTTTTGATGTGTTATGTTTACATATTTTTCTTTTAAACTTGAATTTTTTTTTTAATATATTTTAGTAATAGGTGAAGTCACTTTGGGAGAATCTTTCACTTTGAAGTTAGATATTCCTGCATCTATTTACCAAAACTTCATTTCTGCATGGAATACTAAATACAAAATACCAAAGGAGCTTCAGCTGCTTGTTGTCTTATGGAACAATGAAGCTTGTATCATGGAGTAAGAAATACAAAGGTGGTAAAAAAGATTTGTTTTGTTGTAGTAAATTATGCATTTATGAAATCCATTGCTATAAGGCGTTTCTACAGACTAGAATCAGACACTTATGGAGACCAATGAGTTATCAAAGCATTGTGGGACATGGATTTCCACACTTCAGATGCTAGAACAAGACCCCATTCTTTAAGCTATTTGTCTCGTATCCCTGTGTTAAAGATATATTAGACACAGCCCTGGAACACCTGCTATTTCCAGTCCATTGTCAGCATTGAACATGGTGAACATGCAAGTGTGGACTTGGAAATGTGGATTTGCAACTTCCTTGCAGTTCCTCAGGTTATAAGCATCAAAATGAATAAAAGATCCTCTTGGCTAACCTGCTCTTATCCCAAGTTGGCTTCAAATTTTCTTTTTTTCAGATTGTAAGATGTTTCTTTCAGTTTCTAACACACACATATATATATATATATAATTTGACATGGAGTGAGTTTTACAGGCAGAAGCAAACAAGGCACATACTAACCTGAAGTTATAGTGAATGCTCAAAAAGAAAAGAAAAAAGGCCTGAAGTCTCAAGATCAAGTGCTAATTAGAGCTTTTACAACACAAATTATATTTTGCATTTACAATGGAAACAAAATTAGTAGAAGTACAAAGTCAACACATGGGTCTGGAAAGGGAACAAGTCAGCTAACATCTGTTCATGGACACAGATATGTTTTGGAGTAAAAATATTATATTTTTCTACAGTGTTAAGTGTGTTCTGTAAGCAGTTGTTAATTATATTGTCTTAGAGCCACTCTTCTTACAAGAAATTAAACTCTTCCATTCCCCCTCTAAATTCTCACAGGAGAAAATGAAGTATGAGTGTATCTCACTGAAGGAAATCTCTGTGTGAAGTCAAGTTTTGCCTGTGTAAGCAGTTCTGAGCTGAAAGCTTAATAGTGCTGCATAAGGACCTGGAAAGGGAATCTGATACAATAAAACCTGCACACAAGAAGATGAGCAAAAACAGCAAAGAAAAAATATATGTGAATAGTAGAGGAGTCATAAACTACAGCCAAACTGATTGATGATGAAATTTTACAGTCTTTGTTTCATTTACATATTATCCAGTTTATAGGAAAAAGAAGCACCTGACTGCTAAGCACACCATTCATGAGTCATAGGTACTTTGTGCAAATACATAATTAATGAAAAAATGTGCTGCTGCATGAAAGAATGACATTGACCAGAACACTCCATTTGGACCTGGAAAATGCATAGAGAAATTAATCACCAAGCAAGCTAGACCACAAATGTCTACCTATCTGATTTATCTCTCATTTTCCCCTTTTTTTAGATCTCTTCTCATGAGAAAACAAAATTAACACTGCTGGAGTTAATTTAAGTATCACTTAATAAAATAAACTATTATTTCTTCACTATGAGAGTGATGAGATACTGTCACAGGTTGCCCAGAGAAGCTGTGGCTGCCCCATCCCTGGAATTGTTCAACACCAGGTCAGATGATGCTCTGAACAGCCTGGTCTAGTGGAAGGTATTCCTGCTCATGGCAGAGAAGGTGGATGGTCTGTAAGGTTCCTTCCAATCCAACAAATTTTATGATTCTATCATTATGATGCCAAGCACTGATCTCAGTTAGTTTTCTGCTAAGATAAAATGTTTCCTGAGTGAATCCTGGGGAACATTTAGTTTAAAAAGGTTCAGATCTTTAAAAAGCTGGTGTCAAGACTCTTAATTTCTTTCCAAACAGACCCTGTGGACTAGGACTCAAGAAAACAGAGGAAGTTGATCAGAGAAAAGAGAAACCTCTTTTATTTGTTATTTTCCCAGGCCTATGAGAGATAGAGGATCTGAGACTGACTGACATGTTTATTCACACAGAGGAAGCTAGAAAATAAACTAAAGTGATTTCACCATTTCAGGTATTTTCTTGAAATTCAGCTTTAAAAAAGGAGGAAACACTGATAAAACAAAGGTAGCCTGTGGCTACTTTCCGTATTCCAAAACAAGGACCATTTTGTGACAGTTTTATGTCTGTGAAGAATTTACCCTTTTACATCCATGGATTGTGAACTGGGGAGTGCAGGGCCCAAGATTAAAAAGTGACTGCACAGAAAAAGTCTCCCTCCTTGACACTTTTTTCTAGCAACAATGACAATATTAAAAAAAACAAAAACAAACAAACAACCACATATAAAAGTGACAGATGCAGAAGTACTAGAAGACAATAGTGTTTCTGTGGCATCCACTTAACTTGGGGAACAGCCACAAAAATTTCCCAATATCAAAACTTCAACAAGACTTTTTTTTTTTTTAATAAAAGGTAGGATGAATTAAAACAAAAAAAAAATCTCTGAATGGCACTAGTAGAGTGTAAAAATTATGAGAGGACATAAATTTCAATATGTTTCAAATATAAAATAAAAACTCTCTCAGAATGGAAAAGGCATTTCAACATCTAATAAACAAGTCTCCACCATTAGTATTCCCATAGGCTGCTCTCTCCTGCCACCTGCTTTGCAGCTGGATATGACTTGAGAATCAGAATTTCTAACTGCAGAAAGGAATGCGTCTTACACTGCTTCTCTGGGCAACTTGTGTCAGTGTCTCACCACTCTCAGAGTAAAGAATTTCCTCTTAAGAGCTAATCTAAATATAGTATTTTTCAGTTAAGAGCCATTAGGCCTTGTTGCATGACTACATGCCCTTGTTAGAAGTTCCTCTCCAGGTTCTTGTGCATACAGGAGGGTGCTATGAGGTCTCCCTGAAGCTTTCCCCTCTCCAGGCTGAACAACTCTCAGCCTTTCCTCATACAAGAAGTGCTCCATCCCTCTGATCATCCTTATGGCTCTCCTCTGGATTCATCCAAGTGGTACATGAACTTCTGTTACGGGGCTCCAGAGCTGAATACATGTACAACTTAATTTAAACACAACCTAAACCAAAGACTTAAGAAAGGGATGTAAAAATGCTCCCAGGTATGCTTCATGCACTTCTGTTGATGATGGAGGACTGGTCTATTCACCAGGTCTGCATTTAATTTCTCATGGAGTGATAAACAGAACCTTTGCCATGAAGATTGAGACTCTTATTTAAATTTCTTCCCAATTCTTTTTCCAATCTCCCTCCTTGGCAAGCCTGTATCACATTTCTCTTTTCAGGCTACCTATCCTCAGCGTGACTGTTTCCCTGGCCACTAACAGATACTGTTAGCACCTTTCACATCTTCTCCATTCCCACTGACGTTTAAAAATCTTCAGACATGCACAGACCTTGCCTGCCTGTTCTTTTCCCAGCTGGAGTATCCATACTTTGTACAGTGAAAATGGTACCATTTTTGCCTCTTTTGTCCCAGGTCCTTGTGTCACTATTGACTATTCCTCCAACAAAAACTTAGAGCCGTGGAGATCCTTTGTTAATGTCTGTACCCAGTCATCTCCTTTCTAATGCACTTTTTAAAATTTATTGACTTAACAGAAAGTCACCCCAATTATATGATCCACAGCTTAAACCTCACACATAAGGTATCCATCCATTGGAGAAGTCTGAAGTTTCTTGCACTGCAGTATTCCTTTTATTCTCTACCAACCTGGCTTGTGTTCTTGCTCCTTTTGAGCTTGATGAATTATTTTTTTAGACCCAAACACTAACTGGAAGACAGTAACTGAACATTTTAAGGAGTGAAAAATGGATAGGAATTAATATCTTGATCTGAAGCTGTATGGGTGAGAAAATATTTATTTGAGAGGGATCTGTGGAGATTACATGATCCAAATTCCTGTTCAAGACATGGAGTCTGATTAGGTTGCTCAGCAACTTTTCCAAACCAGTTTGCAACATTTCCAGAGATGGAGATTTCACAGCCTCTGTGGGTTCTGTCACATTCAGTCTGTAAAGTTAATCCCTTATGCCTAGTGGGAATTTCCATTAGTATGACTTGCATTTGTTGGTTCTTGTCTCTTCATTATGCACCACTGACAGAATCTGGTTCTATCTTCTCTATAATTCTCTTCAGGCAGGTGAAGAGAACAGTCAGATTCCCTTTCTAATCTCTTCTCCAGCTGAAAAAAGCCAGCTCCTTTTTTTTCATACACTTTGTGGTCTGGATTCCTAACGTGTAGCTGGGTCCCAAGCCCGGACATACTCAAAAAAAAAGAGCAAAACCATATCTAATAAGTGTTTTCTCTCAACCTTTGTTGTTGTGAAAGGATCCAGTATAGGCTGGTATTTGTCACTTGAAGAATCACTGCAAACAATTCTTTCTTAGTAGCCTGTCCTGATTTTTATTTCCTGACAAAGCTTCCGTCTGAGTTTCCCTTATGAATTTGACCTCCATCAGGAATTCCTGTTCAGCCAAAGTGATCTCCTACAGTGTCTATTTTCCTGATGATCGGGATAGAGGAAAGAGGCTCTAAGGACGGAGTCAATATTCAGACTCTCCTGTGAGCAGAATATGGACAAAAGTGCCACATCCATATTACACAGTGATTGGCTTGGGCTCTCCTCTGGGCTTCCTGTGGCTATACATCTCTGGCATAAACGCTGTTCCTGAAAAATGTGAAGTACTTTTTCCAAAACAAGGAGGCTAATTCTGAGATATGGGTGAAGTTCTCAGTATAAAACGACTCAAGCCTTTTTCGCTAAGTCTGCAACTGCTTATCTTGGATGAATAAAGACATTTTGAATAGAATGGTTAGATTTCAACTTTGCTCAAATTTTGCTTTAGTTTTGCCAAGGTCATCTTTTAGTGTGCTTCTGTTCATGCTTATCTTCCTAAACATATTTTCCCTTGCATCATATTTCCCGTACCTGTATTGCATTTAAAATTATTGAATAATTTCCAGTAAGCAAAGCCCCAGAAAGTACGGATATAGAGAAATTAATAAAGAAAAATATATAAAAACAATGATAAAGATGACATATATAGAAAAATTATTGTGAAATATGTAGTATTATTGCACATAGGAGGCATATTTCTTGACTGCATGAAACCAGCTGAAACTATCTCTGTTCTTTTAGCTCATGAGTAATGGTTAATAACAGGTCCTGGGAATACATTTCTCTTGTCATGACAATTCACTCAATCCTAATTCATAACTATGAACTTTATCAAATTTAATGCTGCTTTTACAGAAGAGAAGGGCCATTATTTCTTTTTCAGTGGTTTTAATTTCACTTCTTCTTTAGAATTCGCATTCAGAAAAATAAGTAAAGCAACTCATTAACTTAAGTAGGAAGTTCAAAATAGATACATCAACACATAAATATGATTATGGTGGCCAATATATGTAGCAAAGCATAAGTCATCAGTTTTTATCTTCAAATACACACAGTTATAGTGAATTTTGCAATATCTGCACATGTACCAGGGCAAAAATACTGGGTTTGTGTCTTGTTTTGATGCACAGCAAAATGTATTGTTCCTTGATATTTGCATTGATTTTGAACTCATCGGTATTTAATATCTTAATTAATATTTACTGGTTTTTGACAACAGAGATCAACTTCTGGTTTTTACTTGATACGTGCACTCAAATGAGGATTCCAAAAAAAAAGGCAAGGCCAAGAAAAAAATTAAACAAAAGCCCAAAAAATCCCCCCAAAACCCGAAAACACAAATCACATAGAAATTACTATTTATGGTATATTTCTGGAGAAAGAAGATCATAGGATCATGGAATGGTTTGGGATGTAAAGTGCCTTAATGATCATCTAGTTCCAGCTCCCTGCCATGGGTAGGGACACCTTTCATAAGTCTTATGATGAGAGGCAGAATCCACTAAGATCATGTTAGTTACCATATAGAAGAAAACAAAAGTCATCACCCCACTTTTTTAAGTCAAAATGTTTGGAAGCTGGAATATTCACTTTCTGAAAGAATTTCTTAAGAAAGTAATGATATTAATGGTAACTGAGCTGAAGAGGGAAGGTTTTGATTAGGATTCATCTCCTGTATCCATGCATCTATCTATAGATGTTTCATACATGACACACTGTTTTATTGTGCCCAGTTTCTTCTCATTACTCATGGAAGAAAAAAAGCTTGAAATGAGTTGCCTGTATTTAGTTGAGATTAATATCAACCTGTAGTTACCCAGGCACTAAATTTTAGTAAATCAATGTAAGAAAGCAATAGAACCAAATTTACTCTGTCCCATGGTTTTGATCATGTTTGCATATACAATGTTTGCATGGATTTTGCTATGTTTGCATATACATATGTATGCATAAATACTTTCCATTTTTCTGCCTATTGTTTTGAACTGCCAAGAAGAAAAGTTGCATCACCTCCAGAAAAACCATCCCTCTCTTAATTTGCAACCAGGATGGTAGATTATGGATGGCAGATAAATGATTGATCACCATCAGACCCTGAAAAGTTTTGCAAGCCTACTGGAGCCTTCTGTGGGCAGTGAATTGCAAAACTTTAGACAAAATAGTTCTTTATTGATATTTGCTGTACAGCTGCAGCCAAAGTAGAAGCCTTTTATATGATTTTTCTCCCTTTTAAATGCTTAAAAGTAATAGCTACCCTGTGAGTGGTGGCTGTGACTAACGCTGACTACTGGACATTGACCATTGCACAGAAACCTTGGGATTTCACACAGGCTTCTGCCAATAAGCAGAGCTTTAGTTCCTATAACTGCGCTCTGCTCCATTCTGCTTGTGCAGTCCAGAACATGTCTTCTTGGAAAAGTTGATGTTCAGTGCAGACACCGTCATGAGGATGGAGAGTTGAGTTTTCTGATTTGTATTTACAACTATGCCAATGAGTCTCTCATGAATCAGCATTTCCTGATTTAGCCTCTCTTGTTGAAGATAAATAAGAATGTAGAGCCCAGAAGAAGCAGACAAAACTATTAAGAAGCTGAATACAAGATAAACCCAAATAAATCTGAGCAATAATAATCCCCAAAAATCAACCTGATAGATGGTTATTGATAGATGTGTTGCTGGGTTGGCACAATGCAATCATAGTGAACAAAACCACTGACAGTGCACTGCTGGTTTCTACCAGAGTACCCGTACCAGATATCCACATAGCAAGATTCCACAGAAGCATAATCATCTCAGTTGTAAGGGAAATCATGAGGCCACATAGACCACTGTTTTACTTGGGGTGGGTCAGTTTCCAGCACGAGATCAGGTATCATGGATATGTCTAATCTGTTCCCCAAAATTTCCAAAGACAGAAATTGTGTGATGTTCCTGGGTAATTTGTTGTGGTGTTGAGCTATACTCCTCATACACTGTTTTCCTATGGTTTCCTAAAAGGGGAAAATCTAATGTGTTACATTTGCTTAGTCTCATCAAGTCAGCTGCAGAAACAAAGGAGTAATACTATAAGTTGGATGTGGGTGAAATTTAAATGCCTAAATCCAAAATCAAGCTTACTGTTGCAAGAGAACTAACAACAGAAAAAAGGGCAGAATTGTCTTCCTCTACAGGGCCTGCATTTAGAAGTGTGTCTCAAGTGGAGATACAAACCTATTTTCTAGGATTTAGAACTATGAAACCCCCATGAAGGGAATATGTCCTGCATCTTCAAACAAAGGGCTGAAAAACAAGACCTCAGTAATCATTCTTTGCCTCAGTATTTCCTGGAGTTATCTTAGGTTGTTCATTGTTCAAGAAGTTTATAATGAGTCCTAAAATACTCCCTAAATCTCCTAAAATGGACATTCCATTACATGGGCCATCACACCTAAAAAGTTTATCAGTCTTCATAGACTGTAATCACTGAGGTAGAACTGACAAAAACAAACTTCACACCAAATTCAGCTCAATATTTTCCATGGGAAGACAATGGTGAGAAGGAATGCCAAGATTTTAATAATACAATAAAATTTTAAATGATAATGCTAGGCATATCTTTCACAGGGACCAGTCATGAAATTTAATCAACAGTCATATGATTTGAGATCCTTTGATACCAAGCACTGTGTCAATGCAAATTAAAATGATTCTTTACAAAAAGTAATCAGTGAAATTCATTCCATACCTGATTCTGGTAGGGTTATTCAGGGAATAAATTCTGCTGAATATAAACCTGAATAATTGTCTCATTAGCATTAGAAGATGAATAAACTTTCACTTTCAAATATCAAATAATGCCACAAACTAAGTACCCAGGACAATGATTGTACAATAATTATTATCCATAATTTTTAGATTTTATTGATGTATTTCCTGTCTTTAAATACATGATTAATAATTATACATTATTTTTAATTATATTTTTCCAATTAGTAGTGTCCTTTCCATAGTGTTCAAATGGCTGAGAAGGAACATATCACTTGGATACCTGTAAAGTACATTGTATTTCATTGAATAATCTTCTGTCTTATTCCTATTTAAATTAATTATAAATTTTATTGCCTTAAACAGGTTTATTAAAGGTAAACTACATATTGTTAAATTTGGGGGAAGCAGGTGTAGATTGGGTAAGAACTAGTGTATATGAGTTTATATTTTCTTTTGAAAGTACTTTGAAGTTTGTGGATTACTGTTCTGGTAAAGTCTGTTTACCATTAGAGACAATTCTTTATCTGATACAAATAAGCAAGGATCTTTGTTAATTTTCTGTTAAAAGTGATTTTTTTAAGAGATGCTGAGATAATAGAAACACACAATACAAGAATGAGGAGTGCAGGGAATACTGTCTTTACTGCAGGCAATAAACACCTTTTTACTGTCTCCTGTTCTCTGCTTCTTCCACGTCCACAAGCACCAACTGCTCTCATTTAAATGCGTCTCCTCTAATGCATTCCACTGGAGGATTTTTAAATTCCTTATTTCTACTTCAGATCTGGAAAGGGACTTGCCCATCTGAAAGCCTGTCGCATTCTTCCAGCAATGGATTGTTTAATAAGCACATCACCTCTGCCTAGAAATACTGTTCTGATATTCTCCAAAGTACGTGTAAGGATGAAGATGAGTCTGCCCTTGTGTATTCAGCAAATGCACCAGAATATCCTTATTTTTGGCAAGCACCATTTCACAATGCCGCATATCACCATAACTTAATACTGTAATCACTGAAAAAAGAAATCTGCCACACAACGCTTAAAATAAAAGTAAACATTATTCTATATTGACAAAAGGAACAAGAGTTAACTGAGTAAATCTCATATGGAACAGGGGCATTGAGGCTCCTTCTTCCCACACAGAAGACAGTAAGGGAAGTAGGTTGCATCATTTTTATTTCTATAATTGATCATTTGTAAGAATCACCTATACGTAGAAGATTTTCATTAAGTGAATCTTAACTGTTGTCCAGCTTTGGTGAATATTGTTGACTTAATTACACACTATGATTAATTCATCAATTCATTGATTAGACTTCAGTAATCTTAGTCTGGAGAAATGCAATACTCAAATTTATTTCGTTTAATTACAGTTATAGAATTTTAAACCTATTTTGATAGATTTTGATTTTTTATTATTTTGCTATTAAGCCCATAAAACGGACAAATTTGTAGTATTTTTTGTCATTCAAAATTGTAATAAGAATGACCAAAGCAAGAAAACAAGAGGCATCTAGACTATTTCTTCCTTACCATTGCTTTGCTTCAAAACCTCATACTCACATGCCAAAAATGAAAAGTTATATCCTCAGATAAAGAAATCATATCTGACTAATTAAGAGTCAATATCAAATCACCTTGTTTACTACGTAAATTTAAAAAAAACCCCATAGAATATGCAAATATTCATGAGTGGATTCACCACAGTTACTTTATGTGGGCTAAGAGTTAAACATCAAATCGGAGTAACTAACTTATATCAGCAGAGAGAAATAAGAGCCTTCAGATAGCATTTTATCTTATGCCATGAAAGATATCTCATTTAGGCAAGGTTCTCTGTCCTAGAAGGTAGGTGTCATTGTCTCCATTACCTGTCAAGGGAGACCAATAATAAGTTCAGACCAGGCATTTAACTTTTTTATACAGAAGCTGGGCTAGATAGAGTACATGCCTAATATAGATAATTCCCCACAGTTTGCCAGCTTTTTTCATTCATGGAAGTTAACTTGAAAACTTAGAAGAGCAATCTGTCTCATAAGCTTTTAAGTATTTCTAGTTTCAACCCTAGATCAGAAAAATTAGAAACTACATTCCTATTTCTGCTCAGTTATGTATTACAATGAAAGTGCAAGGCACCTTAAAAGCCTTGTAGCAGCAAGAAAAATCTTAAGAATTCTTAGAAATCTTATGCTTACCCAAGCAGCATGAGAAATCTTAAGATACCAGTTCAGAGGGAACTGAGAACTGACTGAAAGCAGAAATACTTGATCCTTGAGATGAAGTGATAATTAAGAAGACTTTAAGCATGCATATGGTGCAAACTTTACAGTGGACTTTTCCACATTGCAGAAAAGCCTCGGACCATCAACAAAGGGAAAAAAGAATTTTTCACCATGGCTGGTCTGGGTCATGATAAATGTAAGCATTCACAGGAATCTCAGTGTGAGCTGGTGCCCTCTGCAATTGCTGAGTTCCCTTGCTTAGAAGAAGAGGCTTTTCATGGTTTCCACAGTTTTAATGGGTTCTGTAATGAGCCCCAAAATGCAAACCTCACTGCACATCTGTAGCCAGCAGAAATGGCAAAACACAATAAAAAATCACCTAGATTTTTCTTTGAACTTTGGATTAGGAAAAAAGTTCAGGCAGTTTCCTATGGGCTGCTTTGCTTGCAAGCAAATGAAAATTGATTATTAGCCAAATTGTTTTTGATATGCTATAAATAGCACTGCTCAGAGGCAGTTTCCTCAGGAAAAAAAGTAACTTGCATTATTTCTTTCCTAGTAAGGAACTGTTTACTAAATCAAAAATCCTAAGCAAAGCTTTTTCTATCTGCAAGTATTAACATGCTTATATATTGGTTCCTGAAAAGTTAGGGTCACATATCGAAGTCATGGAGGGAAAAAAGATCAAGTATTAATTACTTGAAATGGCCAAAAATTCTGTAATTCCTAAAGAGCAAAAAAAACTATAGTATATACAAGCTGCATTAACTGTGTTCTCATGTTGGCAGAAATATAACTAATAGGTTAATTTGCAAGCTAGAATACAAATTCATGGCAAGTGGAATTGCAGTCAGGAGCAACAACAGAGCAGTATTTCACTTCCTGACAGCTTATGCTAAATACACTTTGCATTTTAATGCTGTTGCTACTTGCCTGCCTGCTCTTCCTTCTCCATCGGGATGCAGGCAATTTTTCCTGACAAACAATACCAATAATAAAGGCTATGACCCACCATGGGTCATGTTAAAAAAGCTCTTGCAAACATTGAGATGAGATGCCAGACCAGCTCAGACCACAGCCTTTTCTCATTTACTAATTCAAATCCATTTCTTTCCTGCAGATGTTAAGCAGAGAGCAGCTGCTCTCATCTTCATCTAGAGACTGTGAATAGTTGCTCAAGACTGTGTGTAATCTGTCACTGATCCATCCAGGTAGCAACAGTTCTGCCTGCACACCAAGCCACCTTGGGAAGCACTGCATTTTACCTATTAAAAAGACTTGAAAGCATTCAGATGGATGAAGGTGCAGAATCAATTTTATATGCCTGTCACAAAAGGCAAACCTTTTGTGTAGAATGCAGATCACCAGAAGTCCAATATTTTTAACATCTTTCACAGTACCAGCAAGACTCCTATGAAATTCTTGGTAATGCTGTTAGTTTGGAAATAATCATTATGGACATGAATGTTTTGAAATCCTGGAATATTCCTATAAGGCAGGGTTACTGTTACCTAGTAAACATGCATGTCTCCCCTTTCCTCCCACTGAATTTAACAAACATTTTGTTCCTCTATTCCAATTTTGCAAGACATGTTATACACGTAGGTAAGAGTCAAATCTTGTGGAGATTTCCTGCTGGGTGCAACTGCAGAAGTCTCTGGAAGCAGGTATTTCTACAAAATACCTCATCTGATCTACCAACACCTTCAAAGCTAAAATACAACTATCTTTAACCTGGCTGTGACCCACAAATTATGTGTGAATTCAGCACTGAAGAGAGAGCATAACACACGAGGAGGCTGAATTTGGTGATGCTAGAAGTAAATTAGTATTAAGAAAACAGTAGGGCAAAAGCTTGACAATAGTGAACATGGCAATTAAATGCCTGTGAAGTGTTAGTTACTTGTTGCCTTCCTTGGGTTAAGTGGTTTACAGTCAGCTTTCTGGTCTTCACTGAAAATAGCCCTAAGCTGACTGATAGGCAGTTTCCCCTTTATTCTCAGCAGCTTTTGTAGCACTATTTTGAAATCAGTTTCAGACTTGCTAGAAGTTAAAATTCCAAGCACTGATTTTCTCATTCCCTTCCTCTGACAAGGCATTAAGAATTTCAGCAAACAAGCAAAAGAGTAGCAGAAGACACTTAATGACAAGAGGTGACATGGGGATTCTTGCATGACTACAGACCAAAACAACACTTGAGCCAACCCTGCCTTTCCCCCTCCACCTGCTAAAACTTAGGCGTAACAACTTGTGCCTCCAGCACCTTTGCTTGGACCTAAAATGCTCCATTCTCTCCTTCCCAACTTCCTCCCACAGCTGAGTCCTGATGCTTTTATTTCTTCCTCTGCAAAGTGCCATTTAAGCACAATACGTGCAGGAGCCATGGGCTGAGGATAATCCACAAACCATCTCTATTCCCTGCCTAAGCAGTGTGTGAAGCTTGATCTGCACCTCCACAAGAAATGGTGCACTATTTTGTGGCAGAGAACCTGCAGTCTATGATCACACTGGAGAGATTATCAAACTTTAACTGTCAATAAACACAGCTATTTTGAGATTAATTTGCAACTGCAGAGTAGCTTGAGTTCCTGTGAGTATGTTCTGTGAAGGCTATTTTAAAAAAAGTGAGTTTCTTCAAGGTTCTTTGTAGGCTTTGGCACAAATACAAAGGAGAGTATCTTCAAGAAAATAGCACTCCTAGAATAAAAAAATAAGCTTTAAAATAAATCCACAATAGATAAATAAATGAAGGTTAAGGGAAAAAGCAATTAATATGTAACCTGTGCAGCTAATTGCAATATATATTTTCCCTCTAATGGATGAACTTCCTATAGCTGTTTCTGAATGGCATGAGTGTTTGCATCTGAAAACATAATTTGTCCCTTAGGGTAATAGCTGTTGTATGAGGACAGAATCAGGCAGTGCTCTGATTAGACATATTTCAAATTGTCCATGTTTGTGCCCATTAACAGCTGGAGGTAGAAGGCAGTCCTAATTAGTGAGAGTGTTGGAAGTTTTTAAAAATAGAGATTGGAGAACTTAATGGCTGACTGGATAAATTAGGA
This sequence comes from Pyrgilauda ruficollis, assembly GCF_017590135.1. NCBI lineage: Eukaryota > Metazoa > Chordata > Aves > Passeriformes > Passeridae > Pyrgilauda > Pyrgilauda ruficollis. The sequence continues at coordinate 9,281,279 of NW_024529932.1, forward strand.
ATTAAAATTGTGTTTTGTGCTGTCTACTTCTGAATAACCCATGCCATGGGAAATAGTCTAAAAGAGCCTTGTAGAAGAGCAGACATTTAGACCATAATTAAGTACAAACTAGAGCAGATGTTCTTTTTCCTTCCCCCTTCTCTTCATCAGCTCTAGTGAGATTTGGTCCCAAAACCTGAGATTACCATAGATTTTAGCAGTGTCTCAAGCTCTGATTCTTCTTCCTGCTTAGGGTTCATCTCAGAAACAGCACAGTGGCCATGGAGCTGGATCAGCTGACAAAAATGCAACCTCCTTCTTCCCCAAGATGTAAATAAAAAAAAAGCTTTTCCTAGAATACTAAGTATCCAAAATGCAGAAAGACAAACATGACCTTAGAAAGACAGAGGAAGAGCTGATAAAATAATAAATATTAATGAAGTTTTTTCTTCCTGCTTCCAGACACTTCTTTTTTATATTTTCCCCCATTTACATACTTAAAAAAGGATTCTAAAATTCTATTATTTATTTCCCACCTCAGAAAAGAAGTTAAAGTTAGAATGTTTCACTGATAGCATTCTAATTAATTTCTTGATTACCTGCAAGCATCCTGCTTTGGGAGATACTCAGGCTTGGCTGGTGATCTGAGCAATAATTCTTTCCAAAGTCAACTATTGGTAATATCATCCATTTTAGAACAATCATTCTGTAAAAATATGTCATGATTCAGGTAGATCAATGTGTATTTTCTCACATTTCACAGCAGATGGGAGTTTAGATATTTACTGAGAGATGAAACTGGAGGCTTAGTCCAAGATATAAGGTAGATGAAGAGGGCACAGCAATATAATCCTTCTGGGATACCAGGGATCAGCGGTGTCTTCAGTGCCAGTTAATTTAATTTGGAGAAATACAGTTGAAGCCCACAATCACAAAATACAACAGGATACCTTCCACTAATTCTGCCAGGAACAGGAGAGGAGGAAAGTTCAGCTTTTCTCAGGATCAGGTGTGCTGTACAACAGAGAGAGAAAAGTCAACTTAGATTAAACAGAAGCTGCCCCTACTGCTCTTATTGTCTCTAGAGAACTGTATTTCTTACACTTTGAAATTGCATAGTTTTCAGTCAGTACCTTTCCTTTCCCCACCACCACCTTGCCCCCATCCAACCTAGGAGAAAAGATGGGAAATTTTTCCAGAAGTATTACTGGACAGACTGCTTAGCCTATGCAACTGTCAAGTGAGCTGCGCCAGAGAGGACTGGTGAACTTGTAGGACAGTCAACTCGAATAGTTTACAGTAAAATGTTTAGGTTAGCCAGTGTTTTATAGACTGGCATTTTGAACAGCTTTGTACTTTAGTAAGAAATTCTTTACTTACATGAATTTTAAGTTGCAGCCTTTGTGTTGTTATTGAGATGAGATTTAAATGCACTTTTATCAGACTTTCTTTGTAAATTTCAGAAAAGACCCATTTTTGTAATATCTTATGTTAGGCAGCAACTGTTTATGTAAGCAGTCCAGTCAAAGATTATCCAGGAATAATGTCATGCATTTTGAAATGTCACCCCTACATTCAGTAATAGGAGTGACACATGGGCCCTAAGAAAGGAAACTTTCCTGCTCAGTTTGGGGAGGAGGTTTGTGTCCGCTTTCCCAAACCACAGTTCAAAGACCACCAGATGAAGTGCAGATGTGGCATAGACAGGAAAGCAAAAGGAAGAGTTTCAGAGACCTAGATGGGAAGTTCAAGATCTGATTTGACTAAACCAGCAACATTACAGGTCTGGTACCCTGACTTACAGAGAAACAAAAAGTACTTCTCCAATGCTGCTTGGAGCAGGACCAGGAAGATAACCTTTAGTAAAGCAGTTTAGAGTTGGAAAGTTTCTTTAACACTAGGCTAAGACTGGTCAACTGTAGAGAAGGCCAACTAAAAATTATAGTAAGTTCCATTCTTTGGATTAAAAAAATAAAAAAGCCTAACCAATACAAATCCCAAACACCTACTAGGGATTACCAACACATATTTTTTATTCTTTTTGTAAACAAAGGTCTTAGGGCAAATTTTATGCAGTCTTATGATCACCAGATGTGTGCCTGAGGTCTGGTTTCTTACAATGTCATTGCTGTCAGGTTTTGTGATTTAGTATTTATCCCCACACGAGAAGGAACAGTGGGACACACCAGTAGGTGTAGGAGATCCAGTCACCTTCTGAGATCTCTGGATAACTATGGAAGCAGTAGCATCATTATGGGATACAGGCGAAAAGTATTTGTAGGTTGTACATGAATTACAATAAATCAGTAGAAGACTTCAGAATTTAGCATCAGATCTCAGGCACCTCCATTAAAAATGGCTCCTATCAGCTTGAATTTATTGTTGTGTCTCCTCCCTGGAATTTATTAGCAGCTCACTGTCTTGCTAGCCCTCATGATCATATCTCAGAGGCTCTGCAGTTTAGTGTTTTAATTTCAGCTGAGCTACAATTATAGCAGAAGCTCAGTTTTTGGTTAAAAACACATAAAGCAAACTTCAACCTTTAAGCCTAAAAATAACAATAAAGCAATTACAGAATTCAGAATACAAAGTATAGTCCTGAGAATATTTGCTACCTTCTGGAACTTAAAACTTCAAAATCACCCATGATCTTGGCACACTTGGAGCTGGTGGTACTTTATCTATCTCTTAACTTGAAGAGTCAAACCTGTTCTAAGCATCTGGCTATGTTTTTCCCTGAATTTCCAGGAGCTTGTAGCCACTGTCCTGCAGAGAATTGATTCCTAAATGAAAATCTCCTGTTCCACATAATGAAAATAGGACAGCACTAGAATATGTGGAACAAGATTTCAAGAGTTATAAACCTATTATTTAAGACTGTTATTCTTTGTGATTGATTGTCTATTTACTTAATTAAATAGGCCTGCAGTCTTTAGATCACTTAACCTTATTCTGACACACTGTAGTGCCAACTTCCATTACTTCCTCAAAGTAATAACCTCTCTTGTTTTGCTATTCAAACAGCAGTGCTCTGTATTATAGGGCTTCCATGTGGGATTCATCCCTGCCTTTAAGGCTTTACAGAAATGTGCTACCAGGCAGTGCTCCTCAGAGCCAGATGCCTTTCAAACAGCTGCATCCAGGCTGACCTAAGGAAAGCACCTCTGGGATAGTCAGATTTATTTCAACACAGTATGTGCAGCACGGGACCAGGCAACAAGAGACCTTTAGAGGTACTAAAGACCAGTCAGGAGTCTCAAAGTTTTCCCAGAGAAAATTCATAGATAGTTGGATGTTTGGCAGACACAGCTGCTGAAAATCTTCTTCAGTACTATCTTAAATTGTCTTCTAATTTTCCACTTAAGAAGTTCAAAGTATGGAAAAAGTCTGTTTCCTTGTGAGTCAAACTTAAGGTTCCACTGAAGGTTCCACTTTTTTTATTATTCTCCATATGGGAATATTTGTCACTGTTTACTTCTAAAAATAAATACACCCACTAAAGTATTTTTGAGAACAAGTACATTAAATGAACAAAAATGGCATAATGAATTGCAGCATAAATGAGATATATCCTGCTACTGACTTCTCAAGCCAGAGGTCAAGTGTACAAATGGGAAAAACTGAAAACTAAAGAGTAGTCATAAGAATGAAATGTGAATTGAAGTGTTACTAAATTTCTGAAATAGGTACAATAAGGAAGGACAGAGTTTCCCTGCTGATGTGTGACAGAAAGGTAAGCACAAAATGAGCACCAGAAATTCCCTGATACTGAGAATTAAGCTTAAACATTTTAAGGAATATCTCTGTTTGAATGTACTTGCATGTTTTATCTAACAAAAAGGGCACAGAGTGTTAGCAAACAACCCTTTTTTTTTTTGCCTAGATCTATAGTAAATGCATAGGTTTATCACAAATATAGATCACAAAGTACTCAAACCTGTTATTTCCTGAAGGCTGAATTATAATCTAAAAGCCATTTTTTTCCCAGCTGAAGCACATAAGCCAAAGGCAGGCAGAAGCTTAGTGAATTTCCACTGTAGCTCACATAGGGCTGGTGGTCTTGCAGGACAGATCTGCTCCATTCCCACTACTTATAATGCTCAATGCCTTCCTTCATTAAGGCTTCACTCCCCAGAGGGGAACTATATTATTTACAGCAAGTATTTGTGTTACAATTATACTACTTTCCACACTCTTTTTCATGGGGTAGAGCTGCCTGTAAGAATGATGGTAATGAGTTTTGCTCTTGAACAGGGCACGTGTTTCATTTTGGCATAATCAAGGTGTAGCAGGGGCAAGCTGAGCTGTTTACCCTGTGCTAAATATGTCAGGAAATTTGGGGATCATTGTTTTAACTGTGTGACATCTCTGACTGAGCTACCAGGTAGATCAGGTAAAATTTTCCTTGGTGTCATTGTAAAAAATTCCCTGAGTTACTGGATAGCTATTGCTGACATCAGCACAGAAATGGTGTTTGGCTACTCTCAACCCCAAGAGTCCTCCAGAGTCTCAAACCTCTATGAATATGTATGTTGTGCTTCCTGGTCCTCCTTATGCATCACTGAGAGAATTCCTGCAGGACCCTATAACCGAAAGGTAATGAGCCTGCCACTCACACTGGTTAAACCCACTGACAGCAGCAGAAATTGGCTGAACTGCTGGGATTTGGTGCCCACAGAAGCACCAACAGAAAGACTGAGCCTAGCCCAGCTCTGCCTGCATGGTCTGCAGCCAGGAAGACACATCTTTCCCTCAGCCTGAACACAGGCCAAGGTGATGCTGAGACGTGGTAACACAGAAACTCAGTGCAAAATGCAGACACCAGGATCAGGTGTCTGCTTGAGATGCTTGCCCAACAAAAGTCACCTGCTCCATTACAGAAAGCAGTGAAGCAATCAGTACTGCCAAGGGGGCCTCAAAGCTCTTCAACACATCCTTTCCGAATTTCTTTGGACAGGAGTATCAGGTGTAAGTAAGCCCTGCTGGGGTACCCTGGTGATAACCTCTGCAGCTCAGCTATTGCCATGCAGTATGAACACTGTATGTGCAAAAGCCAGGGGTCCTTTGCACAGCTAATTTATGGCATAAGCTATGAACAGGGCCCAATGGAAGAACTCTGATTAAACAGGGTGCTTGCTAAAGGGGCAGTTGACCTGTCAGCAAATGCAAAACTACTCACACCAGCTTGTATGCAGTTCAGGGTGTTCTGGTTTAACCCCAGCTGGCAACTCAGCCCCACACAGATGCTCATTCACACCCAGTGGGGCAGAGAACCAGAAGAAAAAAGCAGGAAAACTTGTGGATTGAAATGAAGACAGTTTAGTAGGCAAGAGAAGCAAAGTAAGCCAAGGAATTAATTCACCACTTTCCATGAGCAGGAGGGTGTTCAGCCACCTCCAGGAAACCAGGGATTCATTGCATGTAACGGTGACTTCGGAAGACGAACTCTGTCACTGTGAACATCCCCGCTGCTTCCTCCTGCTTCCTCCAGCTTTATATGCTGAACATGGTGACCTGTGGTATGGAATAGCCCTTGGGTCAGTTGAAGTCAGCTGTCCTAGCTGCGTCCCCTCCCAAATCCTTATGGACACTCACCATCCTTGCTGGTGGGGTGTGCTTTGCTACTATGAAAAAAAATAAACTATATCCCAGAAAAAAAAGGACGAAGGTCATTCTTATCCTTGTCACAATCAAGGCAGTCATGCCCACACTAACAAATCACCTAATTTGTTCAGACACCAGTTAATTTGTTACCTGACGTGCCCTGACAAAGATGTAAACCTGAGTGACATTTAAACTATTTGCTTCTGTCCAGTCCATAGCTCTAAAGGTGCCAATTAAAGCAGACAGCAGAGCATTAAGAAGGTGCTGGTTTAGGCCAGTTGCAGTGAGAATTTCTAGTAGTCAATAAAGATTTCTAAATGGCTGCTGGAAATTACTCGCCAACAAAATGCAAGAAGATTTTTGAAATTACCATATAAGTAATATGATGACCAGGACTTTTAACATTGCACACAAATACATATGTTACCTAGGTCTTTTGGAGTTCCTTTTTTCCATTTAAATTTAGATTCCATTATACCTTTGTATACATTTTAATGACTGCATAGATTTCGTAACAGCATTCTCAGACTCGTGAGATGGAGGTTAAATACACAAATTTTCTTCAACCAGCCACACTCTTAGAACACAGAGATGAGAAAGACCTATTAGTTCACCTACTTCATTTTTCTGGCCACTGCAAAATTGTTCCCTAAAGTGTATTTTGCAATACTTTGCTGAGACTACTTTTATTTTACCAAAGAACTGGCCACTGCTACTCATGGGATAGTTTACCACAGCTTAATGAGCTTTACATTTAGGATGTATTTTTCCAGACCATCAGTCTTGTAAATTTTCTTGCTTTTTTAAAAATGTCACTTTATAGCAAACCCCCATAACATAATAATTGAAAATATTACTCAAATTATATTATTACTTAATGTGAAACCCATTCCAAACTTGATAAACAATATATTTCCTCCTGCCACAAACTTGCCACAAATTACATTTTTCTTTTCAGTGGCTGACCTATATAAAATATAAGAATCTACTCCTACCAGCAACTTTTTTAGCATTTCTTTTGGCTAAACAGTGACTGCATAAGTTTTTCAGATATGTCTGATGGCCAGAAACTCAAAAACACCTGTCAGGTACCTAAAGTAGCCTTTAGGGAGAATTCACATAAGAAAATCCTAAGTGGAAATCCTGAAACCTTCTGGCTCAGCTGCTGTGCAAATCTGAAGCCACAGTCTTTGCAACAATATCTCTTCCAGCCTAAAATGTCTCTTCCTGCCCTAGAAAATCTAGAACTAGGTCTGACAATTTAATTTCAGATCCGATTTTTCTCAGAATTTAGGGGTGTTTGGATCTAGGATTTTAATTTGTGTTTATCTGTAAAGCTTGAGCAAAGTTTTATACTTTTTCTATGTTTTTACCAAGGAAGTCAGCCCTGTATTTATTTAACTCTCACCTGCAGTTGCTTTGTCACTTCTAACTCAGCATGCTAAAAGTGGTAGGTAAGCACAGAAATAAAGGAATAATCCCTTCCACTTTGACAAAATTCATTGTAGGATACTGTCCAACAGAACAAGTTTTAAGCCAGCAGTACAAGAAAAACAATAGAAAATATTTATGAATTCAAATATATAGAGATATACACACACACATATATATGTGTGTGTCTATATATATATATATATATACATAAATTTATGTGAAAAGCCAAGCCAAATGAAAAAAACCACTGATGCCTGGGAAAGTGAAATAATAAAAAACCAAAGAACCAAATGTCTGAGTCTTATGGTACCCTAGAGTCCATAACTGCAGGTGCTGCTGCCCACCCTGATTAAAGGTTTTCCTTACTCCCAGATTGAGCACCACATTTTTCCTCAAGCTTTTACTCTCATTTTATGTTCTTAGAAGAGCATGTCCTGTCAGATAAGAATTGCAAGATTACATTCAGGTAGGCTAAAATTCACATACTGTAAGAACATGTGCATTAGAGAGCACTTCCTCTTCACAAATTTCATGGCCCTTGTTACTTTTTAATTTATTCTATTTTCTCCCTGTGTCACTGTGATAATATTCCCTTGTTATTTTTTCATCCTTTTTCCAAATTTGGAAAAAAATTCACTCCATGCTGACTTGTCTGTAATTGGTGGTTTAGTAGCACCATGGGCGAAGTGGCTCCTGAGCATTTTAAAATCATTGCAGTAATTTATCTTGGGTACAGAGGTAAGTTTAACTCATCTGTGCTTTCAGGAGCAGATCTTTTATCTCTGAATGATTTATTTCCAAGCAGTGCTTTCATACAACAGCATAATTTTTAAATTGTTTCTTTAAAAACAACTATCATAAGATAAACAATGAAATCATACTATTCTAATGCATTAAGTGCACACAAGACTTTGTATTCATTATAGGGTTTAGCTGGTTTTAATTTTTTTTCATTAAAAACAGGATTTAATCATGGGTTTTTCACATGGGACCACACCAGAGTCATGTGGTAGAGCCATAGAAGAACTGATGGCAACTGAATAAATGTATGCTGCACAAATCCCAACTGTGGAAATATCTTGAAGCTGGAGTCTGTTGGGCTGCAGAATTCAGAACTTTGCTCAGAATACAGAACTTTTCCCTGTTCATGACACAGCCTGAGGTAGGCAGTGGGAGAGCCAGAGCCATGGATTTGTACATTAACATCGCCAGAAGCTGATCCCAAAGCATCAGTATCAAAGGTTTTCAGGGTGTACTAGCAGATGTATCTTTCCACCTGAGTTGTGCTGGAGGGAAGTTCAGGACCCCCTGCCCAGATGATGTCTGTGCAGACAGGGAGTGGCAGCCACTGATGCTTTGCCCCACAGTGCACAGTGAAAAGCACATGAATCCCCACCTTTTTATTCTATAGCTTGCCGTTTGTCTGAGCCAAACTACTGTGTGTTTAAGAACAGTTAACCTCTGATGGAAAAGAGAAAGGTTGGACAAAGAACTTTCCTTTTTTCATTTTTGTTAGAGTTAACCACAGATGGAGAAAAGAGATGTCAGTATGTGGTATTGAGTCTTGCGTGCCAGGAAGCTTATCTGTACTTTTAGCTGAATCTAATAGCTCTGATAAAAGATGTAAACCACTCTGCCCAGACCTTGCACTGTTTACATCCTCACACCTTCACGGCTATGGCACTGCTGCTACATCAACAATGTTATTGTCATTGTCAGGTCACAGCTGAAGTAACTGGAAAATACATTCCGCATGGATCTCACAAGAACCATGAAGGCTGTCGCTGCTCCTAATCATATCATATGCAAAACTGGAAAGGACAAGAAATTGCATTAATCTCATGGCTCATGTGCCACCTTTGATTCCTGAAGTTGCCGTTAAAAATGGAGCAGATGGGTAGGCAGATGAACCAAAAATTTACAGTGATAAATGCGATGGCTCTTTCTGCACATCCTGACAGTGAAAGATGTCTAATGGAAAATGTCCACATCCCTTGGTGCCCTGCCAGCATGGTTTTCTGGTACCGTTTGTTTCTGGGGGAGCAAGGATAATGTCGTGGAGAAGGGTTGGTGGATCCTGCTCAGCTCTGCTCCCCCCAATACTGCCAACCCTGTGCAGGGTTTCCTGCAGGCTTGTTAGATCCACCTCCTCCAGGAGTGGATAAGAAATGCTGAGTGAAGAGGTTAAGTCAGGACGTGGGTAGCAGTCTGATTTGATACTACCCACACCTCCTTCTGTGGGTCACTCTGTGACGTGGGTGCTGAAATACTTGTCATTGTCAGCAAATGCTTATTTTGAAGGTGCCCCTGTCACTACAAAGCATTGCTTAATTCATCCTTTCAAAAGAGAAAAGTATTTAGAGCAAAGTTTAAATGCAATAAAAAGCCTGTGCAGATGGAAACTGCCTGATTTTTCAGCTGTCCTCAGCTCAGCTTAACTCTGCTGCAGGGGCTGTCAGCAGCTCCCAGAAATGCTGTAACTCAAGGGGAAGTCCAAGGGAAGCTGACTTACCCAGAAGACAATGCAAAGGATTTTCTTGTAAAACAAATATGTTCTTTCTAATGAGCACTCGTGGGTTCATGGATGTGAAGGGTCACCTCGCAGATCAACACACAGGCTCTGCACAAGGGTGGAGAAATTTTGCAAGAAGATCTGAGCCATCCCTGTCTCAGCTCAGGAAACATTTGGCCAATTAAACATTAAACAAAATTACTTTGATGCGAGTTTATTGCAATTCTTATGCATCCATATGTCCCACTGCCATATGAGCAATGAAATGTTGCCTCTTTGTGTTGCTTTCCAGTTTTTTTTGCAAAGAAAGTAGAAGTGTCTGCTGTGACACAGCAGTTCAGCAGCAGGCACGGGGAGTGTGACTTGTTCCTCATTTTTGCCTGAAATGCTCTCATAGCAGATATTTTTATAGGCAAATCCCTTCCACCATTTATAAATATATGTGAACAGAGATGCTCAAAAGATTGTTTTGGCACATGCACCAGACCCTGGTTTTTCTTCCTTAAGAGTCAGTAGCATTTTGGAAAAATGATGCAGCTGAGCACATGAATTTCTACTCAGTCAGTTAATATGTGACTTCATGGACAAGTACATTAAGTTACTTGTTTTCCATTTTTACCCTCAGTTGTCATGTTAGTGGAACATTATGCCCCATTTTTGATGCTGCCTCTGGTGAACCTCTAACTTCAGCAGATTGCCAACAAATCACTCTATGAGAGTTCCAGTTAGCCCAAAAAAACCCCATACTTTTAAACATAACACATCCAAGAAGAGTGAGGGTTTCTCTTTGACTTTCAAGGAGAGATCATGAATTTGAATAGATCTTGGAGCATGGACCTCCACATTTGTCCCATCCTCTTCTTTTCTCCACACACTTTCCACAGATTTTTACTAATGGGGCACAGATGCCCATCTCTTTAGTCTTCTAGAGCCACAACAGCCACATCTAGACCACATAAAACCACTTTTTAAGAAATTCTGATTTTCAAAACTGCTTTCAAAGTGTTTGAGAAAGGAAAGCAAAGCAAAGTCAAGCAACCCAAGCAGAGAAGCTACCCTAAAATCCAACGTTGCCCAAAATGCAAAATTAGTCCAACTAACCAGCAGTCTATATGCAACCTTTCTTAATCTTCTCTGTATAGTGCAATAAAATCTCCAGAGACAAAATCTAAAATGAATGCAACATATTTATTAAAAAAAATATTATTTGGTTTTCTTCCTTATTAAATATTCATACAACACTGATTTTTGGGAAACATCTGTCTACATGGACCTCAGGTCACAATAAAGCTGGTTCTGTACTCTTCAGTAAGGCAGAAGATCCCCTGAACAACCAGACTGACTCATTGATACAGGTCTGCATTGGGTCATTATGACTTTAGGTCATGTACACCCCCTGTTCTTGTCTGTGAAAACAGAGTGAAAAAGAGTTCACTTAACTGAAGTGGAACTGCTTCTGTAAACAACTGTTTTCCTGGCTTAGATTAAAGCCACTTGCATTTTTAAATGCAAGATCAAAAATTAATCCAAATTCCAACAAATGCCCTAGTCTCAGACATTCATGCATAACTTATTTGGAATTAGCCAATCTGGGTGCTTCTAAGGAAAAAATGCAGATCTAAAATTCATGCACTGTTAGATCAGGGAGGCTTTATGACTGAAAACAGGTTTGTAATGGAAACTGCAACTTTTAACTATGCCAGTATGAGCATGCTGTTCTAATATGCATAATAAAATGCTGTAAAATAACAAGACTGCAAACTATATTGCAGCAACTGTGCATTAAAAGGCAATAAAGCACACGTCATTTATAGCAGATTCAGTCAGTAATAAATTTCAACCCTTTCTGCTATTTTATAGTACCTATAATGAACAGAGCTGTGATTTGCATTCAGATAGTGCACACAAGAAACAATCCAGGAAATCATGCAGTGCCTTGATGAAAACAAAGCATGATTTTCTGTCCACTGCTGTGTAGAAATTGTGCACAGGGATGAAAGGGAGCTCCTCCAAGACTTCCAGTAATAGACAATTCCTCTTCTGTTAGCAAAATGCTCTGTACACCTTCACATTCACAACAGCTGCTGCAGGAGCAGCTTATCCTTCTTGAAATGAAAGGGAATACAGGCCTGCAGAATGGCTAATGAAAGGTAGGGCTGTGACTAGTATGAGAAAGTATTTAACAAGGTCTAAACATACCACACTGACTCTTCAAAACTGTGAATCTCCTTTTCCTTTCCCAGTTTACAAACCAAGAACTACATTTTGATTCAGCTAGAGGCTAGTGTTAATACCCGAATTTAGGTCACTGAAAGTGTTTGGGTGGTTTAATGCCTCGTGAATGAAGGCATCCCACTCAAGTTCTGCTTGTGGATGAGATTGTCCTCCAGATCTGAGTCCAACACAGGATCTGTGCTGACTCACTGACAGTCCTAGATGAAATAAGCGGGGCTTTTTGACTACATTTGTACCACAAAACTCAGAAATGTTTTTTAATTTCCAAAACCAATTGCATAATCCAGCTCTTTCCTAACCTCACCACGTGTGGAGACTTGAGCACAAACCAGCTTCTTCTGGTTCTCTCCTACTCCCCAGACATATATGCTATTCTCCACAAGAGGAGTCTGCCACAAGAGTGCTTCTGCTGAGGAAGCACTGGGCACTCTGATCAGCTGTTGCCTACATAATTAGCAGGAAAGTGGCAAGCTGGAGTCATTCAAGAAATTATCTGCACTTCCTCTTGTAAGATAAAGTTCTGCAGTCCATTTAACTGAACCTAAGCCTATAGTCTATAGACTTAAGTCTGTTTTCCTTTAGTCTGGGCACTAAGCACACTTTTTACTTGCACTAGATCTGCTGAGAAGGAGTTAATAATCTTTATAATGGCCCATATGGTTCTGTGGTTTGGATCCGTGACTAGAACAGTGTTGAGTATACACCAATCTTTTGGATATTGCTGATCAGTGCTTACTCAGCAGTAAGGGACTTCTCTGTCATTTTGCCCCCATAGGCAATAAGGTTGGTGGTGACCAAGATGGGACAAAGCTGGGACAGCTGACCCAAATTGGTCAAAGGGATATTCCACACCAGGTGATGTCATGGTCAGCAATAAATAAAAAAAAGATGTGTAGAGGTTGTCTTCCGCTGCAGCTGCTGCTCAGCATCTGGCTGAGCACTGGTCTTCTTTTGGGAGGTGGTGAATGATTCTGTGTGCACTTGTTATTGTGTGTGGCTTTGGTTTTCTCTTTCATTCATTTATGAACTGTCTTTATCTTTATCTACAAGTTTTCTCACTTTTGTTCTTCTGACTGTCTCCCCCATTCCATGGAGGTGACATGGGGCATGGGCAGTCAGCAAGCAGCAGTGTAGGGGCTTAGCTGGTGGCCAAGATAAATGCACCACAATACAGAGTCCTGCATGTTGGTAAAAGTGGGTCTGTATTGATAGACTGTGTTAGAGAAATAGCTGATCACTGATGACTACAGATTTAGTGGAATGTATTGATCTGGCAATGGCTCATTTCAAAGATTTTACACAGTCACAAACCCATTCTGCTTGAACTTATATTGGCACAAATAGTCAACAAACATGAAGAGCAGACAAAAGATGAATCCAGTATGAAAACTATTATTAACAATTTTTCAACAGAACACACTACTATATTATAACATCCTTGATTTCATACACATTCTCAAGTGGTTTTTTGTCTGAATAGTATTAGATGGTGTAAAACTGTTATGATAAACAAACAATTACCTGGACACTGAGATATCAGTTCTGCACTTAATCTGTACATATGGCCTGTAGCACAGATCAAAGGTGAATTGGGTTTCCAAATTACATATATTAAAATAGCATATATTTTTGTATAACTAAATGTCTGTTCACTTCTAGTACAATAGGAAATCCTAGCATGGGGCTTGAAGCAATCTGATCTAGTGGAATGTGTCCCTGTCCAGGGCAGGGGGCTGGAAACCAGATGATCTTTAAGGTCCCTTCTGAGCCAAACCCTTCTATGATTCAATGATATTGCCTAAATAGAGTAGAACCAATGACAATCATGAGCGCATTGCTAATACCTCCTGCTCAGTACTCAAATAGTTTAACATAAACCTGGAAGGTGTTATTAAAGATAAGGAAGGCTTCAGAGATAGAGAAATGTAACATTATAATAGTAATTGAAGTTTCCTCACTGGAGTGGTGTTTGCGCAGGAAATGGGAAAATATGGCGGGAGAAAGAGAACAGTTTTAAAACAGTGCAATAAAACAACTTGCCTAAGCTTGATGGGTTTCTGGCCATCTCAGAACCACTGTTTTTGCCACTGCCAGATCTAAGACACAGTCAGAGGTTCTGGACTCTGACATGTCACACACCAATACCTGCTAAAGTCTGAACAAGTTACCACCTGCCAAGTGGCAGGTAGAATGAACTTTCTCAATTTCTATAGACAAGAGAATACATGAATAGTGTCTGAAATGCATGTAAACAATTATTTCAGTGATTCTTACCTCAGTATTGGAATGTAATCATCTCACCAACACTTCTGCATCTAGATACCTCCAAGGGAGTTTCCGAAAAAAAAACAAAACAAAACAAAACAAAACAAAACAAAACAAAAAAAAACCCAAAAAAAAAAACCCACAAGAAAAAAGAGATTAAGGTATTGTGGAAAGCTGGGTCAGCTGAAACCTATGAACACTCCAAAGAAATTGATGACAATAGACAGAATTCAAGTAGATTATGGTTATAATATAAATGCATGCACAAAAGTCTCTCCACTGTTTTTACTGAAAAGTATAACCAAACTTTTCAAGTTAAAACTTTCACATCATTAAGATAAAGCATTGAGAAGGCATGGACTACTGAAGTAAAATAGTGATGAAATTTTCTTTCATGTTGACATATGAATTAATTTAGTTTAGTGCTTCACTCCCCTACACAGCTGTAATAAACTAGATTTTTTTTTTTTTGACTCTTCCTCATGGAAATAGCAAAAGTTACTGAATTGAAGGGGTGAAACATTTGCAAACAATCAATATTAGGCTGTTATTTTTTCCCTTTTAGAACTGCCTAAAGGATAGTCCAGATTACCATTTTCAGTCCTTTCAACAACCACTCCTCTTATTGCTAGAATTAGAGTCATTTCCCCAATGACTTCATGGTGCTTTTTTTTCCGTGGGATGGGGTCACTTGGACATCACACATCATTGCCTGGCAATTTATCATCATTTACAACAATTTCAACATTTTAAATAAACATTACCAACTGTTCAGTTTCTTGTGCTTGCTAGGATCTGGTCAACAGTGCCTTTAGATTCCAGCATTGCCAGCTCACAACACATGTGAGAGTACCCAGGGCTATTTGCCGTAGGTCAGGCTGCCCCACATATTTAACCCGAGGCACTGATCTTTCCTGGCCATCCATGGAGCATAGGTTACATGCAAGAAGTGCTGGGAAAGCTATTGAGGTGGGGTAAAAAAAATCTCAGTATCCAACGACTATATTTTATTACAATTATTTGCTGGAAGGGCATACCCTGGGCTGCATCAAAAGCAGCCTGGCTGGCAGGTCAAGGGAGGTGATTATCCCACTCTAGTCTGCTCTCACGAGACCCCACCTGCAGTGCTGCATTCAGCTTTGGTTCCCCTCAACATAAGTAGGGTGTGGATTTGTTGGAGTGAGTCCAGAGGAGGCTATGAAAATTATGAGAGGGCTGGAGCCTATGTCCTCTGAAGACGGGCTGAGAGAGCAGGAGTTGTTTAGCCTGGAGAAGAGAAGGTTTTGGGGAGAGACATTATAGTGGCCTCTCAGTGTCTAATGGGATCCTACAAGAGAGCTGGAGAGGGACTTTCTACAAAGCCTGTAGTGACAGGACAAAGGGTAAGGGTTTTAACTGAAAGATGTTAGGTTTAGTTTAGATATTAGGAAAATATCTAAACTAACTGCACTGTGAGGGTGGTGTGGCACTGGCACAGGTTGGCCAAGTTGCCAATGCCCCATCCCTGGAAGTGTTCAGGGCCAGGCTGAAAGGAACTCTGATCAACATGGTCTAGTGAAAAGTGTCCCTGCCCATGGCAGGGGATTGAAACTAGAGGGTTTTTTAAGGTCCCTTCCAACCAAAACCACCTTATGATTCTATGTCTCTAAGACAATTTGACTCACTGTGAGGTGACTTATTTGCCAGCTGTGCACAGTAAGCAGCTATTTATATAAGCAGCTATTTGCTCTTTGCAATCAGTCTTCTTCTCTTAGCTTTATGAGCAGTCTGGAAGCACTTCTAAGGAGCAATCCACAATGCTTGCAGCTTCCTGAGCTCATTAGAAGACCAACTGAATTTCCAAACTTGAAAAGGAAAAATATCTTAGCAGTATAATGCCAGAGAGAATTGCTGCACATTGAAGATGTGCAGAAAAGGTGAACAATGCCTTACTTCCTAGGATCAGTGATATACACCATTTAGAGGATAAGACATAAGACATACTTACAGATATTGTTTGTAAGCCAATCTAAATTCAACTTGATGAAATTCACAGCTAATTCTACAGATGCAGGAAACACTGGTTAAAAGCATGGACATTTATGAAAGATGCTAAGGTGAAGGTGACTTGAAAAGATGACATTGTCTACTCAGGGACTGCCATGTATTTTATGAGCTTCTGATTTTAGTTCCTTCAGAAAGCTTTTGGTGTTTGTACTCAAGTTAAGAAGTCACAGGCATGTGACCAACCCAGCTTTAACACCAGCTGCAGGAATGACTCATCTTCTCTTTTGGAAAAAATACATGTCTCAAGCTAAAAATAGCAGCTTCATTTTGATATTACTTTTTTCTTGTTTTTTTTTTTCTTTCATTGATGAAAGAGACAAAGCATTCCCTATAAACACACTTCTAAGAAACTGTGTGTGAGACTAAAAATTTCAAGATTCTTCCTGAATCAATTATGTTCTCCAGGCACATTTAATTTAACTTCACTACAGCATTCTCAGTTCATGCCATTAAACATTATCTCAAGGTTTTTACTATAATAGGATTTGGCAAGTTGATGTTCAGCATAATAAGTCCCAGTCTGAACTGAACATCAATATTCAATACTTTGGGGAAACTTATGAAGTGCATCAGCCTTTAAGGGGCACTTTTAAAGAAAACAGCACAAGCATTTTATGTGTACATTTTCACCCCCTATGGATCCAAAACATCATGCAGAGGGAGGAAAACAAATATGGTCTTTATATGCAGGTCTGCCTTGGTAAAAGTTGAATCTTCTTCTAATTAATAACCAATTACCCTAACTGGTTTCTTTTATGTTGGGTTTTTAAGGTGTTTAAAATAAGGTCAGGTTAAATTCCTTGCTGGAGATGCTCAGCCTAAGTTTTTCTCCAGAAAAACGAGCACAGGTATTGAGAAAACTGCACACCTTTTCATATTTCATAAGAAACAGCCACTCTTCCCTCCATGTGTAATGTTCAGCCCATTGTTACTATGCAATAAAACTGTAATATATTAATGGATCTGGAAATAGTCTTGAAGTCTCATGTATTTTTCAACATATTGAAATGTGTCTCAGCATATTTTACTAGCATATGGCATTGTCATTTTCCATCAGGTGAAGAGGAAGAAGCAAGGGAGAGAGAAATACTTTCCTCTCACAGGCACTGAAGTTACAGCAGTCAGAATTAGAATGAGACACTAATTGCATTGAGAAAAGGCCCCTTTATCAATGCTTCATTTGCTGCAGAATCACACAAAAAAATACCTGCCTCTCCAAAGTCCAGATATCCATCCCAAAATGCCATTTAAAATTTAGTCATGTCCTAGACATGATCAGAGCTTTACCTTCAGTGTGAGAATTGCATCAAGGTACTCAGTATAAATATTTCCTATATGCTGCTAAATGCTTTGTGTTGTTTTGGGGGAGTTTTGGGGGTTTTTTGTTTTGTTTTGTTTTGGTTTTTTTTCTGTTGCTTTTTGTTGTTGTTGTTGTTGGTTTTTACCTCAGACACAGAAGGATGAGATATTAGGTCATGTTTAATATTTATAGGTAATTATAAGAAGCTGTTTTCTGTCACAAGGGAAGACTGACTCAGGTCAATTGAACTAAACCATCATTTTAATCAGTTTCCTTCTTCAGCATAGCCCCTAAAAATACTTCTTTGTAGTCTAGTGAAACTTTATTTTGCTCAGTAAAATGGTATATTCTCTTCATACATATTTATTTTAAAGAGTATATCTGTTGGCATACATTGTTAGAAACTATTTTTCTATCAATACTTTAGAGACTGAAGAATAGCATCTTCCTTATTCACAATCCTTGTGAGCATTGTTTCAGACTGCATTATGCAGAAAGCTGAATTTTAACTGAAAACAACTAAGACAGAATTGTTGCATTTCTTAGAATTAATTTACTTTTTTTCCTGGAATATCCATCGCACATGAAAATAGGTTTAAACTATCACAAGTATCTTTTCTTGAATAACAGGAGAATTTTAGCAGAGTTTAATAAATTTTGCCCAAAGCTATCCTTGACCAAAATTTCAGGATACTTAGGTACTTAGATATGCCTATATACAATTATGTATTTATACTGAGCAGACACTTGATTGTCTAAACAACTCTGAAAATACAAGGCCCTATGGCCTTTAAATCTTTAAAATAAGAACTTTGCAACCTTTCTAACTTCTTGTTTCCTTCACAAGGTGGAAAAAATAGTAAACTTAGAATTCTTCAGTTACCATTTTGTCTTTTTACTTCAAATGATCAGCTCTAAATGAATTAAATACTTTCATTTCAACAGACAGACTGGAAGAATATGTAAATAAACAAAGATCTCTTCATAGTGCAAGCATCACACTGATCTTTGGGAAAAAATAATATGAGCAACATGGTTTCATAAATTTATAAAAGGGTCAGTAGATCTTAAAAAGATTAAAGTGTTTCCCAGTTCTTTACAAAAATAGAAGCAGGAACATTCTTGAATTTAGTGAGATTTTTATGATACTACATTAAAAAAAATACAAATATTCAGCTTAGTAAGTAAATGCAAGTCTTCACATACTTTAGCTCCCAGTTTCTATTTGGGGAGCTGTAGTCCTGTTAACTGTATTAAATAAGATGGTTTTACTTTGCTACTAAATGAGCACGCATATGAAAACTTCAAGCGAAACATTCTGATAGTTCCATAGAAATTTGACCTTTCCTTATAGGAATAGCATTAAAAATTACAGATTTTCCTCAAATTCCTGAATTTAAAAATATTTTTTTCAGAGTAAGTACAAGCAGAAGTGATAACCCGATTTCGAAATATAGCTCAGCCTATTGCTCATTGTATTGCTGGGCAAGTAGGAGAAAGTGGGGGAAAGAACACAGACAAATTGACCAAACATCTGCTCTGTGACTTAATGCTTGAGCAATGTGAAGTGTTTAGCTCATCTGTTAGCAGGAAGGTTTCAACACAGAATTCCCCTGAGCTGACAGGAGACTCCAACTGCCTCTGAGAAAAATAGTGCCATTCTTCTGTGTTTCATTCCTAGGGCTCTTACAGAACCTACAGTCCTACCCTGCGTAGGACTGACACTCTTTGGTTAGCTGATTTACTATCCCCCTAAAGGATAAAGCTAATACACTGCAGCTTATGTTAAATAAGGCCATTTATTGTTTTTACCATATAAATGAAGGATTTAGCACTTCCTCTGAAGCACAAGGCAAGTTGAAGCGCTTACAATGAGAGGTAATGCAAAATTGAATTTCTAAGGCAGTTTTTTGTTTGTTCTTTTCTTGAAGGCAAGCAGGGTAGCATGTTGAAATGAAATTAGTTGCAGAAACAGAAAAAAAAACAAAACAACAAAACCCTGTTATTTTGTTTAAAAAAAAAAACATAGTGTTATCATTCAATTATTATACTACAAATACATTTACATTTCATTTTGCACAGTTTCTTATTTATCACCACAGATTCTCAATGTCTTCAATATATCAATGTCTATTTGTTATATCATTACATATGATTTTCCATTCATATTCTCCTCATCTAAAAAGCATTTGTAATCTTGCTCGGTCAGTGATTCGGCTGCTGGCTGTTTGATGTAAGAGGAAGATATCCCTGTGCATTTCAGTATCAGACAAACCTATACACACCTTTATTCTGATGAAAAAGACAGTAACAAGTGTGACAGTTCATGCAGAAGAAGTTCACAGTACCAGCACCCACTCCCCTCACAGAATAGTCTTTCCTATTATTCCTATTATTCTCCATTGTGCCAAAATCTGATCTATCTCTCCCTTCCTCTCTCTCTCCTCTTCTCCCTTTTCTTTTATTTTTTTATTGAGCTTTCTGTTAGAAAATAGGAGCAAAACATATATCAATTTCCATGCTGAACATGTAGTTTACTAATAAAATTGAACTTTTTTGGACCTGGTTTTTGCCTTTCTTTTTCGATCACAGGCATTTATAACTCTTGGGTGCTCCCTTCTGCTTAGGAGGGGGACATGACAGTAATGACTTAAAACTAGAACAGAGTAGATTTGGACTAGATATAAGGAAGAAGTGTTTTGCAATAAGGTTGGTCAAACACTGGAATAGGATGTCCGTAGAGGTTGTCGGTGCCCCTTCCCTGGAAACATTCAAGTTCATGTTGGGCAGGGTTCTGAGCAACCTGACCTAGTTGGAGATGTCTCTGCCCAAGGGAGGGAGGTTGAAACTATACGACCTTTAAAGGTGTCTTCCAACCTAAACTATCCAAAGATTCTATATTTTTGTGATTATATCTATTGTATGTATCAGGTGATCAAGCACCGTTGACAGATGCGCTCGAGTGCTCCATGATGGATCATTACAGAGTGAGTTGTAGTGTAGCTCTTTATTTAGGTAAAGGTGATAAAAACTTATTTACTAGTGCTACTGTGAGGGATTTTAGTATTAAAATCAAGACTGTTCCTTTAATATGTTCTGGTCAATAACAGCACGCTCTCCTCAGCCAAAGACAATTCAAAAGGCACTCCAGTTTTTCAGGTTTATCTCACGCAACCTTGTTTTACTATATGAACTGATTTGTCCTTAGAAATAAAACCACTTGTAATGGACAGGTCAAAATCGAAGATTAGCATAGATATGGCAGGTAGTGTAATTATGCAGGTAATTTAATCCTGAAAATTGAGAGACACACAGGCTACTGCTCAAATCCATGAAGAGCTATATCTGTGTATGTACATGAGAAAGCAAAACATTTTTATCTTTATAATTTTCCAGTCATTATTTTGTAGCAAGCCATTAGAGTCCTAAGCAGAATAGTAACATCTGCAAGCCAAATTTGTATAGCAATGCAGGTCATCAAATAGAAGACATGTTAATTATTCACTCAAATTCATCTAACCAACACACAATATATTGACAAAAACTTTAAAACGTTTCTGAGACAAATCATGTTACCTGTGCTTGGTATAGGCTCATCCATGAGTGATTTTATTGTACTAGAAATCTCTCCTTTTGAGAACTTACAAGAATCTGCTCAAAGTCATTAAATATAATTGATATATTTTTTAAAAAATTATTACATCAGGTAACACTGTGAATCTCCTTTTCAAACATGCCCCCTTCCCATCAAAGAAGTCAAGCACTTATTCCTTATGTGATCAACCTGCCAGTCTCAGAACAGAGCTTTTACAAGATTCATATTTATCACAACAGGCAACTTTGCTCAGTAAAGTTTTTCACGTTGTGTAAAACTGTTGTAGCTAGATACTCAATGGTCTCTTAAAACCATTCATAAAAGCTTAGGGGCAATTACACTCTGAAGAAGTGTTCCCAAAGGTCTCATAGAAGCAAGAAGACTGGGACAATACAGATCCATTAAAATGTAATTTCCCAATACCCTTTCAAGAAACAGAATTGCCTTTACATACAGAACCTTCCTAGAGGGCTCTTGACACCTCAAAAGAATGTTGTCTCTACTGACATTTTTATATGTGTGTATTTGAAATCCAGGGAATCCACCTGCAACCCCACCATTTCAGAATCTTGAAGCTGCCAGCTGGACTCTGGATGCTGAGCTATTTACTCAGGGTGGCTCAGTGAGCACTTAATTCATAACTGTATGTCCTGGGCTAGGTGGCCCTGTGTGGGGGACTCATTTTGACCTCAAGAGCATCAGACTGGCAAGACTTTCTCACATTAGGGTATATTATTTTAGATATCCAAAGACTAGCAGAGCTTTTACTGTTTTATAGTTTCCATGCTCATAGGTAAAAATACTGAGCACTTTGCAATCCTAATTCAGTATCTCAAAAATCCAAATTCTAATGAACAGAGAGTCAATGACTGCTGTTAGCACAAAAAACATAAAATGCATATGGAGCATGCTAAAGATGATGTGGGAATGTAATACATTTGGAGTTTTTATAAGTCTGTCTGAGTTTAGATAAACCATGAAAATTATGTCCTATCACATCCTAAAAAGAGGAAAAAAGGATAACAAAAGGCAGAATCAAAGGAAATATTCATACGTGGCAAATGTTGCTCACACATCTAGAACAAACCACAAAATTGGATTAAATTGTCTAGACAACCACCAAAATTAAAATTTAGGTTAAAGGTTAAATTTAGTTTGTCAAGAGACAGGCAATTAATACACTCACTTATTACCCTTGTAATAATGAAGTTTCCTCTCAGTGATTAGACCATAAAAAATCCAATCAGCAGTTGTAATGAGATACTCTCTTCTGGCTTAACAGCTGAGACTTGGACAAGATTAGGCCTTTCTTAAGCAGACCATCCATAAGTGTTTCTTAATATTTAAACCCTGTAGGAATAAATGTATTAAAGCTCTGTATATTTACACAATTTCAAAGTTTATAGTTTTTTTCATGAACTATTGTATACTTGTCTCATTTAATGTTTCCGTAAGCCATACTTCAGCAAAATCCTTGACTTTCAGAAAACCTTCACATGAGCTTCCTAACCAAAATTTCTGCCCTGTAGCTGAGTAAAAATGAGTTTGCCATTTTTAAGAAGCCACAGACTTTGCATTAACCCAGCAGTACTAGTTCTCTGGAGTTGTCTGCAAATCTCGTCCTGAACTGATTTTAGCATGTTACAGCTGTGACAGCAATTGTCTAGAGGTCACATAGCTGTGTCCCAAATTGTTTTAACTTTAGTTTAGCTGTGTGCAATGGTGCAGTGCAATGAATACCTACTGCTAACTAATAGGTAATGACAACAAGTAGTTATTCTGGGTGGGGTGAGCTGTCTAGAATAGAATCCTAGAATAAAAATGTAGTGTAGTATAGCAACAGACATACCCAAAAGTCCAGGACTGCAAACACAATGGTAGTGGCCAATTACTTAGCACTGTAGGAGTGCAGCCATGTGTGTCCAGTAAAATGTTTTTAAAGGATAAGAAAACAGAAGAGAAAAGCAAAAAAAATATTAAATTGGGAGTTAAAGAATGCAACATTTTAGTTTCGATAGCATATAAAGATAATTCAAGCAGATTCCAGGCTGAAGAATGTCAGCATCACACACCTCCTTGCAAACAACTTGGGACACTGATCACTTCTTTGAAACCTCCACTGTTCTCTTGAGAGGGCTGTGGCAAGACAAGGGAAGAGGATGGGTGAGCAGAACAGCAGGGAAAAGTGGTAGGTACCAGAAAGTTTGCATACATCAGTCCTAACTGTGCTGTTAACAGGTTAGCAATATTGTAAATGAACCAAGAAAAGTTTTAGTTAGACATAAAAGATTTTAATTAAACTAATGATGGATTCTTCGTTCCTCCTAGGAAGCTTAGTTCTGATCAAGATTTTTGATGTAACAGCATGCATTTGAGACAATTTCCTTTTCATCTGTAATTCAGATTTCATCCACTTCTCTTTTCTTTTTCTTTTGAAATGCATGAAACTGAAGCAGGAAGAAAACCAGACACTTTGCAGAATATTTCCTTAATTCCCATAGATATTTTGAAATGTTTGCAAGTTATACAATATTGAAAAGTGCTGTGAATACAGTTTTTAATATTTTTTTAATAACATCCCTGAATTCCCCAACGAGTGAAAACCTTTAATTTCTTGAAGTATTTTTTGGGAAAATAAGTGTACTGACTTGACTGTTCCCTAAGCATTTCCACAGTGAGTTATATGACAAAAAGAAGTTAGCAACATTGTAAGTTGATCAACTTATCATTTTATAATAACTAGTATGACATGACTCTGTTTACCAACAAGTAACTTTACTTTCATGAGGAAGGACACTAACTCACTGAAATGCCTGACATGTTGTTCCATTAAAGTCCAGGAATTCAGAAGAAGGAATTCAGTAAAATACCTCCACTCCTCCTATGGGAGAGCACACTGCCATGGAAGCTGTCTCACCGTGCCAGGAGAACACAACAGCTCTCTGCTGGTGGACAGCCAAGATCAGAGGGACTTCCGTGGCTCAACGCCAGCCCAACCTCTCCCACACTGCGCTCTGGCTGTTAGTATCAGACAGAAAGTCAAGGTCAGGGCAACCCTGTGTCCCTCTGTCAGAAAGCACTCGCGTCACCGTGGCTGCTGGTAATGGTGAGGGAGGAGGGAGTCAAGTCAGGCTGTGCAGACCTATGTTAAGGGCCAGCCTTGGTATCAGATAAACCAGAAACCAGACATCAAAAAGTGAGCTTGCAGGTGGCTCTGCACTCCTCCACAAAGCCTCATGGTTGTCCCCAGAGGCACAGTCAAGAACTGAATCCAAAGTCTCAAGGTGCAGCATGTTTCCTTGCTCAGGATATCGACTCTTTTCAGCTTGCGTAGTGCCTTTTTATCCCACAACTACAAACACAGATTTCCTTAGGAGTCATGCTCAATAGACATTCTTGTTTGTATTAGACTGCACATGCACTGGGACAGGAAGCTGCAGCATTTCCAATGCATTGATAACAAAAAATAATAAAAAGACATTCTGCGCAATGAGGTGTAGCTTTGTACGTCAATGGGTAATTGTTAATAGATAAAAGCTTCATTTGACTTAAAGACTTTCACCATACTTTGTACTTATGGAAAATAAACGTCACTTCCCACATTTAAAATGGATCTGAAACCAAGAGTGGAGTGCTTCAAATGCTAAATATAGATCTCATCATCATCTGAGTTACTCTAACGCACTGTGGCTTCCGAACGCTGCCTGTATGCCCTACATAATTGCCACAGAGTACCTGCTGGACCTGTGAAGGGGCATCAGAAACCCCAGAGTCTCTCAACTAGATAATCTGGGTTTCCATGCTTAGGAATGGCATCCTGCTCCATTGTCTGCTAACACCATCCTCACAGCGAAGAGAGGTCTCTTTGCACAGGGAGGAGATAGCTGGCAAATATCTCTCTTCTGCACTGTGATTTTCAGGTGTATAAAATCTCTCGGAAGAATAAGGTATCGTTCCAGTTTATCATGAGAACTGCAAAGCTGTGTTCATCATGTTGGCTACATTCTATGATGTCTCCATGAAAAATTGTCATTATTTTTGGGGACAACAATTATTTGTAGATTCACCTGTATTGGGTCTGGCTGGGATGGAGTTAGCCTTCCCCATAGCATCCTTCACTGCTTCACAAAGCACTGTGCTTTGTAGCTGGAAGCTGTTTATAATGCACCAGTGTTTTGGCTGCTGCTAAACAGTGCTCCCACAGCATCAAAGCTGCCTCTCCAACCCTACAAAAAGTCAGTAGGATGGAGTAGGTCAGGAGATTGGCACTGGACATGGCTGGGACAGCTGACTCAAGCTGACCAAAGTGATATTCCATATCTCATGATGTTGCACTCTAGCAATGAAAGTGATGACAAAAGAGGAGGTAGAGGGGGAACATTCATTATGAAGATGTTTGTCTCCCAAAGAAATCACTATGCATAACAAGGCCCTGCTTCCCAGGAAATGTCTGGACACTACCTGCTGATGGGAAGTAGAGAATAACTATTTTGTTATCCTTTGCCTATGAACACAATCCTTGGCTTTTCCTATTAAGCTAGCATTACCTTGACTCCAGAATTTTTCATGTGATTTTCCTCCTGTTTGAGAAGGAGTGAGAGAGCATTTCGGTGTGCACCTGACAGTCAGCTAGAGTCAACCTACCACACCATCTTTTCAGGAAATGTCTTCATAAGAAAATTTAAGTTCTTTTCAGTTCATTTCTCTATATAGTCACGTTCTTCTGTGTGGTTGGAGCTACTGGGGGAAAAAAAATGTGAAATTGAAAGTACGCAGATTCTGTACAAACTTAAAATATGGCATTGGTAAATGAAGACAGATTCTTCAATGGACCACAAACTATGCAGGTTAGCAGTCTGGGTGGTAAAGGTGCCATGTAGCCAGACTTTGAGCACTGGTCAACTTGATTGATATAGGATGTGACTTCTTGAGATCATCTCTGTGATATGCAGAAAAAAAAAAAACAAAAAGACAAAACAAACTAAAAAACACAGCAGTATCAAACCCCCCTAAAATTTTGTAGGTTGTTGCTGGAAAAGTTATTAAGTTTGGTGGTTTTATACTGCTGGAAGTAGGGTAGGAACAAGATTTTACTCTAAGCAATTATCCAGTTTGTGGTCTCAATATTGCCACTTTCTTTAGGCTAAGGAAAATCTTAAACAAGAAACTCCATTGGAAGGAGCATGAAACCAATTGTCCAGAGACTGATTTCTGCAGGTGATATGGCAGTCATTGCCTTTCCTGCCTCTCTGTTTGCAAAGCCATGTTCTGCCAAGAGGACCGTGCTGACTGTTTACCTCAGGCTTTGATGTATCAATGATCCAAAAATAAGGCTATTTATGAGTAGAGCATGTCGATGCTACATGACTAGGCTAGTCATCATTCAAGCAGAAAAATCTGACCTTATCTATGTGAATAATGAGTTCAATTGCACAACACTGGAAGAGGCACAAGGAGCCATGTGAGTTACCTGCCCCAGCAAAGCCATGTGGAGGCAAGAAGTCTGAGCCTCCTGGCTGGATATTTGCTCCCATAACATTACCTCACACTTTAGTCCAGCGAAGTTTGTAAAAGATCTGTGTCAGATTAGTTCTCTTGCTAATGGCAGGAAGGATGAGGACTTGAGCCAGCTAAGCTGAGTCAGAGTCTCTCCCACCCTGCTATGTGTTGTGCTCCTGCTCTTCCTCTCAATCAAGCTGGAGTCAAAGGAAATTCTTGCATCTCAGGGCAAACATTTTAGTGACCACCAAAGTGACTCCAGGTTAAGAGCTTCACCCCAAGTCCGTGACATATGTAAAGACCTATGAGATATCCATTACTGCTACAAGTAGCAGAGTACTCCTTGTCCTCCCAAAGCCAGGCGGCCTTTGGGTGATGGGATTTCACCCTTCTGAGACAGTTCCAGGCCTTAAGAAGCCAGAAGTAAATGAGCACAAAGAATGAGAAAATGTGTAAAATCTTTATTAGAAGTGGAAGCATAGAGAAATTCTATTCTAAGCAAATAACACACAGAGCAGGAAGAGAGAGAGAGACAGTGAGGAGCAGGACAGCTATTGCAAGGGCAGAAGATTTTACAGAAAAAGGTCTGGAAATTTTGGAGACAATTCATGGAAGAAAATGAATGAACTTAAAAGGAGGGATGAATGACATAGGAGAAGAGGAGGAACTATATTTTCCTGACAGCAGTATCCCAGTGTATAGTTGTAGAACTGAACTTTCTCCACAACTCAGTTTCCTCACACCATCTCTTCATATTTAACTTACCAAGTTAGAAGTATTTAACTACAGCAAAACCTGCAATTAGACTTCTCATTTTCAAATCTGCACATTTCCTTCTGTGCTGGAAGATTGTCAGCAGTTTCACAGCTAATGTGCCACTGTAGTGGGCACCCAAAATACCAGGAAATCACAGAAGGTCATTTTCATCTGTCAGTGTCAACCTTGCTGATATCTCATTTAGGGATCAGCATTGTCCCATGTGCAAATTTCTCTTTATGCATTTTTCTCTTTTATTTTCTTTCCTTTTTTTTTTTTTTTTTTTTTTTTTTTTTTTTTTTTTTGTTTTGGTTTTTTTTTTTTTTGGGGGGTTTTTTTTTTTTTTTTTTTTTTTTTTTTTTTTTTGTTTGTTTGGTTTGGTTTTTTGTTTGTCTGGTGGGTTTTTGTTTTTGCTTTTGATTTTGTTTTGTTTGGTTCTGTTTGGTTTTGGTTTGGGTTTGGTTTGAGGGTTTTTTCCTCTTTTTTTTTTAATGGTAATTACATTAAAAAACCCAAAACAAATTAGGAAAGCATGGCAAAGGGAGCCATTCAAATGTAAAATCCAAATTCAGCCCTCATGCAAGCATCCAAACAGAAGAGAGCTGCAGATTTCATAATTGTTATAGTTCCCACTCCACCATTCCTAACTGAGTCAGTGCCTGGACTGAACAGTGCTGCCTGAATAGCAGCTATTCATAATTTATTGCAAGCTTCCTGAGGAAGTGGTGCACCAAATTCTTTTCTATGGAACAACTCAAAAATATATCTGCAGGGAGGCTATTACTAGAGCATCGCAAACAGTAGCACTATGTGCATTTTTGTCTGCACAGAAAATTGCATTTAAGATTAAAGCTTAGCAAAACAAGAGAACAGAAATGGGGTAGGGAAGTGTTGCTTTTCATTCAGCAACAGAGGGTACAAATTGTAGGTACGTGTGTTCCCTCAGAAGCAAAATTTTACAGATTTCAAAGGTCACAATGAGATTAATCTCTCAATATCAAACATTTCCCAGGTCATTACAAGAGTAGAAATTAATATTAAACTCCCAAACCACTGAAGGTTTTTGATATTACCCAGGCAGATAGCAGACTATAACAGTAAAGGGCATACAGAGAAATTCCATGTCCCTCTGACAGCAGAAGATATGAGCAAAGATAATCCCATGGTCTTCCATCTCCTTTCTGCACATTTTATGAGCAGAAGTTAAAAACATTTTGCAATGTCTCTGAAACAAGGATGACAGAAAGCAGAAGTAATGTAATGAATAAATCAACATAGCTAGGATGTAAAAAAATTTACTAAATGGCTGTAAAAGTTTTAAGGACAATCAACACAAAATCAGCCTTGGCTGTTTTATCCAGATTGCTGACAACTAGGAAAAATGCTTGGGCCAGCTCTCTGGAGAGTAGCTGTAGTCCTGAGAATGAGAAGGATTTTTTTGTTCTTATTTGCTTGGTGTTGTATAGAACATGTGCAAAATACTTTTCCCACGTTTAAAAAATTGGCTCCATACAAAATAAAATAGAGACAACAGAGACCCTTGGAACTTGAATAAGATCCACATAGATATAGAAGAGGAAACTCAACACCATGGTGGTGGCAAGGCAAGAGGCTGGCATGGCCTGTGAAAGCCAGACCTATGCCCATGCTGGAGCTGGGTTATCTCTGTGTGGAGCAGTTTAATATACCTCATTCATGGGTACACTGGTGTGTGTAACACAGGCTGGCTGTCTAACAGCTAAAGGCAGTAGCCAAGGAGTTAGACAGAGTGCAGGGTTAAACAAGGAAAATGAAAATATAATTCAATAGATGCAAAATTGGAGCAGTGGCCAAGTTAAGCACATCTTCAAAATAGAAGTGGAGCAAGGTGTGTTATCCTGAGGACCACACAGCCCCCCTACCAGCCTAGACGGGAGGTTTTGCTTGCACTGGCTGTTATCTGGTGCTGTGGGTGGAAAACCCCACAGGCAATTGCCCAGCTGTGGCTCAGGCATGCACCCCTCCATTCTGCCCTGTCTCCAAGGACTACAATTCATCCCCCTGGAACTGCTCCATCCTGGAGCCAGAAAAGCAATAACACGGACAATCAGGAGATTTTTATTTCAGAATCCAAGGCAGTGTGGCAACACAGGTACAGCCCAAAAAGATTCCCTGAATGACCCCAGGTGGTAACTGTTTGCCAGCAGCCTCTGTGGCCCACTGGGGCTTCCTTACAACAGACTGTGAAGCATTACAGACAGCAACTTTATCACTTTTTTCTCTTGGTATAATTGTTGTGGTTCAGCTCAGCATTAAGTGTTGTTAACAAACATTTACTACTAGGATGTATGATTTATTTACAAACTCAAAATCTTCCATCAACTTTTCTGCTAAGAAATTTTAGCAAATTCTGCTGAATCACACCATACTGAGCTCAAAATAACCTCATTAATTATTATAATTAATACAAATTGCAGGTTAAGCGATAGCCATCTGTCTTCTCTCCCATTCTTTGTAAGCATTTCAGGGATGTAAATATCAGGCAGGGAAAACAACTGTTTAAGCTAAAGGCCATGCTGACACAAGAACAAATGGGTATAAATTGGCTATGAATAAATTTAGGCTTGAAATTTGGAAGAGAAAAAAGATAAGCATTACAACACCAAGGATCTAAAATGGAATTTTTATGGGAGCAGCTCAGGACTAAAATAAGCCTGCTCTTAAGGCTGAGACAGATGAGTTTAAAAAACATTGGAAGTAATATGGAACTTGTAAAAGAAAGGGTAAAAAGAGGTACCTTCAGAGAGGCTCTTCTGAAGCCGTACACATGACAGTGCAGCTACAACCACATCTCCATATGGCCCAGGAACAGGGAGAGACCCAGGTTCATGACATTGGAGGTTTCTCTCATCAGACACCATTAATTGTTTCATATGATCTGGTTTAGATAAGGTCACATGTGGTTCCACAATATTTTGACTGAAGTTTAAAATATGTGAATTTTGTTTGAAATAATAGAAAATATTTTAAACACCTAGAAAGAAATATTAGTGCAGATGGGAATATTTGTAAGGCAGGTGAATCATAATCTATCAGTGAAGTTTTGATGCTGAAATACCTCTCTTCAATTGTTATTACTTGGGATTTTCAATTTTCATCAGATTATTCATAGCCGATATAGGCTAATGTTGTACTGTACAATCTTTCTCATGGCTTTAAGGGACCTACAGAAGTACAGAAGGCACCAAGAAAAGCAGATCTGTCATGGGCCAATGATAGATGAAAATGCATATAACCAATTGTGAAAAGAAAAATTTTGTTGCAGGGTTTAATTTAGTCAATGAGAAGTGAAACAATGTAAGCTTCAAATGTATTTCTGAAAGACTTTCTTACTCTTTTCGTAGCCTTTTTCCATATTACAAATTCATAATAAAAATTATGTAGTTTATGGAGCACATATATTAAATTTGCTCCAATTCCAACCTTTTCTGCAATCTTTTCAGCCCACATCTTTTTTCTCTGTATAATATACCTGTAATCTTTTATTTGCATTGCAATTTACTGTTCAGCATGAGTAAAGGGAATGGACTTTCACCTTAAAAATATTTTAATTAATTCCTCCAAAAGAATTAGGATAATATTTTTTTAGCTGTTAGCAGCTTATCTAAAATAAATAAAATATTTTTCTGTTTAAAAATGCATAAAGTAGCAGTTTGTCCTAAGCAGTACTCTACGAATTAAGAAGCTGAAGGATCATCTAGCTTAAGTACAGCTGGAGAACACCAGATTTTTTTTGAATAAAATCTACCTTTTATCTTTGAATGACTGCAATTTCTTTTTTTTCAGTCTAGACTGAACATGTTCAGGAAAATTTCAGATTACTGATTCCAGGGTCCAATACTTGCAAAACAGTATGTTATTGACCTGGTGAAAAGAAGGGAAATGTGATGGCTTGAACATTATCAGTATTTTCCAACACTCTGAAACATGCCCCAAAGCACTGAACAAAAGAAGAAGTGCATAAACTTGGAGGCTATCTTTATTATTCTATTAGTTCAGAAATGCTGAGGGCAAGAACATGGCTTTGTGAATCCATGAGATAAGGGGGTAGCCTCAAAGTCTTGGCCACTTATACTGCACAGCATTACGAAGAAACTCTATCGGCTTTACTGAAAAGAAAACCAAACCAGCCCATATTAGAATTGTGGGAGTATTTTTACTCAGCTAAATCTGAGAACTCCAGTTCTGAGCCATACACATCCTCTCCAATCAGACACCTGCTCTCCGAGGTTGGCCTTGTATCCCAGCTCCCAGGGGATCCAGGCAGCTGCTGTGTGCTTCTGAGCCAGACGCCTTTTCTGGCACAGCCGTGTGCGTGACCTCCCGTTAGCTGGCTCCCTGCTCCATCTGAGAGTGCTGCATGGCTCCACTGGACTAAGAAGGCTCCTGGCACAGTCAGCAGAGACAAGTAAATGCTCCACTTCTGATCACTGTTGAGAGACGTGCAGGGTTGCCTGTATCTCTGTGCTGACTGTGTAGGCAGTCTGGGCACATATCGAAGTGCTTTGCATCCCACTGGCAGGATGTGAACCTACATGTAGGACATTTCAGTGCCTGACTCAGAAACTTTATTAATATTGAACCACAGACACAGCAGTTTTGAGTCAGGAGCTCAGGATTCTGATTTCCAGGCCCATTGTAGGACTATTGAGAAAGTCAGCACAGGGCATGTGAGAAAATGCTAAGAGGCATTGGCTTGTTTAGGCTGGTAAAGAGGTGGTTTCCAGTCTGCAAATGTGCACATGGGAATCATAAAGGAACAGAGTCAAATTCTTCTTGGTCATGTTATATGTTATACATTATACATATACAAAGGAGTAACAGTCACACATTGTGAACTGAGAGGTTCAGCTTCTGCTTTAAGGTCAACTTTTTCACTGGTGGGTAGTTGAGCAACGAAGCAGATTTTCCAGAGTGGTGGTGGATCCCTGTTACAGGCTTTACTGACCTGGTCCTGTAATGGTGACGGTTTCACAGGGAGCAGGGATAATATGACCACTGAAGTCCTTTCCAACCAACACCAGAAGGGTTTTTTGTCTCCATCTGAACCTCAGAACTCAGCTTGTAAAAACAACCCTACAGGTTCATACCAGTAGTTATGAGCAGAATTTAAGGACTCCAGTGGAGTGAAATAATTTTCTAAAATTCAGAAATATCTCTTATGATTTGTATTAACCATTATATGTCCAAAGTTCTTTCCATTCCCTGGTTAAACAGATAGAGCTGAAAAGAAGCATAGGGGACCTGAAGACATGTGCAGTGTGTGATTGCAGTAACCATAATGCTAAGGACAATCCACAACATGGAGTTCCTAAGAGTTGTTTACTGGGAAGCAGAGGGCATTGGGGCCTGTTAAGCACCCATCTTGTAAAAGACATGAATCAGGATGTAAGATATAAACAGGCATTTCTTACAGCTCTGATTTTCTTGCAGCAGCAGTCCTAACATTGTTCTGAAACAATTACAGAGTTACAGTTGATATTCAAAAGTAAGAGTAGGTAGATTTTTTTTCTTACTTTGGAGAAAGAAAAGGAGGAATTTGTAAGCAGAAAGCAGTTCTGTAAAAAGTAAAAACATTCACTGAGATGACCGCAGACAGCAAAAAATCTTTCTTTTTATCAGCTTTGAAGGTTTAAATCACACACAAAGGCAAAAAGAAAGATAAAGTCAACTCTGAACAGTCATTTCCAATTATGAGAAAGATGAAAAAAAATGCAAGTTCCTAAAAGAACTAAGAGCTCAAAGAATGTGAAAAGTGTCTTCAACCTCTCTGGTTAGTGACCATAGATGAGAAGAAATTGTATAGAGCTCTGATTTCAGAGCCAGTTCCAGCACAGGGATGCTCATACCAGTAGAGGTGTGAGGGTCACTGCTGATTGAGGCTTGAGCCTGGAGAAAGTCCAGCCATGTTAGTTCTGCTACTGCCTTGTTAAGGCACACTCCTGCATTTGGGCTGTCTCCCACGCTGCCCTGGTTCTCCCTGTTTGGTGTGCCACCACTTCAGGGATCAATGCAAGTATGATGAGGCCAAAACCTTTTGGCTGCATTGTATAGATACATCCAACATTTTCAAGAAATAGAACTAACACAATCATCCTTACTAGCTCATATTTTTTTGGAAATATATGGATAAGGGCACACGGGTAGAAGTCATTAGACTCAAATGCTTTTTCTTCACAGAAGAAGCAGGACATGAGTCAGATCTAAATTCTAGATCTGACTAATTCTGAAGTAGAATTACATTGAAATAATCTTTTATGGTTAAACATACTTATTAATGATAGAAAGTTTCTCACATGTATCTCTTTTCACTGTTTAGGGTAGAAAATTTGTTAATATAATTATAAGTGATGCAAATATGAAAATAAAATCTGATCCAGATGTTTCAAAACTTAAATGTTCAAAAGATTGATTTGATTTACCTCTGTCATTAAATTAAGAGAAAAGGAGTCAGTCCTAAACAGTTGTAATTGTATTACATACTTTTGGATGCTTTGAGGTCACAGCAAAAAGGAATTGGCAGGATACTCCTGCCAGTAGTTGCTACATAAGCAAGATGACTTTTCACTAATTTTCTGGAGTTGTTTTCAGCAAAACATAGACTAGAGCTCTGTAATATACTAAAAGGGCATGAGGCTCACAAATAGAGTATTGTTTCACTACTGTGCAAAGGAAAAATTTTAGGATCAAATAAGCAGGGAAGAATTTCTTGTTCTGAATGTGATAATGGTAAGATGTGATAATGGTTCAAATTCCACACTCATATAATGGTAAGACTGGATCCAGCCTCTGGGAGTGGCTATTAAATGTGAAAGATGAAGGTAATTAATGGGCATTTATGGCGGGCAGAAGTATATTTCTTTTTCTTCCAAACTTTAAATGTCATCATTTGATATTTAGATTGCTGGAGCCACTGGAGGCTTATAAATGTTTCTGAAAAAGAAGCAAAAAATATAGGCTAAGAGCTAAGTGCATACCCCAGCAATATGAATTTAGATTATTTTGAACTGTAATAGACTACCATCTCATTCATTATCCTGATATTTAGTTGAAATAAAGTTTGAACCAGAAAGCAAGGCCAATCTTGTGAAGGTGCTGTGACAGAAATGGATCATTTACAGCAGCCACGATCATTTACATCAGTTTTCATCAGAATTTTAAACCCTTGTAAATTCTGAGTCCTTAGAGCCTGGCTTTTAAATTACACTGCCTGTCTTTAACACCTCCAGCTGAAGGTTCCTGCAAGTGGTTCCTGCATCTTCAGTTCTCTTCCCTGAGTAAGAGGCTGTGTCCATCAATGTTAAAGGCATCTTCAAAGACACGTTCTGCACTGGCAAGAAATGTGAATTTCCTGAGAGTGTCAGGGAAGGTATTGCCTGCTCTGCTGTCCATAGTTAGAGAGACAAAGCAATCTTCAAGAGACCTGGACGCTGCCCTGGCTGAGTCCTGTACAACACTTCACCTCACTCATGGTGTATCATGAAAGCACAATCCTTTCCCAGAAGACCAAATCCCATGGAGCAGCAGGGCTTTGGGCGGCCTGGCTGAACACACTCCCTAACACCTGGACACTAGCACAACACTGCCTAAAGGATGAACAGGCATTTCTGGTGTTCTGTCTCAGCCAGCATAAATAGAGAAGCCACAGTGGGTCTTTTTGGATTAGACCTGGTAGGAGTTCTCATGGAAGTAATTTAAAATTTGACTGCGTAGTACACTATTAGCAGATAATTTTCCAGCAAGGGGTAGGGCTATGACTAAATGGGTCATGACTGTGTAATAAAACACTGCATGTGGTATACAGGTGCTGAGCAAGGAAAATCAAAACTTCAACGTCTACTGTGATTAGATAAGGGGAAGAGTCTTACCAAATGCAAACTGTCTCATTCTTCCATGTATTTATCTGACTACAATACTATACTCCTGTGAGGACCTATCCAGTGGAGTATACTGTCAAAGAGATTACAAAAGAACTAGAAAAATGTTCCCAGGGAAGGGTCTCCTCTAATAGCAGTACAATCCAAATTCAGCCAAAAATGCCAGCCAGGACCAGATGAACAATTTAGTAACAAGTATTAGAAACAAGGCAGGATTGTGTACAGCAGTACACCAGGGACTGGGTTTAAGGTCTGTGACTGAGAGAAGAAGGAAGCTGCCACCATACTGCAGATGGTTTTTATTACATGCTTCTTGTTGTTCATCAGAAGGCACTTAATAAAACAGATCAGCAAATAAAACAAGAACAGAGTTTACAGCTATAGCAGAAAACCAAATAAGAAGTAAAAAGCTTCAAGACATGTTTTTTCAGCCTTGACTCTGCAAATGCAACAGGCAGAGCTCTACACATTTCAGGCAGAAGGATTTTAGAAGTCTGAAGCAGCTCTCTGCCTGAAGGCCCTTCTGCCATTCTCATGGATAAGACCAGAAACAGCTATGCATCTTGTCATATCAAATATTTTTTGAAAAGCTGCTGTGAATATAACAAACCAAATTCTGCTTTTAGCAATATTCCATATGAACCCACTGGCTACAGCAAACAAGCTTAATGTGTTAATGAAAGCAAACTTTAGTTAAAGGGATAAACATTTCTTTCAAAAGGCAGAATAAAAATTAAGCTGCAATTGCATTTCTGTTATTCTTTCTACCCCAGCTACCATGGGGAAAATATGTAGCTGAAATCTTATCATCCAAATCAACTGATTAAGAATAACTTTAGTCTAAGCTGATGTAACTATGTATGCCTTATTATTGCAGTTCAAAATATCATTAAGAGGAAAATAAAAGCAGTGGAAAATTGACTGCACTGATCTCACTACATTACTTTGGTTCTGTGTTAAAACAGAGGACGCTTTTGACAGGTCAAATAGTCACTTCTTGAGGTGCTTTCCATTTCTCCTTTTTTCTCTCTCTATGATGGTGAGATTATGCAAGCTTCATGAAGTAAAACACTTCATGATCTTTATAGAGAGTAGATTATTATTATTATTATTATTATTATTATTATTATTATTATCTACTGTCTTTACAGAGAGTAGATTATTATTTTAGACAAATAAATGCCATATTAAATGTGAAAGATGAAGGTAATTAATGGGCATTTATGGCGGGCAGAAGTATATTTCTTTTTCTTCCAAACTTTAAATGTCATCATTTGATATTTAGATTGCTGGAGCCACTGGAGGCTTATAAATGTTTCTGAAAAAGAAGCAAAAAATATAGGCTAAGAGCTAAGTGCATACCCCAGCAATATGAATTTAGATTATTTTGAACTGTAATAGACTACCATCTCATTCATTATCCTGATATTTAGTTGAAATAAAGTTTGAACCAGAAAGCAAGGCCAATCTTGTGAAGGTGCTGTGACAGAAATGGATCATTTACAGCAGCCACGATCATTTACATCAGTTTTCATCAGAATTTTAAACCCTTGTAAATTCTGAGTCCTTAGAGCCTGGCTTTTAAATTACACTGCCTGTCTTTAACACCTCCAGCTGAAGGTTCCTGCAAGTGGTTCCTGCATCTTCAGTTCTCTTCCCTGAGTAAGAGGCTGTGTCCATCAATGTTAAAGGCATCTTCAAAGACACGTTCTGCACTGGCAAGAAATGTGAATTTCCTGAGAGTGTCAGGGAAGGTATTGCCTGCTCTGCTGTCCGTAGTTAGAGAGACAAAGCAATCTTCAAGAGACCTGGACGCTGCCCTGGCTGAGTCCTGTACAACACTTCACCTCACTCATGGTGTATCATGAAAGCACAATCCTTTCCCAGAAGACCGAATCCCATGGAGCAGCAGGGCTTTGGGCGGCCTGGCTGAACACACTCCCTAACACCTGGACACTAGCACAACACTGCCTAAAGGATGAACAGGCATTTCTGGTGTTCTGTCTCAGCCAGCATAAATAGAGAAGCCACAGTGGGTCTTTTTGGATTAGACCTGGTAGGAGTTCTCGTGGAAGTAATTTAAAATTTGACTGCGTAGTACACTATTAGCAGATAATTTTCCAGCAAGGGGTAGGGCTATGACTAAATGGGTCATGACTGTGTAATAAAACACTGCATGTGGTATACAGGTGCTGAGCAAGGAAAATCAAAACTTCAACGTCTACTGTGATTAGATAAGGGGAAGAGTCTTACCAAATGCAAACTGTCTCATTCTTCCATGTATTTATCTGACTACAATACTATACTCCTGTGAGGACCTATCCAGTGGAGTATACTGTCAAAGAGATTACAAAAGAACTAGAAAAATGTTCCCAGGGAAGGGTCTCCTCTAATAGCAGTACAATCCAAATTCAGCCAAAAATGCCAGCCAGGACCAGATGAACAATTTAGTAACAAGTATTAGAAACAAGGCAGGATTGTGTACAGCAGCACACCAGGGTTTAAGGTCTGTGACTGAGAGAAGAAGGAAGCTGCCACCATACTGCAGATGGTTTTTATTACATGCTTCTTGTTGTTCATCAGAAGGCACTTAATAAAACAGATCAGCAAATAAAACAAGAACAGAGTTTACAGCTATAGCAGAAAACCAAATAAGAAGTAAAAAGCTTCAAGACATGTTTTTTCAGCCTTGACTCTGCAAATGCAACAGGCAGAGCTCTACACATTTCAGGCAGAAGGATTTTAGAAGTCTGAAGCAGCTCTCTGCCTGAAGGCCCTTCTGCCATTCTCATGGATAAGACCAGAAACAGCTATGCATCTTGTCATATCAAATATTTTTTGAAAAGCTGCTGTGAATATAACAAACCAAATTCTGCTTTTAGCAATATTCCATATGAACCCACTGGCTACAGCAAACAAGCTTAATGTGTTAATGAAAGCAAACTTTAGTTAAAGGGATAAACATTTCTTTCAAAAGGCAGAGGAAAAATTAAGCTGCAATTGCATTTCTGTTATTCTTTCTACCCCAGCTACCATGGGGAAAATATGTAGCTGAAATCTTATCATCCAAATCAACTGATTAAGAATAACTTTAGTCTAAGCTGATGTAACTATGTATGCCTTATTATTGCAGTTCAAAATATCATTAAGAGGAAAATAAAAGCAGTGGAAAATTGACTGCACTGATCTCACTACATTACTTTGGTTCTGTGTTAAAACAGAGGACGCTTTTGACAGGTCAAATAGTCACTTCTTGAGGTGCTTTCCATTTCTCCTTTTTTCTCTCTCTATGATGGTGAGATTATGCAAGCTTCATGAAGTAAAACACTTCATGATCTTTATAGAGAGTAGATTATTATTATTATTATTATTATTATTATTATTATCTACTGTCTTTACAGAGAGTAGATTATTATTTTAGACAAATAAATGCCATACTTTACTGCAAGGCAAAGATAATTTGACTGCTGTTGAAAGAAATGGAAAGTAGCAAGAGAGAGACTATAAGATTATTTAAGAAGACAAAAACTCATGCCCTCTGATATAACAAATTTGTATTTGTCAGATATAATAATACTAACAGATTGTGGCCCATATGCTTTAATAGCAAAGGGTAGAGTTCCTCTTGTTGACAATGATTGGAGTATGGTTGATTTAATGCAGGGATGTAGCTGATTTAATGATGTGCAAAACGAGATAAGGAAAGTCTAGGATATATTCCAGTAAGAATGGAGCAGAATAATTTTTTGCAAGGCTCCAATGTCATACAAACAGGCAAGTCTCTTGGAGCAAAACCATCACTTTGGCTAGAGCAATGCCAAATGAATATGGCTTGTATTCATGATTATCTGGGATTTTGCTACCTTAGAAATTGAATGGGAGATTTAGTATGTAGACAGAATATGTTAAATTCAAACAGAGGTCTGCTGAAACTAGGGACAGGTAATTCCCATCACCTTCCAGGCCTTTTACCAAAAGAATTATACTAATTCTGACTCTGTGACTGAATAGAGCCCTAAGTATCTCTGTTACTGGATAATCTTACCTTAATATAAAAATCATGTTTACTTCTATGATTTTATTAATGAGTTTATTAGTTTAACAAAAAAAAAAAAAAAATCCCAATGAAGAGAATGTTTTCCAGTTCATGAAAAAATTTAGTCTCTCCAAATTCAATTTCGGTTCAGTTCAGTCAGCATCTTTTTACAAATTCAGTCCAGAAAGCAATCATCTGAATAAGGGCACACTGTACTAAATAGTACTAGTTTTTGGGAAAGATAGGACACAAAGCATGGTAAGGCTCTCCCTTCACACCTGAGGGACAGGAAGCCCATAAACCCAAAGAGTCCACTCAGATCCTTGTGGGAAAATCATGGGTCTTGACAGTTTGTGTTAGGGACAGGGAAAACTGAGACAAATGTCTGAAGAGCATAGCCACAGATTTTGTAAACCTGTTTTGCTGTGAGAAAATCTTCAATGATTACTAGAGGCACGACATGATATTCTCGTCTGTCTGCACTCATTGAAATTCTGCACTATTTAACTGAGGGAATCTTCTTTAATGTAAAAATTACATAATTTAAAGAAAAAAGACATAGTTTAAAGAAAAATGCAATATTACATTTCTAGTAGCAAATCCCAAGAAAAACCAAACCAGAAAACTGATTTCCTGTTATCAGGAAATTTGATTGAACCAGAAAACTGATTTCCTGTTATCCTGTTATGGTGGGTTTTGAGGAATACATTCAGTGCAGGCACCTGGGTGTGCAGATGCATTTCAAGCTGCAGGTTGAACTCTGGGGAGCCCAGGCCAAGGGAAAAGGCCATGAACTGCAAACCCTCTGCATAACAAAGGGCTGTAATGCAGGGGGACTTGTGGCACAGCTGGGTGACTGTCACTCAGAGACTCAGCAGGAGCTGATGACCCCCAGACTTTACCACCCTTAGACTGTAAGGGCATTTACATACTTTTTTTTTTAATGATGTGTATATATGTGTGTACATATATATATATATATATCTCAAGCTGTTTCTTTGTTGTGATGAAATTACTTCAAGGATCTGAATGTCAGAGACACTGCTATGGGAAGCCTGGGGTCAAGATGGTAAGGAAATCTGGTCCAACTGTGTGAGTGTGGGGTGTGTCACTGTGAAGGGGCTTATTTCTAGTTCAGGTGGTGTGAGTATGACTGCCAGAGTGGCTCCTCGATGGTCAGACAAGGAAGTTTCCTTAGCTGTGGTTTGACTTTGGCTGGGTGCCCACCAAGCCTCTCAGTCACTTCCTCTTCTCAGTGGACAGGGGAGAGAAAATACTAGTAGG
Source organism: Pyrgilauda ruficollis (assembly GCF_017590135.1). Lineage (NCBI taxonomy): Eukaryota > Metazoa > Chordata > Aves > Passeriformes > Passeridae > Pyrgilauda > Pyrgilauda ruficollis. The sequence continues at coordinate 9,321,740 of NW_024529932.1, forward strand.
AAACAACTAGCAGAAAACAACAAGTGGAAAACTAGTAGGCTGAGAGAAGACAGTTTGCTAAAATACTGGTAAAAGGTTCTGCACACAGAAGTAAAGACAAAAAAAAAAAGATTTAAAAAAAATTTATTCTCTGCTTGCCACCAGTGAGCAATGTCTGGCCATTTCCTGGGAAACAGGGCTTCAGCACACATAGCAATTTCTCCAGAAGGCAAACACTGCAAATGAGTGTCCCATTTTCCTCCTCCTTTTCTTAGCTTTTCTATCTGAGTTGATGTCATATGGTATGGAATACCCCTTTGGTTAATTTGGGCCTGGTTGTGTCCCCTCCCAGGATCTGGCCCATTCCCAGTGCCTTGGTGGGGGGAATGTTGCTGTGTCAGCACTGCTCAGCAGTAGCCACAACACTGCTGTGCTACCCACAACTTTGTAGCTATCAGTTCAATGGGGGCTGCCATGGGGAAAATTAACTCCATCTCAGCCATGCCTAATACACTGGCAATTTACACAGGTTGGTGGTGTGGCCGGAAAGGAATTTAGTATGAGAAGATTTCTGGGAATGAGAGGAGTTAATATAAGAGCTTTCAAGAGATAAATAGAGATTTTTGTATTCAGTTCATCTTTATTTTATCTTCAAACAAGACCTCTTCCCACTGAACACTTCTATTATGTGTGAACCCTTTGAGTCCATCAGCCCAGAAACAAGTGTACATCCAAGCTTCATCCCCACCACACAGACACTGCAGGCACAAATCATTTTGCCAGATTTTGGAGGCTTGGTCCAGTTGCCTGCATCTGGGTGTTTTGTGATATTGGGGTGCTTTAATACATTTTATCTGGCCGGCAACTGCTAACCTTAAAGGATGTGGCCATCTGTGTACATTGTAAATACCCCTGGGCACCTCAAAGTCACAAGGTAAATATGCACATCATAGATTTTTCAAGTTGATAAAATGGATTCCAATAAAAAGACAGATCAGCAGTGAGCCATGAGAGTGACTTTGGTTGATACACAATTGTAAAAGTTGCATGTCTGAGCTCTCTTGCTGAGCTGAGGAGTCTGAACAAACGTAGCTCTGACTAGAGGTGCATGCCAAAAATTATAGAGCTTGTGGGAGATATTCATCACTGCAAACTTATAGTCAGTTTCAGTAAATGTTCTTTTGTTTTCACTCATTAATTTAACCATATAGCCAGTTAATATCTAGCACATATAAAGGCTATAGCCATCATTTTCCATGGAGGTATTTGGGGTGAGAGATCTGGGGACAAGTCCATCTTCTCAATGACATAATTCTAAAAAGGTGTTGTGAAATTATTTTTCCCTTGTCAGCAAAGAGCAGTGAACGAATAGCTGTGTTAAAAGAGTAGCTGCATGCTTCTGAAAAATTAAAAAGCCAGCCCTCAAGCTTACAAAGCAGCTTAGTGATGTATGCAAAAGTCCTTATTGTTCATTAATACAGACCAAACAGCATCAGGGGCAGCTTTCAGAAACTGAATCCCTAGTGATAAAAGGAGAAAGGGACAACATGTCAGTGTCTGTCCCCTTAGAACCTCAAACCTTTTATTTAAACCTTTTATATCTGGGAAACAAACAGAACTCAGACCAAATAGGTATATAAGGAACTGAGATTTTGTTCTGTCAAATGGGGGTTGACAATGTCATCAGAGCTTGCTTATGGAATCATAGTGCAGCAAAAATTTACTCCCGTTTTTATTTTAAAGTTTACATTTATTTTTACCTTTAGCTTTATTTTTTGCTTTAATTAAGCATGGAAAGTAAGCAAATAAGACTTTTTAACCTGTGATATGATAAATAAAGAGTAATTGAGGAAATTTTATTAAAAAATCAATGTAAATCTACACAATAATGAAGTGAATTAATACAGAAACTAAAAACCATTGAGGTGAATAATTCCTGACAATTGATTTTATTAATTATGAAAAGATCTGAAAATTCCATAATTTGCAGTTGGACTCTTGGCAAAATTGTCTTCCCTTTCTCTCCTTAGAATTTTAGCAGGAATGCAAGAGTCTGTTTTCCTACTCAGACTGACCTGCCTGCAATGATGCTTTTAGTCAAAGTGTTGCCCTGGAAAACAAATGTCTTTAGAAATATACATGCAATATTTTCCCATGACAACTACCAATCACCCGCAGGATGAACCACTATTACAGAGGAAATCCAGTCCTGTCTCAATTAAAGGTCATTTCAGGGTTAATATTGTATTCCAAATCTTCCACACAGTAGCAAGGCCAGAGAGAACAGATTATGGATCCTTTGTCTCTCCTGTGAGAGACTCTGTTTATGTTTTATGCATATTTTTATATCATTATCTCTCTAATCAATTTACAAACAAACACTCCTAACACAATTCATCCTCACAAAACAGATGTATTTACTAATACAGGATATTTCTATTCTGTTCCTACATCTCGAGTAATAGCTTTTAATTATGTAATTTCCTATATTTAAATCTTTTAAGCAGTGTCACTGTGCATACACTCAACTTGAAATGCAGACTCCTCTTCTGTTAGAGGTTGAGGAGGAACATGAATATCATGCCAGCTGTACACTGTGATACTCATAATGTGTATGAGGCAGGAGTACTGCATAACATACTCTATAGGTGTGTGAGGGTGTGTGTTTGGAATCCCAACAGAACATAAAAGGATATGGAAAATATTGGCCTAGTTATGGCTGACATTACTTTTACTTGCAAGAAGTGCTATAAAAAGGTGCTGCCTCTTAAATCAAAGCCAGGGCCATACAGAGAGGGCTATCCAGCCTGGCACCATGCCTGTGAAAGGCCAGTAATTAGCCACAGCAGGAACATAAAAGCAGGACCAATACCAAGTTATCCTTCTTCTGGTATGTCCTCCCACTTCAGTTTGGAGACTTTTCAGAGAGAGAGGTTTCCTCTGTTCCTTTGTTCTTCAAGGCAGTGGAGAGGGGAGTCTTCTTTCATTCCTGGGCAAGTTTTCACTCAAATCCCAGTCACTTGTTGTTCTTTTTATGCCTTTTATGTTTTATATATCTACAATAGTCATCTCTCTTCCAAACTAAAAGCTACTTGTCAATTCTATCTCTTTTTATAGTCATGCTATTTTAAAGCCCTGATTATATTTGCCATCCTTCTCTGATTAGCTGACACTGGCATATGCAGAAGAAAATTATGCTTTTGATAGCCTTGTAGTTAACACACTGATAAGGTTGTCCATAACTGAGAAATCAACCCCACACACACATCACTGTTCCCATGTGGTTTGCACTGCAGAGATTTACAGAGACTTCAGTAAGAATGATAGGAAAAATGGTCCCTAACTTCTTCCTGCTCAGCCAGTCCCTTCCAAAAGACCTATCCAAGGTCCATGATTAGGTCCTTGACCCCTCCCCACCCAAAATGTCCAGCTGTAGAAATTTTTGTTTCTATTGGTCAGAATTGCCAAAACTGTAAGGCTTGAGAAAGAAACTTGTACAACCAAATCAAGGGCAAAAGACAGTGGCAGGTTTGGCTACCAGTGTGCCATCCTGCCAGCCAGGGGCACTCCCAGTTTGAAAACAGAAGTCAGTACTAATTCATTCCATTTCAAAGGCTTGATGCTGTTTTCTTCCTTGTCAAAGTGTATGTGTTTTTGCTTGACCAGTCTATTCATGGCTTACGTGGTGTAAACAGTGAGCAAATCTTGAAATCTTCTCTTTGTGCTATTGCCTCCATCCATTGTCCCTTCCATGTGTTACTTCTTTGGAAAAAGAGACATGCTGGGAAAGCACAGCAGCATGTAATTCCTGAGGGCACATAAAATGCCAACAGTTATTGCTGGTTTAAATAAATATAGCAACAGTGGTGGCAATGCAATCTATTCCTACAGTGAATAAAATTTAACATCCATGTTCAGACACTTCCTGTTATCCATCAATTACTGGATCAGCAGGAAATAGCATACTCAGGAGGAGCCACCTGGGTAATTGCACGGCAGGTTGTTAAAGGAATAAGCAAGTCAGGTGGTTAAAACTTAAAGGAGATAAAACAACTTCTGTTTGAAAATCTCAGATTTTAGTGAGGATTATGTTATTAAAAATTTTTAAAAAATAGTTTCTGCTTCTCAGTCAGAATTTAGAATCACATATGAAAACAGGAAGCAGAAAGATCAGCTGGACCTTTTCTGTCACTTCCAGCATCAGACCCTTATCTACAGACCTTTTCTAGAAGCACAACAGTGAGCCACTAAGAGCAAAGTGATGGCATTTCCCATTATTTCCCTTCTGCAGCTATCTCTGGCAATCCTTGATATTAAGTTTTATCTTGACACTTTTTGACATTTTTAATCACTTTTACCATCTTAAATGTTTGTTTAGATTCCTATTGTATGAGAAGAATAAATATATATTTCAACCACAGCCTGAGATTTGTTCTTTGCTGGCCTTACACAGAAGATAGTGGATTTAGTGACATCCACTAGCTGATATGCTTAGAGATATGCTTAGATGCATAGAGTTCCCAGTGGGCTTCAAATTAGGAAGCCCTTTATTGAACAGATATGTTCTTCACATCCAATATAAAGGCAAACCAAGGAAGAAAATTCCCAGACAGAGTACCAACATAAATGTGAGAAAGAAAAACTTAGAGAGAACTATCAATTTCCTTTTCAATACAGTGATTGTTGTTGCAGCTAGGAAAGGAAGGTGTGATGGGTTCTGGCTATTCAGGTTGCACAACCTAATATCTAGAGAAACTTGTATCATCTCTGGACATCAAATGTCCTGCTGTCTCCTGGGAAAACTTTAAGAGTGCCAAGAATGCTGCTATTTTCAAAGAAGTCAAAGAATGGCTACAAGATTCTACTTTCCAGAATGTGTTCTCTTCTGCCAAATCCCACATAACTGCACCTCCAACTTGGTGAATTAAATTTTTGCTTAATTTTTAGCAAGCTACAGTTTCAAAGGGAGTTCTGTACTTATTGTGTTTAGAACAATGCAAGAGGAGTCCTTCTAACCCTGGGGCAAAAAAAAAAAAAAAAAAAGGAGAGAAAAAGAAAGGGAATAGATTTATACAACCAGGATTCAAACAGTAAACAACAAAAAGCCCTTCCTTGGTCCCCATCACATTCTCTGTCTTATGCCTGCTGTTCATTTAAAGAAAAATTAGTTATGAAAACTTCTTACAAAATTTCTTATGGATATTTTTAAAATAGAAATTGTTAGGTACATAAATCTCTGTCAGACCTCTTTATATTATAGCAATAAAAATATTTATATTACTTATAATTTACATATATATATTTACCTAAAATAATAATTCCTAATCATTATTTGAATTTCAGGCTATTTTCCCTAGTATGATAATTTCCCACAAGTTATTCATTTTGCTATTTCCTTTTCTGGTGGTTCTTTCTCTGTTTTCACTTAAGTTTTAAAAGCTGTTCAGTCCATCAGCAAAAGCTTTAGTTCATTTTCTACAGTTACAGCCAGGTAACTGTCTTTTTCTGGGCTTTTAATGATATTTTCATATTAGCAATGTTAATATTTGCTCTAGCTGTGTTCTTCCTTCATGGATACGAAATGAATGCTCAGAATTTCCTATTGTATTGCAGGTCTGAGGAATCCATTAATCCCACTTAAAAGCCATGTTACAGAGGATGCACAGAGCGCACTGTGGAGAAAGGGACTTAAGGCTCTGACAGCAGCACTCTGTTAGGCACCTTCCCCAAGCAGGTGCACTATGGCTTCCCTCACCCCAGTTCCTGTAGCCACACCAGTGCACAAGACAATGCCCTGTATTTTTTAAGCACAGAGAAATGCACTATTTTATGCTTTTAAGTAGCGAAAAGTTTAAAAAAAAAAAAAACAAAAAAACCCAAACAAACAAACAAAAAAAAAACCAAAAAAAAAAACAACAAAAAACACCCCAAGCCTTGCTTGACTTTCTTGAACCTGCTCACTTTGAAGCACACTGTTCACACAGAGTTGCTTGCCCTGGCCAGGAGCTCTCTTTCAGTGCTCAGCAGACTCTCTCTATCTTGTGCATCTGTTCCTTCAGGCAGAGCCCATTCTAGACCACCATGGAGCCACCATATCGAGGACATGAAAACCATTTGCAGGACTCCTTTTCTTCTATCTTGATGTATTTCTCCCATGTAAAGAAACTACAAAGTGAAGACAATTGTGTTACTTGTTTTGAATACTTTCTTACTTCACTCAGATTAAGAAATAAAGTATCCCACTGGGTAAAAATGTGTCCCATCGTGAAATTCTGGAGATCAAGCAAAGCCAATGGCAAAATCTCATCACATTCCATCTGACAGATGGTTCTATTCTGGACTTTATATATGTGAAAAATGGAAATTTAATTATACCTTTTTACACTGCTACAATCCACTACGGGTCTCCTCTGAACTACTGACCTTCTTCTGTCATGCTCAAACATCAAGGTGCTGTTTGTTCGATTTAGTTGCCCACAGGCAAGTAAGTCTGATGCCTTCATCTTCATCTTGATGTGAGTGCTGTTAATTGAGAGTGATTACAGCACAAGCCATGTTACTGGGGGAGCTGGAAAAGTCAGGCCAATATGTGTAGCTCTGGGGAATGATGAGAATATTTAAGCTTTTAAGGAATCAATGCAAGCTGAAAAGCTGAAAGGTATGGCTATGTTCAGGAAGTGAGCATACAGTGATCGGACTCCTGGAGGGAGGCAAGGAGATGTCCTTCATGTCCAGCTAGACATGTCCTTCATGCCTTTCTCTAAAGACATGCCTTCTCTTCATAATACCCTTATTAAGGAGTGACAAGGTAGTGTTGTTTTTCACAGATTAATGTTTGCATCCATCAGCATGCTCCTGAATTTCTCCATTTTATCAGGTTGCAAGTAATTACCATGCGTCACATCACCTGGAGTGCCATTATGCAAATTTGCATATGGCTTGAATACGCTGCTTGGATAAATATTTATCATCCTTTAAAGCTTCTCTTGGAAAAAAAATGTCATACCTTCTGTTCTCTCTTATCACTTCACATGTATCATGATTCAAAAAGAATTTACAGCTGAAGGGAAGGTCTGTGGAGAAAAGGTTTGGTCCCTGCAGAGAAATTTCTTTCAAAATTCTGGAAGAATAAGACAAAGGGAAAAATTGTAAGTAACTAGCATATAAAAAGAAACATATAGCTTGATGGTCCACCTTGTTCAGAAGTATTTTTATTCCCTTCTGCCTGATTCTATTCTGTATACTCTTCTCCTGAGCCTGAACCCCAAAGGATTCAGTAATCATTGCAGGAATGTTACAGAGGAAGGCTTTCTCTTGTCAAGGTTGCTGGAATGTTTGCTACCATTTCTCATTTGCTCTCTCATTGAATGTTCATAGTATAAAATATATAACAAAAATTCTATAAGAATAATGAGCAAGAAAAATATGCTCTTAATCCAAAGGTTTCCTTTGGAGCTATTAAGGATTATCTGCCTTAGAAGAAAAGGAGGACTAGCAATGACCCTTTGGCCCAAAAACTAAGCTGGTACAATATTGCCTCATTAAAATTTTTGGAGCACAACCCTAATTTAGAGATTCAAACAAGGCACAATGACAAGTGCAAATGTGCACTTGGTTTTGATGGAAAGAAAATGAGCAAGGAGAGAAGGTTCTCTTTCATAAAACTTTGGGTTTAGGAAAGTGTCAAACCTCACCTGAGATCCAGGCATGGCTTGAAAGTGCAGGTCTTTATAAATTCCTAGTCTTGAGTTTTTCAGTACGGGCAGGCCGAGGACGAGGCTACTTAGGGAGACAGGACAGTAGACACAGATTAGGCCTGCTTGCTGTTCCCTCTCCATGCATGGTGCTTGTGGTGTCTGGGAAGGGTCAGAAAAGCCCTCCATACCACAGGGGTGAGTTGATACTTCTGGAACTAGAGTCTTGTAAATGTTTCCGTTGATTGGGCAGAAAAAGACCAGAGGTTGTGTTGAGTGTTTGTTGCATTCACCCCTGATTCATCCAGCTAGATGTCATTTCACCCACCCAGAATAAACAAGCTGCTGCAGGCCCTGTCTACTGCTCTTCTTGTGGGTGTTGGCGCTTCTCAAGAGGTCTCGGAAGGCAGCAGCACAACACCATTGCGTCAGCGGAGCACCCTAAATCCCCTCATCATTGTGAGAACCCAGATCACGTGCTGGAGCTGACATCCCTGTTCTGTTTACCTGCATGAGCTGAGTATATGCCAGACTTTTTTCCCCCCAGTTCTAGCTTGCTCTTTCTTAGAGAGTACTACAAAAGACACAAAAGATGGTGCCTTCCCAAAGACACAGCATAATAGCTTGTGATTAATGAAGGACCAGCAATCAAGAAACAAGCAAAGAAAATGGGGCTTTTTTATTTTAAATTATAACAAGAAACAATCTTGATTTTATGTAAGTCAGGCTGATCTGATCAAAAATAGGTAGATAGACCAGGAAAGGGTATTTTGTATCACAAGAAGGAAACTGAAAATTCCTTGAGTGGCTAGCAATCCTGATTCTACCAACTGAAGAAAGAGATACGTAGATGTACACATTTAGATAACAATTTGAGATGCTTTGAAAGAAAAGGTGGTGGTGGTAAAATCTTTGCTAAGCAGAAATTAGTAAAATAACGATTTGTTCATTTTCTTACCTGTTTTTCCTTAATTGTCTTCTTTGTCATGTGAAATTTACAACCCAAGTTCAACCAGAACATAGCAGTGCATTGTTAATGGCTCACATAAATCAGGTAAATTAGCTATTTTTACCATTTGTCTTCCTGATAGCTTTAAGACCAATTTGTGTTGCCTGCCCAATTGAAAGAAAAATATCTGTGCCTTTGTGTGTTGATAATGTGGGAGCTGCAGGAACTGTTGTATTAAACCAGCTGTTTCTTAACATATGATTTTCCTAAAACTGTCATGTTCACCTGCTTTAGAACTACTTCATCCTGCTTCTTCTTAGTACTGAGGTATGTTCAGAGCTATACCCTCAGTATAAAAGAACTTTAAAACAGTATCATTTTCTTAAGTCTCTGACTCCAGTCTCTAGGGAAAATGTTACAAAATTTTCTCAAGCACGGTAAAGAATTGTTGTTTCCTACATTTTGGAGATGCCTAGTTTCAGAAACCTTAAAAAGACCCTGGTTTTCAGAGAGAAGATCTTGCTATCACATAGGACACTAACTTTCTTTTGTTTTAGTTCCTGAGTGATTTAACCATGATCATACAATATAAATCAACATTATCTTTCAGACTCCTAAAATTTCATTATCAAAACAGGAAATGAACCCTGACTAGAGAGTGGCAAGTTTTATTTTAATCACTGAGCAGCCTTTCATTCTACACTGGAATTAAGCCGCAACATCTTTGTTAAATCAAGTCCTGCTTTTTGTTTTGTACTCCATGCTCTTCATGTACTTCAGCCAGCTTGAAAGCCTAGTTGATAAACTATGTTCTGAGGAGCAGAAGTTACCTTGTCCAGCCCAGAAGTAAGTACCATATGTAGTATGGATCATCAGGGCCTTGCACTTGCAGGGACAGCCTGCATCCAACAAAACCCACCACATAGACTTTCCCACTTACCTGCTTCCAAGCAGGTAACATTTTTCTTCATTAAACACTTCTGATGTTATCCCAATAACACTGAAAAGACTTGAGCAGCAAGGAGGAAATTTTAACAATGTCATAAATACAGCCAGTGGAATCTTGCATTTTCCCAGTAAAGACAATAGGGATGTTTTGTGATTCAGCTGAAGACCAAATTCTGTCCATAGAGTTGGTATCCACTGTGAAAGAGTAAGACTTCAGCCAGCTCAATAGCATTCTCTGATGCCAAAGAGAAAGGACTCATGCTTTGGTGTTCCTCCCCAGCCTGCTGATCCTTTAGCAGAGTCTCCCCACTAAAACTGCATGAATCACAGATGGACAGTAAGAATGGATAGCTAGGGTGGGTAACCTGAGAACTTTTGCAGGAGGTTTAAATACATCATATGCAGAAAAAAAAAGCCTAGCCTCTGCAGGCCACCAAGGCATATATTCATATGGCACTCTTTCTTTAGGGGCATGAAGGCAAGCTTTCCCCAAAGATGAGAGCTGGAATGCAAAGTTACTGTACTATCATGCGTGCCCCCCAGCACAGACAAATCTGCTCTACATTTCTTGTTTGGGTATCCATTTATCATTTTAGCATCTTGGAAGGTTGGCTGCTGTATCAGGTGCTATTTCTCTTGACAGACAGAAACACAGTCATGAAACACCACCCATCTCCATCACGTACTCTGGATCAAGAGAACTGGATCTGGGGGTAATATGAAGTCTGGAAATATTTCACAAGTTGATTTTACTTCAAAAAAATATTTTGTTCTGTTATTCCTTTGTTCTTCATGAAAATCTGTATTTTCATTTCCAAATTGACAGAATAAAGAAGATAATAAGTTTCATAGTATAAAACTTAATTGCTAATGTGTTGCACTTTTACATTTTGCAGCATGCCAGTGATCATTTCTGTTGGAAACTGAATTACATAGCGTATACTTAATAACTAAATTTCCATTAATATAAATTCCTTGTTTCATTCTACCTTCTACTTAAATTCTCTGAATAAATTAACTCTTGTTCACTCAGAAAAGGTGATGGCAAAATCCATAGCATGTTTATGTAACCATGTTGAACATAGTCAAAGCTCCTCCTTCCCTTTGTCTTTCCTCCCCTCAATACACATGACTGAGGAGAAAACAATGTTCCACCACAAAAGTTGTTTAAAGGCCATAAACTTTAAAGGGAAAGTGAGTATGGACATGCAGTTTTGGATAAAATGTTTCAGATTCACCATCAGGTTGCAGTCTAGAACTACCCAACTTTTTGCCAGATAAACCACAATTTTCAATTACATGTCTCTGTACTCTGGAAAACAATCTTCAAGCTCTCCCTAATATTCAGTGAAGAGTCATCACATAAACACTGAAGAGTAACACCCATGATTACTTCAATCCACTGACTGTCAGTGGCACCCTAAGCCTCTGCCAGGCCTTTGATCTGATGAGCTGTCAGAGCAAGGTAATTTTCTTAGCAATGAAGAGTAGCCATTTATCAACAATGAGCATATTAAATATAAATACACGTAAAAATAATACAATTAATGTTTTCAGAAGACAAGATTCCTGCCAATCTCTGATTATCAAAATGTTCTCCAGCCTTACCCATGGGCAAAGCGTTGGAGTAGGACCGTGCTGCCAACATCTGCATCTTTGCATGATGCCAACAGGCAGAAACACACTCGGAGGGTCTACACACAGGCCCATGACTAACCCTTGTGGCTCTCAGATGCAGTGATATTTGGGGAGCATAAGCCTGCTACATGGGATCCTGTTGAGCTGATTTGAAAACAATGAAGGCAGTGGTTGCCAAGTGTTTCTGTTTGGTTTGCCAGCTATTCATGCGCTGACTGGAAGGTGCACACCATTACACACTTCCTCACATCCTCTATATTCCCCCCTGGTGTTCCTCTATTTCAAGGTGCCCAAAGCTGGTCATTGATTTGTGTAAGCCAGGCCACTATTCCTCTCCTTTTTTTGACCTGGGACATCCTCCAAGATGGCACAGGATACCGGGCTGACATTTCTCCTCAGCATCTGAAAACAGAAAATGGACCATAGGAGACAGGTTAAAGCAAACAACAGGGCAGAGATTATGGGATTTTATCTCTGGTTGAGTCCTGTAAGTCAGGTTCCTGTTATCTTCAGTAAGGCAACAGAAATTTCCACAGAAGAGCAGTGGTAACTCATTTTGGGGGCTCTTCTTAGTAAGGACACTTAAGCCTTGAACCAGAAAAGGCATCTCTGGTGTGCCACTACAGCAAAATATTTCTCATCCTACAGAACCTAGGAAGAATATTTAGTGCTGGGGTAGCTCAGAAAAATATGATTTTCATTGTGTGAGAAATGGCAGCATTTTGAAATTAATTTCTGCACTGAATTAGATTGTTCACGAAGAATGCTAAAATCTATGAAAAGAAGAATGCTTCTGCTAAAAATGGGAAATGCCAACTAAAACTCTTGGCATTTTCAATACAAATGAAAGTATTCCATTTGCTGAAAGAAAATCGATTTTAACCTGACAAATGGATGATATGTTCTTGTGACTTACTCACTTATGAAATGTAGACTCCAATTTTCACCTTTCTGTTTTCATCATCAGATTTGTCAGCTAAATAATAAAAAGTAATGCTTGGTCCAAGAAGTTATTCACTTGTGTTTAAAAAATCATATTTTCTGAAGGAAATTGTCCAGCATCAGTAGCTTTAAGAAGCATTGACTACAGTGTGTGGAACATGTGGTGTGTATATGCACATCTCCACACCGATGCACCCTCATTTTTCCTGGAAATCCAAGTAAAATCCCCAATTCTTAAGAAAAAAAGGCTTTAGCTTCCATTGTGTCAGGCTCCCACCAGGGTCTCTCTACCTCACTGCAGCAGATTTACTGCTTGTGTTAAGCTTTGCTGCTCTGCAGTATGTATGCACTTGCAAAGTTAATTCTGACTACTGAGAGAATACTGGAGCCCCAATTTATGCATAGGAAATGTATCTGGAATTGGAAATGCTTCTGAAAGCACAGTGAACTCCTGAAGTGTGCCTACTGTTTCTGTAAATTACATCTGCCTGGGAGATGCAATGCTATATGCTTTGGGATTTGTTTTATTTGGCTTCTTGGTTGTGTAAGGCTAAGAACATAAGCAAAATCAAATTAAGCAACTGAAAAGTTCAACTGTGAAAAAATAAGACAAGAAGAAACATTTCTTTCTCTTTGTCTCCTGGTGGAGGGTTATTGCAATCCAAGTAAAAGTTTTCCTAATTTCTTCACTGTTCTTTGCACAAAGCTAGCAAGCACTGCCTCCACAAGATCCACCCTCTCTCCTGCTCCCAGAAAAGGAAATAAAAAAAAAAAAAAAGAACCCCTCTTTCCTCAACACCCAAAAGCTACAGGAAACACTTTGTATTCAGATTTGCCGTTGGCTTTTTTTGGTCAATTTACATTCCCTTCATGCTCTTCCATAGTTAACTTTCTCCTGTTTGCTCAAGCTACCCGCTCACCATTAGAATGATGTGAATATTTTTCAAATGTCAGCCTTTACCCTGAGTCACCAAACTGCTAAAGCATCTTGACTATGCACTGAATGCAGAACACAGACTGCTTTGATTAGGTTCCATTTTTAAAAATCTGATATGGGCAACAGTTTTTTACACTATCTCATAATGTAAAAAACAAAATGAAATACTGAAATTAATAGTCTATGGAGAATTGCATCAGCTGCATGAGAGATAGGCTGGCACTGCAGAGTGCTATATTTAACCTTCAGGCTCTGGAAGCTTGATAGCATGCTGACCACAGACATCAGGGCTAATGGTTATTTTCAGGCTGGTGTTTATCATCACTGCTCACAGTGTTTAGGTACAATAGTTTATAATACATCAAAGGCTTAAACTGAGTGAACGGATTAGTGAATTAGGAGGCAGGTGACAATAGCCTGCAGTTCTACAGCAAAACAATAAAAATATTTAATGCATACCTGCCTCCCTCCTTCAGCCTGACCAGCTGTGGTCTCAGGTTATGACAGCTCCAAGATAGAGCTTGTTTCAAATGCACATCCCAGGGGTGACACAGGAACACACTGCTTTTTAAAATTGTGGCACTTGAGCAGAAAGTGATAGAGATTTGTCAGAGTCATGAGAAGGCAGAACACTGTAGAGGAGATCATATGGATTACTGTCAATACTGTCGCAAGCACGTAACTTGCTGCTCCCCAGTGAACAGGCAACATTTTGTCAGGCTGGAAGAAAGAAAAAAATAAGAGCAACATCCCAGAAAAAAATAACAGCAACATCCCGCAGCTGGAGGAAAAAAAAAAAAAAAAAGTATTATTAACAAAACTAACATAAGCTGAACTAAAAAAATAATTTCTTAGGTCAGATCAGCATGATAGAACAAGTGAAATGTTACAGATGAGGTTTATCTCCCTATACAAGATAACTGTGGAAGCTCATAGATCCAAGAAGTATGTACCTTGTCAATGCTGGGGACCTAAGAATGACTAGCAAAGACAATTAATTTCTGCTTTATGCTGCTTAAATTTTCAGACCAAAGCCACCTTTCTAAGGAATATACTGGTAGACATATGGATTAATTCAAGTTTCCTCACTCAAACTCCTCACATGATAAACAAGTTTTGTTCATTGTTCATTTGTTCTTTTCATGAGAATCAAAACACCCAGTTTATAAATTCCTCCATAGCTGAAACTATTTGACAGCTGACCTTGCAGGTTCCTAAAATCACAGAATCACGTAGGCTGAACAGTAAGCCTGGGAGTGATCTGGTCCAACCATCCTGGGCAAACCAGGGCTGACTCCTATGCAGGTCTGGTTGTCTGGAGTCTTGGACAGCTGAGTTCTGAGTACCTCCAAGGATGGGGATTCACAACCTCTCTGGGCAGTCTATGAGTGTACTTTATCACTATTTATGTAAAGACTTTCTCTTCTTCTAATGCAACTCCTATCTGTTTCCTGTGGTGTCTCGTAGAACCCCTCCACAGACAGTCTGCTTTCTATGCATTCTCTGGTTGGGTATTTGGACACTGAACAAGATTCCCCTGAGTCTTCTCCAGGCTACAAACATTCATCCCTCGCACCTCTCCTCACACGTAGGATGCTACAGCCCCTTCATTGTTTTCGTGGTCCCTCTCTGGACCTGCTCCAGAATGCCCATGTGTCTTTTGTACTGCGCAGCCCAGCACAGGACCTGGAATTCCAGATGTGTTTCACCAACACTGAGCAGAGGGGAAGAACCACCTGCCTCAGCCTCCAGCCCCATCTCTTGATGATACAGCACAGTACAAGGCACCTGCCAGGGCAGATTTCCACCCCCTGCTCTGTTTGTGGTTCCTCTCTCTCCAGAGCTGTTTCCCAGCTGGTCATACCCAGCCTGTCTTGTGCCTGAGGTTGGTCCTCCCTGGGGTCAGGGCTTTGACACTTGCCCTTGCTGAGCTCATAAGGTTCCTGTCAGTCCAATTCTCCAGCCTCTCCAGCTCCCTCTGAATGGCAGACCTGCCCTGCAGCTCATCAGCTGCTCCAGCCAGACGGGCAAACCATGTATCTTTCTCAGAAAAACTCCCAGGCTGAAACTGGATCCTGAGAAAAATACTAAACCCAGGAAACAAACCAAACCAACCAAGCAACCAACTAACAAAACTCACTACACACCTCCCAGTATCGTGCATTACCAGTAAAAACATACCTGGAAGGAAAGTCTCTGAAAGAAATAGCTTACATCTGAAAATTACCCCAGGTGCATGATACTTCAAATCTGACACCTTCACCTGAAGATCTCTGAAGACCTTCCATTGCTAACACTAGTAATGAGTGGGTGTATGTGCTGAAACAGCAATAAAGTGCTGAGCGCTGGCTTTTCCTGTGTCATTTCCTGGTCTCCTGAGAATCAGTTCAGCTGGGACAGGGAGCAGCCTGCACCTCTGTGTGGGCCCTGTGTCCCCACCTTGATGTCTAGTGGTGGTTCTCAGCAGATCTGTGCTAAGGTCCCATTGCAGACTGCAGAGCTACTGAGCAGTGTTTCTATAAACCCAGGAAAGCTGTGTTCCATGAGTACTAATTTGCTTCTTGCATTCCTCCTTTATTTTCCTAAGGTATAACTGATCAAATTCACTTTCCTTACAAATTACTATCAGCCACTCAGCAGAAAAAGTGGTAGCTCTTAGGTGACAATCAGTATATTTTTTCAAATGAATTGAACAATCATGGCAATAGAAAAAGAAAGTAATTTTTACTAACAGTACATTTGCAGACAAAGTGGGGGGTAGCCATTAGAAATACTGAATAGCACAGAGGTTAAAAATACCTGATTGTGCAGTGCCAGAATATTTGTATAAAGGAGAAAAAATGAACATTCTTCAGCATAACCATTCTGCAATTGTGTTTCAATAAAACCAGGAAAGCCATGGAACAGGGAGACAATGCTGGTTTAATCTATGACTATCAGAGACTGATTTCCATTGAGAGTAAATGCAGGAAAAAAATGCTAATGTAATTACTTTCCTTTGGAAAAATGCAGTCAAAGTGAAATAGCATAGCTTTATTTTCCATAGTATTTTTATGTACAGCAGTTAATAATATTGGAAGGCAAAATGCTTGGATGGTAGGAAAATCCCAATCTAATGATACAGGAGAAGCCCTGTATAATGTAGAGACCTTGTTTCTACATACTGTACTTCTGAAGATAAGGTCTAACCACCTGCAAGACAAGATTTGCTTGTGCCTTGCAATTTAAACATGTCCTGGGTAAGGTTTGTTATAGTTCTGAAGCTCTTTATGCTTGCCCATTTCCTACAAAAGACACATTTATGGAAGAACAAATATTGTAAGAAGCAACAGCCTTAAATCCATCATTTTAACAAACTATAAATGAATTGTCATCACTTTTGCATAGTTTTAGATGTCAGAAGAGAGATCTTATGAGTTAGTAAGATTTGCTGCGTAGCCCAGGAAATATTGAAACCATCAGGCCCATTTCAAACCTCCAGATATGTAGAAAATGCAAGCTCCCATGCATCCCTCCTTAGTCATGGTTTCAGCAATAACTGAATAAAATGGTAAAAAAGTGAAATCAATGGGATTTTGAAGTCCGTAATTTTCTATGTTTATAGTTTTGAGTGAAAAAGATGAGTGATGACTAATACAAATCATTTACATTGAAAACATCTTTTCAGCAGAAAAATTTCAAGGCACAAGTTCTTTATCCTGGCGAGATCATCATGAAAACAAATAACATAATTCACCTGTAAGACTGCAGGACTTGCAAGAAAATATGAACTGACTTTTCCAGCAGTTCATGCAATCTGTTGTCATAGAAGGATGCTTCACTTTAAAAACTTAAGCATCTGCAGTCACATGCTCTTTTTTAAGACATGGAGAGAACAATGCTACAGTGCACATCAAAGGCTCATTTGCATGCAGTGCTTCATTATTTTACATCTGTTGAAGCCTCCAAAGTTTTGCCTACTGTATGCAAGAAAGATCCAGTCCTTGGAAAGCTTCTTACTAGGTCTGTGTAAAGAAATATTCTCGGGTACACACCCTTTGGAAATGAATGGAGAAGTGTACCACATGATCTTCCTTGAAAGACAGATGAAGGTCTTAGTCAAATTTTCTAAAAGTTGACAGCAGGGAATTTTTAAGAAAAAAACCTTTTATTTAAAATATTACATGACAGATTAAATGATGAAATACATGTTCTGTCTTCCTCAATAGTAAATTATTCTAAATCTCAAAATTTTGTCTAAAAAAACCCCTGTTAATATAAAAGTTCACTGGCAATTAACCTTCAACTGATGTATCTGCATCAGTCAATCTCGTAAGACAGGGTGAATCACAAAAGCTAAAACATTTTTTTTAACAGGCTGTCACTTTAGTATTTCCTCCCAAATCATACAGCTTAATGGGTTCTGTCTGATGAAGTCTCCTTCTGAGTCAATGCCCACAGCTAAATAATGCAACTCACTGATTTGCATGTGCACAGCTGAGACGGTGATGCAGGAGATGCTTTGAAGGCTGGACAAGTAGATGACTGCACCTGACAATGTGGGAAGCACCTGACCAAATAAAATCTGGGACCCTACAAATGGTGCCTGACTTTGACTTGGGAGTGTGTGAACTTTGGCTTGGGACAGCATAGGACAATAGGCACAAAGATGAACTATTTCCCAAGAAAGGAGATGAGTGGCACTAAGGGCTGGATGTGGCAAATTCACACAGAGAAGCCTGAGGCTATGGCTCATATGGGTCAGCAGCTGAGCTAGAGGCATATCTGCCAGATTTTCCAGGGAGGAAAAAGGCAGTAAAAAAAGGAGCACTGGAGTACCTGCCCTAGGAAACACTCACACAGCAGATATCCTCACTTGGACAATATTTCTAGGAACAATATCCTCAGGAATGTGATCCTTGGAGAAAAGTAACTGAGCTCTGTTCCCTATTCATTTCCTTTAATTTTAACTTGTATTCTATACATTTCCTCTGACTGGTCTCCTCCCTGGAGAAAAAAGTTCACTTTCCTCACAAAGGCTTTTAAAAACACAAATGGTACCTTTATACAAAATAGAGGCTACAGACATGACTCTCCAAGATTTTCTAAACCCTTGGTGCAACAGAGAGCTTTGACAGTATACATATTTTTTGTATGATGTAATTCCTTCACTTTCCTGATTTTTTTTTTTTTTAAATATAGGCCATTTCTGAAAGAACAATGTCAACATTAGTCTTGAATTCTGGTTGCCTCTAAGATAATTAAGCATTTGAATACAACATAAGCACTTTAAGAAAAAAAACAGGCAAACAAAAAGCAATCAAAAAACCCAAACCAAAACAAATCAACAAAAAAAAAAAAGCACAAAACCCCCCCTCAAAAAAAACCAAAAAAAACCAAAACCCCAACTCAGATATACTCCAAATGTAGCAGAAAAAAAATCAGAAAATGTATTCTCAGTTTAACAGCAAACAGGAGGTAGGACTACAGGTTGTCTGAGTTACTTTTGTTATTGAGTTACTTTGATTCTATAGTTACAGGGGAAAAAAGATAGGAACAGAATATTGTCATAGAATAATCTACACACTATGGTGATGGATGCCAAGATGCCCTGTGGCGGTCCATAGAGGGTATGACCTTTCCACACAGGTGGGGAGGGTCTGGGAACTCATCATTGGCACACTTGATTGCTCCACTGCTTTTCCTGAAAGTCATTTTGGTTTAGCAGTATTCATTTTGGTTTAGCAGTATTCTGACACGTCTCTGCTACATTTGATGACCAAAAGCCAGAGAAGAGTGACCACTGGGAACATAGGCCAGCCATGAAATGTATATTCATACCAGCATCTCTCTCTCAGACCCTGCACATTTGCTGGCTAATCTATACAACACAAAAGACAAACCCCGCCACTAATCAGAAGTCTCTATTTGTGGCTGTGCAAAATGAATTTTTGTCCTGATGGCTCCTGGGCAGCCTCTTTTTCCCATGTCATGGCAAAGATCACTAGGTAATCCTTGGGCTGCATAGTGACTTTACACCTGCTGGGTCCATGCATGCACTGTTCATTTGCTCAGTTTTGCATCGTGCAGGTGAGGCTTTGAGCTCATGCACCTGGTGTTTCCAGGATCACAGAATCATAAAATGTGCGGAATTGAAGGGACCCACAAGGACCATCATTTGGAAAAAGTTAAGGAAGGCTTCTTTGTGGCTTGATTAGTGCATATCTGATGTCCTTATGCACTGGGCTGTGTTAAGGCTTGAACTCCTCCAGGAAAAAGCCATGGAGCACTCCTAACCCTGCCCTGGGGCATAGGAAGGCAGTGCAGATAGTCCAGGCTTATGAAGAGGTTCACAGCCACGTTTAAATGTTGTGTTGCATGTTTGTGACACTGTGAAAAGCATGTTGACATCTGTTCTACATGTTCAGGGTGGTTTTCCACATGGAAAGTAGCAAAGCTTGGGACTATGCCTGAAACTCCCAGTATGAGGCATTGTGAGGAATTGTGAAGCAATGGGAGGACTGACTCTGTGGGAACGTGCCGTCTCTGTTACCCCTGCAGTGTAACACGGGGGTGAAACAGCAGAGCATGAAGGCAAGCGGAGAGCAGAGGCTTTCTGGAAGAGTCTTCAATCACCACTCCAAGCCAAGGCATCAGCACATCGTGCAGTCCCATCCATACTGCCAGGGGGAACAATCTACGGACCGTCCAACTACTAAAGTACCCACAGTTTTCACATACTTATTTTTTCCACTCCCAAATTTTTTTTTCGTTAGTACAGCAGGCCATGGTCAATCAGGAGAACAGGATCCTGGAGGGAAACAAGAAGCAGTCCAAACCAAAAGTGCAAAATGAGACAGTGGTTGCAACAATAATTTTGCATTGAATGAGAAAATTGATTTTGAAATTCTGGAATAACTTTCTGAATATAAAAGGTGACAGGATTGCTGATGACCCCCGTATGAGTGTTCCATGCATAGGCCGAAGACTTTCTGATTTCTATCTTGCTGCTCAGATCAGTTTTCATGTGAAGCATTCTAACTCAAGCCCCAGCTCATGGCTAACTAGATATAGATCTTCTAATATAAAACAGTAATTCCACTAGAATCCTAGTAGAGCACAGACATTAATAGATTCCTCTGCTCCTCCCTTTTCCTCAAATGAAGCTTTAACCTTAGGCTAAACAAATGTGCAAAATTACTTCTGGAAGAATATAATTTCCCTGTTCACTAGTTTTACTTGTATTAATTAAAAGAAAATTCTCAGTCATATCTTATTTGACTGGAAGAAAATATTTTACCATCAAACCTTTCTGAATAAAATATCATTTCTGCTTTGAATAATTTCCTCCTCCAAAATATCCAGGTAAATTATCTAGCTATGCACATTTAATGAGTCCATCTCATTAGTATGTAGGTATCATTCAGAAACCTAAGATTCATAATAAATTCAGTTTATTTCACCTCATCCTGAGTTTAGCAGTATTCATGTATGTTCCAACGATGTATGGGAATGTTGGGGTTTTTGAGTGTATACTTTGTTCCTTGCCTTATAAAGACACCTTTGCACTGCCTTTTGATTTCTAATTGTAGGACATGGCAATCATGCCATTGAACATCTTGGATCTTCTTCACGGTCAGTCTCAGGAGTCCTAAAAAGGGCAGAGAGTATCTTACAGGGAATTCAAACCTAGATTTGGCATTGGGAAACATTCCGATTTCACATGTTTGTTCCTGACTGTCCTTTTAGTGAGACATTCTCTTTCATGGAAAATAAGTGGCCATTTTGACACATTCTTCTTCCGTTATATTCCAGAGAGAGCCAGTTAGACCACTCTTTTGTACTAATAAATAGTTTTTACTAAAATCAGCAATACATCAGAGAGTACCTTTGTATAATCACAATTTGCATCTCTCTTCTCAAACAGAACACAGTACTACAGTAGGAAAAAACAAAAATATCTGAACAGTTCATTCCAATTTTGCTAAATGACCATTCAATTTGCAGGTGTTACAGAAGAATGTAGTATCAGCCACTGAAGTTATTTTCCACTGCAGGACTTGCTCAATACAATCATAAACACAACCAAACTTTCAGAGGCAAACTGGTTGCCTATCCAAAGGTTAGAGAGACTCCCCAGAGAGGTGGACTGAGCTTCTTGTCAGCTGTAAGGTCAAAATGGTCGCTGTTTTTTAGCTCATCATTCTACAATTACATTATATTTTCATGCAACTGGGCCCATGGCATAAAAATTTCACAGTCCTGGCTAGGTCTCTACTGATACCTCTCTCCCAAGCTGGCAAAAATCAGCATGTTTCATAATCTATGTTCTTGTATAAACATGGTGTTTATAACACCAAGGTCATGGGTTTGACCCCCACTCATATGGGCCATTCACTGAAGAGCTGGATTTGATTACCCTTGTGGGTCTCTTCCAGCTCAGAACTCTGTGATTCTGTATTTGTGTCTTGCATCTTGCTGTAGTAGTTGAGTTTCTACAGTTGGTAACCTGTGTGAACTACACTCATTGGAAACTGGTCGTGTAACCTCTGGTGGGAAGTATCATGGTTTTATCCCCCTTTGCTCCCTGCAGAGGTACTACTTGGACATTCAGGGATATTATAAATTCAGTCCTCAGTTCTGTGTTAGAGATGTCAGTGCCCTGGGCAGAGGGGATGCCATCCCACATCATGCGCTTGTGGTTGCTGTCAGATTCTGCAGAGTTACATATCCTGCCAAACAGCTATTCCCATAAACATGCCATGGATGGTGAACTTTCATTATGGTAACACGATCAACTTGCAGAAAGGCTGCCTTTCTAGTTAAAAGGCTGGTGTGCTTGTTAGTCATCTCTCTTGCTGTGAATGCCTTTCTTCCCTCCAGGAAAACACTAACAGAGAATTTGAACATTTATTGTCCAATAAGTAAGTTATTATCATAAAATATCATGAATAATATTGATTGAAGAAAACAAAATTTTTCTTAACACATAATCAGAAGTTCAGGACAGCAAAAATAGTTTAATAACTATTAACTGACAGAAGAGATAATGTACATTATATCAATTCTCCAGTAGATACTGATCACAAAGGTTATCTGATTGAGATTCTCTGGTGTGTATAATACAGCAGGACTGCAGTAGCTTCTGAGACAAGTACAGCTGAATAATTCAAGTTGACATCTGTCTGGGTGCACTATCACAACTCGTTCCTTAAATTCCTAGATGCTGGTCTAAGATGTTTGTTCACATCCATGAGCAGTGAATGAACAATTCCCTCCCAAGACAGGTGTCCATTAGCAAAATGGCATGCCTCATTTGGCCTTAAGCATGGGTGACAGCTAATAAAGCATATGAACATGTGTTATGCGTATATGTGCCATAAAGCATAATCCTCTTTGCTCTATGCAGAAGTATTTCCTATTGCCCCAATTATTGTGAGTGCTGGGAAGTATTTCAGCATGGAAAATCATGTCCTTAACATCTGTGTCCAGGCTGGAAGCAAGCAAATATTGTAGAGTATTTTCACAAACATCCATTTAGGGGTTATTCCGTTCCTGCTGTCTATCAGCAATAGGATCCATATAAAAACACTTCACTGGCACATGCTCCCTTCCTGCCAGCTGTCACAGCGGCTGCTTCTGGACCCTGGCACTGAGTTAGGGCTGACAAGTGGCACAGACAAAGGCTGATGCCCCTTTCTGATGCAAAGTTGTAGTCCAGGAGGGGCAAATTGTTACTCTGGGCTACTTTCTGATGCAAATAATGAATGGAGCATCTATCCTATAAGCCACTATAAACCAACAGGTAGGTTTCAGCATTTGTGTCCAACTTTTTCGCAATGCCTTAAAAAGAGTTGTGAAAGCACCTTCTAATTTTGTCACTGATAGGAAAGATATATTTCATTTTAAATCTTTTATGTGACAGTATGTTTCACCCAGTAGATAATAGAAATTTAAATTACTGAAGAGGGGGAGAGGAGACATGCAAATGCTTCAAAGCTTACTGAGAACTTGTACAAATCTGCCTGTGCATCACACTTTTCACTTAGGTAAATGCTTTCCATCTCCCAAAGAAGAGTTATTCTGACTAAGAAAGGCTTCAGCAGTGGACATTGATTTCAGTTGTACCATGGCAATACAGTTAACTGCAACAAAAGTGTCAAAGCTAATCTCCTCATTGTATTTGAAAGCAAGCTGTCTCAAAGCAGCAGCTGAGAGCTCCTGCTAGATGAGTTTTCTATGACAAAGCAAGGAACTCTTGTTTCTCTAAAGCAATACAGTGTTTTCTTCTAAGCTGGCCAAAATAACAAGCCTATGGGAGTGTCTGTCTTAGATACTTTGACAGCAAAGAATTACTATTACTACAGGACATGAGCTCAGAAAGAAAAGAAAAACATAAGAAAATGTCATTTATATAATGAAGTTGGTTTCTGCATCTGAAAGCCCCAGGCGACAGCCTCTGTCTGTCAACAGTTAGGCCTTCTAACAATTACCTTCAAGCATTCTCCAAATATGTCCTCAAAATAATGAAAAAGTTCCTTTAACCAGTCTCAGGTGCTCACAGCTTTAACTTCCCAAAGGCTCCCCAGAGATGAATGACTACAGAAAACAAACCTATTGGACATACCTATGCAGTATTCACTACAATCAATATTCTTTCACAATTTCAGTAGGCTCCTCATGTGCACGTAACACTCTCGTGCCTTACCCTTTGTACACGCAGATCCTGATCACCTTCTGAGCTTGTGCACAGCACTAAGCTAAATGGTAAATTCACTTACAAAGTCTGGCCAGTTGAGGATTCAGCAGCAGCTTCTGTGGCTGTTGGAGACACAGAAGCAGCTGATGACCAATTCCTCCAGTACTGCTTGACTGACATATAAAGGTCAGTGTTTCATAACATAGTGCTCTTGGGCATATTGTGGACCCTCTTCCTTGTGCTGGCTTAGCATCCTGGTGTGCTTCTTGTTTCTCTCATTCTTTGCAGTTTTGGTTTCCTGATCCTTTGCTTACCTTCCAGTCATCTTTCCACATGGCTGGGCAGATCACTCTTTATCTTGATGTCCAGCCGATAGAGGAAAAGGGGGAACTGAGAAATTATTTGCATTCACTTAGCAGGAAGTGGTGGAGGAAGAATTGAGAGGAGACACTCAAGTGAGTATTCACAGGGAGACCAGAATTAGCCATTAACTTGGGAGCAGAGGCCACTCTGGGCATGGTTATAACAGGGAGGTCACTGAAGAAGAGGAAACACCGAGATCTCAGGAAGATCTCTTGTCTTGCAGCCAAAGCATTCACAGGAGGATGAGTGGTGGTGCTTGGAGCAGACCACGTGTGGCAAGAGAAGTTATGACTCTAGTCTTCCAACTCCTCACTGGCATGGAGGGCAGAGCCAAGCAGGGGGACCCAGGAATCCAGTACATAAAAACTACAGAGCAGACTCTCTCTTTCCAAGACATCACACAGATATGCAGATATATTTCCCTAAAACTGGGCACCAACCAGGCCAGAAGTATGTTTGCAACACAGAAAATATAACTACTGGTTTTGTGATTTGGAAGGTTTCCAAAACAGTTCTCCTAGCTGGAGGCAGATGCTGCAGGCCACAGAGTTTAATAAAACAGTCCCAACCAAGGTTTACAGGACTAAACTGCACACTTGAGGCCAGATTAGTAATAACAGATGGGCAAAATATAAAGCTGCACAGGCTAATTGGATGCCCTGTTAGCGGACACTTTCCATAATCCAGGGGATTTTTGAATGACATATGTTTATCTTCCCCCCCTTCTTTGGATACTATATCATTACACACAGTAATGAGACACCTGTCTTGGTGATTACTGGGCTGAAAATCCTTATGAGGATGTTCACCTGCAGTGTACCCTTTTTCACTGGTAAAACATAGATACTCTGATCACTTCTCTGGGCTCAACATGAGACTGTCTGTCTGAAAATCACCATGATTGGAGCTATAACCATTTGGGAGGCACCTCTGCCTTGGCTAAGAAAGTCACCTGGAGGTCACTTTTTAGCCACAAAGGAAAGGTAGAGTGGGAAAAGGATGAAAAGAAGTGGAAATTACTTCAGACATGTCACAGACAGTCTGGATCAAGGTACAGCAGCAGGGAGTGACATCACGAGACCTCAGTTACCACCCTTGTTTGGAGGTGAGAAGCCAGCCTGGTGTCCTACAGCCATTTGAGTGGCCCTCCTCTGCTTCGGGCAGCAACAGCACTTGAGCCATATTCTCTGAAATCCATAAGCAAATATCCATATGCATTGTTCCTCCAAGAAGGCTGAGGTCACTGAATCACTGTGGTGGAGGTTTTTTCATTTCTTAGTGATGCACAACTCTTTGTGTTCACAGCCGCTTTTCAAGCGAGAGATGGACCTTTGCAAAAGTGACTGGCTTTTCCAACACCTTAAAGGGAATTTCTTGCTTTCTGTGTCACAAGCACCATCCCACCAAACATCTAATGTTTTTTTTTATGGTTGTAAGTACAAGACAAATCCATTTGTGTCCCTTTCCTTCTACCATTACATATATATTCATTGTCTCTGGTGGACACAAGAACCTGCCACTTGCCCTGAGATGTATGTCAAAGCTGGAGCAGGGCAGGTCTGTACGAGTTCTCACCTCTGAACACCTGTGGAATTGCTGGTATGGAGCTCTAGAGAGGAGCTGGCTCTGGCCACAAAGACTAAACAAAGCTCAACACTAGCTGAGTTATTTGAGACAGGCACTGAGTAATCGTGCTCCTACCTGTATAAACTGGAATCAAAAGTGAGTTATTCAGTCAGTGGAAATAAATGGATTTTTCCAGCTGGTGTGGCTGACGTGTACTGTGTATATCACATTTATATATCTTCCTTCCACCAACCAGCTCCCCTTTCAATAATCAAGCTCTATAGCTATAACAATTCTACTGACTGGAAAGAAATGTGTGTTCACAACATGCGCCAAGAGATAAATCTTGTTACAGCGCCGGCAACACATTCCATGCATTACATGTGCCAAAGGAGTAGGATTTATTCAGGTCATTTATGCTTCACTGGAGTGGAAAAAGGGAAAAAAAATAGGCTTTGCTATAATGAATTGGACTCTTGGAGTCCTGCAAAGAATAATGCCCATGCATGGGCTGACGGGGATTGCCATCCAACAAGGCAGCAAGGGGTGGCCTTGCAGGACGGGTCTGTCCAGGACTCACAGCTCTGAGTGCACCCTTCCCTCTTCAGCTGTGTGTACTGAGAGCCCTGCTCTGTGTGCTGCCCACCCCAGCAGCAGCCCCTCACACAGCCACCACCATGCTCTCCCCACGCTTCACAGGAGCACCTCCTGCCGCCCGACACACCCTGTCCCATGTGAAAACCCTTCCTGCAGCTCTCTGCTCCTTTTGGGCAGGCCACTCTGAGGGAGTTTCATTTTGCACAAGTTATTGTTCATCCTGCAAAAATGCCCAGAGGAAAGTAACCAGTGTCCCACTTGGCTGTGCATCTGCAGAGCCACAAATTCCTCTGATCTAAATAGGGCAATGAGGAGAAAAAAGGGCAGAGGAAGGAGAGCTCAGCAGGCTAGAGACCAGAGCTGGCTTCAAAGCCATCACAATTCTCTCAGACAAAGGAGGAGAAATTAATTTATAAACTTCTGGGAGTTGCTGCCTCCTCCTTCTCTTCCTTTGTCTGTCTGTAGAGCTGTGAGCTCTCAAAGCAGAAAACACCCTTTTCCCAGGATTAAGAAAACAGCTGGCATATTGTAGCTAGTGTTACAACTACAAGGTAACCCAATGTACATTTGCAGGCACCAGGTTGGTATCTCACAGTTATTGTAGATAAACAGCCTATTTATCTGTCTATCTATCTATCTATCTATCTATCTATCTATCTCACATTCCATGCATTACATGTGCCAAAGGAGTAGGATTTATTCAGGTCATTTATGCTTCACTGGAGTGGAAAAAGGGAAAAAAAATAGGCTTTGCTATAATGAATTGGACTCTTGGAGTCCTGCAAAGAATAATGCCCATGCATGGGCTGACGGGGATTGCCATCCAACAAGGCAGCAAGGGGTGGCCTTGCAGGACGGGTCTGTCCAGGACTCACAGCTCTGAGTGCACCCTTCCCTCTTCAGCTGTGTGTACTGAGAGCCCTGCTCTGTGTGCTGCCCACCCCAGCAGCAGCCCCTCACACAGCCACCACCATGCTCTCCCCACGCTTCACAGGAGCACCTCCTGCCGCCCGACACACCCTGTCCCATGTGAAAACCCTTCCTGCAGCTCTCTGCTCCTTTTGGGCAGGCCACTCTGAGGGAGTTTCATTTTGCACAAGTTATTGTTCATCCTGCAAAAATGCCCAGAGGAAAGTAACCAGTGTCCCACTTGGCTGTGCATCTGCAGAGCCACAAATTCCTCTGATCTAAATAGGGCAATGAGGAGAAAAAAGGGCAGAGGAAGGAGAGCTCAGCAGGCTAGAGACCAGAGCTGGCTTCAAAGCCATCACAATTCTCTCAGACAAAGGAGGAGAAATTAATTTATAAACTTCTGGGAGTTGCTGCCTCCTCCTTCTCTTCCTTTGTCTGTCTGTAGAGCTGTGAGCTCTCAAAGCAGAAAACACCCTTTTCCCAGGATTAAGAAAACAGCTGGCATATTGTAGCTAGTGTTACAACTACAAGGTAACCCAATGTACATTTGCAGGCACCAGGTTGGTATCTCACAGTTACTGCTATTTATCTGTCTATCTATCTATCTATCTATCTATCTATCTATCTATCTATCTATCATCTATCTATCCATCCCTTTATGTACCAGCATGTTTCCTTTCTTCATCACGCTTCAAATTCACTGGCACAGAGGAAGGGAAGTTAAAGGAGAAGAATAGAGCAGGGAGAAAAGGGCCAAAGTTCTGTATTTGGGTGATGGGTGATCTGTTTCAGTATGAAACAGATTAAATCCATCAGGATGTCACAGGCCACCTGTCCTTACACAGAGAGAAGGGGCAACAAGGTCACCTTTGCTGTAGTGGAAATAACATCAATGATGCTTTAAACCCGTACTATCTTGCACTTTACCCAGAAAACACTGTGTGAAGTCAAAGCAGCCAAAGAAGTATCTTGGAATGTAGAAATGCAGATATGGAGTTCTGTTCATGAAGAATTCAAATGGCTCTGTACCTTTTGAAAGAGAAAATTAAATTTATTTTTCTCAATTAATATCAGTGCAGAAATACATGAATGGATCAGAAAGGACATGATGTTTTCCTTCATTGTGAAGGAATGTTTGATAGTGTAGATATTTCCAGCTTTTTAGTAAAGAACAGCAGACTACCAAGATCATGTATTTCAAAAAACTTCAAGATGCACAGGAAGCCATCAATAATGTATTTGCAGTTCAGTCTATTGACTCTACATCTACATTGTCACAGAGAGGAAGAAACAAGAACTATTGCACTGGGATTAAAATGCTAATGAAAAGATCTAGGAAGGGAGAGTGCCTTTGAAAGAGTGAAGGAAGTGTTTGCACAGCTCCTGAGTGTCTGGTAACACTAAGATTCTTGGTCTTTCTAGTTTGAGGCAGGTTTCCCGTATTGTCATAACACAAGATGTCCTGGGGAGGATGGTTGAATATATCATGTTCCACTGGACACAGAGAATTTTTTAATTCCTCAACTGATGAAACATACCAGATCTCAGCTGACTTGTTTTCCTGTCATCCCATCACACCTCATTGGCCTGTCCAAGAGAAATGAACAGGAGATACATGGTATACAGAAGTGAATGGGATGGGGGACTGCAGACAATTTCCTTTTCTCTATCATTCGTTTGGAATGAGACACATACCTAAAAACAACATATTTTGAGATGACATAGCACAACATCTGAGGCACAGGATGCAGAAGGATAGCAGGTGTCAGAGGATCAGAAAAGGACAGGTGAAGCACCACAGTAGCACAGGACTTTGAGTGGACTGTGGGGTCACTGACTCTAGCTGGCAAGAGTCTTTGCAGGCTACCTAATAAAAATTCAGTTCTTACACAAGCACAGTCCATCATGAAGTGCTGAAGGATGCTCCTGTTGGAAAGAAAATATATTCTAGTGTCCTCTTGCTCCTGCAGTCAGGAGCACACCCATTATTCTGTCTGATCTTACTCACAGCCATGTAGGTATCTGTTTGTTCATACAAGTCTTCTCTGCTCCTGTTTGTCCTTCCCTACTACTGTCTCTAAGAAATATCAGTCCTAAGGGTGTTTTGTGGAAAAAAAAACTTACTGTGAGGTCATCTGTTACTAGAAGTTTCATTTTATGGTATTTCATTCTTACCTCCATGTGTCCAGTCTTTTTCTCATTCAGAACTGGATTGTTTTTCTTTTTTTAATTTTATATGTTATTAATGCATAATTGATGGGTGATATGTGTGTTTAGGTTATGCTTTCCGTTTTTCTTAAATGGAGATGTTGTGTGTTTTTGCTTTCAGGGAAGATATTTGAAAGGAATATGGTGTCAGAGGAAGAGGGATTAAACAATGGGATACACAGTTTCAGGGTGGAAAATGCGGTTGTGTATTGCATATGAAGGCATACACTGAACTGCAGCTTAGGTTCAAATATTAGTAATATATATATATATATATGCTTACATATATATGCACTCCATAATCAACAGGTTTAGGGAGAAAATTAGGTAAAAATAAATCTTTTGTGTTTAGAAACACAAATGATTTGAAATGTTGTCGTTTCTTTCTAAAAAGAATTGGAATTCAGCCTCAACATGGAATCTGCAAAACCACACAAAAGGCAAACTGATTCACATTTTGTGGTTGTATGCTTATCCCTAAGATAATAAAAAATACCCAAAACAATAAATGGTAAAAATAATTAGAGCAGATATTATGCATATTTTTGTATGTTCTGATATTTCTGCCTCGTTAAAATCGATAGGAAAGGCAGAGCCAGGGTACAGCAGTGGCTCCAGTATAGTTGGCAGAATCCAGCTGCACTGCTGGAGCAGATGGCACAATATAAACAGAGTTGTCAGTGTCTTCACACAGATAGATCTGACTAAGCAGTCACTGATATTTGGTTTTTTCACAACCTCCATCCAAACCATGTTTAAATTATATATATGGTACTGGTGAAGTAACTGCTCTGTTCTCTATTCAGTCCCAGGCACAATGGCTTTTATAGCAATCCTGATATCTTTCCCATAGCATCTTGATGAATACGAAGAACCAAGAACATGCACAGGCTGGGAGGAGATACCTGGAGTTTTCCATGGATAACTTGTGTCCAGGCCTTTATCTGACCCAGTGGTTCAAGTTTCACTCTTAGCATGGGTGTCTCCACATGCTGGGGTAACTAAGAAAAACATCAATGCCATTAAGCAGAGCCCTAAAAGGAGTGATATTCAAGCTTTGAAATCCCCCCTGTGGAAAAATAGGTCTTCTTCAGGCAAATCTGATAATAGGATCAGTAGTAAAACACCACAGTTTCTCCTCTGCCATATTCTCTATGCATACATTACCTAGACAAATCATCCCAGAAACAGGAAACTAACACTGTTAATCACTGTAGCATATTAAATATTCTTGACGCTTCAGGGGGAGTGGGGGAAGTCAAACATAATTGTCCTGAGCAGAATATATTTCCATAACAATGAAATCTCAAAATCAGTCCCGTGTTCATTTTAGCAAAGGAAAATTAGCATACCCCCAGATATTTTTGGTCAGTGGGGATACCATTACAACCTTCTGAATCTGTGAGAGCCATTTTGAGCTGTATTGTTTTATGATGACTCTGTCACTGCAGTGTGACAAAATGGCACAGGTTTTAGTTCAGACCAGTAGACGGGGATTAATCAAGCTGTTATTCTTGTTGTTGTATACCACCAGTGGAGGCTTTTAACTAACCAGCTGAGAGACTTATGAGTGTGGAAATTGGTTTTTTGCATATTCATTAACAAGGAGAATTGTTCTCCCTTAGCAGAGCAATCTGTATGAGAGCAGAGGACCAAAACTTCCAGCAGAGTCAGGCGAACTGCCTGGTTACAACTGAGCCACATCTCTGGCAGTGAGAATGAGAATTTGAATGCCTTGAGAATCTGGACTAGTCTGTAAATAAGAGGGGATTTTCCCTGCAGACAAAATCCCTGCAGAGTTTAAAGGGACAGCAGGAAGTACTAAATTTTCTCCTGAAGCCATATAAAAATTAAGTTAAAATAGAAAAATCTGCTGTGTGCTCCCCTCACTGTGATGTGAGACTGCTACCTCTGCATCTGGAGAGAACAGATTTGGAAGAGGTACTAAACCTCCTATTGTCTTTATTGATCACCAGGTGAAAACGCTGACATTCAGGGAAGAAACTTTGAGCTGCTGCTGGGAGTTTGTGATTGGCTTGAGGGGTAGAAGAAGCAGCACCTGGATCTCTAAATGAGAAAGCCTGGTAGACACAAAGTCTGAGCATATGAAATAATCACCTGAGATATTTACCTTCATAATTGGCCAAGGAACAGTCATCATCAAAGCACAAGTCAAACCACCATGAAGTATATCTGATATCAATATAAACTGATATTGAGAGCTGTGCTCCAAATCAGTTTGTGTCACTTCACTGCCCAGAGGTCCCAAACACTGCCTCCTAGCACTGGCATGGTGACCTGTTTTGTAGGTATAAAATTGGTTAGGACAATTGCCTCTTTATCCTTAAATCCAAAAAATGACCCTTGAGATCCTCAGACAAGTGAAGTTTTTGTGGTGTTTTTGCAGCCTGCTCTGATGCACTGCAATGCCATGTGCTACACATGCCTGTGAGACATCATGGTCCTGGGTGAGGTGTGCATAGAAAGGTACCCCAGACTCTGCTCAGTGTGTAGAAAAGTGCTGAACTCAGAGATAATTGATGATGAAGACAAGTGCATTTGGTAGGTTTATATTTATATAAGTCATGGCTCAGACTGGGCCTCAACAGTCTATTCTTCAATGTCAAATCCCTGAGGAGTATTATTTCCAGAAATGTTTAATGACCATTTAATAACAGCTGCATAAAATATCTCTGATCATATTTTAATATTCCCAGTGACAGAATTGTTCAGTGATGAAGCATTTTATGATTATAAAAATATATCTCTCCTTTTTCAGAGAGCTGTCCTTAAAGCAAACCCTGGCCATGCAGCATGTCCCTCTCATCCCAGCTGAAAGGGCAGTCCAGGTATGAGCTACATGAATCAGAGGGAGAAAAGGAGCAAGGGAAATGCTTTGCCTGAAATTACAGTGGTAAAACCTGTGACTGGCTTTTTAGAAAGGCTAAAAAATCTTATCACTTAAGCATTTGTAAGTGGGCAGGTAAAGACAAGATACGAGTAATGAAATTCCTTGCTTGAAGGCACCAGCTGGTCACCAGCGGGATGCAAGGCAAGAATTTATCTTCGGAGGACTGCCTGAAGAGCCCAGAGCAGATGCTAACATGTTACTGGAGTGCTTGGTCTTTCCCTGAAACAAAAGTTGCTGCCCAGAGGTTGGATACAGCTGTGCAGCGGGTTTTCACACCCCAGCTGCATCCAACCTCTGCCTTGTGAGTAGCGAAGACAAAGCAGGCACAGTGGGTGCTACCAGAACCCATCTGAGCTTGCAAAAGGCACTTGGGGCTCCCCTTGGTGTCTGCAGTGTCGCTGCTCTCCTCAGCTCAGTCTGGCTGCCTATCCCTTTGCTTTTGGTTTTGGAGCCAAAGCACATTAGCATCTTGTGGCAGTGTCCTCCCCCAACCCAGGGTTAAGCCATAATCCTCAGCAAGGCATCCAGTTCACTCTGGGATCTGGGGGGCAGATGTCAACAGGATAGCTGAGGGTGGTCTGGAATGGTGACCCTAACATCTTGCTGGTATGCAACTATAATCATCCTTCTCCATAGGCAGCGGATAAGCCAGGGCCCACTGAGCAATCCTACATCCTACAGCAGGCTGCATGGCAGGATCTCCCCTTGAGTAGGGATGTCAAGGTTATTTCTCAGTGTTTGGAGAGTCCTTATAGCATCAGACACTAAACTTTGAAATCTTTAGAAACATTAGCATGTTAAACTTTGAAATCTTAGTTGGGTGATGTAAAAGATTGTGTGTATATAATCCTTCAGACATAAACTGTTGACCAAGGGGATGAGATTGGAGCTAGGTTCCTCTCTGAAAAGGAGATTAGAATAGTTTAGTTAGGTAGGGGATCCTTTCTGAGCCTCACAACTCAACAGGAGGGTCTTCCTGATAGTTCTGACCCTGCATTCAGTTAATAACCAAGTTTAACTTGCCATTGAGTCTTGTTATAACCACTATTGCATTTACCATTGAGCATTTTTAACTAACTTAATAAAGGATATCGTAGCTTCCCTCTTACAAGTGAGGTGCTTGACTCATCTGTGACACAGCCACAGCCCGGAGTTACCTTGCCTTGGGAGAGATGTGCAGTGCACTGGGTCCCCATGAACTGAGCCACTTGTTAATGTGGATGTGGTGTGGTGCTGCTCAGCAACTTCCTATTGCAGAAGGTCTTACTCTTCTTTACCCAGATATTATCTGAAGCCAGCTGGTGGCACCTCCCTGCTCCTGATCTCAGACAGGCCTGGGTATCACTGCCTGCTGTATACCCCATTTTGTACAGTGGCTTTTGGGGCATACACTACTCACAGGGAGGTCTGTAATAACCCTCAATAGTCTCTGATCCCAAACAGGACTGCAGGACAAGAATGCTAGGAGGTTTACAGCCTTCAGGTGGATGAAATAAATACTTTAAAACAAGTGAAAAACAAGTGTGTCTGTATGTGCATGAAATAAAATATGAAGATAACATTTACATGAGTTTACAGTGCTTACACTTTTACATGACCATTAAATGCCAGTTTCTGGTAAATGGATTATTGGCCGGGTTGACTCAAATTCTTGACTTCCATAATTTATTGCTAGTTTAAACAGTTGCCACACTTCTTAAGATGAGGTGACTCTATCTAGGGATACAAAATATGTTCTTAAAGCACTTTGCATTCCTAAAGGGGATTGAAATAACCCTAGACCCTGTTACATTTCCATTTTTAACTGAATTAGTGACCCTGTTAAAGTGTGCAGCCATTAGAATTTTCTTTGCAAATAGACATGGTTCCAGAAGGAATCTTTTTTTAATGTATCTATCCTCATCAATATCCGAAATCTATTTTCTCTAAGTTACTTACATGTGCATTTAAATTCCATTTTGAATGGGCTTCACCAATCTGAGACTTTTGAAGTACAGCTACCTCTGAGGAAAAACACCTTTAAAATCTATTCAGTCCATTGCAGAATATCAATATGGAAGAAAATTCTGCTGAGTGTCTTGAAGATTTATGCCTATTCTTTCAAGAATTTTTACAGGCTATTTCTTTTTGGAATTGACATTTCCTAAAGCTGTCTGTAAAAGAACATTCCATGGCAACCTAATGGCATCGGTTTACCGACTGCTTTCTAAAGCAGCAGTGTCTCTTTAAAATTCCAGCATGTACAGTAAATCTAAGCTTACATGCAAAAGCATTGCTAAAGTAATTTTTTATGTATTGGTGATTTCACTTTTACCAAAGGAAAGTGGAGAACTCCTTGTAACTAAAACATTCCTTTGAGTAATGTCACTTTAGTACAAGTTGTATATCAGTTCCAGAGAATTTACTTTCTGTTGAGCGAGTTAGTGGCATGACTGATGCAACTCATGTAATTCAGACTTCTTGGTGTGTTGGAGGAAGTAACAGAGCATAGAATTCTCTCCCTTTCTCTATGAGGAGATACTTGGTCAGTCACCTGCACAGGAAAGTTATCGTTCTATAGATTCTTGTAATACCTTGATCTATCATCCTTTTCTAATACCTGGCTGACAGCTTACCCTTAACAAGCCTTACAAGGCCATACTGAAATGAGCCTGGCTGCTGCCTCATTCTTCCCACAACATCACACCACCATGGACCAGGGGGGTTCAACCTGGTCAGGCAGCCAAGCCCCAAGCAGACACTGTGGGATGCAAGAGACAATTGGAAGGGTAAAAGGGTGTATGCTGGTTTGGGCTGTGGTAGAGGTTATTTGTTATATAGTAGCTGGTATTGGGCTATGTTTTGGATTTGTACTGGAAACAGTATTGATAACTGAGGGATGTTTTCATAATGGCCAAACAGGGCTTACACAGAGCCAGGGCCTTTTCTGCACATGACAAGGCTGGGGGTTTGGATTTGGGAGGAGACAGAGCTTGGACAGCTGACCCCCAACTGACCCAAGGGACATTCCAGACCATATGGCATGATGCTCAGCATAGAAAGCTGGGGGAGGAAAAGCAAAGGGAGGCACATCTATAGTGACAGAGTTTCTCTTCCCAAGCCACTGCTATGTGTATTGGATCCCTGCTTTCCTAGGGATGGCTGAACACCTACCTGCTCATGGAAACTGGGGAAAAAAATTCCTTGTTTTGCCTTGCTTGTGTGCATGGCTTTTACTTTAGCTATTAACTTGTCATTACCAGTACCTTTGTGGTTTCTTAGTAAATTTACTGCCTTGGATCCATTTGCAAATTCTCAGTGGAATGATCATAAAATCATAGAATGGTTTGGGGCAGAAAGGACCATTCATCTAATCCAATCCCTTGGCATGGACAGGAATATTTTCCACTAGATTAGGTTGCTCTGGGCCCCATTCAATCTGGCCTTGGGCAATTTCAGTGATGGTGCACCCTCTCTGGGCAACCTGTTCCAGTGCCTCACCACCCTCATCACAAACATGTTCTTATTTCCAGTCTAAATCTACCTTCTTTCAGGTAGCTGTTAAAGCTGTTGCCCCTTTTCCTGTTAGGCCCTGGATCTCCTTCCATCTTTCTGATATTGAAAGGCCACAATAAGGTCTATCCAGAGCCTTCTCTTCTCCAGGCTGAACAACCCCAGAGGCACTGGCTTTGCACCCATGCCACAGAAAAATGGGGTACAATGGTATCTTTGCAGATAGAGACAATTGCAGTCTTACACTGAGAAGCAAAATGAATGGGCTGGGGGTTTTCTCTTACAGAGGAAGACAGGAACACTTGCTCATGCCCAGAGCCTAGTCCTGAGATCCCTAGATAAGGATGGTCTTTTCTTTTACCTCAGCCCTTGTTCTGTGCTATAAAAGACTTCCCAATCTCCTATGTAGGCATACCATGGGATTTTTCCCCAGCAGCATGCCCCTTAATGCTTGGCTTCAAACCCAGATGAAAACATCTGCATGCAGGCAGTACATGCCCAGCATCAGCTGCATGAGGCACACAAACATGCAGGGAGGTAATTGCTCTACTGTTGCTTCCTTGAGGCAATGAGAAGTACATTGTGATTTCCTTCGGGATGCCTCGTGAGGACAGAAAGAGCATTTTTGAGTAGTTATTGTGATCCAGCCCTCCTTTGGTCTATTTGCATGGGAGACACATGGCTAGTTTGAAAGGAGTCTGAACAGAATTTACTTATTCATGTGATCTCTGAAAGGTTATCTCCTGCATCAAGCTGCTGAGGACTTGTCCTGTCATGTTGCCTGAATAAAAACACAGTTCCTAAACCTGCCTGACTTCAATAACCTTAGTGAAACCTTGTTGGCTTTGATGGAACAAGTGGACATGACATCAGATGCCAAGGATTTGCTTGTCATCTCCATCGTAGCTCCACTTTGGAATTCTTGCTGGGCCACAGAAATCTGTCACAGACTAATCTGCTTGGGATGTCAAGGAAGCCAGAGCTGAAGCCTTGATGTATGAATCTTCTGTGCTGATAACTCTCTGCTGAGCTTTGATGAATGCATAAAGAGTTGGCAGATGAGTGGGGGTTTTGATTAACTGTGCTAGTCTATGCACACTCAAGCTTCAGTGAGATTGTATATTGTCAGTCTGCTGTCTCCTGTGTGCTGAATTCTCATTTAAGCTTTTGTATTTAACAGAAAATTTTGATTTCTCTTTCACTATGGAGTTTAAAATGAAGTTCAAATCAGACACAATTTACAACATTATAAAGGCTGGGTAATAATTTCTGTCTCTGTAAGTAGCTTTGAGATGGGATTACCTTTAATGTTTATAACTTCTCGTATTCACATTTGCATTAATGCATTTTCCTTAACAAGATAAAAATATTTCTTTACCAAGCACATCCATCTGGAGTTACGCTCATGAGTATTTTTTCCCAGGTATCAAGTTCCTCGATTTCTGAAAAAAAAAAAAGAAGTTAACTTATACTTTTTAAAGGGCAATGTAGATCTAACTGAATCATACAGACACAGATGAAACCTAAAAAATTACTAGGAAGATCCAAATTTGTATTGCAACATGCATACTGAGCAAGGCAAACAAACATACAGAAAATTATATATTTCAAACCTGTTAGAGAAGAGCAATAGTGCATCCTGCTTTTTTTGTAAGAATGCTGACTCCTAAAGAGGTGCCTATACAGCCACCAAGACGGGGAACCACAACCATCATCATGGACAAGCATTACAGGTAATGCAAATTCTGTCCTGTTTCACTTGTGGACTAAAAGCAAAGTGAGGCTGTAGGAACAAGAGCAGACACACAATGTAAGAGGGATAGAAAGCTATTAGAAAACATCCAAAGAAGGGCTATGAAGATGGTGAAGGTCTGGAGGGGAAGCCATACAAGGAGCAGCTGAAGTTACTTGATATGTTCAGCCTGGAGGAGACTGGGGGGAAGCCTCATTGCTGTCTAAGACTTCTTCATGAGGGGAAGAGGAAGGGCAGGCACTGATCTCATCTCTGTGGTGACAGATCTGAGGGAATGGCCTGAAATTGTGTCAGGGGAGGTTTAGGTTACATAGCAGGAAAAGGTTTTTCACCCAGAAGGGTGACTGGGCACTGGAACAAGCTCCCCAGGGAAGTGGTCATGGCACCAAGCCTGCCTGAGGCCAGGAAGCATTGGAACAGTGTTATTGGGCACATGGTGCTATTCTTGTGGTTGTCTTGAGCAGGGCCAGGAGTTGGACTTTGATAACCCTTGTGAGTTCTTTCCAACTCAGGGTATTCTAAGACTCTATGATCCTATGATAATACAAAAATAGTCAACAATTGCAAGGTGCAAATATGGCCCCAGGTGCCTTGATGTGTTTTTTGTTTTCATTTTTTGGTTTGTAATTTTCTTATTCTAAATATTGAACATGTTCATAAATCTATGGGACCTGACGGGATCCACCCCAGGGTAATGAGAGAGCTGGCAGATGAGCTTGCAAAGCCACTCTCCATCATTTACCAACAGTCCTGGCTCACTGGTGAGGTTCCGGATGACTGGAAGCTGGCCAGCGTGACACCCATTCACAAAAAGGGTGCAAAGGAAGATCCTGGTAATTATAGACCAGTCATCCTGACCTCAGTATCTGGCAAGATAATGGAACAGTATCACTGGATGTGTTCAAAAAAAGACTGGATGTGGCACTTAGTGCCATGACCTAGTTGAGGTGTTAGAACATAGGTTGGACTTGATGATCTTAAAGGTCCCTTCCTACCTAGAAATTCTGTGATTCTGTGATTCTTACAGCCCTTGGTCAGTCAGTATGTCAGACTGTCTGGTGCCAATTATCCTGGCCTAACTGTTTTCCTGCATCTCAATACATTGGCATGAAACTTCTTATAGCCAAAGTTAGATCTCATTTTTGCAGCACATCTGTGTTGACTATAGCAGTTAATCCAGCTTTCAACAATGCAGGTGAGGCCATGCCCTGCCTCTGACCCATGAGTTTGTACCTCTTCATACTTGATCTCACCTTGTCACTACTATGGCAGTAAAGAATTAGCCTGATGAAGAATTATATGGCATCATCTACTGTATTCTTCTGT
This sequence comes from Pyrgilauda ruficollis, assembly GCF_017590135.1. Classification (NCBI taxonomy): domain Eukaryota; kingdom Metazoa; phylum Chordata; class Aves; order Passeriformes; family Passeridae; genus Pyrgilauda; species Pyrgilauda ruficollis. The sequence continues at coordinate 9,360,633 of NW_024529932.1, forward strand.
ACTGTCACTTGCTACTATCCATTTTTTCCAAGGAAATCATTATGGAGAATTAACCCAGACTATGTATTATTTAATAATTATTGTATATTACAATTATTCAGTAATTTTAATACATTTTCTCACTCCTCTATCTCAAAACCTTTCTGCCAATGTCAGCTGTATTTGTAGGAAGACACATCTTTTAATTATCCTCTAATTTATTACTTTAGCTCTTAAACAGAATAGAAAATCTAATTCAATGCAACATAAAAGTTCACAATAGAAAAATTTATTGAGGTAAATCATCTCCATTGTATGAAACTCCTGAAAAGACAAGGGAGGAATACCAGGCACTGGGTTTTCTTCCCATGTTTTGCATTCCTTAGTGCACAAGTTTCAGAGAAGTCTCTCAGCCTCTTTTAATTCATTTTCATTATAATGGGCAATGGTAGCACTTACTGGCTACACCCTTTCCTGTGCCCTTTACTGTTTCTAAGCCATGAAGGACTCCAGTCAAAATTCGCAGTCTGAATGTGCTACCAGAGCTTTGCTGCTTGCATGGCTCTGTCACCTGATGTATTGACAATGTTTAAATGTTTTTATTGCCTCTGTATATCCTGTCAGCTGGTCTTCCAGCAGAAAAGCCCAAGAGGTCTTTAGGAAGAATTGGTCACAACTGATGGGTTTTAAAAACACAATTTTCACTGTCCTTTACAGGAATGGTGGCATTTATAACTATTTCTGGCAGAATGCCCCTCTGTGCGCAACAGAACCAGAAGAAACCAATGAAGTGTGTGGCTGAAGTGTTTCTTTCATTGCTTTGGGGACCTCACAAGTTTTGAGTTAGACATGAGGAATTAAAGAAAAAAAAATTCCAAAGCCAGTTCATTTAATTTGTGTTCGGATAACATTAAAAGGTCTGTCTCCTACTACCAAAGCTTGGTATTCATGACCCGTTTGCTCTTAACAAGTCATCCCATCTCTACTGAAAGTTGTGTGAACCATTGAATAATACAGAAAAGCTGGTGAAAAAAGGAAAAGGAGGAAAAATCCCACATATTTTGAGTTACTAAGGCTCTACTTGTTCGCTTCTTTTGAGCACAACAATATGCAACATTTCCATACACCAGTCTTCAGTGACTTTTAAGTTCTCTTTCAAAGTGGCTGAGTGCACTTCAGAGCGCAGCCTCCTGTTTTTCTCCCAGCAAGGGGTGCACCTGTCTGAGCCATGAGCAGCCAGGTTCTCTAGGAGAATGCTGTGGGATGTGGTGTTAAAGGCTTTACTAAAGTCCAGGTAGGCAAAATCCACAGCCTTTCTGTCATCCACCGTGGGTCACCTCACATGAAAAGATCTCGTTGGTCAAGCAGGACCTGCCTTTCACAAACCTGTGCTGGCTGGGCCTGATCCCCTGGTTGTCCTGTGTGTGCTGAGTGTTGGCACTCAAGATGATCTGTTCCATGGCCTTCCCAGCACTGAGGTTAGTCTGACAGGAGTTCTAGTTCCTTGGGTTGTCTGATGGTACAGCCCACATGCCTTGAGATGGTTCCTTCCATCTATTTTAAAAACTAATTTCAGCATAGGATGAAAGGACTGCTATACTTTCACTTATTAAAAAAAAAAAAAAAAAAAAAAAAAAAAGGGGCTGCAAAATAGCTGTGAGCAAAGCCCAGTGTTCCATGACAGCTGGTGCCAAAGCCAGCTGCCCTGCCACCCCTCCTGTGTGGTGTGGGGAGCTGGGGCATGGCTCTTGGGACCTACAGCTACACCAGGATTTTAGGTCACATCTTGACAGATGAGGATGACTTGCCAAGCCAAGTGAAAGCCATATCTGGTCCCACTTTGGACCAGATGACTTGGTTGGAAACACTCAAATGCTGATGAGAGTAATTTTGTGTAGAGAAAAATACCTTGGTATTTTTCCCAAGTAAAAGCCTGTGTCAACACTTCAGCAAAAACCTGAGAGACCTGAGGTTTGCTGACTACCAAATCTTCATGAAATCCTTAAGAGCACAAGACAGGATCTTTCATAAGGTTCATAACTCCAGAGGATTAATGAGCCTGAGGCACTTCCAGAGTCCTGTTCATAATTATCAAAATATCACATCCTGTATTCTGAATTCTGAAGGGAAATATTGGTGGTTTCAGATTGTTTTCTGTACTTTGTACTGTGTGCCACCGCTGTTTTAGTAACTGAATTTGAAATTTATGATAGTCTTCTTGCTTGTCTGAAAGTACATATTTTTTATACTTCTGTTCCATCATCCAGAACAAACCCCAAATATTGCAGCAATCTGTAGGACCCAAATAGCATGAAAATCCAGGGCACATGCTCTAAGACAGTGACTGCAACTTATCTCCTATCATAGGTCTGAACTGCTCATGCTGTTACAGTCTGGGAGAAGAATTTCCAGTGCCACAGGTTTTGGAGTCATAAGCTGGCACACAATTTATCCAGAAGGAATCTAAAGTTGTAGTCACATTTTTCTGAGTAAAGGCTAAAGTATGTACATTGAAAGTGGCCTGACTCTGAAAACTAAATCTTGTAATGGCAGGAATGTATCCCTGTAGTTGACAAAAAATGCACTCATGTATCTTCAGTTAAATCAAATAGTTTTTTACAAAGGAAATTAATTGTTTTGACATATAATTTTAGTATTAACTGTTTGAAGACATTTTATTTTGTGATTGGATAATTTTTTAGAGAAACTATTAGATTAATCTCAGCTGTATAATTTATTTGTTTTGGTATCCTTTGGTGGTTTTGGTATTTAATTTATACTGGTATGCTTTTAGATATGGAGGAATATGTTCAGATTTCAAAACAAAAAATTCCTATGAATTGAGGGATAAAAACTTCTGTATTGCAGTAACCCTAGAGGGACAGTCTAAAGTGTTAAAACCCTTTTTAAATTTCTTATTTAGGACTGGTTTCAACGTACTTTCCTTCTCAGAAGTCATGTTCTAGTGAATCATAATTTTCCAAAGGAAAAAGAAAACAGCATAAATTTCTTAACAGGCCCACAAAAAAACCCCAACCAATAAGATCTGCTGTTCACCACAGCCGTGGCCCCCACTGCACAGAATTGTTTAAGGTCAAATTAACTCAGTGGGACATTTCATCAGCTGATGTGAACCAGCAGAATTTCCCTGAAGAAAACAGAGATATTGACTTATAGCTGCTCAGAGTGCCCATGTAAATTTTCCAAGTTTTCCACAGCACTGTTCCTTCTGATGATTTGTGTTAATGACACTGCCCAGACAGGTCTTCAAGGTGGTCATAATGGAATATAGTCAACAAATAACTCCTGTCGTATCACAGAATAGTCTGAGTCTGAGTTGGAAGGGACGCACAAAGGGCCCTCATGTCCAACTCTGAACTGAAAGTGGGGGTCAAACCCACGACTTTGGCATTGTTTGCACCGTGCTCCAACCAGCTGAGCTGATCAAATGAGATCTACTGTAAAACCTCACTCGGATTAAACAACCCACACGATGGTTCCAGGTCCTCATCCTCCTGTCTCCAGCAACATTCAGTAGCAGATGCTTTGAGCTGAGAGCAAAGATAGTCCTTCAACAGATGTATCACTCCCCTCTTGGATTTCCAAGAAAATCACCACAAGGCTCTTCCTATACTTTGCAAATGCCCTCCATAATGTTAAAACCAGTTCATAACAGGCTAAGTGGTTTTGTAATTTTGAAAGAAAAGAAAATATAGTTCCTGCCTGTTCATATTCTCTCTGAATCCATTTCTGTTCTGTTAAAAGTTTGGAGCATGGCAGCAGTGGGAAGGGGTGTGTGCCTGCTTTGGGCAGCTGAAACCTCTGGGGAACAGAGGGGTCCTTCCATCTGGGAAACAATTAGATTTTGCAGTTCAAAGGACCTTCTGGAGAAAAGCACAGAGGTAAAAAAAACCCTAAAAAACAGAGCACAGGGACCCTGCTACACCAGAAACTGGTATTGTTGCAAAATAATTAAAAATTAATATTTATCTTGAGTACTTTTTCAGAAAAATAAAAATTTCTCTACAAAACACCTACCTCTGAAGTCGTTCCACCTGTAGGTGGGAAAGAAATGTGATCTATTTATAAATAACTTTAAAATGAAAAGGTAAATTCAATTTTGTAAAGATTTATTTAAATTTAATGTTCCTTTAAATTGAAATGGCAAGAATAAGTAAGTATTTGCTTAATGGATCTTGACTCAACTCCCATCATTTAATGAAAGGAGATGGGCAACCCTTCACTATATAATATTTGTCCTGTTCATGAAGAAGCACTGGGACAGTGCTGTTCAACAGGATATGAAACCATTCAATATGGATAGCGAATAAAATCAAAATTTTACATGGTGTTACCTGATAATTTGTGACCATCTGATCATTAAAAAAGAAGGAAAAAGATACTTCAGAATACAGAAAAACTTAGCAAAATCAGTTGATGGCTACATGGAAAATAACTTTTTTTTTTTCCTATTAGCAGACTCTGAAAGGCTGTGATTGTTTTGTCCAGAAGGAAATTATTAAGAGGGGATACCATAAACATGTATAAAGTAAAGAATCTCAGAAGAAAAATTCAGTTTTCAAAAGTATGTCTCAAAGACAACTCATAGAATGTTTACACATACATATATATGCATCACAGGAATATTCAGGGGTATTCTGGGGAACACATGTTTGCCTGGAAAGGGAATGAATTCTGCGCTTTGGAAAATGAAGAAAACATTCAGCTTGTAGGAAAGAGAAGGAAATATACACAGATTTACTTTACTGCTTTTTTTTTACCTTTTTTTTCCCTTTTTTCCCCAACTATTTGTAGTGGCAGCATACTGGATCAGTTGACATGTAGTCCTGATCTAAACCAGCAATTTTCACCTTCCATTCAAGATGGCAGCACCCAGTTGGATGCTAAATTTGACTCATCTTTGCATTATTCCACTGCACAAGTATTTTCTGGATTACAAGGCCTACGATTCTTCACCAAGTTTATAGATTTTCAGTGTGGACTACTCTTCACGGTAGCTGGTATGGTGCCAGTGGGTGTCTGGCTTTTCAGAATGGAGTTGCTTCACATTCCAGCAGTGAAGCATTCCACTGGTGCCTAAAGAGGCTGACCTGGAACAGACACTAGACAGAGTTAAAGGAATTATGCGGGTATTTATTTAAAGACCTTCAAAAGATACACCTTGGGCAGTGCAAAAGCCCAGCCAGGGCTCTGCCCAAGATGGACTTGGATGCAGGATGGATGACCAGTCACGAATTTTCACTTTTATAAGTTTTGGTCCATTTACATATTGGGGTTAATCGTCCAATTGCAGCTTCAGGTTATGAAGTCCATCCCCCCAGATTGCTCTACTCAATTTGCTGTTTATACTTTTCGGCCCTGAAGCTGCAACGCTGTCCTTGGTTCTTAGGCTGGAAAAGGATTGTTTTGTCTAACTAAGCTGTGAAGAGAACTTGCTAACACTTTACATGGAGTTCAGAGTCACACACTAAGGCAGTGCAGTATCTGGAAAATACGAAAGCTAAAACTTAAGGCATCACCACAATTCCTCAACAAGCATGGCAAATTCATTATTTGAGATTCTTCAATAATTTTTAGGGGATTTGCCCCTTAATTTTTAGCTTTCACTTTTTAAAAATTTGTTCTGTTCAACTTTCTATTGCTTAGGAAATTGCCATGTTTCACTTGCTTTTTTGAAATCTGCATCAACATTCTGCTACCTCAGTTTAGGCTGGTTTCCAGTTTCACCAGTCTAGACCTTTTCATTTCCATCCAGTGAAATACAATTAATTCAATAACAGTAGAATAGAAAATATTTCAAACATCTAGATTAAGTTGTTTAAAAATCAGATATTCAGGGCCTAGTTCAATTAGCATCACAGACACAGGACAGGGTAATTTTGACTTGCTTGTGGCAACACAAATTTCACATCTCATCAGCTCACTCCTAGAAGCAGCTTTGTCCTATGAAGTGATCAGCTTAAAACATTGAAGTCTTTTTTTTATTACTTCAGGAGTTGACCAGGAAGTGCAGTCAGGATTCTTTCATTTGTATTAATTCCTGTGATTCTGCTGTTCCTGCTCCAGGCAATCCCTAGGAGCAGGTGTAGTACAGTCTATTATTTGATATGAACTGGATTATAACTGCCAAGATGTGATAAAAACTCTTCATTGCTTCCTAACACCTATTTCAGTGAAGTTTTTCCTCATTTTATCTACCTTAATGGCCAATCACATACCAGAGGAAGGAAGGAAGGAAGGAAGGAAGGAAGGGCAAAGTAAAAATTGGCTGATTACCTCTGGTACCTTTCAGGATGATCAATCATACATCATCCAAGAGAGAGGTAAAGTTTACACAGGTTAAGAGAGAGCCTACCCTTGGGCACAGCATGTCTGAATGTGGCAAAAACAGTAAAAACACAGTCATTGTACTGAAGAACCACAGCAAATATTCTTGCCTGGGATTCCTGCCTTGATAAAGATCAAGTAGGAAATTGAGATCCTCAGCTGTTGTAAAATGGCACAACACTACTCACCCTCTCCCTCCATTTGTCTCTCTCTCTCACTTTTTCTTGTTGTACAACTTAGTTCCTTTTCCCCAACTTTTTCCACATTGTGCAAATCCCTGCATACTGTATCAAATTATTTTTCTGACTCCATCAATAAATTCAAGCTTTTTTAAAGGCTAAAAATTAATTTCTTTAAAACATGACTTACAAAAAAATCCATGCTGACCTTTCTTGTTTTTAAGATAGTTGAGTATTACATTTTTGGTTTACAATTTCAGTAGAAATACATAGAAGAAAGTCTTTATGGAAGACTGTTTAAAAAAAGAGAACTTTTCCTTGCCCTAGGACCACAGTCCACTGAAATTATAGGATAGGCACCTATTGATCAGTGAGGCAACATTGTGCTGGAGTTCCTTGAGTTTCTTAAGGAGTCTTGGATGAGAATCTAACAAATTATTTCTTACAACTATTTTCTAGTTTCTTCTAAAATTTTTTATTTGACAGGTCAGTTTAAGATGATCCCTAAGGCTCATCCTTTATTTAAAAAACACAGACTGAGATGTCAGTATGACATCATGGGAGAACCACACTCAGGTTTTCTGAAATGAATTTTGATGCAAAGAATTTAGGTTTCTGTTGTGGTCTTACCTTCCCTGAGTACTCTTTTTGCACTTAATCTAATAACCCAATACTCCCCTTGGCAGGCATCTTGCTTCTGAAGTGTTCAGAACATTTATTTTTGGTTTTATGCCTTGAGGTTCCTCTAAATTGTTTTTGGCTTGCTCTATTATGGTTTAACATTTCATTCATCCATTTATTCTGTGAACTGCTTCATTTTCCACTGACTAACCCCTGAACTTGCTGATAGCTTATGAGGAGCAGTAAAACTGAAGGACTTGCAGGTCATTTCTGTAAGGAGCAGAAGGTAGAAGGAGCAGAATGACATTATTTTCTTACTGTAATTTATACACTGTGCTTGAAATGATGAACTTGTAACTAATCCACCAGACAGAGGCATGGTATATTTCAGGTTGGAGGGGACACCAGGAGGTCCCCAACAGCAGGGTCAGCTCTGAGGTCAGAATGGTTTGCTCAGGGTCTTAGCCAGTCCAATTTTCAATACTTCCAAGCATGGTGACTGGACAACCTCTCTGGGAAACCTGTGCCTGACTGTCCTTGGGGAGAATATTTTTCCCTGTATAAAATTATAACATCTTGTCCTCTGTCGCCCTGCCATGAAATTTGACAACCTCCATGTAGGCAATGGCAAGCTGCCAATAAGTCCCTCCCCATAAAATTGCCTCTTTATCCAGGCTGAAGAAGGCCAGTTCCTTAAGCCTTTTCCCATAATTCATGCACTCCAGCCCCTTGACCATCTTGGTGAACTGTCTCCGATGTCTTTGGACTCACTCCAGTATGTCTGTGTCTCCACTGGGGAGGCCAGCACTGGGCCCAGAATGGCAGACCTGTGTTGCCAATACTGTGCAGGGAAAGGATCACCTTCCCTAGCCTGCTGGCCACACTCTGCTGGCGCAGAGCAGGAGGCTGGTGGCCTTCCGTGCTGCAAGGGCACGTTCTCCTCACAGTTCCTTCGTCCTATGCAGACACTGAAGATGTACAGAAATAACTGCAAACAGGCCAGAGTGGTCAGTCAGTGCTTTTTCCACTTGCACAAACCAGGCATCTTGAAGGAAGCAAAAATTCACTTGCTGAATCACTCATTTCTAAAAAGAACTACATCACAACTAACTAGAAGAATTTTTTTAAGATGTAGCTGCTTATTCAGCACTGCTGTAAGAAATTTCCTTTGGAACGGGCTGTTGATGCAATGTTGTATAGACTATAAATTGTCTTTACCTTCCAAACCCATCTCAGTCCCCTGTGCCATGCTCTCACCAGGGTCTAGTCCACAGTACCATCTAGTGGGAAATGCTGATATGACCGTGTCCATCCCAGAAGTGCTCTGAAGACATTGTCACTTTTTCCCGATCTCAGTAGGTAAAGTGTATGGAAATCCTCTTAGGCATGGCAGTAGTACATGTGGGATTGCATGAGGAGAACTCACCTTGCCAGGGGCTGAGACAAGTCAGACAGCTCTGACAATGAAATTGCTTATCTGAAACATTTCATAAGCATGATTACTAATTACTTTTTCCAAGGCTGATCTGCTAATAAGAATAATAAGAAGATAATAAGAAGAATAAGAAGAATCCATATTTGCTGCTCTGAAAAATTAAGTAGATCTAACACTGGGGGAAAATGATGAAGAATATATCCAAGACTTCTTCTAAAGAGAGCTGGGGCAGCTTGCTGTCTCCTGAGATACAAAGGCAGCAGCAATTCTGACACTTCTGTAGAAACTGCTCCAGTTAGAGTACACGGATCTGACATTCACCTAGGGCATCTGCTTACTGCAGTTCAGGCAGCTTCCCTTACAGGATCACCCAGCAGGAATGAACACCAGACAGGGTATTTATATTGTGTTCAGATGACATGTGCTCTCAGTTAATTTATGTGTTGGACAAGACACTGCAATGCAGATGGCTTTGATGAAGAAAAAGTAGAACTGTGGCATATTCCTATGCAGGATGAATACCCAAATTCTTGCATTTAGTAGCCTGTCATACCTACACACCCATTCTAGAAATAGCCTGTACAAAAATCTCTGGATATTCTATCATGATTATTTATGTGCTGCAATTAAGCCAAATTAATTCAACTTTAAAATAAAAAGAAATAACCACCTCAATTTCCATTAAGATCATATCCTAAGAACTATTTGTGAGGCCCATATTAACAATAATTGTTATGAAGCTCTTCAAAGAACACCAATTTTGCTCCTTGATTTTCTAAAACAGGCCAGTGAAAAGTCTTTCTGTTTGCACCAAACACACAGAAAGGGAAAACAAAAACCCTCTTCTGTTGCTTTCTAGGTCATGAGAACTAGGAGGAAATCTAGATTTTAAAGACTGGCAGTTCTTAAAACGCCCTAATTTGGTGAGCTCTGCTGTAAGGAGCTTCAGTATCTGAAATGAAATGCAGCTCCAGGAGATGGGGCTGAGTTACACAGCCTCGCTGACCGGAGGCCATCAGCTGAAGTGAAGGAGGATGGACTCTCAGGCACATGGGTTTGCAGGGAAGCTTCTGAGCTGTGAAGAACTCCAGGGCACTGATGAAGCTGCACATCTTCCGAGGAGAGCACAGCATAAGAACCCACAGAGGCTGAGCTTGTTTTCTCAAGTGTGACCCACTCTTTATGGGCCTTTAGACTACCCCACATCTAGTTTCTTATTCACACCTTTCATCTGCAAAGGATTAAAAATGTAAAAATTAAAGGGAATTAAAAATGTCTATGTAAATCTTCATATGGAAATTTCTAGTCCTGGTAAAGCCTGCACATTTTTATTATGGTAACCAACATTAAGTAGAATTTATGCAAACCCATTTTTGTAGTTGAAAGACAGTCTATCAGTTTAAGAACTCATATAATTCATATTTGATGATTTTGAGCATGGAGTTCAGGTTATTCCCCCTTCAACTCTAACAGTGATATAGCTGTTTGGGGACAAATTACTGCTGTTCTGAGTATTGGTGTCTGAAAGCTGAAATAAAGAAACAGAGGGGAAAGACAATTTGCATCACCAGCTCTATTTATACTCAGCATAACTTGCATAACTTGCCTTCCACTGCAGCTTTTGAATTTTACTGAAATTCTAAAAATTTGCTGGGAAAACAATTCTAAGTCAACTTAACTTAGCACTAAGACATGTGAGGTATTCTGTCAACATCATAGGTCATGTTTCTGAAAGGCTGTTTTCCCCAAATAGCATGAAGTGAGTCTGACTCTTTAACAAACCTGTATTCTTCTGTTTGGACACACAGCACGCTTTGTGTCAGCAGACTTGCTAAATGCACCAAACAGCACGCCTTCCAATGGAGCACAGCACCAATATCTCACAGAAACTTGACTGCTATAAGGTGTAAAAGGAAGAAACTGCTCTTTTCAAAGTCAAAGTACATGCATTTATTAAAAAAAAATTATTTGTATTTCAAAGACATTAAGATATTACTGCATAATCCTCATTATTTTCAAAGGTTTTGTTATCTTTTAAGGTTTTTTCACTTTGCGTTTTGTCACTTTGATTTCTGTTGATAACAATTTGCACTTCCCGAAGATTTGCTGATCACAAGTCTTCAAAGGAGTGTTTACAGAGAAAATGGGTGTTTTCTAAGATTTTTTTTTACGTATCTCTTTTTAGTCCTACAAGTTCCTATACCCTTGAAACTGAATAGCAGAAAAGACTCTTTCAAACCCTATTCAAACCATAAAGGCATTTCTGATATTTTTATTTCTTATGTTTCCTGATTCATACATCTCAATGGCCTATGCATGTGATACAGCTGCACTTTGGTGGCAATAAAAACTCTGCAGTTCTGTTTTTACTGCCAAAAATACAATTCCTATGATCTAGCGTAGCAGTTATCTATAGTATCTTTCATTTAGAATACAACATTGGGTAGAAAGACAGCATATTATACAATGCAAACAGACAATACATATCAAGGAACACATAAGTAATTTCTTTTTCCCTCTTTAGGTAATCTAAAACATTATAGTTATAACGCCAGTTATGAGAAAGAAAGATTAGTAAACTTAAATGACTTAAAATAAGTATCAAGCATACTGCTTAATACACTGTAAGTGTAATATACAGCTCCCAAGGTTTGGGGGGTATTTTTGTGATGATAATATTTCATAACTAAAAATCGACCAGATTTCAAGCTGAAAAATTAGACTGACTTTTAAATCAGTTTTTTGTCTTGTGCTGAAAAAAAATAAAGAAATCAAAGACACCTCAGAAGAGAAAGCCTTTCACATCTGTAACAAAGATCAGCCTCAATGATCTCCCACAGAACCTCTGTCCAAATAAAAATTTAACTCAATGTTCCAGTTATAGCTAAACATTAAGAAGCCTGGGGTTTTTTCATATCAGTCAGGGAAGGTCTTAGAAAGAGCAGAAGCAAACAGACAGTTCCAGCAATGTGAAGGGGCTCTAAACTGAGAGGACAAGCGAACAAAATGAGATTTAATCAAGCTGGCTAAAAGAAGGCTCTGACAGAAATGCATGAATGTGTCTCTGGGAACAAAACTCCTGATGCTGTGAGCTGAGAAATATTCCACAGTTTTAACTCCATGGTAGTAGTGAAGGACAGAAGAGGTTACAAACCTCCAGAGATAGGTCAATTCCGAGGGATTAGGATACAGACAAGCCATCAGTAAGAAACTGAATCAGTTCCTGACCCTGAAATAGAAATATGGTGTGGGTAGGTTGGGAGGAGTCTCTTTTATATCTGTTCTTTGTGACAGGATCAATATCTGTGTATTAGTAGAATCAGTAAGTCTAAATATATAGCAAGAGGAGACTTGAAAGGAGAGATTTTACATAATAATCATATCTGTGGGTAGGTCGGGAGGAGTCTTTTTATATCTGTTCTTTGTGACAGGATCAATATCTGTGTATTAGTAGAATCAGTAAGTCCAAATATATAGCAAGAGGAGACTTGAGAGATTTTACATAATAATCATATTTCTCTTGGCAATATGGAAGAGAATTCCATAACCTCCTTACAATGAGGAGAGAAAAAAAATTTTAAAAATCAAAACAAGGAAATCCCTAGAATATTCTACTAATGATTCCTTTCCAGATTTGTACCACTTACTACTTTTATTTCCCATTACAAACAAGATGGGTCATCAAAGCCACCTACTACATCTCTGGTCTTTACTTTCTGTGCAAGGTAGACTAAAAGAAGATGTATTATTTTCCAGACATCTTTGTCCTAACAGGTAGTTATCTGAACAGCTGAGTATCTGTATTTCTGTACCTGACACAAAAAAGAAGTTGGAATTCATAAGAGCCAGTATACTGATCCCTCAGTTTGAGCTATATGAGAGCTGAAATTCAGTCTAGGTTATGAAAACGTTGGATCCAAAAGGGGAAGTTGCAGCATGTTCTTTACATGTGCCTATGGGAATTAAAAGTATGCCCTCTGCAAAACTTTTCATCTTCAAGTCTAGTATGGCAGAATATTTTCTCTGGACAAGTCACCCTCTAAATCCTCACAGAGCTTGTACATAGATTTGCAGAAGTGCTTTTTGTTCTGATAAAGACTTTGTCATTTTTCCCCAAAATCTTCTTCAGAAACATTTTTTTTTTCCACAAAGGTTCTACCCTTTTACTGTTCAGTGAATTAGAGTGAAATATATAAAGGAAGATGAGGCAATTATCTGAAAAGTATTAAGTAAGTCTGTTCTGCTTTTAGACTTCTTAATTTTTAAAATGTATGTTCAATTGTATCAAATTATTTTAGGACAGCTTTTGATTAGAAGAACAACTAAAATGGAAAACTTTCCAAACAGAGACAGAATGCCAAGTTTAAGGCATGAACAATAGAGAAGATGAGAGAAAAATACTTTCTTCAGGAAGTTGACCTGGAAATGGGGCTAATTTTTTTCTCTGTTTTCCTTCTCTCTCCCTCAAACCATCAATGAAAAATATCAGTAAAGTGAAATATTGTCTTAATTTAAATACTAATTCAAAATGAATATAAAATCTATCAGATATATCAGACTGAAAACATCTATTTTGTTTTCCATGCAAACCTAGAAAATGCTTTGCCTTTGGCTTTTAAAAATATCTTCATGAGGTGTGTAATTCCAGTTAAAAATTAGACACTTTCAACTGTTATGTTGAGACATCAGTAATGCTGCTTCCCGCTGGATTTTAGGATTTTGTCTAATTGCACTCCAATGCTATGAGGGCATCCCAACCCAACACATCATGAAACAGTGAAATCAAACCTGGGTAGCCTGCACTAAGAACAAGATTCCAGGTGTTTCTCACATCAGACCAAAAGCACTATTATAGTCCTCTTTCATTCTCTTTCATTTAACAACTGGATGCAAATATTTTCTTTTTTTTTTTTTTTTTTTTTTTTTTGTCTAAGGAATTGTTTGGCTATTGCAGGCCTTTATATGCACGTTTCCATGGGAACTCGGTACAGTTCCATATTTCTTTTTTCAGTAACTTCTGGATAATACCCATGATAGCAATCTAACTTTGTAACTCCACATGAAGTTCATCATAATCCTTTTATTTACTACGTGTACAAAAAAATACAATTACAAGTAAAACACCTTTAAAAGATACTGAAACATTTATCCTGATTCTTATCTTCAAGTAAAACATTAAATTTCAGTTTAAAAAGGTGGTTTTAAATTTTATTTTTTTTGAATAACAGACGCACATGAATAACAGTTTCAAAAGGATAATGAAAAAAAAGATAAAAGAAAAAATGCTGACTTTGAATTTTTATTCAATAATTCTGAGCAAAACAGAAGAGATTTCAACAACTTCAAGAAAGAAATACAGCATATTACAATCTAGAGAAAAAAATCCAAATAGCAGTTTGCTGAATAGTGCCATGTCAATTTTTACAATATCCCACAAAGATATATTGAAGTTCTATCAAGTAGAATTATTTAAATACATATTAAAAAAATAAACAGGAATTAATAAACCATTGATTTAAAAATAGAAAAACAATGAGTCTAAAGTTCTCTTTAAGTAAGTAAGAAATTAGATGCTTAAATGTCTCTTAACTTCACAGGTTCATGCAGTTTCAGATTACTGATTTTTCAAAAATAAAGCAGCACCACATTGAATCCACTGGTCTTGGTTTCCTCCACAAGGTACATCAATATTTGTCACCACACGGTCTCTCTCCACACTAGTGTACACTGGTAAAGATATGCATTCCTCTGGAGAATATGGACCATATGCATCCTGTCAACAAACAAGCACTTAGTTATCACACAAAAATACAACAAAACGTGAGAAAGCAATATTCTCCACTGTTAAGATAAAGTTTGGACAGCTTTATGTTAAGATAAAGTTAAGATACACCTTGGACACTGCAGCCTTGGACAAGGAAGTCTTCATTCAGGACACTAAGGAGAAGGACTGAATGAAGCAGGGACTTCAGGAAAATTGCTCTCTCCATAACTCGAACACCAGGAAGGAAATAACAGGGGTGATGCTATGAACTACATATAAAAATCTTCCTTCAGCTAAAACCCTCCCAACAATCACACATCAAAAGTGTCTGCAAACCAGGCTAAGGGAAGTGCAGATAGGTTTCCTGCAGGGAGAAAGCTGCTCAGGAGCCCCTGTGCTGTAGTGTGGGGAGCAGCTATCCTGGCAGGCTGGAGTGCTGCTTTGCCTGTGCCCTGGCAGACCCTACTGCCCGCTCCATCCCTGCAGCAAACCCTGCCCTCACATGTGGCACAGCCCCTGGTGTCATCTGAGACACCTGCAAGCATCATACTGCAGGAACTACAACCCAAAAAACCTTACCCCACCCATTCCAGGCTACTTTATTGAACTGCTCCTCTCTGCTGTCTGCACTACAAACTGCCTTGGATGGTTTCCTCCTAGGGCTTTGTGTGGGGCACTGTCCATATGTGTGACCACAGAACTCAGCTCAAAGACTCCATCTAGACTTCCTACAGCATTTAATTTCAACCCATTATGTATTTAGTTACTGCAAATAGTTCAGGGTTTGATTCAACTGATATATATTAAGCATGTTTCCTGTACCACTCAAAATGTCCCATCCTGTCAACAGGAAAATGTCAGATTTTCAGAACCAAATAAGAAAGCAGCACACTTGTCAGAAAAGAATTTTAAATAAATATGAGTGTCATTTTAACTCAAATCACATCAAATGTGAGTTAGTGATGCTCCAATATTAGAAAATAACTAAAAACAGGAAAAAGGAAACATGCAAACAATAACTGTTTCAAGCACTTTGCCTTGCATGTGAAGTATACAGCCATTACTGAAGAATTTTGCTGTTCCTTTTGAAAATCAACTTCCCCTGTCTTTTGGACAACAGTGTTTCAATCCTTGCAGAAGATTTATGTGTGATAATATTTGTATAGTGTTACTTAATAATCAGGAACTCAGCTGTTCTCAGAAGGACTGTACTTAGTCCATTTATCCCTTGGTTAACACTACTGAAGAAGACAAAATGCTGGCCAGACTGAGAGTAAAATGTTAATTAGAGAATTTAAATTTTGCCAAAACTGGGAGCCAGAAGCTGGCCAGTTTGCCTTCAAAGACCTATTTATGGACACTTTTTAGGAGCAAAAAAAAAAAAAGACACCTTTTAGGAATAAAATAACTGTTCTTGTGCCTTTCTCAATCCCACTGATGTTTTAAGGAATCACATTATTGGAGGGTTAAAGCCATTCTGTGGAAGTATTTTTGAGTCACAAACCCTTGTGTCCTTGGCTGAAGCACAGTCCAAAAGTTCTCTTTGTCAGACTGCCTCACACACAGTTCCACCCCCTTTAGTGACACCCTTCACAGCATGGGATCTATCAGTGGATTGAAACTGGAAAGGACCTTCACAGTTTAATGAGAATAAGCATAATGTTAGTAGCTCAAAATATTCTGTTTAGAGCACTGCAGGATTTTGAGAAAGTTCTCTCAGAGAAATCCCGTAGGCTACTTTATGTTTGGTTGAAAATTACTTCAAAGCAGTACATTATACATATACTTTTGCTCAGTAGTTTTCAAAAGATGCATTTATGGAGAAAAGAAAACAAGTTCAAAACCTAAGAATTCTAAGATAATATTTTCAATTTTATGCAATCTTCTCCTAAGGAGAGATAATGAAATTAAGGGAAATGCATGATATCCAGTTCTGCTTTGGTTTCTGAGCACAGTGTTTGATTATAGTCAGTTTTTACAGTGATTGTAAAACAATTCAAGGGTAGACCAATTCAGAAAAACTCTCCTTAGAGACACTTTGTATTTAAAATCTCTGCAGTTGACACGTTATGTATTTCTTATTTTATAAGAAATACATTTTTTTCCAACACGAAGATGCCAGTTGCTATTCATTTCAAATATAAGTACATTTGAAAAAGTTTAATTCACTGATTACTGAAGTATCTAATTTTTTAATTTTACAGATAAAGCTCTCTGCTGATTTCACATATAACTTTTGGATCCTACCTTTGGAATTTCAAAAAATAGTCTTATTCAGAAAAATACTAAAAAATCTGTTTAATTTCAAACACAAGATGAATGTCTTTCAGAACAATGGGAGGACTACTTAGAATTCTCATTTAAAATGTGTT
Source organism: Pyrgilauda ruficollis (assembly GCF_017590135.1). NCBI lineage: Eukaryota > Metazoa > Chordata > Aves > Passeriformes > Passeridae > Pyrgilauda > Pyrgilauda ruficollis. The sequence continues at coordinate 9,377,331 of NW_024529932.1, forward strand.
TCCAGCTGGTGTTACCATGGAAAACCACACATGGAATTACCATCCTGACTATCCACCACTCAGCCAACACATTAAAATGTCTGGCAATTCTGTATTTATCCCATGTACCACCTCTCAAGTAAATTAGAAATCTGTTTATTTATCTGAAAAAACCAAACTCTGTAAATACTGAAAAACTGAAAAATCGTTCAGTGATTGACTTTGTAAGAGCTTTTGTGATGTTTTATTTTTTGTCCTTTTTTAAAAATTTTTGGTGTTTTCTTTCCTAACCAAGCTGGGAGCAACGGTGCAGATGGTGGCTAGCATTTACTTCTGTGTTCAAAGTCTAAATCTGTTGACCTTTATACTTCTAATGCTCCACTATAACACAATGCTATATTTCCCCTGCTGGAAAAAAAATGAGAGAAAAACTAAGTTGGGATACAGCAGTGTGTTAGCAGTGGAGCTCCTTGCAGAATATCTGTCACAATACACAAAGGTCATCATGGTCTAGGCTGTCTCTAGAATCACACCTGGACAGATTTATCCCAGATATCTTCTGATGGGATGGGCTTCCTAAACAGGGGGGATGAATTCTGTAATAAGCATTTTTTTAATTAAAAGACACGCCCTTTAATACATTCTATATGACTTTTTGAGTTATTTATCAGCGATTGCTATGCCAGCTAGTGAGCAGAAGTGGTAACTGTTTTTACTGTTTGGATTACTTTGCTTTCATCTTAAAATCTGCAAGCATTGGCATTTTTTTAAATTAGTTTAAGTAGGAGAAAGGCTTTCTTTGCTTACAGCTCACATCATATTCTCTCTTTTTTATTGCCACTGCGTTTTACATTAATATTTAAAATGCAAAGAAAATATATTCTAGGAATGAACTCCCAAACACATGTACATATTTACTAAATACAGGTTGGAAAATATACTAATGTTTTGAAAAGACAAAGAAACAAAGGTATGACTGAAATAAAGCCCTTGCCTTCATCTAAGCAATATAAGCTAAAGAATATTAACAAAATTACAATAAGTTTCTGTTTTAAATAATGTAACTGCTTTTCCTAGTAAAGACTGGGATTTTTATTTTGAAATGAAAGGAAAACAGGTCAGCAACATCATACTGAAAAGCTACTACACAGAAAAAAATCAAATTATGGGTCTTGAAAGTTTAGGGCTTTTAATAATTTAGTACCTGTGGAATCCAGGCCATGTAACAAGGGAGAACAGATGACACACTGGGAGAATCATGCAGATTTTCTGAAAGTCGATTTCCATCAAAACGACAACCTTCCAGTTGTAAGCCACTGATCTGCCAGGGAAATATAAAATATTCAAACATAAATAACAGAATTAAAATGTCAATAATGTTTACACTGTGCTTTAATAAATGATGAACCTTTTTACTGTGACCAAATTTTTAAATAACAGGAAATTAATTACTGTTATGTTCTTTGTGAGAATAGGAAACATGATTTAAAAGCAAGATCTGGACCATACTTCACTGTGAACTTCCTCTGATTTGGATTCACACTCTTTGAAATGCTGGAGAAAAATACCTGTAAACGACATTAATTATGAAACTGCAGTTGCCTGGCATTTGATTAATGGAATTATGATAGCAACAGCCAAGTTCACAGTCATTACAATGTCGAGAAGAAGAGAAGAACAATCACTGCAATAAGCATGACTTCCTGCTTGGAAGTCTGAGCCCAGCTTTCAAAGAATGGAATGTGCAACTACACAGCTTCAGCAAAGGCAAACAAAATATGTTGAAATAATATGAGAGAAAGTTTTATTTAACAAACTCAAGACTTCTTAGACAAGAATACTGGTGTTTGGCAAAAAATTAAATAAGACTCAGAGATGCTTCTTTAAGTAACTGTGCAATGCTTTATTTGCAACGTTTCAAGTGTTTTCTTTTAATTAAGTAATTTCAGCCTCTGAACTAAAGGTTCTGTTTTTTCTTCTCTGGAGTCTTCCATAAGTTGGTGACTCTATTCTAGATTCCTTTAAAAAATTCCAGTATTTGCTGATAGCTTTATTTTCCTCAGTACAAATACTACCAGTTTGCTAATAATAATAATAATAATAGTAATTTTGGCCCTCTGAAGTGAGAACTTCTGTTTTAACAGTAATAAAACTTAATTCAGTAATAACTTTCATGCAGCTTTTCAAAAGGCTAACTATCCAGCTGCAGCAGATCTGTAACAGAAGCTACAATCTGAAAATCATCTGTCTGTTATACTATAATACTAAAGCCTGAATTAAATTTATCATACTGAGGTTGGCTTTCACCAAATGCATGGTTCATAAAGCAGTGCTGGAATTAGGAAATACAATGTTGCTGGAAATTGGATGAGTGATCACATAAGCAAAATGGAGAAAAATGTTATTTTCTAATGTATTTTCCCTTGCAAGAAATTTTGAAATATCTATCAGATTGCAAAAAGGGGTTAAAGTATGATGTTACAATGAAGATCATTATCATAGAAGAGAAAATTGATATAATTTCCTTAGGTAATTTTAGTATTCTAAAATTATGCATTTTACGCCAAAAGATGGAATTAAACAGTAACACAATGTAGGTTACTGTCATGCTTGAAAAGCAATGCTTTCCTCCCCAGTGTTAGGGGTTTTTCATTAATAGTATATTAACTGTAAACTAGCTAAGATTACATTTTGCATTTTTAATATCTAATTAATCTTTTGATTGTAGACAGGCATAACACTCTTCAAGAATTTGCTTCTTTAAACTCATATTTCTCTTTTAATGCTGAGCTGGGGACTCTTCCTTACAATCTAAAAGATGCAGATGTACAAATTCTAATATGAAAAAAAATGTTATAAAATATGGCATTTAAAAAAGAATAGAACTAAGCTGTGTTTCTCCTTGGACAGACAGTGACCAGAGAAGTGACAATGTTCTTTGGAGCAATCTGTGCTCCATACAGACTAGGACTAACAGTGAAACCACCAAAGCTGTGGATAACCTGAACCAAAACAATCCCAAATGGAAAGTTCAGAGGAGCCTTTCTGTCTAACTTTCACACAAATTTTAGAAAGATTCATCTCCTATGTTATTCTTTCTGTCCTTCTTGCTTTCTGCAGGGAATATTTTTAGGGATTATAGTTTAATAAATAACCATAGCAAAGTTATTGCACAAATATTGGTCTGATGAAGAGGTTTTAAAGTTTGTCGCTGGGGTGTTCAAAGGTCTGGCCATCCTGAACATCTCTGAAAGAAATTTCTACAGAAGGGGGTTACCTATTGAAAAAACTTTTTACTACACTTTTCTTCTTTTGATCTTGGCAGTCCCTTTGACATTAAAATATGTAAAATACCATTTGATCTCCTGGAAAACTTCTCCTGGAAACCAATGGTAGAAACTACTTTGAAGATTAAGACCATTTTTTTTACTTTCATTCAATATTAAAAGACATTAAGAAAAAAAACCCAACAATACTAGAACAATGTACTTTCCATACCATTTGACTGAGTACGCCCATAGCCATGTTTTCATTTCTATAATAAACAGTATAGAGAAATTACAAGTACTATGAAAGACATGAATTTCACAGCATCTGTAATATAATAATAGTATCTTTGAAACTCACCAGAGAGTAATGGAAGAAGTTCACCATAATTTTTAATTCTTACAAAGAATTTGGCAGTTCACAGCTATCAGTACTAGTTTAGGTTCAAGAAAGTTATTTTTACAAATTACAGACTATTTTTCTTTAAAATACCTTTGCAGAAAGTGTGCTGATACAATGGTCCAAAGCATATCTGTTTCCAGACAGATTTTCTCTTACTAATTAATGCCATAATTTTCCATTACATGATCCAAACTGCAGCAGACTTTGGGAAGCCATATTTTCACTTCACTACCTCTACAGGCCTCCACCCTTAATTTATTGATATTTTAGGATGGAGGTATATTGTAAAAAAAGATCTCTGAGGATGCCTTATAATAATATATCTCTCAGTTGCTAAGAGTATAGTTTTGATATTAATACTCATATTGTGGATTTGAGACTCTCAGTAATTTTTTATTTTTCACTATGTATATTAAGTTCTACCCAAGGTCATATTACTTACTACCCAATAAGTTTCTTACCATGTTTGTTCCTTTCTTTCATTCTTTTCTACAATACAGAAAATGGAATTCCAAAAGGAATGACTACCTGCTGTTGTACAACAGCACAATCAGTGCACAAAGCAAACAGACAAGATGTATTTGCATATCAGTATGTAATTTCAGTGCAATAGCTATACATTTTCAGTACCTTCTGTTAAAGCAACCTGGAGTGATATTAAAGAAGGTGTATTTCATGCAGATTGATTCTAAGTGATATTGAGAAAGGTGTAATTTTACACAGATAGACTCTAAATCAAATATTCATCACAACCTCCTAGAGGAGATCCACTCCACATCATACATCTAAACCATCACCTGAATTAACACTGATAATTTAACATCTCATTTGATAATTCATATAAGAATTATATGAGGTGTGTTCTTGGCTTGATTGAGTGTTCCTCTGCCTACTTTGCAGTTTCATTGACAGTTCTAGAGAACTGCATGCTTCTAAGTTACAGATGATCATACGGTGAAATATTTGTATTTTTAGGCATAGAAAGATCAACAATCTACAATTGCTGAAGCTCGATGCCGTTTTTTAAAATCATGGCAAGACGGAGAAAGCATTTCATCATACAGATTATAAGGAGATCTTTTTTCCTTATCACAGAACAAATTCTAAGTCATCAAAACATTTTAAAATAAAAAGTAAGAAAAAATCCTGAAGAACATGTCTTCAAAACCATGCCTGACAGTTTTCCTAAGAAAGTTATACCAAGTATGTGTGACTATCAGGTTTAAACTCTCCTGCATTCCTGCTTGGGCCAGTCCCTCAACAGAGCCATTCTGTGAGGCTTTTAAATATCTGTTGATTCAGGGACTTGAGCACAACTCTCCCAGACCCTGAAGCAGAGTCCCCCAACTCTGTGAGTACAAAATCAAGTCTCTCAGTGGAGTTAGTTACATAAAGTGAAATAATACCATTAGCATCAATTGAGACTGATAAACCTCAGAAGAGCCTATACCATGGTCTGGTTCCCATAGGGGGAGTCTGGTAAGCTACAATTTCTGGTTTAGGTGGGATAAAAACAAGGTCCCAGCTATTTCACCACAGTATGTGTTTAAGGACTTATGTCTTCTGCTGACGGAATTAATTTTTTCTTACTTCCCACTCAGAATAAGTTCCTATTCAACATGGTTAGCCTGAATTCTTGAAACTGCCAATACAACATTTACTTTACCAGTATTAAAATTCATACTGCTGTTGTGAACCAACCTTAATGTACAATCCAGAGGATCCTTATCAAACAAGACAAAATTTAGGAAATTAATTTTCTGAATCAATGGCTCTTTTATGCCCTAGTTATTGTCCCTGCTGTATATAGCTTTGCTAGTGGGAAAGTTCCCCTCAGATCTCCATGAGCATGAGGAAGGGCTCATGGTAGGGAAACCTAAATATTCAGCATTGCAAAGGGTTCCAGAGCCTTTCCATTCATCAAAGATTAAAAGGAACAGTGAAAATACTAGTGTTTTCTTACTAATAGAGAATCAAGGAATATTTCTCTTTTAGAGGAAAAGATAATATTCAAATCAAGTGAAGAAACTTGACAGGATTCTTATGTTTTGCTGAAAATAACCACACACCTAGCTGCTTGTTCTATTCACAGGGCAGAGAATTTCCTCTTAAACAAAATTCTCTTCTGATTTTCAATCCCTCTTAGAACACGACACATTCTTGTAAAGCAATCATATACATTAACCTTTTTGCCTACACACTATACAGACTGCCAACAGTGTACTTTAACTAGTATTGCCAAAAATTTACCACATAAATTCTCAGACAGTAAAACATTTTAAACTTCAGCTAGAAGTTTAATAAAAACTGGAGTACTGTAACAAAACTCTTTCCTCTCATTCTTTTATTTGCCAAGAAGTTCTTTCAATCTGGCAACTGTAAAACATTGTGATATTTTTTAATATATGAATATACTGAGTTATATTTATAAACAGAATTATATTTACTGATTAATATTTAGGAGTTGAGGTACTTGACACTGACTTCTGACATTTTTCAAAAATATTAACATGGTTTTGAAGAACTTCAAGCTTCTACAGTCTGCAGTTGATAGCGAGCCTACTCGAATGACTGGTCTGAGATGTGAGACTCAGTTTTGACTTATTGTTATGGCCTTAGAAGCCTTGGCTGAATCTGTAATCTCAGACCATGTGATTTGCAGGTATATTTGTCATATACTAGGTTTATACCAAGCCCTAAAAGTTCCCTGGTTTAGTTATCTCCAAGTTCTACACCCTGTCTTCTCGTGCTTTTTATGAAATGAAGCAGGCAACCATTACTCATACTTAAATATCAAAGTTGAAGAATTTGCAAAATTACATTCTCTAGTTCCAACAGGAATTAATTCAACAAAGTTCAAAAGACTACCCTGTATTAAGGACAGATTGGATGATTACAGTTATCCTTACTGGCTTTACAATATATTAACATTTTAGGAATATGAAATCTTACACATTCTGTATTAATAATTTTTGACACTGTCAGGAGCCAGCCCAGAACCCTAATATCTCCCACAGCCTTGTGTCTGTCTCAGTTATAAGATTAGAGAAGGTTCCCTGCCACTTGTCTTTCTCCTAATGCAGCAATCTCTGCTTTAGCAGAGCTACATGGGCCCCACAGCTGCTGTTGAGTGCCCTGCATTGGGCACAAGTGTCTCTGTGAGGATGTGGTTTTAAGGGCTGTGCTCCATGCTGAACACAGAATGTGGAGCTGTGAAGCATTATTTTGGGATCAACATACCTGTAGGAAGACAGCACAGAAAACTTTTTTTGTCAATTCCCTAAAAAATTAAGTATAAAAAAGGTGCACAGAGACCTATGCTGACCAAAGTGGCAGTTTTACCTGGAATGTTAAGAAGCTATATCAAACCATTTGAGGATTCATCTCTACTTTGCTGTTAAAGCAATCAGTGGTGACTTTATGGCTGCTGTGTGTAGGCTTAACTAATCATTAAAAAATTGTTGGGTTTTTATCCTATGAAAATCTAGTCATCTTATAGTTTACTTTGGTTTACTTCCTTAGTAGTCTCCTTTCAGTGATTAAAGAAAAGCTAACACATGACCTTAGACTTACAGATTTACATGTGTATTTCCTCTGGCTACCAGCCACTCATCTTTCTGGACAAGAGCAAGATTTTAACTCATAACATTGCAGCTCCAATTTTTACCTAAGAGGTGGTTGAAGAGAATGGAGCAATAAGCTTTATTTTAAAACGAGAACAGTGACCAGGGAGGAGAAAAAAGATAACTGCCTTCCTTTTCTAATTTCTGTGGAATTTTGCACTGCCATTTTAGTAGCTGTATACCATTAACCAGCATTTTTATCTCAGGTACACCAATTATCTATAGCTTAGTTTTCTAGGAAATTTACAGACATGACTTGGACTATACTGATAAAACATCCTCATAAAATCCTAGTACAACATCCTAGTAAAATACCTTAACTTGGAGTTTGCCTTCCTGTATTCGCCCTTTCCATGAAGCTGTAAATTTAAGACTGTCCACTGAACACTTCATTACTCTGCAATGGAAACACACATACAGTAAATCTTACATATGTGTAACAACAGGATATCAAACACAAAACCAAACTCAATGTATTTTCAATGTGTACCATATAATACTAAGTCTTACTTTGAACAAAAATATATCTCTAACTGAAAAGAAACCCAAACCAATAAGTATTTCAACAGGTAACAGCTATTTTACTTCAAGGCAAGAAATAAAAATAAGATGACTGATGACAGCAATTGACATAACTTTTTGGCTCTGTGTCCTCAAAATGAAATAACCATCCTCACACATAAGGAACAATGGCACATTAGCACAAATAGGCACATTATTTTTCCCTCACCTTGCAGTCTCCTGGCGTAAGGCATTGAGAAATGTGTCTGGATGAAACAGCTCAGAAAGGTCAAGGGTGTCTGACAACAGTTTCTGTTTCTCTGCTTTTTCAACCCAATTCTAAAAGAGAAAACAAATAAAATTTAAAATAAAGAAAAGAAATTCTGAAATAACTGAAATTATTACTTGATTTTTCAACATTTTGTGTTAATGTGGATATGTCAATTATTATGATTAATGAAAAAAGTTTGCATAAATATACTGTAACCTCAAAGCTTAATAATAATTTCTATTATTTCATACTGGTAAAAAGGAAATAAATACCCTCTTAAAATATAAAGAAAATGGGCAGTTTATGTGTCACACGACTCAATCATTCTAAATAAACTCATGTTTCATTCTTTGTTCATTGCAGATTACTTTGTACAGTGAAAAGGTATAATTGTATGATGAAAATTATAATTTCAATAATTTTATCATTGTTGAAACCCTATTTCACCTTTACTTACTGGGGAGTTTATGTTTTCCATTAAAATAGCTGCCATTTCTGTCTTTGCTTTCATAAGTTCAGGAAAATAACTGAATTCCTTTTAGGTATGCTTTAAGATAATTTTTTCGTATAAATGGCATATTATATTGAAGAAACACTTGATTTTCAATCTGCAGTAACAGTTTCTATAACTACTTGCCAACAGGTTTTCCAAATATTCCTCATTACTGGTAAGGTTGATGCTGCCATTTTTAGTATGTTAGTTGAAGACATGAATTCACAGAATTGATTATAAGATAAAAAATTGACTCTGTTATACATGGCAATAAATGAATCCAATAAAGGTGGGGGAATAACTGTCCTCAACTATCCTTACAGAGCACATGCCTCAACCTTCTTCCACTCTTCTTAGTGGCAGCTGTGAAGCCTGCTAGGAGCAGCAAGCTTGGAATTTCTCATTCCAAGTAACACCTTGTGTGCCAACATGAGCAAAGAGACACACATTGAACCTTGCCATCTTTATAAACCATGCCATCTTTATAATCCTAAGAAATGCAATCTAGGTTGGATTCTTAAGACATTAACAATCTCAGACAAAGAATTTTCTCTCTTCAGACAAGATATTTAGGTACCTAAGTGGTTATGCAACAGTTAACATTCAAAATCCTCTTCTGAAATGTTTACAATGTATCTCTGTGATACAATTTATTTATATGATATAGTCACAGTCCTTACTATGGCACTGTAGTATGAACCTGAAGCCACTGCATAACCCACCCTACAAGTAAGCTCTTCACAGAGAGATTAAGTCTTCAAGGCCAGGCTGGATGGAGCTCTGAGCAACCTGACCTAGGGGAAGGTGTCCCTGCCCATGGCAGGGTGTTGGAATCAGACAATACTTAAGGTACATTCCAACCCAAACCATTCTGTGATTCTGCAAATACTAAGACAGAAACTAATCAGAGAATAAGATTCCACATGCTATCACAGAAAGGAGAGAGACAAGCCCCACTCCTTTCTAGATAGCAGCTCCCAGGAAATTATAAAATTGCTGTAGTCACTGATCAAAAAATCTTGGAAGTTACGCTCATCACACAATGTACCTGCCAAGCACCTATATCATGTTTAAAAATTACTTTATTGTAATTGTTTAAACTGCTGACAGATTAATAATTCCATAGAACCATTTTTGAAGTGACAAAGTCATCGAAAATGCAAGTAGGTAACATTCAGTAAGTTTTATTTTATTTTGGCAGTGTGTCACACACATCTCCATAATGTTTCCACCATGTTCAAGCCTTTAATCAGTTTTTTGTTTTTTTTATCTGCCACATCCCTGATTACAAGCCCTCAACCCAAATGATTATGAATCAGTTCAGAGATTTCTGCTTTCCATTTTCATTAGGTAAATGTACACAGTTAATGACTCTTGTCTGCATGATTCTTTTAATGACTTTATATAACTTTATGAAACTTACAACTTCAATTTCTTTTATCATCTAGCAGTAAATGTATTCTGATTAGGAGAGGTTTTGTAAATTGTTTTGTGTAATAAAAGTACACCTCACTTCAACTTGTAATTAATATCATTATATTGCTGTCATCAAATAAACTTTTAATGTAACTGCTAAAGAGCAACACTGTCAGGAACACAGATGTTTATATTCCACCCAATTAAAAGACCAGTATGGGTAATATTAATTCTGAACTCATATAATTAGTAGCACTAGGATGTACACAATAACAAAAACGTTCATTAGATCACAAAAGCAAAATTGTAATGTGTTGTACTGCTCTGTAAAAAGCTGAATATGTAGCTCATTTACATCTATTTAAATAAATAATTTTAGATGCAATCAAATGTATTTTGCAACCCAATTGTAAAAAACGTATTTATTTTAGTCCTATAAGATCACATGACAGCCTATTAGGGAAATGCTACAGTCTCAAAAGACAACACCACTCTATTAACAGATAATTTGTCACTGGTAGTGCCACTGCCATAAGGCTGGAAGAGATCAGGTGCTGATTGGAAGGAAGTTTAAGCTAAGCTGTAGAAAGACTGAAGTGATGTTTCTTGAAAGGGAGAAATCCCTCCCTCATCCAAAATCTGATAGAAACATGTGTTGACTGCACTTGTCAAAGTGATGAAAAGTTGTTTGACTTATTCATCTTGGATGGCCATGCAGTATTTCAGTCTGAAGGGCTTTCTTCCATCACCAACTCTTATATAACTATATAACTACTGTACCAACAATGTGGTCTACAAGTCCGAATATCTGAAAATATGTTTATTCCAAAATGTAGAGAAAAATCTATCATCCACTCTTCTGTGCAATTATTTCAAAATTTCATTATTTCAATATTTTCTGAATATTTCTTATTACAATTGCACTATAAATTTAACCATCTGTGATAGATTAATTTAGAAAATTAATATTATAAATATAATATCAACACTTATCAGTCATACCCAAAATGCCTGCAAAGCAATTCCTGGCAGGATATTTTAAAACTTCTATTAATGTGGGGCTCTGTTTGCTCTTATAAAAACATTTTCTTTTCTTTTTTTCCCCTTACAAAAACAAGTCTATTAGTATGGTCTCAGGTAGTTCAAATAATATTTTTTCATGCATCTTAACATCCAATAAACATCTATTCCACTTTCAGAGAGAAGTATTTCTTATCATCTATAGTCCCAAAGCAAACTGAGCGCCTCATTGAACAGTGGAAGGAATAAGAAGGCTGCCAGATTTTCACATTATTATTTATACAGCTTTAGGATCACAGAACTCCTCTTAAATTATGCAAGTACTCTTCCTTCACCAGTTTTAATTCATTCCAAATGTATATTCTTCTACTGCATTTTTCTATTGCTTTGTTCCCCAAAGAGAACTTATACTGAAAAAGAAAATCATATAAATCACCACAGAAATTATTTCATTTTTGTGCCTAGATGGAAAATTGTATTCAGGGTTGCATGCATATGTATAACCAGGAACCATATGGTATAATTCTGTTTTTCTACAAGTTTTAGAAGTTTTCCACATTACTAGGGAAAAACTAGGAGTGCAGAACTTTGGCTAAGTCTGAGAGTAAATGATGGTGAGTAGCACTGCTAGGAAAAAACTCACTGAAATGCAGTTTACACTGAGCCAAGGTCAAACAAGCAGTTATGCTACAATCCCATTTTCCTCACAGTGCAGCAGCTGTTCTACAGGTGTCCTCCTAAGTGCAGGCATTCAGTGGTAAACACCAGCAGGAGTGACAGTATTACAGCTCAAAGAAATAAAACAGACGGATTTTTGCAGGCACTGAGCCCAGAGGGGGTAATGCCTACGCTTCTGAGGAACAACAGGTATACAACAATTCGCTCCCTTGTGGTAATTCTTTGTATGCAAATCCTTGAGCCATTATTCTTGAGAGAGCTATCCTTTACTAAATGAATGTGTGAATACTGCAGTATTTCAGGTATATGATAAGGCGTTGGCCCATACTTAAAAATGATAAATAACACAGTAATTTAATTTGGAGTTTATGTCTGGTTTAATTTTTTTCCCTTTTCCCTTTTCCCTTTTCCCTTTCCTTTCCTTTCCTTTCCTTTCCTTTCCTTTCCTTTCCTTTCCTTTCCTTTCCCCAAAACCACTGGCTACTGCTTTAAACCAAATACTATTAAATCTTTATTTCAGTTTTCCACACCTCAAAGCCCCCATGTTTGTTGGGGAAGTCTGAGCAATAACACAACAGCACAGTGTTACAGCATGAATGTTCTAGGTCCCTCAGCATCAGCATGCTGGCTAACCACGTGCTAGAAGCAGATATGCACTAGGGTACAGCTGACAGAAACATTAGCAGATGTGATCTCATTCTGGTTACTGTATTAGCTCATCTTTTATCAAAACAGGAACCTAACTTCTCCTGAATTTCTGTTTCCTACATTTAATATGGATAACAGAATGATGCATAGGAACTGTGACAACACACTGACAAGTTCATGACTGACATATGCCAAAAATACCTACTTCCAGATATTTCCTGTATGACCATTAAACACAGGATCTAGTTAGGCAATACTCTTATGCTTCATGCCTTCTAGTCTCTTCTTTCCCAAGTACAGCAGATATCAAGCACTAGATTGCATTTGCAGTTACACAGCAGAATATAACTGGGTAAGGAAGTCTAAGAACTGGAACTATTCCTTGATGGAACCAACACCCAATCTCCAAAAATAAGTTGCAGGGGACAGAAAATTGTGGCATACAATATTCGTGTGCAGGTAACAGACTAGACTGCCTACAATAATACTTGGACAAAGTCAGGACTACATCAGATATAAATCCTTTGCAGAGCTCTGGAGCAGCGATCTGAAATCTATACTGGGATGGTGCTGGTGTAACTAAACAGGGATACAGAATACTCAATATATTAGCCACTGGTACTGATGAGATGCACTGCAGTAATTTGTTTTACAGTACCAGCTCAAAGGCTATGTTACAATGAAGAGAGCCAACAGAGAACTGCTTACCTTGCCATGGCTCGTTTTCCCTGGTAACACCCCATGAAATACAGATTTTCCATTAGCATCTCCCTCACAGTCCTTGCTCCTCTACTGAAACAATGACCCCTTGAACAGCAGTCACCGGTCTCTCTCCATTTTTTTTCATTCTTGTTTACCTGTCATTTATTTTTTGTTAACATCCTCTCTTAAGGCTGTCAAAATACAGAGAAAACCTCTCACCCATGCCTGTGTCACAGAACTCTACTATATTAGCAACTATTGAGGCTTAACCTAATTCTTGGATAAGTAAGAATGCTAATCAAACAGACTAAAGCAATCTAATCAGAAATTGTTTAACTCTGTGGGGCCCATATCCCAAAATACTTACAAGATACCACAATTAAAAGACAAAGAAGGAAATCTGGTTTTGTTTTTACATGAGAAAAAGATATCATCAAATGGAAACAGTGGCTGATCCAACTCCATTTAAACAAAGGAGGTAAATGATGTCATGGCTAATCTGCGATGTGGCACCCCTGCACATCATGCTGGCTCTTGCTCAAGCTGCTTACACTCCATTAAACAGAACACTCCAACACTGCTGAGATTAGCAAATAGTTTGTTCAAAAAAGAACAACTTTGCATAGATGCAGAATATAATTAAGTTGGTTTTTATTTTAAATTGATGCTGTAAGCTAGTATGGATTGTTGTTTGCTCCTACATTGTAAAGCTAAGGCAGTTAGCATAAAGGCACCTCAAGTGCAGCATATTAGCTCTCTGAAGCTCATAAAACCTTTTGTTAAACCCAAAAGCAAATTTATTTTGTTGTGGCCAATCCTAAAAGAACAGCTCATCATAAAGGTTGTAGGTCTCTTTCAGATGTCCTGTCACACTTGAAAGCTAAGAGAATGCTGAAGAGCATTATTAGCATGGCATAAAGCTTCATTCATACCTGTTCTCAGGAAGCTAATCAGAAAAACATATATTAAGGTGCAATTTAAGGAAAAAATATTGCACATTTTGTTAAACAACACACTTTTTTGTTATATTTTTAATTAATTTTTGTTTTTATTTAGTTATAATGGCTTTAGTTTTTAAATTACTTCCATTATAGAAGTAATTTATTAATAAAATTAAACATTTTGGCATCCAATCCAATTGCAATTCAGAGTAGCTCCAAATTCAACACCAATTTAGGTTGCTCAGGGCATTGTCTACGGCAGTTCTGTGTATCTCCAAAGATGCCTCCACAAATCATTGGAACCAACACCCAATCTCCAAAAATAAGTTGCAGGGGACAGAAAATTGTGGCATACAATATTCGTGTGCAGGTAACAGACTAGACTGCCTACAATAATACTTGGACAAAGTCAGGACTACATCAGATATAAATCCTTTGCAGAGCTCTGGAGCAGCGATCTGAAATCTATACTGGGATGGTGCTGGTGTAACTAAACAGGGATACAGAATACTCAATATATTAGCCACTGGTACTGATGAGATGCACTGCAGTAATTTGTTTTACAGTACCAGCTCAAAGGCTATGTTACAATGAAGAGAGCCAACAGAGAACTGCTTACCTTGCCATGGCTCGTTTTCCCTGGTAACACCCCATGAAATACAGATTTTCCATTAGCATCTCCCTCACAGTCCTTGCTCCTCTACTGAAACAATGACCCCTTGAACAGCAGTCACCGGTCTCTCTCCATTTTTTTTCATTCTTGTTTACCTGTCATTTATTTTTTGTTAACATCCTCTCTTAAGGCTGTCAAAATACAGAGAAAACCTCTCACCCATGCCTGTGTCACAGAACTCTACTATATTAGCAACTATTGAGGCTTAACCTAATTCTTGGATAAGTAAGAATGCTAATCAAACAGACTAAAGCAATCTAATCAGAAATTGTTTAACTCTGTGGGGCCCATATCCCAAAATACTTACAAGATACCACAATTAAAAGACAAAGAAGGAAATCTGGTTTTGTTTTTACATGAGAAAAAGAGATCATCAAATGGAAACAATGGCTGATCCAACTCCATTTAAACAAAGGAGGTAAATGATGTCATGGCTAATCTGCGATGTGGCACCCCTTCACATCATGCTGGCTCTTGCTCAAGCTGCTTACACTCCATTAAACAGAACACTCCAACACTGCTGAGATTAGCAAATAGTTTGTTCAAAAAAGAACAACTTTGCATAGATGCAGAATATAATTAAGTTGGTTTTTATTTTAAATTGATGCTGTAAGCTAGTATGGATTGTTGTTTGCTCCTACATTGTAAAGCTAAGGCAGTTAGCATAAAGGCACCTCAAGTGCAGCATATTAGCTCTCTGAAGCTCATAAAACCTTGTGTTAAACCCAAAAGCAAATTTATTTTGTTGTGGCCAATCCTAAAAGAACAGCTCATCATAAAGGTTGTAGGTCTCTTTCAGATGTCCTGTCACACTTGAAAGCTAAGAGAATGCTGAAGAGCATTATTAGCATGGCATAAAGCTTCATTCATACCTGTTCTCAGGAAGCTAATCAGAAAAACATATATTAAGGTGCAATTTAAGGAAAAAATATTGCACATTTTGTTAAACAACACACTTTTTTGTTATATTTTTAATTAATTTTTGTTTTTATTTAGTTATAATGGCTTTAGTTTTTAAATTACTTCCATTATAGAAGTAATTTATTAATAAAATTAAACATTTTGGCATCCAATCCAATTGCAATTGAGAGTAGCTCCAAATTCAACACCAATTTAGGTTGCTCAGGGCATTGTCTACGGCAGTTCTGTGTATCTCCAAAGATGCCTCCACAAATCATATATTTCCACAAACACATCTGGACAATATTGAGTAATGTTTTTTAATTTAGAAGCTGAAAACTAGACAAGTGTTTCAAATGTGGCCTCAGAAGTGTAGAAGAATTAATAACTGCCTTTGGCCCTTAGTAATGTCATTAGGAATTTTGCATTTCTATGGTGTCTTTGGATACACATTGGTTTCAGTTTTATTATTCTAGTAATATCTTAATGTCCTCCTTATTTGATGGATTCTTCTGTTGACATATCCAGATCAGTACTTTTTCTCAGCGTGATAAAATACATGAATACACATGACAGAATAAATCTTTTTCATAGCTTTGTAATCTGCATATCTGAAGAATGAACAATATTTTGTTTAGTTCTAAATTATTTACTGCCTTTTGCCTGATATAGAAGTAATATCAATTGCTTACTTTATTGCATGGGATAATGAAATATTAGAAAGAATACTGAAAATGTTAATTATAAAAAACCTATAAGAAAACACACTGTGTGTATAAGGAATAGCACATACAACACTTTGAAACAGTATAAACCTCACAGGAATTTTGAAATTCAAGTTCAGATGTAGAGAACCGATTTCTCATTGGATCACAACTCACAGAGTGACTGTGTGGAATTACCACCACAAATATATCAATACGCTTTTGCATATTCTCCTCCATGTAGGGGCACACATTCTAATTTAGCTGCTATTTATAGCACTCGGCTGAATACATGGGGAAACATTATAGAGCAGGAGGGCATTTATCCTTCCTGCCTTTAAGCATCACTTACACACCCTAAATAGGGATCTAAGCTTCCCATCACTCTTAACAACTCTTCTGCTTTGACTCAAGGTTTGGTTTCTTTTTTCTTCAATTATGTACCTTCCTGAACTTTTAGAGACAAAGATCACATCAAAAAGAATTCTACTAAGAAAAAAAATCAAACAAAATGGACAAAACTCCAAATCTGAATGCCTTTTTGTTGACTTCAGTTTTAAAATTCAGTCATGTCTGTTTACAGAATTGCTGAGTGCACTTTTATCCTGCTCTGATTGCTTTATTTGACTGTGAATTCCCAAGAGTCAAACTACTGCACAGTCAACAGATAAAGAAGGGTTTAGTCAAGAATTATTCTTATGACTCTTTTCCTTCACAAACTAAATTTGAATTGACAGCCTTGAAACTTAAAAGGCTCCAAAATTTTAAACATTTTTTATATATTTGCAAAGGGATACAATGAAACTGTTACCATTTCAAATTCAGTAATATGGCATTTCCTTCAAAGAGAGAAAGACAG
This sequence comes from Pyrgilauda ruficollis, assembly GCF_017590135.1. Taxonomy (NCBI): domain Eukaryota; kingdom Metazoa; phylum Chordata; class Aves; order Passeriformes; family Passeridae; genus Pyrgilauda; species Pyrgilauda ruficollis. The sequence goes on from NW_024529932.1 coordinate 9,394,408, forward strand.
GTCAAGGTGCGGTTACATTTAAGCCTTCTCCCAAAGAAAAGATTGCTGCTAATTAGGGATCATGCTCACTTGTGGAATGGAAATCTGTTTCTAATAAAAAATGGGCTTATTTTTTTAATACATATCTGCAAATGGTATTTGAGAAATAGTTACAGCATGTTACCATTGATTTTGACCTATTAAAGTCTCAAAACAGGACATTAAACATTTTGCAAACAGCTACACCAACCCAGCTCCCAGCAAACCATCTAGAGGTTAAAAAAGATCCACAACCACACTGCCTTTCAGTTACAAAGCTGTCTTACTACTCTACATAATTTATTTCTATGTATGAACTTCTAACTATGAAATCAGAATTACAAAAACAGTAACGGATTTTTAATAGATTGCTTACTTTTAGTCCACAGAATATTTCTGTCAGTGTAGTGGTGATCAGAACAGCAAGTTACTGTAACCAAGGGCAACTCCTGCCCAACCAACCCAGTGGCCTTTTATGATGGAGTGGCTACAGCACTGGGCAAGGGAAGGGTTACAAATCTGGATTTATGAGCCATCTATCTGGATTTCTGTAAAGCCTTTGACATGGTCCCTCACAATATCCTTCTCTTTAAGCCAGAGAGAGATGGATTTGATAAGTAGATTGTGAGATTGATAAGAAATTGGTTGGATGGTCACATCCAGAAGGTGGTCATCAATGAGTCAGAGTCCCAGTGAACATCAGTGACAACTGGTGTCCCCCCAGGGGCCCATACTGGAACCAGTGTTATTTAATATCTTCATTAATGACATAAAGGGATCAGGCGTACCCTCATCAACTGAAGGACAGGATGCCATCCAGAGGGACCCAAGCAGGCTTGAGGAGTGGGGCCCGTGGAATCTCTTGAGGTTTAACAAGACCAACAAGGTGCTGCACCTGGGTCATGGCACCCCCTGGTATCAACACAAGCTGGGGATGAACGGATCAAGAGCAGCCCTGCCCAGAAGGGCTTGGGGGTGATGGAGGGTGAGAGGCTGGACACGAGCTGTCAGTGTGCTCTCACATCCCAGAGAGCCAAACATGTCCTGGGCTGTATCCAGTGGTGGGCAGCAGGGCCAGGGAGAGGATTCTGCCCCTCTGCTCTGCTCAGACCCCACCTGCAGGGCTGCTTCAGCTCTGGGGTCCCAGCTGGAGTGAGTACAGAGGAGAGACATCAGGATGATCAGAGAGATGGAACACTTCTCCTGTGAGGAAAGGCTGAGAGTGTTGAGATTGTTCATCCTGGAAAAGAGAAGGTTTCAGGAAGACCTAACTGCAACCTTCAAGTACCTGACAGGAACCCTACAATAAAGATGGAGAGAGACTACTTACAAGGGCATGTGGTGACAGGACAAGGAAGAAAGGCTTCAAACTCAAAGAGGGTAGATTTAGATTAGATATTAGGGAAAAAAATTTTTCCTGAGGGTGGATGAGGTATTGGAACAGTTGCCCAGAGAAGCTGTGCGTGCCCCATTTCTGGAAGTGTTCAAGGCCAGGCTGGATGCGGGTCTGAGCAGCCTGATCTAGCAGCAGGTGTCCCTGCCTATGCCATGGGGTTAGAATGAGATGGTCTTTAAAGTGCCTTCCAAACCAAACCTCTCTCTAATTCTATGTTGCCTTAAAAAAGCAAAGCAGATTGATGGGATGAACCTATAAATTGGTGCATTAGCATGTGCTGCAGCCTTCTCATTTATTAATGGATGGAATTTAAAATTACCAGTTTTTGACAGAATAACATAAGGATTCATTTTCATATGTGAATGATAATAACATAATTTTCTACCACTTGTACTAAAATTAAGCTTTTTTGCTTGAGCTTTTGTCAGACAAGACTATCCATTTTACTCTGCTTTCTCTTTTGCAGACAGCTCTGTCCATGATAAAGGAGATACAGTGAAAAACAAGTTATTAGAAACAGAGCAATCTCACTTTTAATTTTGACAGATTAAATGCATAAAATTGATTCATATTTTATCATTGCATCTTTTCAGCTTTCTTCCTGTATTGTGAAAATGTATCTTGTAGCTTAAAGAGAAAAATCAATGAATGATCATTATTTTATTAGTTTAAATAAAGGGTATCAACTACAGCTTTACATCTTTTACAATATATAGCACAGCTTTTTGTAATTTACTAAGTATATAAATACTATCTTGCATTCATAGAAGAAATACAGAATACTAAATCGAGGGGTTTTTAATTTAAACCTAGGTTAGGAAAAAAATATCATTTTCTTTAAAATATTATAATTTATCAGAGACACAGTATCTGTAGAGAAAATGACCTGAGTTTGTCTTCTTTTATTCAACACTTACAAAAAGTCCTTTTATGAGTAATTATCTCCTGCAATAAACATTTTATAATCAAACAGCTGAATAATTGGTTACTGCTATGATAAGGGGTGCTGCTCAAACTTCTAGTTACAAGGTAGTATTTCATAATTTCAACAGAACAGCCATTCTCACAAAACATGCCTGGAATTTCAAGAGTTTAATGAACAGCCACTGAATTCTGTTGAAACAAATTACTTTTCTCAACAGTTAAGCCTGATGTTTATTAAAATGCCCATAACTTGTGGATGCCTCAGTTTAACGAGCACCTAACACTCACTGGAAATAAGCTTCAGCAGCTCACAATGAAACCAAAGAAAATGCAGGTAGTGCTATTTTCCCTTTTCCTATGCTGCTTTGTAAAAACTGTTTTTCCAGTTTTTTGTGCAACTGTTTTTTGTGCAAAAGGCATGCTTTTCCAAAACTTGACGTAAGCCCTGCTTATTGGCAACCAAAATTATTTACCTTTTGAAACAGCATAGTCTGCAGATTTAGTGCTAAACCCACTGTATTTTGGAGGAAAACACACATTTCATTACAAAAAAAAAGTTATGTTTAGTTTTGAGCATCACAATATATATGAAAGATATTATGTAATTAGAGACTGTCCGAGGGCTGCAAATATGGTGAAGGGCCTGGAAGGGAAACTGTATCAATGCATGAACACAGTTTTCTGTAAGAGCACAAAAAATGCTTCAGCTTCTACTTTAATTTCCTTGGACATTAGATCTTATTTCAATGGACAACTCCTATTACCTGCCCATGTCCAAAACTTTCATCTCACATTCTGTTGGGTCCCTTGTTTGGATGGTGTATCTTTAGAAAGCACTACTACTCTGTATCAGCCATTACTTCATCAATGCAATCTACATGAGACAGTGATTAGAAGGGACATGATAAAATACCTGCTAAGAGCTTCAACTTTGCCTGTTAGAGACAAACAAAACATTTTTTTTCAGTAGTACTTGCAAATTTCCAATTTTTACCAAGCAGTTATCAATTTGATATAAGGTCTTAAAAGACATATCCTGGCTGATAAATTTGGAACAAAGTGAAATAATTTTGCAAAATGGTGAGAACTGCGGGAGCCAATTCAGGATCAGTTCCTTAGCAGATAATGTTAGGCTGCAGTTGTATTTTTGTTTTGAAAGTCATGACAGCTAAAGAGGAGAAGCCCAGAAAAACAGCAGAAAAATGCTAATTCTTCAGAATAACGTGGAAATTTGAACTAAAATAATGGAATGGGTGGATTTAAAACACATTACTTTTATGAATTTTTGTGCTTCAATATTAGAATACTAAATCTGGAGTATTCTGCACTGTACAGATACCTAGGTAATAGCTGTTCAAATAGAGAGTCATGAGAGGAACAATGACAAGGTGGGGAACCAGCCAAACTAATCCATCTGAATCAGCCTCTCCTGATACTGTAAAACACTAACCATTAAGATAGTGTCCCTGCTGCAAACTCTGCTAAGGCAATGTATTAGAAAACACTCTGGAAACTAAGTGTGATTACTTGGACTGGGATAGGCCTTATTATGGAGTGCCCAAGTGGATGAATAACAGGACTGAGCATGACTATTCTGGATTTCTACAAGATTTATTATGTGAGTTCTTTAACCTGGTGAAAATTGAGAGAACTTGATTCTCTTGGTTTTCTAAGAGCGGCCTTTCTGCCTGTTATCAGTGAATGAAAATTTAATATCTCTGCCTAGATGCCTGGGGTGCGAAGGAGAAATCCAGGGTTTCCTATTCCCAGAAGGTTTTATAGTACATTCAGCAGGCAATTTCCAAGAGTTCAAACCTCATATACCTTGGGTGTCCAATCCACCTTTCTGGGGAACTAATTGTTGAAATGGAGGAGTACAGTTCCAAAACAGGAACAAAGTCACTCTTCCTTAAACAGTAAAAGACCATTAAAATAGTAAAAATTTATACTAGGTGATCAAACTGGTATTGAAGTTAAATATTACTACCGTAGATTTTACTCAGGATGGAAAGAGACAAGAGAACAGCATCTCAGAAAAAGATAACTCTCTTGAAAAAATATTAAATTTAACTTCTTTATATACTAGGAGTACTTTTTAGATAAATGCACAATTTCCACAAAACCTTTCATAAATTATGCAACTAAAAACTTTTAGTATTCATAAACATTTCCTTGATTAGAACTCTCAAACGGGTGCTTATGATTCTGAATGTACACTGCAAGACTTCTAGCAGCTTTCTAACTCAACAGTCATCCAAAGGAAGAACTGTTTTTGTAAATTACATAAAACCAGCTGAGTCCAAAAGAATGAAATATAAGGTCTTGGAATAAGAGGAGTTTGGGATTACTTTCTGAAAAGGTGAAATTAAGCTCTTTATTTAGTTCTAGTGGAAACAAAAATCAATTTCCAATTTGTTGACCTGAAACAATTTTTAAGGTTGCTATTCAGCTGACATTTGCCTGGATTGCTGTTTTGCCTCTTGACAGCTGCAGTTCTGAGTCTCCTCTCTCCTTCCCTCCTGCTGGTATCCATAGCCATGAGAAGACACTTATATAGAGACTAGGATGCACTTAATACCATTATATGCTGATGTGTATTATTGCTGAGCTATGAGCATGAACCACAGGAGAGGAAAATCACAGAAAACATTTAGGATGCCATTGTGAGGAAACTCACAGTCTAAGGACCAAGCATTAAAACTTACACAATGACCACTGATGATTTCATATCTTAATGTTGGTAGCATATATATCACTGTAGACAGAAAAGCTGAAGCACAGTACTATAAAGTTCAATGTCAGCACTGCTAATTGAAAGTATTCAGAACTCCATCTTAGAAGAATATTCAATACATAACTTTTATTTCAATTTAAAGCAAAAGCTACCATCCAAATGGTATCAGAATTTTCACCTGGGAATAAATTACCTATTTACATCAGGTCTGTCACCATAACATAGTACATAGCAACACATGCCTCTACTGCATGTTGCACATACAAATTTCTTCACACTTTCAATAGGCAGTTTTCTTTTTTTTTTTTAAAATTTTGCTTTTTACTTAGTAAATTCAGACCTGAAAGATGCAACACCTGTTGTTTTTCTGCCTGTTGTTGTGTAATGCTCTCAGAACATCTTTGCACTTCTACAAATTCTGCTATAAATATTTTACCATCTGGCCTATATTTTGTGTTCTTCCCCATCCCCATTAAATGCTTGCTGCAGTTGCTTTTATTGTATTCTGCACTGGCAGCAAACCTCTTGACAAGGCAGCCTTTAACTAATAGCCTAGGCAGAGACTTACTCCATCCTTAGCAAATGTAATCCTTCAGTACAACTTTGATCTTTCAGTATCTCCTATTTCGTCTTAACAATGCCTAAATCAAACCTGTGTCAAACAGTAAAGTGTAAGTCAATACACTTACAACCAATGAAACAGAGGGGCATAAGAGTAACTAGAAAAAAGCTTATAAAGTTGGTCATATAAAACTAATCTAAAATATTGCATTTATTGAAATATAAATCAGAAGATAATTTTCAGAGTTATGAGATATCTTTATTGAAGCCTTTATTGAATTTCTGAATACTAAACTTAGAATTAACTACTGATTAATTACATTTATAAAATCAATAATGACAAGTCACAAAAAAGAAAAGTTAATTAAAAAATGATCAAGACTAATCATGAAGGTGTAACGGGCACAATCATGATTTGGAATCACATTTAAGAAAAAAGATGATTCAACTGAAATGCATAATTAGAAATAATCAACATTTTATTTCTACAATGTAGAAATATAGAAACTGTATTTCAGATGTGATTTGACTAGAAGCATGTGATGCAAAACAGACTGATACTTTATTATTAAGAATTTCTCCAAACAAAACTATATTACATATTTGACATTAAAGAAATAAAATGAGACAACCAGCAGGTGTTATCACTAATAAAAATTTAACATGATTTACTGCTTATGGACACAGTCAAGTATCTACTGTAAAGCTATGCCTTAATAATCTTTCTCTCTCTTATAACAAATAACTATTAAAAACTGTAAATGAGTCCTTCATAATAACTTTCATAAAAATGACTAATCCAAATGTACCATTTTGACAGTAGTTTGAGAAATGAGAAAGGAAGATTACTATCATGGTAATGCAGCAAATATAATGCAACACATTAGTCAATAGCTGACTGGAGTAATAAATGGAAATAAAAACTTTTGGGATATGTGTGGTTGAAAATCATCTGTTACTATTAACACTAATTTCATCCTGTTACCTCTGCATTGTGACTTTGTATGGGAACTGCACTCCACACAGAAGCTCAAACTCTAATCTCAGACTTCCATTAAAAATAAATCATACAAGTAAGGAAAATTGCACTCAGTTTGGTCACAACCAAATGAAAGTAGAAGTTGCAAACAGTAATGTACTCTTGAAGCTTACAAACACAGTGACTCACCACAAATGATGGGGCTTTCTTAATACTAAAGGCTGTAATAGTCAGCGAAAAGAGAGATGGGACTAAGTTCACCTCCAATTATATGACCAAATAACATCTGAACATGCATTAACACTTGTTGCTATAAGTATTTATATTTTTTTCTGTTTTGTACTTTAAACTTCTTTGGAAGTAAAGGATGAAGAAAAAAATAAGTATTTGTCAACAGAAATTGTTTGCATAAAAAGAATCTTATTAACACTTCAGAGACATTTACTTGACAGTTTCTTTAGAAAAAAAGTAATGCCTAGAAGACGCATGGCCTTCAAATCTTTCTTCTGAATCTGACAGTAAACATAAATGTTGACAAAAACCTTGGTATCCAATTGGACAAGATGTGTTAATCAAGATCAAGACCAACAGCTTTGTATTTATTGCCTGGAAGCAACAAAGATCTGTCCTTTCTAAAGTAGTCTTCCTCTCTTTCAGGTTCTCACAGTTTTCTCTCTATGTATCCAACACAGATAAGGAATTTGTTTCCTTAAATACTAATTAATTTAGATTAATTATTTTATTTGTCTTTCTATTACTTTAAATACACAACTTCTGTCAATCAAAGAATATATAGATTCACCTTAACTAAAAATTAACCTCTTTACTGTCACACTGTGGATAGACACCTTCTCTTATGTGCCCTTGAAAACCCTGAGAATGCAGATCTTTTCATTACTTTCTTCCAAAACTAGACAGCTATGAATTTCTACATTACCTTTATTAGAAATGCTACACTTATGTCTTGATAGGCATCTCTCTACCAGATTAAAGAGTGTGTCTTGACTTAAATGTAAAGTTTCATCTGGGTAAAAAAAAGCCTTTTTCCCCCACAGCTCACCATAAAGGCTGATGACTAAGATGTAAACCTATTGTGAAGTAACTAACAATATTATCACATTATTCCTTGATCTTTAGATTTTTATATACCTTTTCATACATCTAAAATTCTTTTGGACCTGTGTTTGTAAAGGTCTACTGTAGTGGAATTTACATAATATACTGTGTCACTGAATACCAGCACACTGAGTAAAAAAAGACTCTTTAAAATTACCTGTATGGCAAGTGCTCGGGCTACAAGACTTCTAAGATATTGCAAAGGATCTTCTGGACCTTCCCACTTACTTTGCCAGGAAACAGGACACTGAAATAAATATATATATATACTGAAAATATCAAATCCATTGTAATTTCATTTTAAGTTGGCAACTTGAATAAAAATAAATAACCTGGAGATCAAATATATCTACAAAAAAAAAAAAAAAAAAAAAAAAGGCAACACCAGCAATATAATGACCAAGTACACACAACCACAAACAGAAAGGTTGTATTCCTGCTAATTCTTTGTGTTGATGGAGCCACAGTGTTGATGGAGAACATGCAAGAATCTCTGCTATTCAATAAGGAAACATCAGCTGGTTCCATAAATATTTCCAAAAAGCCTTAAGAGCATTTGTCTTGGGAAGCCACAATGTCATCTTTCAGCTGCAGGCAGTTTCCCACTCCTTTGCTGCAGCCTACTCAGACTTCAAAACGCAGTTTTGTGGCTCTGTGATGAAGAGAATCTGGTACAATTCCTCTGCATGATTATTTTCTCATCACCTTACAGCTCCTGTAGAGCAACACCTGAGAAAAAAAGGCCTGCAAGACTTCCCCCTACAAATTTCTCATTGACTTCAAAAAGAAAGGCTTAAAAGGGCATCTGTTAAACTTCCTCCATATAAAATAAGGATAGAAACACTAATTTTACCTACTCCACAGGAACCTAAAGCACACTGAAAGTGACTGCAAGATTCTCCTACATATGAGAAATAAAATTAATATAAATCAGTACCTGTGGAATATTGCACACTACTGAAGATGCTAAGCAGAATCAACAGTTTATACTGTTTAATATTTACAGCTGCATTTTCCAGGAAGTTGCCATTCTAATAGCATATGTACTGAATAGGTGTTGAAATACTGATCCCAGAAATTTGCAAAAAAAGGTATCTTTCAAAGTCAATACTCTGTGTTTACCTTTTATAGATAAAAACCAAAACGTAACTAGATTCAAGGATACTAATTAAAAATTAATTCAATAAACTAGAATACATACAAAACAATTAATAAAGGACAGTTAATTGCATGGGGTTTTTCCTAATTAGGATTTTTTAAAAATTATTTTTTATTGCAGACCTTGCCTTTTTGCAGCCTCTTCTACTAGATATGCATTGACAGGCAGCTCACCAATCTATCACTTACAAGGCATTTGCCTAATGTTGTTAATGTATCACTCTAAATTACTTTAAGTCTAAAGAAATTGCTGAGCTAATTGTTATTATGCAAGTGTATCTCAGATGTGCTTATGCTCTTTTTGGCTGGGGTGGAGTTAATTTTCTTCACAGTGGCTAGTATGGGGCTAACATACCAATTTTACACAAATACAGCACATTGCTGAAACCTTTATAAGTCATACATTTATTGAATTTTACATTTCTATTAGTAATCCAGTAGTTTCTTCAGGTGTTATAATCTTAAAAGAGCTACAATCCTAGTGGGTTTAAAATACAGCTTTTGAAAAATAATCCTTTGCTACAAAAACCATGAAAACACTAAACCAGAAGAGTGTATAGAAAACACATGAAGAAAATAATTTTAAGATGATAAATTGAGTGAGGTTTAGCTGCCATGCCAAGAACGTGGCATTAGCCTCTCTGGAAGGCTGCTGAAAAAATTGCTATGTGGTCACAATCCAATGAAGTGATCCATGTCAAGGAAAGTGGGTAAGTAAGCAGATGAAATGACAGAAGCACTGGTCAATACATCAGGAAGCACTGAACCAATGCTTGTGAGAGGTTGAAATGCACAGGATTTCTAAGAAACTTTTTGAGGCAGTGATCAGCTTCACAACTCCTGCCAGTTCCAATACAAGTGTGCAGTTTAAGTACAAAAGCAAGCCATGCTCTCTTGCTCAGTAACAAGAAATACAACTGTAAGAACTAAAGAATGGCCATTACACGTATCCCTCCCATTCACTATGACTTGGACTTAGTGCCAGTTTCTACCACATAGTCAAAACATGTTTTAAAAGGCAATGAGATTGCTAACACAAAAACTTAATTTGTTCTAACTGTACAGCAATTTTGCTAACAAATGTTAGCAAATGTCATGTGAATCTGAAAAGACAACAAATTTAATTACTGTTTTGATTAGAATTTGATTTATCAATAAATGCATAACAATCTTTTTAACAGTACTTGTTTGTCACGTGAAGATAAACAGGATGTTAATAGGAACTATTGTTCATTGCAGAAGCAATCCAAATATCTATGCATTAGCATTGACAGAATTTATCTATTGCTGGAGGCGAAACAAAACCAGAGTTTCATGTCACATCAATGTTTGACTATCTTTTAACTCAATTATCTAGATATTAATGATAGAGCACATAAATTTGCTGTCACTAATTGTACCAGTTTATAAACATGCCTAGTGTGATGCCAAAAAAGATGGAGAAAATATAATATAATTCAATTAACTTATAATTCTGACTGATTTCTTGTATATCAAGAATACAGGGTGAGATGAGAGGTTGGTATGATAGGCACAGCTTTTCTGCTGAGGTATGGCAATACTCCATACTGAATAAATGCAAGGAGAACTGTTATTACAATTTAAATTTTAAGAAAATATAAAAACTAAGTAAGGGGACAGATTTACATATTCTACTGGCTAATGTATTTGACTTATCTAGCATGACTTGGTATTTGAAATTGAAATAGTATTCCACAACTTCTAAACTTATAGGATTTGTCTTTAAGAGAAAGGTTGATAAGAGAGTAATACATTCAGAAGATTCTGCAAATACTTCTGAAAAATTTTAAAGATAAAAATGGTTTTGTTTTGGAGTTTCTATCTTTAAAAGAACTCCATTTTAGAGTCTTTATCAATAAAAAAATTTAGAACATGAAAATGAGTTTTAGTTCAATTTTCTTGCGTTTTTTCAATGCTTATTATAATGTATATTCATTACAAAATTACTTACCTTCTGGTTTAACAGAGCACTTGCTAGATTTTGTACTTCAGAACTCAGTAGTGAGGTGCCTCTGATGACTTTGCTTAAAGAAGCAAGTGACTGATGGACGCTCTGCACAAGGCGAATGGCATTGAAGTGTTCCAGGGTAATGAACGATAAGATTGGAGATCCTTGCTGCTCTGCAGGAGGAGACACCTTCTGATGGATCAGGTTAGAATTCTGAGAAAAAACGTGGGATATATAGTTAATAAACTCAGGGAAACTATGGTGTTGCACAACACATTATTTGCTTAATTCATTATACTTCATATGACCTTGTTAGCTTTGAAGCAGTAGTGATATCATCCCTTTTCTGACAATGAATTAAAAATACAGTGATACTCCCAGTACTGTCTGTGACATGTTCAATAAAGGCACTACTACTTCTGAAACAAGTCTGTCTACCCAGTTACTTCAAAAGTACTTGAATTGCTGAAAAATCTTCACTTAGCTGAATCACTGCTTTTAGTATTTCTATTAATGTGTTAATATAAAAAGCGGTGCTGTACTCAGCACAACAAAATTTTACTGCGTACCATAAACTATGTTGCCAGTTCTTGCTTCCTGAGACTAGTTCAACATGGAATTGAAATAAACACTGTAAATACAAAATAAATATCATTTTATGTGTAAATCTTGAGTAACTTAGACTCTGAGAAGTACTGCTGCTCCTACATTGCCATTTTTACTACTTACTTCCCTTCCATTAAAGCCTGAAAATCCAAATTTATTCAATAATGCCAAGAGATGGTACAGTTTTGTGAATCTTAATTCATATGCAAATTATTACATAAATATATTTTTGCATTCCAGTTACAGAATTAAAAACTTATTGGAAAATTCTGTAAGGCACAAATGTAACAAGTAAACCCTAGCCTATGGGAAAAAATGTTTTGATATTTCAATTTCTAATTTAGTAATTTAGTAAAGATAAAATCAGATTTTACTTTCTCTGAAATATGTTTTTTAAAATAACAAGTTTTGATTATTTTTCAGGATAAATAAATTTCTGAATTGTCACATGGCATCTTGCTTTCTAGAAGGCACAGGATATTTACCTCTATAATCTTTTCCAGGCACTATGTATTTGTCAGAACTTTTACATTTTTAATTTCAAGCTCATACGCCACTCAGCTACCAAGCTAAAACATGAGAAAAGCTAAATGAAGGAGCAAAACTTTGGCTTATGACTGACCAACAGAAAAATTAAGGATAAAGTCTTCCGACATTATTAAAAAGATATACAACAAAATTACGGATCAAAATGCCAAAGCACGCAGTATTTACAATTGTTATGCTTTGCATTTTTTCTTTGCATGCATTCAAAAATCACAGTATCACAGTGGAATCCAGTTTCACATCAGTTTTTCTGAGATCATAATTTGCTGAGTATAGGTAAATTGTAATACAAAACTAGCATAAACTAGCTGAGGATTTCTTATTGACATGTTTAATTGCACAAAATAAAGAAAAACCCAAGACATTGCACACTGGAGGCTTTGCTCAGTCTTTGACACTCCCTTAATTCACAAAAGCCTATTGAAAGAGAACTCATCTAAGTTCCTCAATATTGCCCTTTACATAAGAGCCTCCTATGAATTTCACATTCATTTCATCACTCTTTCTAATGCTCTCCCCTGAGAATTTGTTGAAACACCCCATCTGCCATTTCCATAGGAAAATTAAATGTGAGTACCAATATCAGCTTATACATTTAATGTCCTATTACGTTCTCTTAAAATCCATTATGTATATAACTCACATCAGCTTTTAAAATAGGTGTATGCTCATGACCTACTTAGGAATTAAGACGAAAAACTGCTGAAGTACTGAGTGCTTTTCCTAGTCATAAGAAACTGAAGGTAGATTCTAATCTTTAATATTAAATACTGTATTTTGCTACCAATATTAATCAGGTGTACTTTCAGACTTCAATTATCTTCCCTCTTTCAGTTCTGTAAGTGTTGCTATCCTACTATAATATAAGACTTCATAAAGTCTCACCTAAACTGTCCCAGAGCTTTACTTTGTTACCTTCTTAAATTCAAGCTTTTGTAAACTCCGGTATGTTTTGAAAACTGCCTCCTCAGAAATGTAACAAACACAATGAAAATATACCTTTACTAGTTCTGCACTTGATTCAAAATGCAATTTTGGTGGTGGTGATGCGTTTTAGAAATCTCCATTGCTCTTTTGTTGTACCTATTTTGCCACCTTCTTCGAGGCTCTCTGCCTATTTTTTTAGATATTAGCCTCTCACTGGTTTTCACATGCTTTTCATTGATGAAAATCTACCAATATTAATCAGGTGTACTTTCAGACTTCAATTATCTTCCCTCTTTCAGTTCTGTAAGTGTTGCTATCCTACTATAATATAAGACTTCATAAAGTCTCACCTAAACTGTCCCAGAGCTTTACTTTGTTACCTTCTTAAATTCAAGCTTTTGTAAACTCCGGTATGTTTTGAAAACTGCCTCCTCAGAAATGTAACAAACACAATGAAAATATACCTTTACTAGTTCTGCACTTGATTCAAAATGCAATTTTGGTGGTGGTGATGCGTTTTAGAAATCTCCATTGCTCTTTTGTTGTACCTATTTTGCCACCTTCTTCGAGGCTCTCTGCCTATTTTTTTAGATATTAGCCTCTCACTGGTTTTCACATGTTTTTCGAAAATAAAGAATGACCCTACATTTCTGTTTCACTGATTTTCCTTCATGGGAAAGACCCTGTTGTTTTTTAAAGCTGAGGTAGCTAATGAGGTACCAGGCACGTAGCGTGATTCTTGGGGCTGTTCTGTACAGTGCCAGGAGTTGGACTCCAATGACCCTTGTGGTTCCATACCAATACCTTGTGGTTCAATACCATTCAGGATATTCTATGATTCTATTATTCTGTAATGGTTTAGATAAAAGAGCAAAAAGTCATTAATTTTCAAAACTACTTCCATAGTTTTCTTGCAATATTATGCAACTTTATGAAAATAATTAGTTACAATTTACAAACATGACAAAAGATACAGAACACATAATTTATAATCATACATTCAGTTAACAACTTTGAAGGAGCTGCTGCTGAAATTTTTATGGGTGGGCATTCTAACTTTCATAAAGCTGATGTAGGGTTTTTCTGAAACAAGGCACAACATGCAACCACCTTACAACAAAAATATAGCACTGATTCCTCTCTCTCTCTCACTGTCCTCATGAGAAAGAGCCACTTGGATGTGATGAAACACTTATGCACTCCCCCTGTGTTCTCATACTTTTGTATCTCTGACAACTATTGTATGATGGGCAATTCCCAAATTCCACAGGACATTGACATCCAGCTGATCCACTTATGTGACAATGAATGCTTGCAAAGGTCCTGAGCCACAGGCTGTCAGGGCAGAAAGCTGTGTGGGAAGAAAATGGACACCAGGACAGACACTGGTTGAATTCACTCTGATTAACTCAAGGGCTCAGTCAGCCCTTGCCAACAATCTGTAGTGAGCTCCCTTCCACATTAAGGTTGGGTTTTTAAAATTTGTGTAACATTTCACAACTTACTCAGTGAAGACTTCATTTTATAGATCAACAAGTCCTTCATGTAAATTAATACTGAGCATGTGAGCATGTGTTTTTTTCTAATTAAATGGCAAGTTCATGAGAGTTTAATTAATTTAGTAAGTGTCAAGCTGTTATTAAATCGTGCTGCAAAACACTGTAAAAGCAGTTTTAGCACAGTATTCATTACAATGATGTATTCAATGGCAATAATTAACACGTATGTTTTCAAATGAGGCCAATATAGGTGAAAATGTCACGACATTCTGTATTAGTTCAGAATAGCTTTGCTTGTGTAATTTCAACACAGATGCACAATGATTTGAAACACATTTTAAGTATCTCTTTCATTTAAAGTAAAATTCAATTAAAAATTTCAGAGTCTGAACTCTGGCTAGACTAATAATCAGTGGATGAAGGAGAGGCAACTGCCATGATTCTATTCTTATAGATAGATAAAAAACAATAAATCTTCCAGTTCAACAATTTCAGGATATCTGAATAATTGGTAGCAACAATTAACAGGGTTTTGCATCATGTATGGTCTGAGAGAAAAAATGAAGCCCTGCAAATTACCAGAAATATTTCTGAAAAAGTAACAACATTTAAGTCCTTGCTACTGTATTAATGTATAAGAATGATTTCCCATTTTGAAATGTCTAAACTGAAAAAAGATATAATTTCCAAAGCCTATCTGCCATCTTTGCTGTTTGGCCACAAAGAAGGTGATAGGCTCTGAAAACTGAACAAAAATAATTCCTATTCACGGAACCACAAAACAGCTGAGGTTGGAAGGAACCTCTGGAGATTGCCAGGTGCTCAAAGCTACAGCAGGTTGCTCAGACCTGTATCCAGTCTCCATCCAAAAATATGACCCTTGGAGCTTTTCCACACAGACCCCAGTCAACTGCCAGGGGTAGTGTGGAGCACATGGAGCTCCAAGGGGTCACAGTCTGAGGGCCAGACCAGCCTCAGCAGGCTTTCCACAGCATCCCACAGCAGAGCCCCTGGAAGGCAGCAGAACTTCCTAAACAACAGATGAGGTCAGAAAATGGGAGCATCCTTCTCCCACATGCAGGGAACTGCTCACTGCTTTTCCTGACCATTTCCTCCTGGTGCTTCTGTGTGGATCAGGTTTAGTTGGCTTTGGAGTTTCATTAAGAGTGCAAAGAGGAAAAATATGTCCACATTGCAAGACTATGATCAATCATTGAGATGTAAATTCTACAGGACATACCTATGTCAAGTGGTCATTTTGTTGAATTTCGAAATTGTCAGTACATAGATGTACAACAACTGTTTTCAAGGTATTTGTAAGATAATCCTTTTTTAATTAATCAATCCATGACATACATACTCAACATGGGAATAAAAATGTTCAAAACAACTTAATCTTTGTCTACATATTAACAAACTTCTGAGGGTATTTTTGCCTCTGGAATAACTTTTTTTTACAGACTTCAGGAATACTTTTTTTAAATTTTACTTCTTCATATCTGGGAAACTGTTTTAGTTTCATATTCTCTGCCCATTCATGCATAAATAAAATAATTTATGATTGTTAACTTAAGCAGCAATTCAACTATCTTCTTCATTCCAATTTCCAGGTCTTTAAAAATTCTGCAAAGAAAGATGATGCCTTCATTGAACTACCAATCTAGAATGAGAATGTAGATCTGCATGTAATGTCTGTGAAATATTAAAGATGTCTAGGCCTTTTCAAAGCTGGAAGCAATTACTGGTTGAACAAATCATGAAAACTAATTTTGATAAAAATATTATTATTTAAATTGTTTTGAAACATTCAAGAAAATGTCCCCCACACAAAAAATAAAACCTAAAAAAGGTTTTATCTTTTTACAGGATATAAAAAGATAAAAGCCATCCTATTCTAAAGGATATATTCAAATATTAAGTTAATTATCTGCTACTGGCATAAAATCTTTAGAAAATCAAAGAAACTTCAAGATAATATGGAATCCTTGAATGTTTTGGGTTGAAAGGGACCTTAAACATAATCTGGTTCCAAACCTCCTGAACAGGAAGGGATACCTTCCATAGACCAGTCTGTTCAAAGCCTCATTTAATCTTGTTTTGAATATTTCTGGGACGGAGCATCCACTAGCTCTCTGGAAACCTGTGCCAGAGCCTCACCACCATCTCAGCAAAGAATTTCCTAATATCTAACCTAGACCTACCCACTTAGCATGGATTAGATGAGAATTCAATGAGCTACTTCAGAATGTAATGGTAAATTCTAATGGGTACCTCATGTCACTTCTATGTATGTGGTCATTTGAGTAAGGGAAAGGTTTTTCCCATTACACTGCTGCTGTGTACAAGACATAGTTTTAGGCCACAACGTCTCTGATGTATTACTTGATCACTGAGGAGACAAAATAGTGGCCTAATATCCAAGTGGGCACCTAGCATGAGGTGGGAGAGATCCTTCCCAAGTGTGCATAGGGTCTGCATTTGCACACATCACATCTAAATGTATGCCTGGAATAAGAATTCAATGGTTGGAAACCAAGCTTTACAACATAATTTAAAAAACACCACCAAACTGAACCAAGCTACACCAACAAAGGAACATAAAGGGAGTGATATTGGATACTGTAGAGGGGATTTTAATGAAGCTCAGTTTAATGCTAACACCATATTTTAACACTATAAAGAAAAAACTTCATTGTATTAGAAATCATTAAACATTACCTTGTGAATATTAGATAAATGAAGAGACTAAATAAAAATCTAAAGTACATTAGCATTTTTCTTGGAAACACAGAAAGGATGCTAGTCTTATGTTTTGAGTGTGGTCTCTCCTCCATATGGAGAAAAAAGGTGATAGCCTGTTGTATCACATACAGACTTCACAGCTAATTATGCACCCAACTTTGTAGTTTCTACCTCAAATGCATTTAATTTAGTTTTTCTCTTCTTATCTTTCAGTACTTGAGATAATTCCTTAGACTATATTTTTATGTATTTACCAGAAAAAGAAAAGTTGTCTTTTCAAATTAGGTACAGTCCTACCTGATTAAGTTTCTTCCATAGGTTGAGAACAGGAGAAAGTTCTGTAGACCATATTTCTCTGTCAAATTTGCAGCCAGCAGTTACTGACCTACTCAGGATCCGAAGCTGTGAAATGACCTGAGTGATGAGAATACAAATGCACTCTTGAAGAAGGATAAACAAACTTTTTTTAGTACAAAGATGCCATACACCAGCAAATACTCTTCAATTTATCTATGAACTATCCTTTCATGCATACTTAATTACTGATCATGATCTGATCAAAACACAAACAATATGCATCTTCAAGTACAAAACATACTTGAACTTCATTCATATTAAACCACAAAAAAACCCTACGTATTTTCCTGTCATAGTAATTGTCTTCGTTCAATTGTAATTTAAAAACTATTGAGGTGCATAATTAAGTAAAAAGCCACTTTTCCACAAAATTTAGAGACAAAACTTGAGCTCTGCCTTTAACTAGGCTAAAGCTCTGCCTTTAACTAGGCTCCATCTGTAATTAAAAATGTAAGGGAAACAAACTCCCAAAATTTGTTACTAAATACATACAATAACTATCACACACCAAAACTCAAGACAATTATAGAAAATTCAATCTGATCTGACCAGGATCTCTTATTGACATATTCATGCTACCTCAACATATTTAAATGCATACGGATTAAAAAAAGAAAGCATGAAATTTAATAAATAACTGCAAACCTTCCAGAAAGGAGAGCTTCTAGTTCATTAGGTCTAGCTGCCTTTTATTGTTAACAACCCTAGTAAGTTCACAAATCAACTGATAAAATACATGCATACATCTGGAACAAAGGCCACTGAAATTAAAATTCTTCAGTGATATTGCAGTCTGTCTCTTAAACTGTATATAAACCCCCTGGTATTTTTTCGGCATTTTTGTTAAATTTTAGTTATTTTTCACAGTGTATTTTTTGCAAGGTATGTTAGAGAACAACTTATTAATTCTCTCCTCTTTCACTTGACAATAAAGAATTAAACTTCATAGCAAAAATGTATTAATCATTCAGAAGGTCTGGACTATTTAATTGTAACACAGTCTGAGAGAGAAAGTCAAGTTGTTTCTGCTGGGATTTGACTTATTTTCTAGTCTTGAAAGATGTGCAATGATGAAGTGCTTTCTTTTGTTTTTCATTTTCTTTCACTGAAGCAAACCTCTCCTTCCTATTTATCAGCCTTGATAGGGACTGTGAAGCACTACAAGATGATAGTACACTCAACCATCATTTTAACTTCTATAAACAAGCACTGACCACGAGACTGCGGTTTAAAATCCTGAGAGAAGAATTTAAAGGCAGTAGTAGAATCACAGCCTCAGAATGCAGGAGAGTAGATTTCAGCTTAGTCAGGGATCTTTTTAGCAGGAAGCAGCTGGCAACTGTTTTGGAGATCAAAGAGGGGCCAAGAGAGCTGCTCAGTTCTCAAGAAAAAAATTTTCAAGGCACAAAACCAGTTCTTTCTGATGCAGAGGAAACAAGCATGATAAGCAAGTCAAAGAACAATCACAACAGAAGATCATCATGGATGCAAAGGAAGTTAGTAACTTCAAATCCTAGAATATGCTGAGTTGGAAGGGATCCACAGGGATCACTCCTGGCCCTTGGACATCCACAAGAGTCACACCATGTGCCTGAGAGCATTGTCCAAATGTTTTCTGAACTCTGCCAGGCTGGTGCTGTGACCACTTCCCTGGGGAGCCTGTTCCAGTGCCCAAACACCCTCTGGGTGAAGAACCTGTCCCTGATAGCCAACCTGAACCTCCCCTGACACAGCTTCAGGCCAATCCCTTGGGTCCTGGCACTGCTCACCACAGAGAACAGATCAGTGCCTGCCCCTCCTCGTCCCCTCACAAGGGAGCTGCAGACTGCAATGAGGTCTCCCACAGAAGATGGACACAAGGATGGACTACCCAGTAGGGCTAGAAAGACATTGCTCAGTTGTGTTAGGGTCAAGTAAGGAAAGCCAAACCTCATCTGGGTTTAAAACCAGCAGTGTATGCAAAGGCCTAAAAAGGCTTCTGGCAGTATTCTGTAGCTACAATGAAAAGAAAATACGAGCTACTGCTCTTTATAGCTTCTGTTATATAAAATAACATTTCACCCTCTCATTCTCATAACTTAATTTTAAACTTTCATAATCCTTTGTGTGCCCCAGCTATTGTATATATCAAAAAAGATTCTTGTTTAATTTAGCGAAAAATTAATTTCTCTGATGAATGTTTTGATCATAGTATCTTTATCATTCCTGCTATTCTTCCTCATTTTCACTCTGCACATATGCAAATGTTCTGACAAGCAATACAGATAATAAACACAGATTTGTGCCTTCCAGATATCATTCTTTTAGCTATAGTTTTGTATCTTTTAATTTGTTTTTGGGTAGTTGCCTGCCATAATTTGCTAAGCAATAAAACATTTATATGAAATACACTTTAACTGGTAATTCAGTATGTAGTACTTCATATAAACTTGCATATAGTGCATACTATAAAACGGAAAATGTTTATATGATTGCTTTGTGAATATGGGGGATTGAAAACATTAATTCTGGTATTCATTTTCAAAGCGCCCTTAGAGGTATAAACATCTATCTCCATACAGCTGAAATGATTTTGAGAAGTAGTGACTGCAAGATCAAGTAATTTAAATATTTTTCTAACTTTAGTCTACAGTGTTAGCTGTCTTTTTCTAATTAACTAATTATAAAATTTGTCAATATAGTTTAAATAGGAAATACAGAATCTATTTGTTATTTCACTTTTTTTTTCCTTCAGTGTGCCTATATGTGTTTCTGCTTTGTGTATTTCATCAAAGTAGTTAAAAATATTGGGTTATCATTATCAAAAGTAAAATGCTTAAACTAAAAGTATAGAATCAAAAGAAATCAAGTAGTAACTCTCTGTGTTCTGAAGTACTGTAACATACAATGATCTCCATCAAATCTTGATGTAACATCTTTAACTCTTTACAATTCATCCCATGTCATTTCTCAGGTATAGCAGGTATGATGGTACCATAATTTACTCCTAAGGTTTCCATGACAGCACAGTTTTCAACTGTACTTTTTTTTTTTTTTTTTTAAATAAGGGGTTTGGCTGAAACTTTTTGTACTGGTGGCTCTCTCAGCCTGAATATTTTTTCAAAATTTTAACCTAGAATAATCATTCACATTCAAGACACAGATGAAAGTACATTTGATTCATGTCAAAATACTCAGGTTAACCTCACCTTTGAACTGCTTCCACACCCCAAACTTTTGCTAATGGACTGTGAATTTGATGGCAGCACATCTGTCCGAATTTAGGAAAGAATTACAGATTGTAAAATAGTAAAATAGTAACAATTATTGCTATTTAAGTATGATTACAAGTTTGATATTAGAACTTGAATGGTTCAAGTATTTCATTCTCACAAATCCCAATATAGTTCCCTACAGTATTGACCAGTCTATGCTACTTTGAATCAGCTAAAGCTTAAGCAAATGTTTACTTAGTACTCTCAAATCAGTCTCTTTCCAGTTGTTACAAAAATAAAAAAGAGAAATTCATTTTTTAAATAGGATCACAGAAAAATAAACACTAGAAAGAAGCTGAGGTCTCTATTCTAATTTCCTGTTGGAAGCATGATGAGGTTTAAAATCAGACCAGGTTGCTCAGGGTTTTACCTGGTTTTGAAAAATCTCAAGTACAGAGAGTGAATAACCTCTCTGGATGACCCCTTCCACTGCTTTACCACCCTAATAATTAAAAGGTTTCCCATAATATCAAATCTGGACCTTTCTTGTTTTGGTTTATGTCCTGTAAAAATAAGAGTCAAATGCATGGACTGGGACAAAGAATGTGTTAATACTGGGAAGGACCTGAATAAAACCATGAGTTGGATATATCACCCTAATAGAATTCACAGGTGTATCACAGAAGTGTCCAAAGGGTTATGGTATGTTTGTTTGCAGTTGCTCCAATTAAGTATTTTCACCTCCAGGCAACAGAAATAAGTTTTGATTTGGAAGGGAAACTGGATTTAAAAGAAAAAGGACTATCAGGAATACATTTTGGGGGATTATATGAAAAAGAAAGCAACAGGACAGGAAAGAACACATAGACTAGATAATTACCTAGAAGAAAGGAGACCTTGGTTCAGATGACAAAGGGAATATGATTAGGAATCTGTATTTAAGAAGATGAAACAACTCTTAGGCTGAAAGAGGTTGCACATTAGGCAAGCACAAACTCACCCTTACCTATCCTTAGGCACTTATTTAAAGCTTACTTAAAACTTACTCCAAAATATTATCACCCTAGCCTCCCTAAATAATCAGTTGACAGATCTTGAGTGAGATAACTTGCATTTGAAAGGTTCTCTTATTGAGTATATAGGAAAACTAAGTTCTTTACATAGGCACCTCAGATAACTGGGTCTATGCTGTGGAAATTAGAATGAGGATTTTAATTTAATTTCCTGGAAACCTAGCTACAAAGCTTGAGAAGAATTCAGTTTCTCTCAATGTACTATATATACAATACCATCAGGCCAACCTATATTCAACTTCAAAACTTACTCTTATCAAGCTTGCCTTAAACATGGTGCTTCTATGAGCACATAGCAAGATCAGAAACGACCAGCACAGATGCATACATCCAGGTCTGTGAAATCCTATCCTTTGCACTCTAACCCAGGTATGTACTTATAGTACTAAGGAAACTGAAAATTTAACCACAGATTTATAATACAGGGTACTCAAAATAAGAATACTTTTACAATAATTAACCTTTGAATGATCTCCTTTGTTATTACAATGTATTCTTTTATATATTATACACTAAAAGCTCTTACATGCTGTGCTAGTGCACACCAAATGCAGATCTGAAGATTCTGAATAATGAGAAGAGTGAAAAAATCTACCATTAAGCAGGAAAACAGTACCTTCACTAAAAATAGGAGAGGGATAGAAAAAGAGAATAAAAATATAAAAGCAATCACCAATAATGGCCTGTTTAAAGAGGGGCAAGAAGATTATTCAGAATCACAATTCTTTGTAGAATCTGTTTTAAGTAGGGTTAACTAATCGCAGAAGTATCTATACAAAAAAATTCAATAGAGCAATTTATTTGTGAACTATGCATCTAATACTGATGAACAGCCTAGAGAAAATGCTACCAAGTATTTTCTCTCTTCTTAGTGGAAAATTCATGCACTGTATGTTTTTTTCTGAGTTATCAGCACAGAAAAATACAAATTGCATATATTAAGAAAGGTGGGGTGGTCAAACTAAGAATGTCAATATTCATTTACCAAGTTATTAAATTACTTGTGCATCTTGGCTTTTTAATCTATTACATATTTTTGGGTGCATCTACAGACATATGCTGCTACGATATTGACCAGCATATTAGAGCAGAAAACATGTGCATCTAGAGAAATTATGAGGGATAATGAACAAAATAGAAAGCTATAAAGATAATGAATGTTCCCATGCTTCCTACGGAACTACTAAAAAAGTCATGTTTTACCTGAAAATCAAAATTCATGGAAAAAATAAAAATGAGGAAATGTCAGGATTTTAACTTTTCCTTCTCTGAAACTTAGTCAAGACAGATTTCTAGGAACACAAAATTTATTTCTGTTCTTTACTAATGCACAAGATGAAGAAAAAGTCTTGCTTTCAGTCATTCACAACTACTGCAAAAAATGCTACTTCACAAACACAATATATAATAAATGCAGACTTACATCTAAGTCTTGTATTCATTTCAGAATCAAATCAAATTTTATACACAGTATTAAGCCTTGAAAAAGAGGAAAGTAATACAGTCAAAAATATCTTGTGAAATTCTGACAGTGAATTTTAAAGAAATCAAATAATTTCTGAACTCAATATAATTACTGCTCTAAGAATGCAAAGCAGGAAAGATTTGCTAGTCAGATAACTGGTATTTTTTCAAGATTATGAAGCATATAAAAAAAGAATTTTTATTTTTGTACAAAAATCAAGCAAAGTCCTCTCAGTAAATCTACTGATGTCAAAGCAGATACTCTACTGCCATCTACCAGTTTTAAAAGGATGTGGTATTAGCACAGAAACCACTTCTACGCTCCATTTCTCTGAATGAAACAATATATCCCTTTATATAGCTGTTTAAGGAGATATTTCTGGTTTTATAAGACTTTACAGCTCAAACTAAAATATGAAGCTATAGCTTGATTACTTCGGTAAATACTGTGAAAGCACTAACCCAGTGCAGGGCAACTGTGTCTTTACTGTGTCACAAGAGGGAGCAGGTTTCTGTGTGACATCCCTTCTGCCAGAACTACCTGCTTCCATCCTATTTCTCACAGCTTGGCTGCTGTTCCCTCATTGCTGAGAACGCAGCCTAAGACTGAGCTGGCACTGAAACTTCTCTGACTTTCAGGCCCTGCCTGTGTCCCTTACCCTCTCTGCAAAGAACAGGATCCATGGATGCTGTTGGGATGAAGGTACTTAAATAGCACTTGTAAGTCAATCATTCCTACTGCATGTGGATCAGTAAGAGACAGTGTAGGTCTATGCTTGCTCTTTTCTTCTTCCATCAAGGCCACCTCAAAGCTGGACTTTCTCTCATTAAGGATCTGAAGTAGGGCTGGACTCTATACAAACACATAAATAGCACTTGTAAGTCAATAATTCCTACTGCATGTGGATCAGTAAGAGACAGTGTAGGTCTATGCTTGCTCTTTTCTTCTTCCATCAAGGCCACCTCAAAGCTGGACTCTATACAAACACATGACTTCTCAACCAAATACAAAGTAAACGTGGCAAAGACATTAACCATGCCTCTATCTTCCTTTATACAGAAGTGGATCATGTGTCATAGACCTTTGACAAGAGGAAGATCTTCTGTAAAGCAGGGCTTCAGGGGAGGAAGGAACAAAGTCAGCAGCATGCTGTAGATGGACAGCACAAGCCCTAGCTGAACCTTCTCCTAATGAATAACTAAGAGATTTACTTCATAGAGGTCCACAGGATATGCGTGACCTGGAGACCACGAAGCTAAAAGGAGTGCCAGAAGAGGTGGTTGACCTTAACAAATCACACACCCTGACAAAATTTAAGGAGACTGGAAAATGGCAGCTGGTTTTCAGAAGAGAACCAACTTCTGATATGCAGAGCAGCACCAATATATTTTCATATACACAGCACCAGTCCAAAAAGAACTAATAAGGTTATTTGAAGCATTACATTGATTCACTAAATTGGTAAAGAGATGTTTTTCTATCTCTTTTTGTTAAAGCACAGTACTGTGGCTTCCACTCCATTAATGGCACAGCACATTTCTTTCATGCATCACCACAGGTGTATTCAAAATACTCCCCATATTTTAAAATTACTTTTAGGTACTCAGATCTCTCAGTTGCAGGGTAATAAATATAGGTTGACATTACTCATCAATTTCTACCAGAGACTGTTAGTCATGTATTTGTGATGTGGGATGTAATGAATGGCAGCAATTAAATGCTCTGAACAATTGAAAGGTTATATAATTGCTAAATTATTTTAAGAAAATAAATTCATGTTCATCTGGAATCTATAGTAATAACATAAGATTTTCAATACTAATACAAATTGCTTTTCAATAATTAAAATGCTTTTCAATAATTATACACATATTACTCTATGTGGCATAATTAGAATTACAGAGGAACTGTAAATATAAAATTCATGCTCTGAGTCCTGCTGAGCTGGATTATGAAAGAGAAAATTGTGTCTGTTGACAAACAATCAAGAAGTTACAGTTATCATTACAGCTGCACCTTGAAAAATAACCACACACCACAGCCCACCTATTCTATATACAGTAGAAATTCTGCAGTCAGATGTATGACTGCAATATTGGGTGGACATACCCTAACTTTTCTTTATCTTATTTGGGTAATGACAACCGTGGATTTTTGGTGTACAAACTCAAGAATGATCCAGCAATTTAAGAGTTGTCAGTGTCCCCATACACCCTCCCCTACACCTTCTGTCTCTGTTGTTCTCAGAAACAAGGCAAAAAGCATCACTGGTATCATATATCTGATCACAGTTTTAGTAAGACAGAGAGCGGTTTTAATCTATGTAAAAGGATATGCAAGGAATAGTAGGAAGAGGTACAGAATCAGCCAGTGACTTGCTGAAAATAAAAGCACATCAGAAACTAATTTAAAAAAAAAAAATTAACCCAATGGTAAAAAGCTGTTTTATTGAAGTCCGTGAGATCACTGCAATTACATTTAATGAGGCAAAATTTTCTTCATGTTTCCTGACCTTGATTTGTACCTTGTCTACTAGATTGCTCTACACTGTTCTTCATTATTAGTTTAATATTAATTATAGCTTGAGAAATATCCATCACCTAATAAAAAATAGTTATAAAAAGGTAACTTTTTCCTACAACATTTCTCATTTTCAAATAGAGACAAAAGAGTATTTATTTTAAATAAATACTATATTTAGTCACTGCACTGAGGTTCAATTAGCTAGTCCTTTTGATTTCTGATGGATTTCATTAAAGAAATTGTTGTTTCTCTTTAAGCAATCCCACTGATGATTCAGCATGAGATTTCTGTGCTAGTATTAATTTCTGTGGAGTATTCAATTCAGCAACATGTTTTTGCCTGATTTTTAAACTTGACATTGTTCAGATACCAAGTCATGCTGATGTAACACGTGAACATTAATGCCCTATGTCGAATTTCTGCTAGAAAAATCTCTCAAGTTTTCAAATTATTCAGCGGCCATTCATGATGAGTATGAAATGTCATGGTATGCATCACAGAATGACAGAATGGTTGGAAGGGACCTCTAGAGATCATCTACTCCAACACCCCTGCCAAAGCAGGTTCACCCAGAGCAGGCCACACAGCATCACCTCCAGACAGGTTTTCAGTATCTCCAGAAAAGGAGATATTCAACGACATCTTCTCTGGCAGCCTGTTCCAGTTTTATGTCCCCCTCATATTTAGGAAGTTCTTCCTCAGATGGAACATCCTGTGATTCAGTTTGTTACCACTGCCCCTTGTCCTGTCACCGGGCACCACTGAAGAGATTCTGGCCCCATCTTCTTGATACCCACCCTTAAGATATCTGTAAACATTGACAAAATCCCTCAGTTGTCCCTTCTCCAGGTAAAACAGACCTAAATCTCTCAGCCTTTCCTTGTAAGACAGATGCTTCAGTCCCCCAGGTATCACAGGAGTCCCCTCCAATAGCTCTTCATCTTTCTTGAACTGAGGAGCCCAACCCTGGACACAGCACTCCAGGCGTGCCTCACCATGGATGAGCAGAGGGACAGGATCACCTCCCCTGACCTGCTGGCACTGCTCTTCCTGATGCACCCCAGGATCCCACTTACCTTCTTGGCCACAAGGACACTGCTGGTTCATGGACAGCTCACTGTCCTCCAGGACCCCCAGTCTGTGCTGGTGCCTGGGTTTGTTCCTTCCCAGGTGCAGAACTCTCCATCTGCCTTTGCTGAACTGCATTAGCTTTCCCTCTGCCCAACCTCCCAGCCTGTCCAGGTCTCACTGAATGTCAGCACAGCCCTCTGGGGTATCAGTCACTCCTCCCACATGAAGATAAGTATGAATACAGGCATAGATAATTCCTAGGCATTTTTAAATACTCCCTGTAGTATAATACTCTGCACTGGAGTTCTGTACCAAAACAAATTTATATTTATAGCAGTGATCTGCAAGATGAGATTTTTACTGAGATTAAGAAAATAACATTCAAGCTTTACACGAGGTCAAAGAACTGCATCAACAAATTTTTCATGGGAATTACAGCTTACAAAATATTTAAATTAAGAGTTACCTTTTAGTCACAGAAGTCCTCTAAACACCATTATTTGCAGCTCTGCACACATTTCAAAATACATGTGAAAAAGCTGTATTATTAATGATGACTTCACTGAAGAAAATTTCTGAAGTGCTGGTTAACAGCGCACATTGCAAATGCAGGCAAAAATTATTATTTATATTTATATATGTGTTGAAGATAACCATGAAGTAAACTTCAGAATTAGGATGTTGGACTTAAGGAAATAAGACACTAGTTTAATGGCCGTAAGGGAGAGGCAAAATATGATACAGTATAGTAAACAGAGGGAAAATGTGAGGCAGTATAGTGGACAGCACATTAATTTCAGTTGATTAAAAAGGAGAAATAAAAGACTATTTTGAATGAGCTTCAGAACAGGTCCCCTCATTGTGTAGAAAGGTCAGGATTTTTAGCAAAATGACTGAGTAAGCATGGAGTATCTCTGTGGTTTGAAAGGTTAAAAAAAAAAAAGGAACATATAAGAAGAAAAATCAAGGACAGTGAAAGAACTGCTTGGGCAATTCAAGATGAAATTATAAAAGCCAATGCCCAGCTGGAGATAAGACCAGCAGGAAACAATTAGGAGTGAAATGGGTTTCAACACATACGAAAAGTTCAAAAAAACACGGGGCATTGACCAAATGTAAGAGAACGTAAGTGAGGCATACTTCACATAAAACCTGAAGTATTCTAAGGCCTCTGTGCATGGTGTAGGAAGCAAAGGAGCAGATAATATTGGGAAATAAACAGCCCATAAAAAAAAAAAAGGAACATATAAGAAGAAAAATCAAGGACAGTGAAAGAACTGCTTGGGCAATTCAAGATGAAATTATAAAAGCCAATGCCCAGCTGGAGATAAGACCAGCAGGAAACAATTAGGAGTGAAATGGGTTTCAACACATACGAAAAGTTCAAAGAAAACACGGGGCATTGACCAAATGTAAGAGAACGTAAGTGAGGCATGGTACATAAAACCTGAAGTATTCTAAGGCCTCTGTGCATGGTGTAGGAAGCAAAGGAGCAGATAATATTGGGAAATAAACAGCCCATGCAAAGAATATGAACACACTAACAAGGACTCAATCCAGCTGTTGCCTGGGCACCAGCGATGCTCCCGATGCTCAGAAGTGTGGCCAGTTCTGTTCAATATCTTTACCACTGATCTCAACGAGAGATTGAGTGCACTCCCAGCACCCTGGCAGACAGTGGCCAAGTCTCACAAGGTCAGTCTCACAAGCACACTCTCTGCCATTAATGTGAATGATAGCCTTGCCTGAGGGTGCATAATGGTGGGAACCATTCACTTTCTTTAGCAGTTGAATAAAATAAAACTGGTAATGAACAAATGAAATTTGAAATGTGCGGTCTTTCACTATTCTGGAAAATAAAACAAGCAAAAAAATATGTCTACTAATTAATAAAATCCCTCTTTTGCCTTTGAGACAAGCACTATAACTTGCATACTTTAGGATGCTTAAAATTTCACTTCCTCCTCCTGAACTTTTCAATTTGAAATTGAATGCTTAGATATGAAGTTCAAGTGTAACAACTGCATTTACATTCTTACAATACTCAATGCAGAAATGGCAAAACAACTATTTTCAAAATACTGTTCTAAGAAAAATCTAATTTTTCAAGCAGTCCAGTTTTCAGAAGAAAAGAAACCCTCCTGTATTCTCAGTAAGCAACATTTCGTAGTTACAGGTATTTTCTTTAATCTCTTAAATGCTCATTAAAGTGTTCATTATACGAGTATTAGAAATGCTACTGACATTATTACAAAGCTTGACTCAAAGGTCAATGGAAAGAAATAGGTAATTCCAAAAGGTGATTCACTCCTTAGATGCCTATCTAAGACTGGCACAAATTATTCCCTGTAGCTGCTTGTCTTTCCTTAATAACAAAAAATAAAATGGATGACTAGCTAAGAAGAGGTGGATAACATTCATATGATTAAAGCTAGTTGAGAGGTATTACACTGAGTTTTCTTTGTTTTAATTTCAATTGGCTTTGAATTTGGCTTATTGTATTTTTCCATCACAGTACCTAAACACTTAAAAGAAAAACAAACTCATAAGAAATTATTCCAGTATCAGTCAGGGGAATTTGAAGAGGCTTGAATCAATAAATACATCACAAGTCTTTTCCAGCAGGATTTAAACAAAATATCCTCTAAGGGCTCAACTAGAAATCTAACAGAACCTCTCTGTATTTCAAAGATAAACTCTAATTCCACAATATCTGTTTTTAAAATACCATTGACTTGTGGGAAGTGTTAGAATAACATCTAAATAAAATATTTGGTGTTAACACAGGAGGTATTTTAAGAAATATTAAAACACTAACTGAAGATAATATCAGTGAAGGAAACAGGATTTCACTCATCTACATAATTCACTCCATGGCAGGTATGAATTCGGTATCTTGGAGCTGGAGTGTCAATACACAGGGAGCCTGGATAACCATTAGATTAGGCACCTAACTCTGACAAAAATAAAGCTTTGTTAGATGACTGTCACCCTTAGAAAATATTTTGTCTATTATATTAGTTTTGCTGCCAATGTGACTTTCCAAAAAATATGTCTGTTCTGGTAAATAAAAAGGGAAGTGACTTCCAGAAGGAAGAAGGAAAATTTAAAAAATTAAATCTGAGAAAAATTAATTACCTTATATCCTCTACCCTGCCACAAAAAATGATAGATAGATTTGTATTCTATTTGAGACTATAAAATTAATATGAAAAAGGTTTTTAAAGCAAGTAATTTTGTTGCAAAGTCTGAACCGTCTAAACTCCAGAGTATCACTGGTCTGGTTGAAAAGCAAATAAAATTACAAAGGACAAAATACAGGAGGAGAAATACTTCCAGCAAGTTCAGTTGAAGTGAACTGGAACCCAGTTAATATTTAGGTTATAAGTATTCAGACCTCAAAAAATTTAATTCATATATGAAATCTACAAATGAGTAATTTTCATAGGATTTCTTTGAAAATTTGGTGAGAAGCTACAGTCTGTGGACTCTTCAGCAACAAGTGCCAAGGGATTACATCTCTGATGTCCTTAAGCCTTTTTTAGAAGGTGAAAATATCCAAAACAACCTGATCTTCAACCTTACTGAGACTTAACCGGTCTCATATGATACTCTCTGTGAAGCATTATAATGTGTAAAAGAATGCTGAATTCCTGAGGCAAGATATTATTAGAATTATTAAACATTGTATTGTACACAGAAACTAGCAATGAGCAAACCACATGCTTGCCATATTCATTACCATTGGCAGTCATATTTGAAGAATCTTGTACAACTTGCCAGCTACTGATTGTCTTTTTTCTCAAAATAATTTACTGTATTATTGAAGAATGTTTAGATTACCCGGTTGAGTGATCATATATAGCTACTACTTACAGGCTGCAGCCATTTGCATTTGGCAGGATTTGTTGGGATCACTCAGAACATGCTACACTCTAGAGTGCCTGCAGTGAATATGTCTGCTGTGCAAAGAAAGGAGATAAAACAAAGTCTCTGCATTTTCATTTCAACCTCCTAAGGTGGTTACTGGCAATAAGTTATCTTATTTGCAGGTATGGTAAATCCTGCACAGAACAGCATAGTTCTTATTGCTTTTTCAAGGTTTAAAAATACATACACAGGTCTGTCTGTTTCAATCTGTCAAAATTCCATTCATCACATAGGATAAATTTTATTTTGATGATGACACTTATGTATAGTTCTATTACAATTACAATGAAGGATGAGATTTGCAGAAAATAATTGATAAAAGCACAGAACTAAGAATAAGAGATGAGTCCACTAGCACCAAAAGCCCATTTTACAAGAAGGTCACTGGAGAGATATCTAAATTACAGACTCTTCTCATTGCACAGGAAGCCTAAAGCAAACCTCCACATATTTTGATTGTTGCTATCACTGGTTATAACTTAGACTGGGAGGTGGACCATCTGAATATGGGCCAATATGTAGGCAAAATACAGTGTTTATCAGATCAGGAGGAAGGAGCATGACTGTAAGTGGAGAGGACTGTTGTTGAGTATGAGGAAACTGAGCTGCAGTACAGAAACTCTCTACTGGTGTAAAATACGTAGGATGAGGTATACTGACTACTGCAGCTGCACTGGCAGTGGAGATTTTTTTCTATTTTATTGCACTGTTCCGAAAAGAGAACATAGAAAGAGATGAGAGATTATTCATGATCTTATTCAACATAAGAGATATGTCAAAGGCTTGCTCTAACATCAGGTGAGGCAGAAACAGAGACAGTGAACTCTAAAAATCCAGGCTCTAAAACTTTACTTGTCTTCATCTACTTAGAGCAACTAAGCACATAATTCAGGAAAAAACACTAAGTCATGTTTCTAAAAAGATCATGTCTTTTTAAGTAAAATTTGTTTAGCTGTATGCATTCAATATTAATACTCTCTGAATTACACTACAGATCATTGCAAGACATAATTTCTAATAAATAAGTTAGTAATTGCCAGTGTAAAAATAATACTGGTAGCAATATTCAGCTTTTAAATTAGAAAAGTTCTCTGCTGATAAGAAGCTGTGAATATAGTAACACAAAAACACTTGCAAAATTTCTTTTAAAAGACCCTTTCTTTTTATTGATATTTTGGGTTTGCCCAAACACTGGTAATACATAGGTAACAGAAGAGGTATCTGCATGACTTCAAAATGCTGCACTGTGCTGCAGCCTATTTCTACTAAAGTGTGTTGCTGCAGCAACACAAGCTATCGCTTCAAGGCTCGAAAAATTAATAAGATTCATAGAAAGTCTAGAGAATCAGTGAAGTAGTGGACATGGTACTACATTTCACCTTTCTAATGCTAGAGACATGGCAGCTGAGCTGGTATCAACTGATTTCTGACTGTCCTTGTTCATTACCTTTAGCTTGGTAATGGATTTCTGAGAAACACTCCTGTTAGAAAACAACCCCTGAACTTCCAGTTGTGAACCATGGGATCACCTACAGAACTAAAACAGCAGCCAAACTGTCAGAAATGGAAAGGGAGTAAGATTCACAGTGAGGAAGAAGCACAGTTTAAGGAAAATCTCACATTTCTTAAATTAACTTAAATTGCCTAAGATTTAAAGATATACTGCAAAATACTATCGGAAGACGAGAAAATATCTCATATGACAAAAAAAAATTATCTCACAGAACTGTAACTAGAGCAGTCTCACATTTTCAAAATTATAAACCCACCGTTTATAGCTTATAATCAATGCTATGGCAGAACAGTTCAGCAGAATGCGAGTTTACATGTAAATGCACTCATTATCTATTTCCCTTCACACGGGAACTCTGAGTCTATTCTGATTTTCAAATATTAGCATTTTTAACAACAGCAGATTTTAACAAGTTATGCAAGCACAGCTGAAATAATAAAAATAGTCAGCAATTTACAGTGAATCTGAGAGAAACAAAAGCATCTAAATGGATGTTTATGTAAATTATTTTAAGACAAAATCAAAGATAGATATGTTTAATCTTGGAGCATGTATTAGCTTTGTAATAGACAAGTTCTTCAGTTCATCCTATTACCTTATGCACTTTCATCCTACAGATTTGTCTTTACATATCTTTATGTCTGCATGTCCTAAAGAAACCACAAATAGTTTGACAATGCAGCTATGGATTTAAGTGAACAGAAATATTTAAACAAATTTACCAGTAGTATACTTGATAGGCAACAAATGCAATACTCCAAGGCTTTTCTTTTTTTTTTAGTAGATCAGAGGTCTTACAACAACAGAAAATTTCTGCCTGGAGCCGTTTTTAAGTGACTGTGAGCAAACAATTAGGTACTTTGTTAAAAAACTGCAATTCTTAGTCTTGAATTCACAGGAAATTCCAGTTATAGGGAACTTCCAATTAGTTTTGCTAAGAATGATTGGACCAGATGATCACTGAAGTTCTTCCAGCCTATGATTCTATAACTTTTTTCCCCTCTATAACTTGTCTGTACATAAGACCTTACACCAGGGCTGGGCAGAAAATTACAGAGAGCCTTGATATATAGACCAACTCACTTCACAGTTCTGATTTAAGAGTCTCAAATCCATCAACTTTCACGTTATCTGACACAACTAATTTACCAGTCAAATAAACTATGCTAATGAGTATTTTAAAGATTTGTACTGTTTAACTGCACCTATACAGTAATTGTATGCTCTCATCTAGACTTCACTTCATATTTCTAATTGGAATGGAATTTTTTGACTAATTGGAAGAACTCTGGAACATCTAGAAAAATTCTTCAGAATTTCTATTTCAGCAAAAGCATAAAACCTTACCCATATTCCATGTGTAAAACTATCGTACCACTCTTCAATGTGAACTGAATTATACTACTGGAAACTTTCTCAATAATTATCTGTTTATTTAGGTTCTAAATTAATACTCTTGTAACTAAAGATTAAATGTTATTATATTAAAAATTCTACAGATAAAAGACAAAATATTTTAATTTTAAAGATTTGTACTGTTTAACTGCACCTATACAGTAATTGTATGCTCTCATCTAGACTACTTCATATTTCTAATTGGAATGGAATTTTTTGACTAATTGGAAGAACTCTGGAACATCTAGAAAAATTCTTCAGAATTTCTATTTCAGCAAAAGCATAAAACCTTACCCATATTCCATGTGCAAAACTATTGTACCACTCTTCAATGTGAACTGAATTTTACTACTGGAAACTTTCTCAATAATTATCTGTTTATTTAGGTTCTAAATTAATACTCTTGTAACTAAAGATTAAATGTTATTATATTAAAAATTCTACAGATAAAAGACAAAATATTTTAAAAATTGTCCTGGATTGCCAAGCAAATTGTATTCTATTTGCCATCTGTATGGCAGTTGTCTCCTGTTAAGTGGGCAGTTTTCCTTATCTCTTCCACAACCACTCCTCCCTTTAGGGAGACATCTGCTGCTAACAAGCTATTGAATGTCACTGCATGACTGATAAGAACTACAGCATCCCATGTGGGATGCTCTGCCCAGAGGGAGGAGCCAAGTATTCTACTCAGGTATAATCTAGTGATTCTGGAATATCAGCACAGCTGCTCCACTGGATTTCCCAGAGGAACAGCTGCCTCTTCCACTGGATCTTCAGAGGAAGACTACACCTTTCTACAGGGTCCCTGCTCCAACAGAGCCATAATTGACACTCCAGGAGGACTGCAGCCACATTTCCAACTGGACTGTTACCAACACCCTGACCAACAGGGTGTCAGGTTGTGTTCTGACTCTGTCAGTGTTGTTTTGGTTTACTGCATTGCTTATTTTATCTTTTTATTTTCTTCCCTATCAAAGAACTGTTATTTCCTGCTCCCATATTTTTTGCCTGAGAGTTCCTTAATTTAAAATTTATAGCAATTCGGAGCAGGGGGGTTTACATTTTCCATTTCAGGGGAGGCTCCTGCCTTCCTCAGCAGACACCTGTCTTTCCAAACCAAGACAGATTGGGAACTTCTAGAAAAATTCTTCAGAATTTCTATTTCAGCAAAAGCATAAAACCTTACCCATATTCCATGTGTAAAACTATCGTACCACTCTTCAATGTGAACTGAATTATACTACTGGAAACTTTCTCAATAATTATCTGTTAATTTAGGTTCTAAATGAATACTCTTGTAATTGAAGATTAAATGTTATTATATTAAAATAGTCTACAGATAGAAGTCAAAATATTTTTAAAAATACACCAATTTACTCTGACTTTCTTAAGAAAACGGCATTTATGAACAGGTGGTTGGGTTCTTCATCTTATAATGGCTGCAGAAAGGATTCAGAGGTCAATGAAAAATGCTAACTTTACCTGGGAACTGATGATACGCTGTGATGAACGAGCAATATTAGCTGGCAGGCCAAAAAAGTCAGGTTTATCATCTTCTGGGAGGCTTTCAATAATATTACGATAATCCTGCATAAGAAGAGAAGAATAGACAGAACAGAGGGAACTTTTTATTCCACTCATGAAAATTAACAGCATATGCTGAAAAGAATTTCATTAAGTGCAGACCACAACACAAAGATTAAAATAAGTATATAAGACATGACATATTATGGTAATCTTATTTATAGATTTCTTCATTTTATTTATCAGAAAATATCTTCTTTTATGGAACATTTCCACTCTAGACGACCAAAAAGCAATTCTGATTACAGTGATGCTATCAAATGAAAACAAAAGTATGCCAAGACTGTCCCTGAAAAGTAGATACAATATTTCTGTTGAAAACTTAAAGGCAAGATTAGTGACAATACAGAAAAAAAAACTTTGGCATTTGGAATTCTAATAAGAGTATAATACATATTTATAAAATTAAGAGCACTCACTTCTATTTAAATCCACAAAAATATTCACTCAAAGAAAGTGAAATAGTTTAAGTAAAAATAGGTTTGCATAATCATTGGAGATGCAGAATAGCATCGATATTGGTTACAGTGTAATAGTCACTAGTGATTCTCTCTTGCACAAAACAGACAGAGGCCTTGCAGACTCAGGTAGACTAATGGTGTTGGACATCTCCTTTATTGTGTTTTAAAGGCAAAAATATTTACTATCTGAAAGTCTGGCTGCCCCCTGTTGCAAATGTGCCATGTGCATTTTGTCTTTGCTTGCAGGAGCACGTGCTGGATATGCACAATTCACTCTAACACAGAATCTCACTTCAGAGGTAACAGTAGCAGAGCTCTACACCAAACACTGAGGAAATACTACTTGAAGACACAGAACCATAAATTCTTACATACATAATCATATAAGATATCAAGAGATATTAAATGCTGTGCAGGCTAGAAAAGAAAATTCATCTACTTGACCATATTACCTACAAGAATAGAGACCAGACTGGTTTGTTTATCTCCTGTTTTTATGATATCAACTCAGCACATCTATAGAAGATAATTTTAATTATTTTAATGGTCATAATAAAGTAATAAAAAAAACCCAAACCAAACCTGAGCAGTCAGAATCCAGGAAAAGAATGCCAAATCACAGCAGTTTAGTTTAACTGAGATAATACTATTCATATCCATTCATGTTAGAGGTCTAGTATGGAGTCTTCCATTAGAAAGCAAGTAAATCTTAATCACAGTAACAACAATAATTATATTGTGAAAGGAAAGAGAGAGATCAGTTGTTTAGACTGTTAATTCCCTCTCTTTTACACTAGAGAAATACTGAAGGAGAATCAGAATCCATATTTATCACCAAATAAAATGTCATATACCTTCCATGGTCTGTCAACAGATTGTCAGAATGTTGATGTACTCTGGAAACAAGAAGGTATATTCAGATATATTCAGGTATATTTTCCAGTTTCATCCAGAAGTTGTAGGAATATTTAGCAGTCTTTAAAAAACCACTTTTATGTCAATAAACTAATTATATAAAACCATAATTATACCTTTGTCATAAATTAACCCAGTTTCTTTTACACCACTCTTCATAGCTAGGCTGCTCTGCACCACAGTCCAATCAGATACCACAAAATGGAAGAGTAAATTGACAGAGTTAATGCTCCACACAAAAGAGAAACAGAGGTATCCTTTGGATTGTAACTTGGGTTTTCTTTGTGGAAGTATTTAAAGAAAAATTCTTGAAAATTAATTAATTTTTAGGCGACAGAAGATGTATACCTACCAAAATGCTGCAGGAATTCGGTAAAGAGATCGAACATGGGAAAGTACTCATCTTCTTGCCTCTGGCATTTAAACTGCCAATGATTCGTGAATTGAAAAGCTGCTCCAAGTAGGACCGAAGAACTCTCATATCAAAATAATTATCTACACGTCCTCCATAAATTGCATTTTCAAACAAGCCATGAACAAATTCCCACTGAAAATCTCTGGAACCTATGAATTAATTAATTAATATTAGTTTTGTATCACTGAATAGCATTGCATTATAAGCATTTCCTCTTGCCACTGCAGTTCTTCAGTGTAATAAGAAGAGATGAACACATCAAATAATTAAATTTTAATTGTTCTTCTATATGTCCAAATAGTAAAAGCTGCAGGAATTTGAAAGAATTTGTAAATATTTGGCGTTGAAAAAACACTTAGTGTGTTGCAAATGAATTATTAGAAATTTTGCTTTAGACTTGAAATGCTTTTTGAACTAACTGGTTATATGCATTTCAGAAATTAGGCTATTAAAACATTCATTTTGTGCTCCTTTGTCATAAATAAAATTTTATACACTATTTTCTACCACGGTACCATCTGATCTCATAATATAAACTGACTGATTAAACCAAAAGCAGATCATGCTCCCAACAGGTAAGATTACTGGAAATGTCATCTTTCAAGCACAAAGAGGTCCAGGATAGATACTTTGCAAATCATTACGAATCACACAACATAGCAAATAAATTTAAGCATGTTAATAATAATTTCCTGGTCAGATTGATGTTGTGTTAGATTATTCTGACCCAGCTACATCCCACAAGTTCAAAATAACTTGTTCTTCCTCCATGTCTCGTTGCCCAAAATAACTACATGGCACAATGATCTCCTTGTGTCCTACAGCTTTCATGTGCAGGTGAAAGCTTGATCAGAAAGGTACTCCCTAAAGTCCCTTGAAAAAGGGAAGCGGTGATTACTGTAAGTGGGGGTTTACTGGTGGTAATTATTGTATCCCAATGCTTCAATCATTCCTTCATAAGGAAAGATTTTTTCACAGTAATAATTAATGATTATCATTGACAGTTAATTATTCAATCTCTTTACCTCTCTGTGTGGTTCAAGTCTGCACAACTAAGGTCTGATTTCAGAAGTACTAACTATCCACAAATCCCATCTAAGTCAACAATCATAAATTATCTCTACACATCGGTTCTTAGCTTTACTTTGAAACTGTACAAAATGCAAGGAGTTAAAAAAAAATTACCTTTACCATATTAACTAATATTAGAAATTCGTACACTGGTTAACAGAACAATGAAGTGGGATCTATCTGACAGTGAGTTTCAATATGAAGAATTTTTTCATATTCAATTCATAGTCAATTCATTTATTCAATATTTAGGGGAACTCACACCACGAAGGAATGGACACACAAGATTTCATCTTACAGGCAGCCCTGTATTTCCTATTTCTTCCTCTGGACTCAAGAAGCTGAGCAGCATACTCCCTGGGCACCAAGAATTATTGGTTTACCCAATCACTCAAAAATGGAATTATGATTCACTCTGTTTTACTAGCTTTGCTTACTGATGATGAGTTCTACAGCATCTCCACTTTTATATGAGTGTTATAGAAAGATAAAGCTAATCATGCAACATCCCTACTAATGGGACTTTGCTTAAGAAGTGACTTACCCTCAAAGAGTCCATCAATAATGTCAAAACCAGCACGAAGATCAGACAAGGAAAATTCATAAAACTTGGTCCAACCCTATCATGAAAAGAAATCCAAAGAATTTAATTAGCAATCATTTAATCAGGGTTGATCATGAAGTAAAATACCAGTATCATGTGGTTACTGAATGCTGTATAATACTTCAGGAAAAAAGAAACAACCTGTGTCCTCTAAAGTGCATTTTTTGAAAGATTCAATACAGGTAGTATAAAAAAATCCAGTTATAACAGTGCATTTAACTTTATGCACTTACAAAAACCAGAATCCACTGAGTATGAAAAATATAAACTTAAGGTTATTTTATTTCCTATCAATATTTGCTTCAAATAAAACTTGCTGACATCTGAGACTAGATCATGCATTGAATTACAATTTTTTTCTGAGGGCATTTTTGTATTTCAGTATACAGACAGGATTTTCATAAATAGGAATGATTCTTCAAACACAGTCTTTAAAATACTCCCATCACCTTACTCCTTAATTCATGTTACTTCTTGTCTGACCAAAAAAATTATCAATTACTGCTACTATTACCACAAAAATGTTGACCACCACATGCATATTTCTATCATTTGCAATTTGTACCTCCTTTTGTTCTTGGGACATTAGTTTTTATGTAGAAGGAATGCATACTGTGTACGTAATTCTCACAAAAACTTTCAGTGTAAATGGGTAAGTATAAATAAATACTGATATATGAGAAATCACTTAGGAAATCTAGGTTTCAATGCTACGTTCTGCTGCTCTATCTTTTTACAGTGTACTTTGCATATGGATGTTATCATAGCAACAGTGCACATGATTCATGATGAGAAATGCAAATGTGTCAGCAACATGCACATGGTCCAGCGAGATGAATACAGCCTGCAGCTGCTCCACAGATGACAAAAAACTATCAGCCAGGCACCCTGAAGGTCATATTCTGGAAAGATGCTCCTAACAGTACCATGTTGGGGTTTTTGGACAGATCTGTACATGAACCTGAAACAACTCAAAATTCATTATAAAATGCAAGAGTTTCTACCTGAGATTAGCTACTGTCTATCAATGTTAGAAACTGATAATCTTGAAATATAAACCCACCACTGTATGCACATTTGTGCAGTGGAATTAAAGAGAGCACCAATTCCATCTTATGTTACTTGAAAAATTGGTGCTAAATGAACATGATCTTGAACAAGAACAAAGGAGAATTCATTCAGTTTAACACTTAAATTATTTTCACCTACTGTACTTCTTGAACATCATATTCAAAAGCCTGTTACTGCAACAGGCAACCAACCTTAAAAAAATCACAAAGTCAAAACTAGCAAAAAACTCTCAAATATTCCAGACTATGTGAGATCAAATCCTTCAGACGACAGAGTAATTTCATATCTAGTCTACATAGAATAAAAGAAACAAGACATAAAGCAGTTTGCTTTCTGGTGTTTATTTTGGTCTGTTTAATTTAAACATCTTGCAGCTAGAAAAAAAATGTTCACTTTAATAAAAAATTTAGCTAAGGCAAAACAGCATCTCTGAAAATCATTTTAATCCTTGCAAGAAAT
Source organism: Pyrgilauda ruficollis (assembly GCF_017590135.1). NCBI lineage: Eukaryota > Metazoa > Chordata > Aves > Passeriformes > Passeridae > Pyrgilauda > Pyrgilauda ruficollis. The sequence goes on from NW_024529932.1 coordinate 9,434,684, forward strand.
TAATGATTTTCCTTGTTCTTCCTTCTCCTTGAAGGAGTTTGTATGAAGAAATTGTAGACAATGTCATCACCTCCTTCCCTCCAGTGTATCTTTTCATTCAATTGTGTTTCCATAATATTTTTGCCTGTCCCAAGCAAACAGGATTCACAGAATCTTTTCCACACTTCTGTAGCAGTATCACTGAGTCCATGAATCACAAAATAACCCCATGCAGGCAGAAGCAATTTTCAGAGGGACAGGAACTGAGTTTACCAGGATCTTGTTTTGCAATTAATTCAGAGACAATAAAGGCACCAGAAATATCCAAGTTTTTCTAATTTCTGAATATGACCCAACACATACGTGATGAAAAATACTTCCAACTATAAAAGATAATAAATGGGGCAAATTTTTTACAATATAGCAAACAAATTAATACCTGAGGGATATAATTTCTTCTTTCTTGGCATACAGCATGAAACCATGCTAAACAGAAGAGAGAATGTGATCTAGACAAATTTCCCTTTTTGTTGATTTGCTCTGGTGTCCAAGATTCATAAGTTCGCAAGAGATTTTTTTTGAGGCCTGGAGGTGCCTGCATTGGAAGGAAAAACACTGTTCAAGACAGAAAACCTGGTATTTTTATGTATTTTCTTAGATTATAACCTGAAATTGGTAATTTAATGACAAACAGTACTTAATAAAATGAAATTTAACAAGAAAAAAGTTTGTAATAAATGGCCTAACAACAGAATGATTCTACAGTAGAATAACTTCAACATACTGAAGGAAGTGGTAACCAGGTAAGCAGGATCAATTTGTAAGACTGTACTACACTAAAGAACTTAGTGAAAGCACAGTAGTCTATGAAAATACATCAGCATAAAGTAAATTCAATAGTTTTCAATCAAAATAACTTTTTTTTCTGATTTTACAACCTCAATTACCAATTATTTCTGTGATGTGATGAATGTCAAACTGCCTTATGCCATCCCCACACTCCATTAGCCAGCATACAAATATGGTATGTATGTATGATAAAATGCCAGTTCTCAGATTTAGTGGTAGGTAATGCTCACAAGCACTAGAAACAACTGCATTTAAGGTATAGGCAGTAAGCAAAATTACAGCATTTAAAAATAAAAACAACTGGATACCAGCCATTCTCAAATTATTTGCAGGTCTGAAGACAAACATAAATTTTGAAGATATTGAAATTACAATTTTTTGTTTCTAAAAATGTTCGTTGTTCTTTCTTTCCTTTGAAAAATGGCTGTTAGTGTTTCCATAAGATTACCATTGTTGCTTCTGACAAATAATTGCAAAATACTGTAGTAAACGGACTTTTTTAAAATATCTGTATCTTCTTTGGTAACACTCTACATACATTGGAACATACTACAACCATACAATAATCAAATACCATTTGCCAAGTCACTGCCTACCATGTAGGTAACAAAATATTAACTGCAATCAGAAAGGAAAAAAAAAAAATTTAGAATATTGCACTTGTGCAAAGTTCCAGTTATTCCAAAGACACTGGAATGAGTAACACAGTCCTGCAGTTTCTGTACCACTGAAGACCTCAATATAAGCAAAAAGGTACTGCAAAAAGTTTAAAATACTTGCAGTCAATGTAAAAGTGTAACTATTGCAGCTTATTGAAAGTCAGCAACATTGGACTCTTAAAGGTCAAAGTTTCCCGGATTAGCTGCAGGCAAAAATCTCCAGACTCCATTATCAATGGAAGACTTAGGAGCACTCCTACTAATGATTTTCATTTTGGACATCACTGCTTAAGTGCATTCATGTTTAGACTACTTTCCAATCAGTTGGAGGAACACGGTCCCAGTTATTCCTTAAGCTGAGCCATTTGAAATGCAAAGTTCTCAATTCTGAATAAAGGTTTTTAACTGTATGTTCTGCTGCATGGAAGAAGAGCCATTTTTTGTTGAAAGAGTCCAGTGAATATAAAGCTCTAAGGCCAAAAAGGAAAATAAGAAAGAGAAAGTGGGATTCTGTGATCTTCAGATGAGGCTATTCATTCAAGGAGAAATTCCTTGTTTTCCATCCATGTAACAACAATTGTGCAGATTTTTGTTTTTAAGAAAAACTGATTAAATGCACAAAATAATCTGGAGCACAAAACAGAACAACTAGTTCTCCTATGTAAACTTATTTTCAGTTCATACTTGCATTGAAAAAGCATCTAGGAAAAAAATAATCTTTCAAGGTAAACCTGTATTTTTTGTATTACATGTAATTGAAATATAAGGTAAAACCATATACTATCTAAACATATAGTTTGCTATACATCAAGGTTCATTCAACATAACAATCTAATAAAAGCTTTTCAAACAGATCTTACTTCATAAGTTATTTTCAGACTTGACTGAAGCAAAATTGGAGTAAACTTTGGATGAACTTCCGTAGTAAGCCAAAGACGAAAGTTTGGTTGAGGATGTAATGTATTCAGTTCCTATTAAAGAGATGTTATATATTGAAACAGGCTTTGAGATGACTGAGGTTTTTTTATACATAGAACAGTATTTACAAAATTATAATATCCTGGATTAGAAAGTTAGGTTTATCTAAAAACTCAACAGTTGCTTATACACATAAGGTTATAGTTCAAGATGTGTTGCCTCCCACATTCTATATCATTGCCATGCTCAAATGTGAAGTTCATCCTAGATGTGTCAAATATTTTCACCTTTTTCTTAGATACTAAATTCAGGACATAAAAATATAGAGCAGTTCTTTACTTCTTTTAAGTACAATAACACCAGAAGGCTGCATCAAAAATGATGAAGGCTTGCAATGTGGGCTGCATATCAACAACAGATCTCAATGACTTTCAACACCAGTATAGCTACATTAATTTCTTTTTCTTCAAGTATTTGTTGTATAAACCCTTCATGTATCATGATTCACAGAAAACTGAAGATTGGAAAATTGAGTTCTAAGAGAAGTACTGTCAAGAGTTATTTCAAATATACAGGCTTCACAAAAATATATAATTATTGAATATATGGAAACACACTACTGGCACTTTACGCTCAGTTGAAACCCACACATTTGTCATCAAAGACACCAAAGTTGCCTGACAAGCGGTTTCAGAAAAAAGTCAACATGTGTATGTGTGTTGGAAGAAACTTAGTTCAGAAACCTCTTGAAAGACTTTCTCACAAGCCACTCATTCTGATAATCTCTAGAACATGATTATTATAATTTTGTTTTCAGCGTTTTTAATAAAGAAAATAATGTGAAAAAATATTACTTTTCAGCTGTTTAAATAAAATTACAACTATAAGTGGTACATAGTATAATGGAATCGTGAAGCTTGGAAGGAACCACCAGAGACTGCCCAGTCCAACTCTGTGCTCAAAGCAGAGCCAGATACAGGTTGCCCAGACCTGTAGCCAGTCAGGTTTTCAGTACCTCCAAGGATGGAGACTCAGCAGCTTCTCTAGACAGCCTGCTCCAGTGTTTGACCACCCTCACACTAAATAAATTTTATCATATATTTAAATAGTATTTCCTGTATTTTAGTTTATGCCCATGGCCTCTTGTCCTGTCACGGGATACCACTGAAAAGGGTCTGACTCCATCTCCTTTACTCTTTCCATCAGCCAATACACAAAATACTACGACTCCCCCTGAAGCTTCTCTTTCCCAAGCTGAATAGTCCCAGTTCTCTCTGTTTCTCTTTGTATGATACATGCTCCAGTTCCTTCCATCACCTTTGCAGCCCTTTACTGAACTGGTTCCAGCACGCCCGTGTCTCTCTTGCACTGGCTAGCCAAGAAGCAGACACAGAACTCCAGGTGTGTCTCACCAGTGCTGAGGGGAAGGACGACCTCCCTCCACCTGCTGGCAACACTGCCTAAGACCCAGGATGCCCAGGATGCCAGTGGTCTTTACTGCAATGCCATTTTGCTGGCTCATGGTCCCCTTCTTACCCACCAGGACTCCCAGATCTTTTCTGCCAAGCTGTTTTTCAGCCAGTTTGTTCCCAGACTGTTTGGGTGGCTGGAGTTACTCCTTCTCACGGGAAGCACCTGCCAGTTCCCTTTACTGACCTTCACAAGGTTCTTGTCAGCCTAATTCTCAACTATCAAGGTCCTTTTGAATAAAAGTACACTCATCTGTTACATCAACCATTTCCCTCAGGTTTTTTATCATCTCTGTTTGCTGAGGGTGGACTTTGTTCCATTATTCACCTCATTAATTAGGATGTTAAACAATGTTGGCCACAGTATCAATGCTTAGAGCACAGTGCTGATGACTGGCTCCAACTGGATATTTTGGTGCTGAAAGTAACTCTTTGAGTTATACAATTAGGGCAGTTTTCAATCTACCTTACTGTGGTACACTTGGGTCCATATTCAAAGACTGTGAGAACTGAATTTCTGTACCTGGATGGAACTGACTTATGAATATGCATCAGTCTCTTGAGAGGATGTTCAAATGTAAGAATTACATAGTCTCACACTTGCTAATGACATGCAAAACAGGCAAGGGGATGTGCAGAGTCAAACATCAGCAGATCTTAGTCATATTAAGCTCAGCAAGAAGTTTAACACATTCAGTATTATGTTCGTGTGGAAAGAATAAGACCTTCCTGACACAAATCCATATTTTAATACCTACAAGATCAGAAATTTTGTATTCAGCAAGGAGCTTACAAACATTTCATTACTGTTGACTGCCTTGTTCAGACTACATGACATATACATCAGTGTTATCTTGCTTTGTCTTTCTATTTTTTCAGAATGGATTAGAGGAATGCCGAAGGTACATGCCACATGGTTACTGTGAGACAAATGACAGACTCCAAGCTCATGTCCATGGACTATGCTTTACAAAAATCATTGAAAACTGGAAAGTAACTGTTGAAGGAATTCCATAAATTTCTTCTGACCTTATTTGTTTTGAGGATTTCAAGATGATTTACATGAAAAGTATATCATATAAAATCAATTTTAATTAGCAAGTTAGTGATTTTATATGCCATAAGTTTGTGTTTCTATAAAATATGAGCCATTTTAATTTCAAATTAGCAAAAACCTCCTAGTGACTCAGCCTGAGTCTGCATTTAAAAAAAAAAAAAACCACCTTAAAAAAGAAAGTCCTAGAACTAAGGGGGGAAAATTAAATTCAAGTATACATAGATTCATAGTTCATGAAAAAACATGGGTAGTATCCCATAAAATACCAGAAGTCCTAACTGGAGCATTTGCTCACTCACTGTGGTAGAAATACCGTACATTGTATGAAAATTAAAGCACTCACACAAAGAAGGGAGCTGCTTAGATCTGAAGCAGTTCACCTTATTCACAACTGAGAAAACCACAAAAGTGTATTTTTAAACTGCAGTTTTAAACATCACCATGGAAATGCCTGAAATGCTTCTGAAATGTTGCATACTAATTTTGTCTGGTTTCCCATATCATCTTCTCTATTTACCCTCACCTTTTCCAATACAGGAAGCCAAGAAGTAACAAGATGCAGGTTCTTCAGACACAGCCATTCTCCATTCCGAGCACATTCTCTCAAAGTTTGAATGGCCAGGTCAGCTTGGCCCTGGCCCATGGCAATCTGAAATGGCAGACAGAGTTGTATAAAGAATCTCTCATACCTTATTTAACAGTTAAATATAAAACCGTGTTTTCAAGTTAGGAATATTTTTAACATACGTTAAAAAAAGGAGTGCTAAAGACAATCAGAATTTTCTCTAATGTGATAGGCTACTAAAGTCGGGAAAAGATTAAGGAAAACAAGTTTTTATTTGCAACTATCTAGCCAGTTTCTGTACAAATAACATTACCTAGTCTTTTAATGGAAAAAACCATACATCACTTGGTGACAGTGATCATATTCCCTAAGAAGTCAAAAAGTAATTTAAATAACAATGACTAAACTGCATGACTGCAGAACTGCAAAAATAAGAGAGAAATGACAGCTACGTTTCTTTTGACTAGAAGTTAGGAGTACTTCCTTTGAAGAGAAATACTCGATTTTGCTGGGATATATTAATAGTTTGGTATATACTCCTTTCTTCACTTTTTATAGTATCATATTAGTTCTACCTTACAATCTATTTGGAAGATAAAGATAACAAAAATCCCTGAACCAAACAAGTTGAAAATAAAGAGGTTTTAGGCAATGTGAAAAGTCTTGTCTTGGCATTATGATTCTCTGACTAAGTAGAACTGAGCATAATATCTTAAAGTAATTGAAAATAGCCAAAAGAAGAGAATTTAAAGTCACTAGCAATATAGTAGCAGGCGGCACAAATTTAGCACTCTGTTCTTTATCCCATGTGAGAAATATGTGAACAGAGAAGAAAATTCTATCTTTTATGTTCTATTCAAATCACATGAGAAAGTGTAGGAAAAAATAGCAAAAAACATTCTCCTTAGTGTAACAACTTTCAGGTGATTTGAGTCCTGATCCTTAATTGAATACCATACTATGCCACATTTTTAAAGTCCAACATGTACAGGATATTTAGAGATAAACATGAAAATCCATGTGGCACAGTAAGAAATATGTGTTCTGCAATGTTCACAGGTAGCTAAGATAGCAGTAGGATCTAAATATTTACAGTTTGATGGGAAAAATATATTATATCAGTTTATGTTCCAGGAAAGGAACAATTTCATGGACTATTTAAAAGCAACATTAAACTTGACATTTTCCATTTCTATGCTAACCAGTTATCAGCTGGATAACAACTTCCCTCCCCTTAATATGTCAAATGACAGAAGGAAATAATATTTTTCAGAAAGTTATAAAGCATATTGGTCCTGTGTATTGGGAATATTAGGAAACCACTTGATTCATATAATAATTTGAATTGGAATGGATCCTGGAAGGTATCTAGTCCAATCTCCTGCTCGAAGTAGGGCCAGGTATGAAAGATTAAATCAGGAGCTCAGGGCTTTGTCCAGTGCATTCATGTAAACCTTCAAGGATGTAAAATTGCTCAAAATATTTTACGGAATTTTATTAAATACTTAGGTATTCACAAACACTGAACACCTGATTTGTGTTTTCTATTGAGGAAAGAAGAGTGCAAATCCTATAAGCAGAGGAAATGATGAAGTCTAGTTTTTAGTGGGTTTTGTTTGTTCCAATTACTCCACACCAAAAAAGATAATGCTGCAGCATGTATAACAATTCTCAGCCTCTTTTGTTCTTTTCCATCCATCTTCTCATTTTTCCTTCTCCACACTGGAGGAATGACTCTTGTTTGGATTCTGCTTCTGTGAGCATGACTAATTGTGTGTCTCTTCTCCAGCCCATTTTGCCAGTGGAATGAGAAGTTAGTATCAAGACAGGTGGGAACAACAAAACACCACAGACACTATGATTTTACTTAGTAACTTCCTTGGAAAACAAAGGAAAACAGATATTGCTACAGCAAAATTTTACACATTGTGGTTTTTAATCACCACACTTATCTAAGACTGACCTGATGGTAGCACTCAGTATTTCTTTCAACACTGGCAAGTTCCTGTAATTCCTGAGAAGGATCAGCACCAGGAGAAATTATTATCAAGATGGGCTCAATTTCCAGTGTCTCTTTATACAGACGTTTCATATTCAGAGGTGATGGAGATAATTCTTTTATTCCTATAATTAGAATTAGAATTATTTGGAAATAAAGTGACTACACATGATGGCGTGCTTCATTATCCACTCTAAGAGTTAATCTCGTTTGAGAGTTCTGTTCAGCAGACACCATAAAACCAGTTTTAAAATGAAGAAAATATCCTTAGAACATGCAGATAGGTATAAGACACCCCATATTGAGAAGAAAAGTATTTCTGGATTTCCAGCTTGACAAATTACAGTCTTTATTTAGAGTGTAGTCTTGAGGAAAACATACAAAAAGAGAGGAGTGGAATGAGAAGCTATGCTATTTGCTAAAAGTAATTGCAGTGTGTATGTCCACAGGCAGAACTTCTCTCTTTACTGCCTTGAGAGCCTTAATTATTCAACTTACAGGGATCTTGGTACTATGATTACTTACATCTTAAACATGTTATTTGTTTTAATATACAACTTAAATGCCTACAATGTTGACCTAGTAAAGGCAAGATATTTACACATGAGGCCAAAGATACATGTATATCATAAATTAAACTGTGTTAACCACATATTTTCATGCATCTTTACACCAGCATTTACAGTGAAGCGTTGGGTGCAACAGGAAATCACAACATACAGTAAGACAGAAGAGCCCAAATCAGTGACATCTATGCCACAACTACTAAAAGATGCAATACACACTTCCTTCAGGATGCAGTCTTTTTTCAGACTTGAGCTATTGTATGTTGCACATAGAACAATGCAATGATAATTTGTACCACAGAATCATGGAACAATTTGTATTGGGACCTCAAAGATCATCTGGTTTCAATCCCCTACCATGGGCAGGGGTACTTTCCACTAGACCAAGTTGCTCAGGGCCCTATCTAGCCTGGCCTTCAATGCTTCCAGGGATGGGGCATCCACAGCTTCCCTGGGCAATCTGCTCCAGTGCTTCACTACTCTCAAAGGAAAGAACTTCATCCTAAAATCTAATCTAAATCTACTCTCTTTCAGTTTGGAGTCGTTCCCCCTTGTCCTGTTACTACATGCTCTTGTAAGAAGTCTACCTCCAGCTTTCTTGTGTACTGGAAGGCTGTTACTATGGTGCATTTCTGTATAGCAGGTAAAATAAAGAAATAAGCATGCTTCGGGTGTTACAAAATACATTCATAGAAAATTCTTAAGAACATTATCCTCCAAAGAAATTATTTTACTCCCTCTTCATCCATAAATTTCAAATTATAGGCAAAAAGTGAGAAAAGAAAAAAAAATGTCTGGAAAAAACATAACTGAAAGGCTTTCTTGTAGGATATACAGCTCTTTTGGAATTCATTTTTTCTCACAGGAAAACTGCCAAACAATATTGGAAACTTAATTGCTTCCTTTAGAACAATGTGAAACCGTTTAAGTTGTTTCAGGGCAAGGACACTCAAAAAGACAAGGCAGAAAAAAACTATGAAAAAGTATTCATACAAGCACGACATTTTTATTGGTTAGAAAGTGCTACTCAGGATTTCGCCAATCTCACTGACATGCATGAAAAATCTGTGGATGATTTGTGGGTGATATACTGGTTTTGAAAACCCAAATGGAGTCAATGGTATTCTGCCTTCCTTGGGGAGGCTGTAGCTTCACTCACCAAAAACATTCCCTTGTGCAGCATTCCTCCAAAGAACTGGCCCCAACACAAGTAATTTATGTAATACATTAAGATTTGGAAGCAAGTAAGCAAGCAAATAAATTTACTCTGCGTTCAGGTCGCTGTGGATTTTGAGCCACACACACTGCAGATCACTTTTGTCATTTGAGTCCAGCAGGAAGGGACATTGTCAGCATGGGCCATGTCACCATGACCAACATACTCTCTCTATCTACTAATAATGTTTGACAGATAAGCTATACCTTAATGCTGAAAATCCCAGTCTGGCTGACAGATATGGAGCCAATTTTAAGCAACAAATAATGTCCACAGACAGCATAAGGGAGTAAGATAAAGTGATTTTTAAAACTTACAGTGCTCACCCCGATGAGACACCCAAAACTGCTAAAAACTTAAGGAAGATTTTTGTGTGCTGCACTGCAATATTAAGATTATTTGGCATACAGGTTTCAAACTTTGGATATAATAGACTTGATAGAGAAAACTGACTGACTAGGATAAATAGACGACTGTAGCATTGAACCACTCTCTAAATCGTGTGTATTTTTAAACAAACAGTAAAAAAGTATTACAGACCAAGAGTTCTACAAAAATGACTGATATTAATGAAATACTCTTTTGAGACTCAATTTATAAAATCTCAAACCTAATGGTCTTTAAATGGTAAATTACATAAAATAGTGTCTATGGAAAATCTGAGTCTTAAGGAGAGTGCTGCAGTGCAAAACTTTGAGAAAACCAGTTATCTTCCTTTCTTGATTACTCCAGTGTTCAAGAATTAATTAAAAGAATTTGACAGATCTTTTTATTATATTTTCAATCACTGTACAGAATAAACCAAACTATTTTAAATGCACTTTAAGAATATTTTACAAGAACAAAATCAGCAAACCATTTACAGCATATTTTCATATGCTAAAACTTAGGAATTCCATAAGAACTGTAATATAGAAGAGAAGCATGGGACAAAAAAAGCTATTTAATTGTTGTGCAGAAATACCCTGATGAAAATTTAACTTACCTAGGGTTTTACATGCAAAAAGAGCCATGGCACTCTGTAGTCTGTCTGGTCTGACAGCCTGGACCACAAGTACCTTAAAATAAAATATATTCAGCAGAAGTGAGTTGATAAAAGTGTATAGTGATCATTTAAAATGCAGGATGGATCAATGATGGATGGATGGATGAAAAGAAGGATGAATTCTTTGAATTTATCTTCAGAACAAAGTTATTTTCTCTGAATATATAGAGCTATCTGATAATTCCTTTTCAAGATCATCAACTGTAATTGTCCATTTGTATGTAGCTTGTTCTATCAATAGAATCAGAAGATAGATCTATACCTAATGTCTACTTGTAAGGTACAAACTTTTCCACAATATTTTAGAAGGAAAATAGCTATGTGGGTAGCTAGAATGACAGAAAGCACACTTAGCTTTATACTAGCATCTAAATTCTGTGCACATATATAGGCAGCAATGTCCTACTTGAAATAGAAATATTTCTGGTTTCAGTTCAAACTAATTTATGAGCGGCACATCAATCTAAAAATGCAATTTCAATATATTTGATAAACAGAAAATTCTTAATATTTTCTGTACAAGAAACAAGATGCACTGATCATTCCAGATTTACTTTCCTATAAATGCAGACATTTTGTGACAACACACTGTACACATAAGAAGTGGTCTTCAGCATTTCACTGAATTACATATGACTCAGACAAATTCATTTCCAAAATGGTTTACACCTAAATTGCATGCATGCTATTTCAAAAATTTTCCTCCTCCACAGAAAACTCCAAATAGACAATAGCTAAGAGCCAATCAACATGGAACTACATTGTCTAACACCCCATCCTTTCTCTGGATGTTTTCATGTAAAGTAACTTCAAAAGCAAAATCACAGCATCATTTGAATGTAAGTAACAAGATCTTTTTTCCATAAACACAGAAGTGATTATATTTTTCTTTTCCAGTGGAAAGTAACTCTCAGGTTGAGGAAGGAACTAGCCCTTCCCATATTCTTGGTGTGTTCTTTATCACCAGATTTTCAGAAGTCATTTTTCATTTCTTCTATTCTATAGAAGCAGAGGCTGCTACTGCATTTTGTGTCAGATGTGTGAGTTTGCACATTAAGTGAAGTAAGATGCTCAACAAGCTGACACATCCAGCAGTAACAAAGCAACCATGAAAGAATTTTAATACCTATTCATAAAATTAATTCTGTGCATATTTTAAAGAACTTTTTGCCTTAGAGGGTGTACTCAGCTGCAGCTAATATATCAACACTAAAAAGACTCAGATAACAGCGAAATAATATGCACTATAGTAAAAAAACTATAGAATTCTTAGATTAAGAAAATTAATTAAACTGCAGGACAGTGTAGATACTGTCACTCCTTATAATTCAACCAGGCCTGGATGTAAAATTTACTTTCACTGCGGAACTCATAATTAATATTATGAATCGAAAGATTACCTGCTGAAACAAGGAAATTCTTTTTACAACAGGAGATGGAAAGTCTTGTTCACATACAGAGCTCTGAGAAAAAGTGCACCACAGACTTTCATCTTCAAAGCAAAGTGTCTGATAGAGACCTGGGAGAGAAACCTATGAAACAAATAGTGTAGATTTAACTGTAAAGAAGAACAGCCATTTGGGCATTGTATATTTTAATTTATTTCCACATATCACTATGACCACTACTGTGCAAATCACAAAATTCAATTTTATCCTTGGAGTTAGAGAAGAAAAGAGTACATTTTAAAATTAACCACTTGTTTACCTATTCCCTGGAAAGACTAAATCTATATTTGCACTATAATTTTAGTTTTAAACCTTAAGGTTCTTTGATTTTAAACGTTGGGCTTTACTTTTAAGCCCTTTCCTCTAAATATGACCTGCTATCTGCTATCAGTAATGGCTTGCTATCAGAGCATGCTACTGATTCACTTAGATACTCAATTTCTGTTTATTTGTTTAAAACTCTTAACGATTATGCTTGCCACACCATTACTGTGATTGTTCCTGATTCCTGGTTGAAGAAAAATTAAATAGTGAACTTTAGGTTAAGCAAAAAAATTCTTTGCCAAAGAGCAGTCAATGTTTTTTTCCTTGCTGCTGAGCTACATGCAGGAGGAGAAGAGGCTAAGACAGAATTTCAGGACTAATAATTTCCTTTAGTTCCCTTCAGGATCAGAGGACTTCAACATTGACTAATGCAAGAAAGATTTTTTCTTTTAATTCATCTGAGCAATCACAAACTCTAAAACACCTATAAAGATGTACAGAGAAATCTGATGAGGAAAATATTAATTTCTGAACAGTTTATGACTTTTAGTACAAAATGATTTGTGAAAGTCATTACACTAGTGAAATCTACAACTAAATATTGTTTGTAATTTTTCTTCTATCATCCTATCTATAAAAATTGTAGAACTTGGATAGATTTGCAGTATTTTCTAATCTCAGTAAGATGACAGGTTCACTCACATGCACTGAAGTTCATTACAGATGGGGTAGAAATGTTCATGAAAAAGGCTCAGAAAAATGAGATTTAAATAAAAAATAAACACCTTTGGTTTTTCCAGGTGATTATATATTGAGCCATAGTTTCTGGAAGATAGAATAAACAGCTTAACAGCTTAAAAACAACAAAATCTTTTGATCTGATAAATACATATCTGAGTATTCAAGTCCAAATTGCTATGTGCCAAAACCAAAGTTCTTTAAATTTAAATTCAAGAGACCACATGATGTATACCTTCAAAGATGCTACTGCCCAGACTCGGTCCTGCTCTATCCAAGAGGGAACCTGGTCACGAGCGCTCCTTTGTGAATCCTTAAGGAAGCAAGTTATATCACACACGTAAGCTACACAGTCTTTTATGAAACACTATATTCAGTAATAAGACTGTGAAACCCATGTTTTTTAATGACATTCACAACAGAAATCTTTCTGTGACCTTTTGCTAAATTCATAAATGGTATAACAAAAAAGCTACCAAAATATTTAAATATGAGATATTTAATACACTGTTTACATTAACACTTGCTTAGCTACTTGAGCCTGAAAATACTTTACCTATTTAGAGTATCCTTATGACACACTCAATTCTAAATATTTTTTTTACTAAAAACAAGCGACACAAATGACTGGCTATCAGCATAGGCATTCTGAGAAACTGGCTTCAAAAAAACAACTCCATTGCACATATTTGCAATCATGAAGATGGTTCTTCACACAAAGAGCAAAACACCATTTCTGAACATCTCTGCACTGGTAATTTGGCCACAGCTCTATTTCTCTGCTCTTTAGATGTCTGGCATGGAGGAAGTTCTAAGGATGAACAACACTGCTTAAGCTCCAGTGGAATTTCTGTATTCATTACATCATCTGTTATTAAAAGATCTCAACAGTACACATTAACCAGTCTGAGGAGTCTCTGCATGGAAATGTATTTGGATCTCTCAAGGAGGGAGCAACTTCAAGAGTAATTTGAAATGCTCAGCTGAGAAAAACAGAAGCTTTCTTGTGAAAGAGTATCTTGGCCATGAGTTACAAAGTCTGAGAAAGAACAAAACTAGGAAATTTGGAAGCGATTGTAGAAGTAAATTTGACATGAGTCTGCAGTATACATTTCATTTGGGCTGAAGCACAATCTTTCCAAAACCTATGGATTGTGCCTTAGGTAGGGTAGAGGCAAGACTGGTATTAAATTCCATTATACAATCAGATCTCACATTCCTTGAAAATGGCCTACAGCAAGAAATACTTGACAATCACTCAGTTCACAGACAGTTAATTGAATTACAGTGACTCCAGACACATGAAGGGGGACTTCTGCAGTCACACTGAAATGCAAAGCCTGCAGTTGGCTAGAGAAACTGGATTTCAAGGATCACTTTATCAACCAGATGCCTGAGAAAAAGTACAAAAAGTACAACTCATAATGACTCTGGGAGAAGGAGGGATTCAGAAATACTGATTTTAATTACAGAAGAAGGCTGAAAACCTCCTCAAACATGCGATTTCAAATTGCCATCCTGTTCATAGAAAAAAAAAAAAGAAACACAACAAAGGCAAAAAGATATTCAAATTAAAAAGTTACTTGTCATATTCAAAAATTCTTTAATAGATTTATATCTTTATATTACTATGTGAAAAGTACTTTTTTCTTTAATGTATGAACACAATTAATTAAACAACATGGTAAGAATAAAACTTTAACTTTTCAGGATTAAAGTAAGTGTTCCTTATTTCAAAACATGAAAATAAATGTAGCTTACTGATTTTCTGATGGTGTCTCCAATGATCACACCTGTAAAAGTCTCCCATTCCTGGGTGGAATAAATGAACAACTCAGATAAGTCACAAGACACCTTTAAGAACTAAGATTAATATCTAATAGCATGTAGGCAGAGCAGGAAGATAAACAAATCAAATGCTAGATTCTGAAAGAGTTCCAAGACATTTTTAAATGCTAGGTGATGCTACCAGAATGTAATTCCTTTTTCAGAATCCAAGCAAAGTGGCTGCAGTGCTGTATAAGAAAAAAAAATAAAGGGGATGTTCTATACTTTCTCAGCACCCACAGTTCCTACCCAGACTGCTCATCTACAGACTATCAGGAAACAACAAATGTGGCTGGCAAGGACACACATCCTGCCTGGTGGGGCATCAGCAGGCAACACAGAACAGATAACTATAGAAAGCATGATTGAATTTATGTATGATTAAAACTTTTAGACTTCGTATATGTATCCAGGAAGACAATTTTAAATAATTTTAAACCAGATTAGACAAGTATTTAAAACCACTAGAAATTACATAATCCTATATTTGGAAGTAGCAAGAAACAGACCGAAAATTCTTCATAAGTACTGAAATTTTCCATAATTTCTATATTCTATAATGAAGATTTTTTTAATTAAAGACAATAGTAACATTAGAAATTTAAAAGTCAATTAACTAAGAGTAATACTGATGATACAAACCCCAGCATAGTTCTTTGCACCCATCAGTCTCACTGTGTTTTGAAACAGCTCACTCTTTCAGTTACAAACTGATGCTCATCTCCCAGTTACAAAGAAAATGCTTGTGCACACAAAAATGCATGGAGTATTTTTTGGTTTGTGCAATATTGCTATGAAGAAAAGAAGAGGTACAATACACAGGGAATATAAAACTACCTCAGAAAAATCTATACATATTGATTCAGAAAGAGAATGTCCCTACTGAGAACCAAGGCATTCTATAGTATATTGTTAAACTTGTACTATAAATTCCATATTGCTATGCAAAAAAATATTTCAGTGCAGAAGGTTCAATTCTTTTGGGACAGGGACTTAGAATACTAAATTCTTTAGCAGCATATTAAGCAATTCTTAGTCTCATCACATTAAAAGCTTTAGAAGAAATAATTGTAAAAGAATAACCACTTCAGCTTCATTTTTTTCACTAAATATTTTGTACAAGCACTCTTCTCTTAACAATTTAACGAAAATAACTTTTACCTTTCAGAGAAATAAAAAAATTATTGATACTATTTGCCTGTTTTCTCTCTTGAGTATTCAGATACTGTGGAAATATGCAATATATATAACCTACATTAAGCTGTGTAAGAGCTATAATAGCTGATGGAAATGCATGCTAAACAACAGAAACCAACACTTAAGGCTGTATTTTACAAACACTTAAGAAGCCAGGATTTAATTTAGTCAGAAAACTCTTTGCAGGTTGCTGACTTCATGACTTTAGAAACTCAAGAAAGATAAAGCAAGATATTTTCAGAAGCTCAAATCAAATAATAAATATCAAATAGCAATCTTTGGATAATAAAGAGCAGCCAGGATATACTTCTGCTAAGAAGATGAGTTATTTTTATGAGGCCACATCATTGCTGAAAAACTGGGATTTCACTTTGTCAATCCATATGTTTACCATGAAACAACTCCTTCATCTGAGGACTCCAAAGATTTTTTGAACCTTGTACCATAAGCTCACATATTTCATATAATCAATTTTCAATAATTTCACATATTCACGTTTACTTCCTTCAAATATATTATCTGATTTTTACCTCTATAATGGACTCTCCTCTATTGGACTGACATCTACTACCATTTGATGTCCCTTCTGGTCTCCAGCTTCTAGTACAGAAAGCCATAGTTTTGTCTCTCCATTTCGTGGAGGTACTTTAGATAATTAAATGTGTCTTGACTCAGGATAATCAGCCACGTTTAAGCAATTGTATTAGGTCAATTACGCATACTGTTTCACTGCAGGCAGACTTTATAGGACTAATCTGACTACACTACAGACAACTACAACTAAGTCCTACACTTACTGACAAAAACTTTTTATCTACTTATTTATTCTTCGTATTAAGTTTGAGTAAAATACTTGGGCATTTTCTTCTTTAGCACTTACATTCTCTTGAAAAAGCTCAGGGTGCATTCCTCGTACAAAATGTAGTGCAAACATCAGCTGATCAGCCTGAAATAAAAGCAGTAAAAGTGTATTTATATACTCAGGAAAAGTTCTATTTCTGGTTCTTTTTTATAAGTAACATTTCTTTTAAAAAACACCTCCAATTCCACAGTATTGACTTAGTGACATATATCCTAATGCAAATTTGCTACATCCCTTTGCAAGTTAGACACAAAAACTAACTCAAAGTGGGCTGTGAAGTGAAGGGTAAAGAGGCCCCTACTAGGAATTAGAATCAAGTTTTGCAAGGCACTGAAGTCCTCAGTTTATTGATAAATATTAACATCATATGACATTGAGAAGAAACCACACCATTTAACTTTTTCATCTTCTCAGACAAGGTCTGCAAGCAAATCCATATCACAACTGCATATTAGGATGCTCCCTGGATGATCTAGTGTCCAAAATTTGAACGGGAATTATTTAGAACACTAAAGTAGCCTAGACCAAACCGGCTTTGGCAAATTAGAGAGGAAAGATGGACCAGTTCAAGTGCTCAGGTAAAATTCTTGGCACCACGGCATTTAGCAGCATTAATGAAGGCTATGTGCACATAAATAATATTCACAGACAGACAAAATCCTTCTTCTTGATTCCAACATGCTTCAAAGGGTATGAAGTCGTATCAGCTATAGCATTTATGAAGACACTAGTAAAGCCTCAGTGTCACAGCTGTCTTTACAAATTTTCATGGATAAAAGAAAGAATTAGCAGTGAATTGTGGATGATGTGAAGAGTTTATTTGTGCTCTCCACTATTAGAACACAATAGTAAACTGGAGGAACCATTAGTTTGAAGCCGCACAGTTAGCACATTATCAGTATTTTCTAAGCTCCAGTCTGATTACACTTAAAATCTTTCCTACTAGAAATCTCTTCTCTGCCTTGCATTTGAACTCTCTACTCTTTTCTTACATATAAAAAGTGCTGCCTTCCACATTCACAAGGTGTAATAATTTAGTGGATGGCTTCACATACTTATGATTCAAAGACAAACATTAATTATTATGAGACTATTTCATGAGAATCCACCTGGGCTTTGATAAACAAAACCCCTTAGAAAGAAATGCTACCCCTCAATACCCTCAATACAACATTGCTAGATTGGGGGACAGGGGTAGGAGGTGGTGTACAATTTTCAACATCTCTCCATTCTCACAGACCAAACTACAGACTTGCATGATTTTTACTGCTCAAACCATATATGCAGATCTACTGTGCTTTCTTCAGCCTGATACTGTGAGACAAACACCTCTTGTTATGACACTTTCATGTGTAAGTAAAAATTAAAACTGAAAATTAAAGGCATAGCTCCCCTAGGTTTTCAGTAAGAAAGTAAGAAGTGAAAAGACACCTGACTGAAATAAAGAAGAAGTACACTGAGAACATTTTTTAGAGAAAGAACAAGGAGCAAACAGAAACAAACAAAGTGGCAGGTAGATCTTTGAGACAGGCCATGAAAATAAAAAGGCGAATATCACAATGTAGGACTTTTAGAAACATAGAATCATCTAGGTTGGAAGAGAGCTTTAAGATAACCAAGTCCAAACATCAACCTAAGAAACCCACTTGTTTCTTTTTTATAAAAAACAAATGAAAATACAAAAAACTGCCAAATAATCACACAAAACCTTATATTTAGGAATGCAATGAATAAAAGCAAATGGAAAATGAACTGCAAAGCCCATGACTGACTCTGAAGCCAGAATGAGGCAGAGAGGTAGAGCTCTGTGGAGAAAGGTGCATCAGCAATATTAATTTGGTCATACACTGATTTTAAGTCTGCATTTAGCATGTTAATTACTGATAGTATAATATTTTGCATCTATTACACAATACTGCTTACTTGAAATAGAGCAAGTGTGAGCTGCTGAAAGAAAACTTTCAAACCCAGTGCACAGTATAACAGCCAGAAAAAATACAATCTTACCTTAAACAAACAACGACAAACATATTCATACACTGTATGTTTCAATGAGCCAATAAGCAACTTGATTCTTTCCTCAGTATTACCTGAATCCTAAAAAAGAAATTTCAGATTTCAAAAATTCCTGTGGAAGTAAATTGCAGCAAAATAACACAAATAATCCGGACTTTACACGACACTAGTTCTAAAACCATATTAAATTCATCTGCAACTATCAGTGATTAAATGGGATATTCATGTAGAAGTATTACGAAAATAATATTTTGGCATTGAATATTTTGACTATGAACATGATATAACTTTGTGTATAGTGAGAAATACATTGAGAATGAGAGTATATTTCCTTCTCCTAACATCAATATCATTAAAATCTCATCATTTTCACTTGATAAAAATTGCTTATTAACTGAATTACTATATTTAACACTACTAAACAAGTATGTTGATCTTAAGTATAGTTATTAAACTTCTGGTCACATTTGGCTCAACTGGAAGGAACATTGTAGAAAATAGTAAGTGTACACTGTCCTTCAAAGCTCATAGATTGAAAGACTAATTCTAACAGGGAAAAATTTGAAAGGCAGGACAAAAGAAGAAAGGGACTGGGGTTAGGGAGTGTGTTAGAGGTAGTATGACTTCCTTTCTACCATGCTGGAATTTTGAGAGAGATGAGTTTAAGAAGGGCAGTTGTGCTCTTGATTTGTCTAATACCTTTCCCATGTCTAATAGATTTTGTGGCATGAAAAATTGGATGGAGGGGAAGGAAAAAAGGCAAGCAACGAAGGCAAAACCAGAAGCTGAGCTTTAAACAGGTAACATTATAGGCAGGAAAAGAAAATTATGAAGGAGTGTGAGAGTAAGAACAAGAAGATAAAACACTATGTTGTGGAAAAGAAGTAATAGGAACTTCAAAGAGGGCCAGTTCACGTAGTCAGAACTGTGTTCCTAGTAATGACTGGAGGTGAAGGAGAGTTGTAATCACAGATGCCAGAACAAAGGGGAATCCAAAGGAAATACGATGAAAGGCTGGTGAATGACTTTCTAAGTAAAAACAAAGAGAAATACGAAGAATTTTGGAGATGCTTAATAAAAAGAAAATGCACTATTACTCAGCATGGGTATTTTGATCTAAGGAGTGAGGTGACAATGGATAAATCCATTCTTTGCTTCAATAAGAATATACTGGCCTAAGAATACAAAAGAATAAAAAATACATTTTAAACAGGATAGGCTGCAGGCATGCTTACAAACTGTAAAAAATGTAGATAGAATTATTACCTTCCTTCGGGTAAATGAACCATGTAGAAATAGAGGTATTTTCTTATTCTACCCCTTGTTGATAAAATTAGCCTTATTAGCATTTTAGATTATTAATTTATTTAAATAAAGCCTTCAGTAAACTTATAATCAGCCTTTGTTTTCCTAAATCTCCGTAGACAAAGAACAAGCCTGAAATCACAAAGAGTGACTTTGCTTTCAGGTGGTAGAGAAATTCTGTGATTTATATACAACATAATTTAGAAGTCCATGTACCTGTATTCTGAACATCTAAAGCACAACAGGTCAGCATCACTATTTATTATACACTTCATCATCAGTTTTTCTAGGTTATTTTGTTTTTTTTTTAAATGTCCAGAGTGACTAATAAATTCTAAGGATCAAAGCAGATGGACTCTCCTGCAGCATTAGCAGCTTCAGGAGAAGAGCAAATACCTGCTCGCTTTGCAGAGCCCTTTGGAAAAGCCGCAGGAACGCCGCCAAACTAAAGCGGTACATATTATTAATTTTGGACAAGTCAGAGATAATGAAGTACATCTTGCTAGCGCTCTCAGCCAAAGGGAGATAGGCATCCCTCTCCTGTGGAGAAAAACAACACACATAAAAAAGCCAGGTGCATTACTGCCACCTACTGATTACTGGATAAACATTTGCTCAGCCCACTGAGAAAATATTCCTATGACTCCCACTGATTTAAAAAACCAAATCCTTTCCCAGCCTTCAAACTGAGGGATCAGCACTTCAGGCTTCAACACTGTATTGAGATTTCAAAACTGGAAGAAAAATATTTTTATCAAAAAATCCTTCAAATTATGAAGAACGCATTAGAAATTATTCCCTAGGGCATTAAGGTCTTTTCCACCACTTTCCCAAAATTCAATGGTAAAGTTTAAACTAAACAAATAGAACACAGAAGAAAACTCTGCAATCTGCCACAAAAACAGGATGTCAGATGAATAGCATCAGCAATGATCTAAACTTTCCCAATAGCAAGGGGCATATTAAGCAAAAACACCCATATGAACTATAACGTTTGCAATAGTGGACAGCAAAAATAAAGTCAAAACCCATTGCTTGTCAAAATTCCTTTAATTCAATCTGGCAGACTTCAAATTGTGTAACTACTCAGCATATACAAAACAAAGCATTTTAGTTACTGAAAATACTGCACGTACTTGCATATCGAAAATATATTTTACCCAAAAAGAACTAACATAATATGTTACTCATCCTATAACCCCATGGATATATGTATCAAATCTAGATAAAAGATTAATTATTTTTAGTAGGGGAAAACCAGTACTTAAAATATTAAAATATTCTTTTACCTTATCAAGGAAGCTCTGAAGTCTGAAAGATTCAGCCAGTGATTCTTGGATGAGTGCACTACTTGCTTTAGTTTGATTCAAAGACTCAATCAGATCCTTATTTTCTAGTATATTGCCTTGTGATGTGGCAAGTGTCTGGAAAAAGAAATTAATCTATGTTACATTTTATAAAAATCCCATAAAGTAACCATTTTGGAAGCTATCTTTCTGATCTGTACGTATTTCTGAATATTGAATGCATTTCAAGAGCTCTAGAAAACTGGTGGTTACTCCAAAAACTGAGACATTTTTTAAAGAAATATGGAAAATACAGCTCAAGAACATATTCCAAAAATCCAGACTGCCATATTCTGAAACATAGGTTATCAGCAGGCTTTTGAGAATGATTTCTATGATGAGAGTCTTTGGCACTAATATTCCCATGGTAAATACAGATGAGGGTATTTCTTTCTTGTGTTTAATTTCTCATTTAACCTGAAGTTGGCTATTTGTAAAAACTTCCTGTACTCATTCAAGAATTCATTTTCCTTCAAAAGCATTCCAGTTCTCATAAAACTCTCATCTCCAACTGAGATGAATATTCACATTACAACAATTTAAGTTTCAGAATCAAAGATCACTTTAAAATCCTTGAGATTGCACCACATTTTTTCTGAGTTCTCCTCATTAAATAAAGTGATAAAGCAATTAATCTCACTTCTAAGAAGTGGGAAAAGCTTGAATAGTTCACTTATACCTACGGTTTTTTAATAACTTCCAGTAAATACACATCAAGATATTTGTTTTGAAAACTGTCTGCTTGTTAGTCAAATCAGTTCTGAGCAACCATCTGTGGGACATCATTTTAGAATATTTGGAGGCACAGATTCACCAGTTGGAGTAGTAGGATGCACTTACTTCTCTCCCTGAAACAAGTTTAGGACAAGATCACCTGCTTTTCCAGATAGTCCAATTCATCCATTAGGAATCATACTGTGAGCTGTGAGACAGCACCCATGTCTTTACTCTGAGGTTTTTAGAAGGAAATCAGTACAGTACTTCCGATAAAATGGAAATGTTGCCCTACGATTAACTTAAATTCCACTAGATCTCATCAACACTGACTTCTTTGTTAACAAAGTCCACCTACCAGTTTCCACTGAGCCTTAGGTTTCTTTCTTCAGGATCAAAGAGTATCCTGATTTCAGGATTACTTGCTAACAAGAATTCCAAAACTGAACTCAGCCTTGCTGTTACTACTCAGATGCTTTTTGTTGCAGATATCTTAGGCATCAATTTCCTAAAGTTTTGTACTTGATAATTCAGATCGGACAAATGAAAAAGATTTTTGAGTTCCAAGATCCCATTAAAAGTGTGTTCTAAAGTGAAATTTGTTTTGTTGCATCTCTGAACCCTCCGCTTCTGGTAGACAATAAGGTGTTAAAATGGTAAAATCTGGATATGGAATTTTATTAGAGAGCAAGTTTCCCTCTTCCTGTAGGAGAAATCTGCTCCATCACAGTTTTAAGAAAGAGCTGACCTTAGTATTTGAGAATTAATAGGGAGTTCAATAGGGACAGTAAATGTAAAAATTCAAATCACATAAAATAATTATATACAAAATTCTAAAACTGAGCTATTAATCACAGAATCATAGAAGAGAATGATAAAATGGTTTGGGTTGAATGGGACCATCTAGTTCCAAACCCCCTGCCATGGGCAGGGATGCCACTCACTACATAAGGTTGCTCAAAGCTCCATCCAAACTGGCCTTGAAAACTCCCAGGGATGAGGCATCTCCAAATTCTCTGGGAAACCTGTTCCCAGAGGTTCCCAGAGGAACTGGTGCCTACCACCCTCCCAGCAGAGAATTTCCATGTAACATCTAAACTAAACCTACCTTCTTGCAGTTGAAAAGCCATTCCTCCCTTGTCCTGTCACTGCAAGTCCTTGTAACAAGCCCCTCTCCAGCTCTCTTGTGGGCCAGTGTAATAAATGGCCAGTCTAATCTGCAAAAACTATTATTATTTGCTAACCCATTGCACTCAGTACTGCAAAGTTCTGTGACTTCGCTAAGGACTGAGGGGTTTAGGGCACCAGGTAATCTCCCTGCACCTCTGACCTTTCAAAAAGACAGCATTCGAGGATCCATTCTTACAAGTATGAAGTACAATTTATGTGGAATCCATGGTTAGAAATAAACAAAAAATAAAACAGTCCTTCCTTGGAAGCTACCTTTTTTTATACAGATGAATATCTGTTTCTGAGCATAAGTACTTTCAATAAAATAAAAAGATTAACAGAAAATTGAGAACATTAATTTTAAATGCAAGATAGGGAATGTTAACTGTAAAGAATATTACAGTTCATTGCTAATAGTAAACAATTGCAGAGGTTTAAAATTTTAAATGTCTCTATCAGTAATCTTTCCATTTTGTAGTGGGATTTTTTCATAACACAGGATCACTTCTCAGCTGTAGAAAGAGTCATTTGATATGATTCACAGGCTTAAAAGTGTGGCTTTTTTTAAAACTCATAATTTCAAAATGAAATAATATAATTTTTAACAAAGATTTCGCTTCTTGGTATGTTAAAATTACTGAAATTTCTAATCAACCTAAATTAGCCTAAATTTATCTCACCAAATTCATAAATTTAACTATGAAAGTGCTTAATATATTGAAATACTACAGTTTCATAACAGATGTACTTTCTTATCTACTCCACTCTTCTCTTCCACAGGTCTAGGCAAATAATGCCTTTATTTTTTCTAATCAAAAATCCTGACAACTCATTATTTCAACACTTCCAGCATCTTCATTCAAACACACAATAATGTGATTATCATCTTATTGGTCTAACACATATTAAAGAGGTAAATTTGTTTTACCTCCAAAAGAGAATCCTCCAGTTTAGCTAATTGTATCTTCTTATCTTCTTCCTGTTGCAACAGCTTTGTCTTCTGCTCTTCCAAATCGGGCTTCTCATGCTGAATTGTTAAAGCCAAAAGCTAAAAACAAAGAGAGAAAACAAAAATGATGATGATGGTTTTTTTCCTGCATTTCCACTTCAAGAGGGGTCATGTTTCATGGATACATTGCATGATGCCAATTCTATACCTCCAGAGGAAGGAGGAAATCGATATGGTTATCTACGCTTCACATTTTGAACTATACCTTACTTACCAACATCTTATCTACATCCCATTCTAAGCCACTTGTTAGTGTAGAAAAACTTGTTTCATAACAAATAAGGAGGGGATTTTCTTCCCTTAATTGATATCTCTTCTTTTTTTGCTTCTTCCATTTGTATGTTACATTTTGATTCCTAGATTTTGTAGAGAAAACCTCAACAGCTTCTAGCATTTTAAAGGAAATAAAATATACAGTATTTTGGTTTCACTACATTTTTTCTGTACACAAAGTACCTTGATGATACCAGCATTATTCTCGAAGTAGGACACTGGAGAGCTATAACAGAAATGCTTTCATGGTACCATAAATGCATCTTGAACAGAAAGCAAAGGCTTAGTAATTAATCTGCTGCAATTGAAGTCAATGAGAACATTTTCATTTTCTCTACTAGACTCACTCCTTGGTTCCAAAGTACATAAAAATTTTACTGTTTATATTCGTGAGCTTGAAAATACCTCCATAACCATTAACACGAACTGCACCATAGGGCTTATTCCAGGTGCTGGATGCAGCTATGCATGTTCACTATACATACACTGGTTTTATTCTAAAGCCTACCTGTCCTCTTAAGCCACTTGCTGTTGTGGTAAAGTTTACTTCCGTAACAATAGAAGAAGCATCAGGTGGAATGAAGGGATTTGGGTTCCTTGTTGACAGAAAAAGACGGAATTCTTCATTATAATCTACCATTTTTTCACCTATTTGTATGGCGTAACGGGGTCCTGTAAACAACAAGCAGATATTATACTCACTCTGGAACATTCTGTAATTATCGGAAAACAATGGTATTTGTGTAATTCTTTATAATCAATGGATCTAAATATATTTTACAATATGTATTTATAAATTGATTGGAAAAAAATACAAATTCAAAAAATTTAAAGAACACATCCTAACCTGCATTGTTAAGAGACAGAAAATGAATAATATAGCACTAATATAGTAAATTACATAACAAGAATATTTAATACACGTGAGTAGTTTAATTATCCTTACCCAGAACACAAAGCATCCAGGACAAAAATGCATTTGAAGTAAGAGTAATACTAACAACGTTTTGTTAATACTAACAGACTGTGAATAGGAGACAGAACACCACAGAAGATGACCTCTTATGTGTAAGAATTTTGTCAACATTTAAACATATTTCTTTACCTTTAAACATTGGTCTACCAGTCTATACTAGCCATAATTATATACTAACTAGGATGGTTCAATATTTCCTCATCCAAACCCATTAGATTTAATCTCTGGATCTGTTATATTTATTTGTAGAAGGTTGGTGTTGCTGTATAATCATAATTCTATTAAGATACTATTTTCTACGATAACTGTTATAGAGCAAGTCAATGGAACCAAAAATGATGGAATATCTAGATAACAGAATGAAAGAAAAATATTCCACCAAGAAATATCCCATATTGTATTATTATAAATATATTTAATATAACCATATTATGAAAGAAACAAATTATTTATTATATAACTGATGTCATGGTTTCAGTCTGTTTATACTCCTAATATTTCTCAATATGCCTGTTACAGAATAAAACTACTTGTTCAGCCCCCTCCATCCCTCTTCCATAACAGGTTTCCATTCCAGCAGGGTTATAAAAGAACAGACTCAGAAATTACATGATTAGAGTAAGATTCTGACTCCTGATACTGAAAAACAAAGAACAGCATTATAGGTTGAAAAGTGAAAACTTCCATTCTGGAAAACTTTCCAGGATGGCAAACTTAGGTGCTTCTCTATTTTTAGCACTGGGGCAAGATCAGAAATATAAATCTCTTGCTAAAACACTGGTAGAGATGAAAATCACATACCAATTTTCCTTCTATCCCAAAAATCAGAACAAATTTTAAGACTATGTTGTAAAAACGTCAAACAGAAAATGGAAGCTGTACGAAGACAAATTTACTGCAGTATATAGATTCATATTTTTTTCTTAACATTTCATTCAAAGTAATGAAGAGATGCACAGTCATCACAAGCAAAATAATGCAGACAGGTCCTCACACCCACATTTTGATAAAAAGAAGGAGTTCATGCTTGCTTATAAAATGATGGAAAAGATTCAAATAGTGACCCATTCTTCCTTTTCCAACAACAGCTCTTTAGTTTGGACCCGCGCAGACCTGGCATTAACATAGCTCATTAAAAAGCAAAAGAGGATGTCTAAGTGTTATGAGCAATTTTCCTGAATAAATTAGTATATTTGAATTTAATCTGCTTTCTCCACAGTTCTGCAGACACAGTCATCTTTCATACTGTATCTCATTAGCTCTCCAAAATTCGGGAAAAGATAGAGGGGCAAAAAAAAATTGTTACAGTGTTCTACCTAACCCTCCACAGACCCCTGAAATCACTACTTTGGTTCTATTCTTTCAATGAGAATAAACAAGCAAGTGCATCTGTAATGGAAGACTGATTTAAAATAACATTCTTTTTTCTAAACAGATCTTTCTTATATTGGTGATAAATGTATATACGAATCCTATGGTATTTGCATTTATTTTTAGCATGTACTTACATTAGAAGACTGCTACCTCACACACCATTAAATCTCAATAGTAGATGAAATGACAGCAAAAAAAGAGTCTTGAGCTATTTTTAGTACCCAAAGTTCATACAGTAAATTACATGGTACATGCTGAGGAATGACCACTTGAGGCAGAAATACAATTACAAAGGATAATGCAAATCTATTTTAGTTACTGTAATTTAGAAAGCACTTAAAACACACTTTGCTGTACTTTTTAATTCACCATATTCCCTTGATATAATTTCAAAATATGTAACATAATTCAACAAAATTTATGCTGAGATACTTGCATAATTACAATTTATTTTTGCTAAACTTTTATCACAATTTTTCATATTAAAAAAAAATTTATTTGAAGCAGCTAAGTCCAAAGCAGTTACACAAACAGTTAGGTAGAACACATTATCTCTCCAAAACAGAGATATTATATTGCAAAACTTAAACATTGTGATTTTTCACTTTTCTTGCAATGGTTAAGGGACTCCTTTCACAAAATTCCACCATTTTGCTGATCTTTATGATCATCCCATTCCAAGGGTACGTCAGGAACAGATGCGTGTGTCTTCTTTAAGTTCAGAGAAATGCAAAAGAAGCAGGAGCACCAACATTCTAAACCTTTGATTTCTAAATGCACTAACAGTTGTGCAACTTCTGGTTTACTTAAGGCCCAAGTTTCCAATTAAAACTATGTCTTTGAAATCATCACTGGAAATCAACTTAAAATTTAAATTTTTAAGAGTCTATAAAAACACATTTTTGTAACCTCAATTTAATACTTTTAATTTACTTTTAAATAACTTTCAATTTAACACTTTCCAATATTTTTCCACTTACTAAATAAGAACATATCTCCAACATATTTCACACTCTGAAGTGTTAGTAACAGGTTAATACTACAGAGGAAAAAAACTACACAGTATTATGTTTTCAGAAAAATCAAGTTTTATATAAATAGATCTAAACTACAAAAGTTTTGAGCAAGCATTTGGAAAGATCTTGGTGATTTACCTTGAGCAATAAGATCTTTTCTTAGCAATGGGTAAAGTACAGGTTCCACTCCATCCACTTCCTGTATAATAAGTGTCTTCCCAAATCTCACTGCCAGCTCAAGAGCAGTTAGGAAGTTGGTGTCCTGGATAAACAGAAACACATTCCTTTGATTCATGCTTTTTTGAAAAATGCAAACACTTCAGAATGAGAAGGAAGGCATTGCAACAAATACTCCAAATCTAAAAATCAGCAGTATAGATGAAAATGTTATTACATGTTATTAGTTATTACAGGATTTAGCCACAAATGTTTAGTTTAAATAAACTTGATCTACTGATCAAGAAAACCTATCTAACATGCCTAGATCTTCAAGTGCTGCACCAGAAGAGAGCAGGTTCACTATCATGTCTGCCAGGAGCACCTGGAAGTCCTGGCCAGGTCTCTTATATAATTTTTTTTTTTTTTATGTCTAAAAACTGAACCAAGCACAGGATTTACATTATTAAGAGGTCTACATGCAATCTTTTGTTGAAAGCAGGTGTTTGAACATGCATGTGGTGCTTATGATCCCATTAGTCAATAGAGCTCCTGGACAATACAGGCAACAGAGGCTAAAAGGTAATCAGGCCAATCAGCTAGCAGGACAAACTATCAATTACCCAAAGATATGTTATCTACTACCATCAGAGAGTATCTACAAGGGTGCCACAGAGCCAGCAGGGATCTGTGGAAAGATCTACATGCTGTTGAAGCAATATTTTGAGGCCAGGTGGGGTTCAATAAGTTCTGAATAGCCTGCCTGTGTGTGTGCAATTGAGCTGCACCTCACTAAACAGTTACAGGTAGACAATGAATTTCAGGTACCCTAATCTCAAACTGAAATCAAATTTACTCTTTTCACTGTAGATAATACAACACAACAATCACAGGGAATTAAGTGTATATATACTCCTGAAATCCAGTGAACTGCAACCAAGTATACAAAAGACCTCTTTATTGGAAAATCTCTTCTATCTTCCCCTTAGCAGGGAATATGACATTCTCAGAGATAGTAGCACAAAGAGACAAACTTGTAGAAATAATACCAGATGTTGAGCCTTCAATTTTAAATAGTCTAAAACTCTGTGGAGAACTGTATGTTTCACAGAATATAAAGTAATTTTTGGTGATTTCTATCACAAACATTTAAAAGCTACTCTGTAAAATCTGGAATAGAGAAAGCTCAAACAAAAAAGACCAAGAGCAAATACTGCACCTGTTGGTTAATAACTTCCAAACGTGATTCCTTCAAATGTGTCTTCAACCATTCAGTAGCCCGGAAAGAAGGGTCTATCAAAAATGGGCAAACTTTACTCTAGGGAAAAAAAATAAAAATATATTTACTAAAATCTATTTTAAGTATAAAATTGGAATACTTTTTTTTTTATTTCCCCAAACCAAAGGAATACGTATTTTAAAGTCTTTTTTAATTAACAAGCTGTTTAGAGAAACAATAACAGATGAGGAAATTGATGTCTTTCATTTTATCTCTTCTTTAAAAGAAAAGGAGATCACCCAGATCCAAAATTCTCAGATGTTTGTCCTGCTGAAGTTAGGCAGTTCTTCACCTTCTCTTAAAAATAGGAGCCTCTATTCAATGAGTACAATCTACAGCTTTTGTTATTCACAACTGTAAACTTGGAGAGTATTAGTCTTCCTTTTACTCCCTCTGATGGGCAAAGGTACAATACTTTTGGGTTTGGACCTCAGTGCATTTTAGAGAGAGTCATGAATACAAGTATTTTGCAGGCACAAAGCTACACTCAACTCGGTCTCTATATCCATGTCTCTCTTGTGCTGCAGATCACATAGCTGGACCCAGGATTCCAGGTGTGGCCTCACCAGCACTGAGTGAAGGGGAGGGATCACGTCCCTTGACCTGCTGCCAATACTTTGCCTAAAGCTGTCCAAGATACCATTGGCCTTCTCCTTGGCAAGGGCCCATAACTGCCTCATGGACTACCTGGTGCCTACCAGGACCACCAGGTCCTTTTCTGCAAATCTGCTTTGCAACTGGTTGGTCCTCACCACCTGTTGGTACATGGGGTTGTTACTATCCAGGTGCAGGACTATGTAATTCCTGTTCCTGAACTTCATGAGGTTCCTGTCAGCCCATTTCTTCAGTCTATCAAGGACCCTCTGGATCTCAGTCTTACCCTCTTGTGTATCAGAGACTGAGTCATAGAATGGCTTGGGTTGGAAAGTCCCTTAAATATCCTCTAGTTCTGACACCCCTGCCAAGGGCAGCGATGCTGCTCACTAGATTGGGTTGCCCATGGTTCCAATACAACCTGGCTTTGAGCACTTCCAGGGAAGGGACATCCACAGCTTCTCTGGATAACCAGTGCCTCACTACACCCTAAGTAAAAAATTTTTTCTTAACATCTAATCTAAATCTCTCCTCATTTAGTTTATAACCATTCTTCCTTCTCCTCTTATTCTCTGCCCATGTAAAGACTTGTTCTCCCTCCTTTCTGTAAGTCCTCTTTAAGTACTGAAAGGCTGCAGTGAGGTGTCCCCAGAGCCTTCTCTTCTCCAGGCTATACAACCCCAGCTCTCTCAGCCTGTCCTCATAGCAGATGTGCTCCAGCCATCAGAGCATCTTGGTGTATCAGCTATGTCTCCCAGTTTTGTGTCAGCAAACTTGCTGAAGGCTTAAACATGTACTTTCACAATTATCCAGTTCAGTCTGACAGAAAAGCATTTCCAAGTTTAAGGCTTTTTTTTTTTACTGAGTTCCAGTATTTCAAACTCAGTAGCTACACAGATCTCAAACTGAAAGACAGGGGAACATGATGAGTATTCAAGCATCAAAAGATCACCAGCACAAAAGGCTGAGAACTGTACTGTAGATTACACTGGTAAATACCATGTCAAATTTCAACTTTATGAAGATATACACAAGGAAAATTATTTGACCTGATTGAGTGTTTTAAAAACATCTTTACACACAGTGAGATTTTTAAGAGCTCAATCTATTCAACTAATGAAAAAAATGAAAATAAGGTTTTATTGTAGGATATAAGTAGCTTTAATGATACAAGACAGTGTTTCTAGAAAAGCTTTTTAATCAAACTGAGAAAAGAATATATAGATCTACTAAAATGATGATAAAGCAAGATAAATTCAAACTGGAGAAAAAGTGATTACTAATTTGAATCATGAATCATCTAAGCAAATCACCGTAGTACATGCAGATTCTCCTCATGCCATTAAATATTTACTTGTCAGTAGGTCAAATAAATTGCTAGAATATTACATACATAATCATATGTACGTGTATATATATATATATGACAAAACTGAATATTTTCCTTTTCTCAAGTATTATTAGACAGATATATATATTTTTCTGAGAAAAAAAAGTAATAAGTAATATGTTCACTTTGGCATATAATAGAAATTATATGCCAAAGTGAACATATATAGGACATAATTTTCACTGGTTGTATTTGTGTTAATGACTATTTATACTTTAAGCTTGAATAGACTGATATGGAATACAACAGTGACAGCAAAAATGAAAATATTTTAACAGTTTTTTTCCCTTTTGTTACAAAATATCCATTGTTACACAAGTATTTATTTCTCTGTGATGCTAATAATAAACATAAATGAAATAGTTCAAGTTGCCACGTTACTGAAATTTGTAAAAATTTAAATACTTCCAAGACAAGACAAAAAGCAAATTTACCTGCAAGATGACAAGAGCATTTTCTATTGAAAGGTCATCTGAAGGCAAACCTTCACTTTTCCAAACTAACTCCTCACTTTCTGTACACAGGAACCGTCGTAAATCAAACTCTGATAAATGAAAGTGTAAGTTTCTATCATTTACAGTCTGCATAGTTTAAAAGCATTTACCAGTCTATACAGAACAAAGACTTTGTCTATATTAATAGAGTGCAAGTCTCTAGACTTGCATTTAATCTATTATTTTATTGCTTTTATTGAACTTATTATTGATAAGTAGTGGATACCATAGAAATATTTTATAGTTTTGCTAACACACAGATAAAAGCGATTACTGAAAAAGCAGAAGCATTCAGAAAGCAATGGCAAATTTACAACAGTTAATGTGAACACATTCATTTTTGTAAACTTTTCTTTTTAAGCAAGGACTATAGAGATAAAATTATTTATAAATATTTATAATCTTAATAATTTCATAGAATGGTTCTAAGAAAGTGTCTGTCAGTATCTAGAAATATTTGTTCAGTAAGAAAACGTCTCTTCTCATTTGGTAGTACAAAGACAATTGAGACAGTTCCTTAGAACTCACTGGCATTTCTCACTTCCTCAATCAAGCTTAATTACTTGCATGCAGACACTGACAAACACACACACAAAATTACTTTCAAGGCCAGCTGATTTGGTCCATTCATCCAAACTGTTTTTCCTCTGATCCTCAGGAGCAGCAGATAGATATGTAATAAATGCAGCTGCTAACTGAGCTCTTTTAGGCAACGTTGCCAGGTCATCTGTTATCTCTGACACCTTCAAAAAAAGAAGCACAGAAAGTATAGGTGTTTTGCAAACAAAAACTGCATTAATACGTCTCATCAGTTACTAAAATGTCAGAATTAAGTTTGCCTGCCATTGGTAATACAGTTGAGACAGTTTCTCTTCTTGCATTTCAGGTATCTTATACCTAGCTAAGAAACATGGAGGTATGGGAAAAATTCCTTTCAGCTCTGGGCTAGAGCATGCTCAGATTTTTTTGAGAATGTAGCTGATAAAAATCCATGAATCTGATGAACAGTTCAACTTACAAACAAATGGATAAATGGTATTACAGAAAGAAAGATAAGAAATATGTGATCCTAGTCACAGTCAGGCTGTAAGTGTAACTTAAAATCTGTATACAGACAACAAATACTATATGCAACTTTCATACTTACTGTTACTCAATGTATGCTTACATGATAAAACAAATTTATCATATATCTTCAAATAATTTATCTGCACTACATCAACTCTGTTTTGAAATGTTCCAGTATTTTGAAGAAAAATACAGCATATCAACATCACATGTGACTGCCATAATCGGTTTCAAAGTCTTGTCACTTTTGCTTTAATTATATTGACATTAAAAATAAATGCTGATACACAAAACAAAGGCAACTTTTTACTGGTTCTTCCTTACCTTAAAGGGAGACAAATACTACTTTTTTACTGTCTTCATTACGGGGTGAGCTCCTAATTTATCTATCTGTCAGTTTAGTCTACAGCATACCATTAACAAATAGTCAGAATTTTCTAATGTACCAAGATGAAAAACTATGAGGAACCACTTTTAGAAGCATTTAAACACTGGGGTCCAAATATATCCAATCCTAACTACAGCAGGTAGCTATATAAAGCTACTTTCAGAGGAAAATCTTCCCAATTTTTCCAGTATGGCGGTCAACCTACAAGAAGGATTCATCTAACTTTAATTTTGGTTCTCCAAAATGCAGGCATTTAGTCTAATTGCTGAGGCTTTTTTTGGTATCAGTGAGGACACAGAATCATGTATCTCTACATGAAGATTTCTTCTGATTTATGATCTCCTGACCCATGAAAGTTACTTAGGGCTTTCTGGAGGTGACAGCTATTTTCGACTTATATGTATCTTCAGATTTTCCTTTTTGTTTCAGACTGTAGAAGGGCCTGTGTCTCCAAAGACTTGTCAGTTTATCTCAAATATATCATTTGAGCAAGTAAGATATGCTTACCTTCCCTACTTCAACAGCAGAAAAGTTTCAAGCATTAAAGTGAAGACTTCAAAAGCAAAACATTTTGGGGATACCCATATGCACATTTACAACACAATGCCATAAAGGTGATACATTTTAAGGCTGTAATTGTTTAAAATCTGTCCCTTTGGCTGTATCTCAGGTTGGAGAGTCCAACTGCTGACAAATTCAGCCATCATAACAATTACATTCTTGGGATTGAAAACCAGCACAGACAGAATTTTGTATGTTTTCTATGAAATACTGGGGGATTTTTACACATTTGGTAGCAAGGTTATAAGTATGATGAAGGAAAAATAAATTTCAGAAAAAAAATAAAGCTTTATTTTCTAATGAGAAATCAAAAAATGTGCACTGGGCAACATGCAGAATGGCAGTAACTCACATTCTCCAAGCAGTGCAAAACTGTATTTTCAACTTATCAGCTATAAGATGTACTTTTGAAAATCTTCACCAACCTGAGTGCTCCATCTTTTGTGCTCCCTATCAAGTTGATTTATCAGTACCTCTGCAGCTTTCAATGTTTTCTGAGCTTTACTTAGTTCTGCTTCAAGTTTTGCTGCTTCTGTTGTTCTGTTCTGGAACCTGTAAAACAAATACTCTTTGTCATTGCTATCACGAACTACTAAACTTATGAACAGTTATTTTTGAGGAAATTTAACTGATTGAATTTGTCAAGAATGCCTGGCTTATTGTTATCAAAGAACACAACTGCAGGAGTTCTTTTTTTTTATATCTTCTGCTGCTAATTGGTAGATGGGCTTGTTAGACTTTTAACTAACAAAATTTAGATGGATGCACAGGTGAGATTTAAAAATGGATTTGAAATACAGACTCTAATGTCTGAAAATCATTCCTTCTTCTACTTAAACAGCCTGACAATTATAGTGATTGTGTAAAGTTTTGTTCTGTATATAGTCAGGACAACAGCAGCTCAATGTCATACCATACACTTGTAACTATTTGGTAAATTTTATCTATTAAATGTTTAAAAAATAGTATTAATAATTCACATGGATGACTCCAGTTTAATTCACAGTTGTCTATTTTGTAAACTAATATGAAGTAAGAACACACCCAAAAAACAGGCACGGTTTAGGTATTATTTCATACTGTTCAACATCTATTTAGTTTGATTAATATATAAAATAATTAATACATATAATCCACCTATTCAAAATAATATATTTATATATTACTGTATAAATATATATTATAAAATTATAATATATAAGATTCAACTGTAATATATATTATTTAATTAAGCTAAGAGATCACTATATAGTTGATTTACAAGAATTCAATTATCCTTTTTTTTTCTTTGCAGATTACAAAACATGACTTTTACTAATATGTACATATGTCAGGTTGCAAAGTATCTCCTATACTAAACACATAATAAAAACATCAAACTGAAAAACGTGGATTAAACAGAATTTGGAGAAAGTATAAACATTTACCAGATCTATTTTTATGCCTCTGTGAGTCATGTACTTGATGAGAGATTAAGAAAAAAGGAGATAGCTAACTAGCTAACTGTCAGAAAAGTAGGCCACCTTAAAAGAAATAGAACTGCCCCTCTTCAAGCTGTGATCAGCAGAAGTTTGCTATAGGAATGTTTCCAAAGTCCTAAGGAGTCACTGAAGTCCTCTGTGATTCATAAGGTGATAAGCACACTGTTTCCCTTTGACATCTACAATGCCTACAATAAAGGCTACCAACACAATCAGTAGTGAGAAGCAGGTACTTTTAAGGAGCATTTATTTCATCTGATCAAGAAGATGAATTGTAATCTTACAGTATTTATCTCCACTGAGAGTACAGATAGCCTAAGCATCACTAATTGTGACGTAAATATCTGGCAGGACAGGAAGTTACATTTCCTTAGATAAAATTCAATATTCATACTGTAAAATCATTCATGTTTTCTATTTATATTTTGAAATAAACACACCCAACTTACTTGTCTTTCAGTTCCAATACTTTTTGACCAACAGAGTTCAGAAGATCCTCTAACTTCCGTTTTCTGTCCTCAGTTTTCTTGAGATTACTATAAAAATGTAATATATATTTTAAGACTATGGACCCAAAGGAAAAAAAAAAGAGTAAATATAACAGGAAAGTAATTTGCATGGAGATGGTTCAAAGATATTCTCCATTGTGTTTTATATTGAAATCTATATTTTCACATGTAAAAATTTTGAGTACTTCTCATCACATAGCTTTAAAATGGAAACCAAGCACCCCATTCCTAAAGATCAAATTCTTCTAATACAAAATTTCAAGGTCTGGGAAAACAATCATTTTAGATTCCTCAGGTTATATATGGTCATAGGACTGTGTCTTATCTTTCTGATCCTAAGGAGAAACTGATAATGCTTGGTACAAGACTGAGAAATAGGAACTGTTACCTCATACAATAGCATGGGTTTCACTGAGAGAATACAAGTTAAGCATACCTGTGATGCTAATTTCTTCCTGTATTCAGCTGAGACAGGTAATTCATGATTGTACAAAAAACATCCAAGGCATAGCTTCCAGGAAAAAGAAACTATTGCACACTTACCTTTTTTGTCTCAGTATGTACATTTTATTGCCTCTGGTGGAGGTTACCTTTTATTTTTTGTTTTTAATAAACTTCAATTCACACAGAATCACAGAATTGTTAGGGCTGGAAATTACCTCTGGAGATCATCTAGCAGGATCATGTCCAGGCACAATTTTAATATCAGAGGAGGAGGCTCCACAACCTTTCTGGCATCTTGTTCCAGCACTCTGTCACCCTCAAGTAAAGAAGCCTTTCCTCATACTCAGAATCCTCCTTGGCAGCTTCAGTTTCACCCACTACCATTGGAATTAAAACCACTGATTTTGTAATAGAGTCTAACTTACGCTTCCAAGCCAGCCTTTTCTTTTTCCAAAGGCTGAATTCGTTCTAGGACATGGGAATACTGGATATTGGCATTCACCCAAGCTGCTAATGGAGCAGCTGCAGCACTGGCTCGTTTAGCATTCTGAAAAATTCAGCACAAGAAAAGTTGTTATAAGAAAGTCCTTGAAGTATAATGTAGAAGAGATAAATAGAGGATAAGTAACAGCAACAGATTTTCTAGTTACCAACTTAAATATGCTAATAAGCTAACTCTTCTAATGAACTAATCTTTTAAATTGTTACTAAGATTGTATTGAAGGCCATCAATCTGTGTAAAAAACCACAGTGGGTGTTTTTACAACTATGAAGCTAAACTGAAATTAACAAGTTTTAAATCAATGAATGATTTATTAGACTCTTATTGGTACAAGGACGTCAAAGGAGCCAGTTAGAATTCCTTGGGCTGAGTTTTACTTTATAGCAGTAGAAAAATCTTTGAGTACTTGACTCCATAATAACTTCTTACCCAACCCCTTCACACTTACCAACCAAATTTTCACTTTAGGAGGCAGTATGCAACAGAGTAACCTCTGCTACACCTTTATCTGTTTATACTGACAAACTCTGTAAGCAGAATTCATCACTTTTTCTCTTACTGAAGCTCATCCTAAAAATTTTGCTGGCAAACCAGGCAATCATGTCTTTTCTTTTGGTCTTTTTTGGTCTTGTTTTCATTTCATGTAATGCAATCACGAACTACCTTTGGATCAAAAGATGCTCTGTTTTTATAAAGAAGTTCTTCAACACTCGCTCGTATTTCTTTTGGAATATTACGGGCATCAAATGATTCTATGTCCTCCCTCACACTTCTTTTGGCCAAGAAACTGTGAAAAGAATTAAATAACTAAGTAAAGAAAAAACAAATGTTGAAAAGGATATTTCCATATGAAACGAAGGAATTCTGAGCACAAGATTCCTGAATACAATAGCACAAGATTCCTGAATACAATAGAAAGTAGTTCACACTGTAACTCAATGTTTAATTTTAAAGGTTAAATAAAATTCTCACCTCTTCATGCTCACCCATGATGTATCAAAAATCCCCATCAGGCGCAGAACTCCCTCTAGAATGTCTCTGATTATGTCAGGGGGCATCCGCAGCGACCGGATTTCTAACAAAGCCTCTGGCTTTATATTTCCAACAGCCAATTTAGCTTCACTAACCAATGGCTTAAAACGTGAATGAAAACACATTAAAAAGAGAGATGAGGATATGAGAAACTGAACATTTCCCATTCCAGTTTTCACACAATTTCATGTTCTTTTTAAGTACTTTATTACCTAAGAAACTAACATTCATGCAGATTCATGTTTACAAGTCACTACAAAATTGCCATGCATTTACTAAGTGATAATAAGTATGCTTCCATATGAAACAGTATAATGTAATCTTGACATTGTGATACAGGTGTTTTTTAATAATGACTGGGGATCTCTTTGTAAAGATCCATAGAAGTAGAGGACACAAGAGCTTTCTGTTTCCAGCAGCTAAACAAATCCTTCACCCTTATCAACAAAGCAACAAAATGGTCAGGAAACAAAGTTACAGATTATCATTAAAGACTGTGCACACCTTGCACATCCTTCATATTTATCACAGACCACAGAATGGGTCTAATCCTGTAGTTCTATGTCACTTTCAATACAAGGATATAATTCCTTGATACCTATGATATTTAAAAGGAAAATAAATTTGTTGCACTGTTCTCTTAGACTTTAGTATAAATTTAAAATGCATGGTATGAAAAATACACACTAAAAGCAATGACTGAACACACATACCCTCCAAAAAAACTGATTCTTATCAGCTGTAAAATCTCTTGAACAAGCAATTTGCTGTAGCATCATTATGATATACACTTTTCAGGATTTAGTAATAACAGTAAATTGTCTCCCACTAAACTATTTCCATTCAGCTGATAGTACCAAGCCCTATATTACCAGCTTGATCAAGGCAAAGTAATGTAGTTCGTTCATATAAAATATGAGTAATTGAAAAATACTACATAAAATCAGCAGAATTCAGCTGGAGAGCATGGCAGCATAGAAACAGCAGGTGAAGGCAATATTTGCCTTCAAAACTGTTTCTGTAATTACTATCTAACAGAACATAAATGCCAGAATGACAATCTCTATTTGCCACATGGAATACTGTTTTCTAATTTTAACATCAAAATATTTTAGAGTAAAATTTAAGAATTCCATTGATAAATTCTGCAAAACCATTTCGCACAGCAGGACACAATTCAGATAAAATCAGACTGGAAAATATTACTTTTCCTTATCAGC
The DNA here is from genome assembly GCF_017590135.1 of Pyrgilauda ruficollis. Classification (NCBI taxonomy): domain Eukaryota; kingdom Metazoa; phylum Chordata; class Aves; order Passeriformes; family Passeridae; genus Pyrgilauda; species Pyrgilauda ruficollis. Next base: position 9,473,659 of record NW_024529932.1, read on the forward strand.
TCTTACCTGAACCTCTTTCAGTTCATCTTCAATTTTTCTTTTTCTTTGTTCTATTTCTGCAGCCTCTTCTGCTATTCGGTGTTTAATTTTTTCCATT